>NC_088628.1:47572-738964 GCF_036013475.1 Columba livia | reverse complement strand
TGGTCATGTAAGGTTTGGATCTGTTACGGCTACAGAGACTTAAATATTAGACTTATTTAAGAGAATAACAAATTCTTTACACCTTTCAAGCAAATAATCACGGTAAAAATTGTGCAACACTGGAAACTACTTAAGAGTTTCCCTGTTGCCCCGTGGCTGTGCAAGTATGGTCCTCTTTTAGATGTGACTGTTCAAATACAGAATAAAGGTAATAGAAGAGAGCTGTCATTACAAAACACTTGATGTATTGTTAATCAGCTGTATTTAGTTAATCTAGATCTTCACTTAAGCTCCTGAAGATCTTCCTCTCTCAGTCTCTGCTGCTTTTCCCTCTGTTTCTTAGCAAAAGCTTTTGCTTATGGTGGGACTGGCTGCTGCCAGGAGGGGCTGCAGACCGCCAAGAGCGGCAGGCACTCAGGGGGCAGTTACGTGGACAAGAGGACCCCGGTGGCGGTGGATTATGTTCGCAGTAGTGTTATTATTGAGGTAAGAAAATACGAATTTGCAACAATTCAGAAAAAATAAATGGGGGGCAAATCCCGCAAGTAAAACTGAACGGCCCTTTCTGCTAATCCAAGTGCTGTGTTTTTATGTGTGGATTTCTGTCTTTATACAGCCAGAGGGACTGGCCAGAGAATACACCTATAGCGTGTTCTTCTGCCCGAATGGTAAGTTCATGATTTGAATGAGCCATTAAGTTTGTTTGATTTAGTTATAAATAGAAACGTGTGGAAAAAAACCTTAACAAGTCTTTGTTTCCATTTGTCTATGATTGATGAGTTATGGCGGGCAGGAGGAGCTTTGAATAAAGAGGCTTTCTGACCTGGCTGGCTAATTATGAATTTGCTGTAACTGCCCAAGCGATTTCTGGAAATAGCAATTAAATTCCTTTACTTTCTGAAACAGTTTAAGTATTCAGCACTGTGGACAGAAACTGTGACTGTACTTCATTTTCAGCTGATGTTTTAAAATTCAGTGCTGGAATCAGTATGTCCGTTCTGCCTGAGATTTGGATGGCTCAAAGCTGGCTGCTCCGGCTAAACAGGGATGCTTTTGACCACTAGATCAGAACCGAAAAATCACAGACTTCAGAAGAAATCCAGCCGAGCAGTTTGAATTGAAGGATCTTCTGTTTTGCAGGGAATATAAACAGAAGATGGGAAGAAACGTCCCCATATAACTTTATAGTTTAAGAGAAGCTGGTAAAAAAACCGCGTACTTGGGAAAAGTCTGTTTAAGTTTTAGTAGGTAGCTATGGGTCATTTTTGAAGTATGTGAGCTAAGCTCTAACTCTTACAACATTCCGTTCTTTTTCTGACTAGAGAAAATACATATTTCTACGCCTAACAAATATGAGTACCAGTACATGCAGAAACCTGCCCAGATGACGCACTTCGACATCGCTGTGAAAGCGCACAACGATGCTCACCTGGCCTTGTCCTCCGGGCCGCACGACGTGGCGGAGATGGCCGAGATTGTTATTGGTGGCCATCAAAACACGAAAACCTGGATTTCCATCAGCAAAATGGGCGAGCCGGTGGTGAGCAGGGACACGGCCGGCATCCTCTCCTGGGATGAATTCCGCAGCTTCTGGATCAGCTGGAAAAATGGAATTATCCAGGTAGTGAATTTATCTTTGTAATGGCCTGGAAGTCTCGTGCTTTCTTAAAGAGTTTGAGCACAGGAACAGCAGGTTGTAGAAGACTAGAGCTTCGTTCCTAGTGCTTTTTCTCTCTTAAGTCTCGATGAGGCTGTGTTAATCAGGACATATCTGCTCGCCACATCATGTTCTCAGAACCCCAAGTTCTGATGTTTTTAGTGCTAAGTGTGCTGAAAGCCTTGCAGGTCAAGCCTGTGGAGTTCTCCTGAAACTTCCTTGGGTCGCTTTGTGGGTGGGAAGGAGAAAGATCCTGGGACATCTGCAATGTTCTCTGGTGCACACACGAGTTCCCAGGTCCAAGGACACAGGACAGACTGATTTCATATGTGTGCGTTCTTGGAACTGCATGTTTTTTTGTCCCTTTCAGGTTGGCCACGGTACTCGGGTGCTAAATGAGTCTATTATTGTGGAGTGGACAGTCCCCAAACAGCTTGAGGTGAAGTACATTGGCTTTTCCACAGGCTGGGGGTCAATGGGAGAGTTTAAAATTTGGAGAAAAGAAGAGACTGATGAAAATCACAATGAAGCATTTACTCTTGGAGTTCCCCACAACATAATTCCAGGATCAGAAAGAGCTACGGCTTCAATAATAGGTATCAATTATGAGGAGGTATCAATAGGTACCACTTATCAAATATGAAGACATTCTCCAGCTGTTACTTGCCTCTGAGCAGTGTTTGGGTAATACAGACCAGACAAGGCAGTCTCAGGCAGTTACAAAGTATATGCTGCTTAATTCTGGGAGAACAATTAATATGTTTTTTGTCATTTGCTTAAACCCTGTTTGAGTTGACAGTGACTTAAAGCTGATATCGTCCGAGGGCTTTGCAGAGCCTCTGTCTGCTAGAATTCATAGTATCCATTTCATAATCATCCTAATCACAAATGGTCTAAACTAGTGATCTAAATGGGGGAGTCGTGGACAATCAGACTCTGAAATATGACATTTCCTTATTGCAGCAAGAGCTAAAGGGCTAAAACTTAAAATTCAAAGGACTTCCAACTTACGGTACAGGTGATTTAAGCTGACTGTGTAACTAGTAGAAATTAATGTAGTCGGGTGAGTTTTAATCATAAGACATCAAAAGTAAGTGAAGTGTAATTCCTTGATACTGAACATGTCTCTTCTTTTCCAAACAGGAGATGTGATGGGTCCTACATTGAACAACTTGGACAATCTCTTGCGATTACCATTTGGGTGTGGGGAGCAGAACATGATCCATTTTGCTCCTAATGTGTTTGTCCTGAAATATCTGCAGAAAACCAAACAACTCAGTCATGAGGTGGAGAGTGAAGCCACCGATTACCTTGTTCAAGGTAACCTACGACACAAGCCTTTTCTCCTTCTGTAAATTGTAAGTTAGAAGAGAGTTTTACTTGTATCACACTGTCCTTTCTAATCAAGAGTATCACAAGTGATGAGGATTCGTTATTTCTCGTAGGGTAATCTCAAAGATTAACAGATTTTGACAGCAAGACGTTTTCCCCTGATATATAGCCTGTTATTCCCATAAATAACTCCTCGTTTACATGCTTATTGATTTATATTTCGCTGTCTCCCTAAACAGCTCAAAGCAATCTATCTTTTTATGCATGGTTTTTCTCAGCATTTGTTTGAGAAGAGCCACGTGCAAAATAGTTTATGCAGTTTTCAGGACAAGTAAGAATTTGGAGATCATTAAAAACAAGAATGACCCGGCAGGACAAAGCTGCCTTGTGTGTGAGTCAGACAATAGCCATGGCATGAAATCAGAGGTGACAGGGTGAGGTGGTTCTCCTCTGAAAATATAAACAGAAAATGTAATATGTGATATATTTCTTGTATTCAGCAGCAAAAGCCCAGTGCTGCTTCCTTAGCCTGGCTGCAGTCGTTTCACTTGTTATGCTTTGTGCTTGCTGATCTTGTGTCAGCAGGGCACCCACCTCGTTCATCAGTGGCCTACGTTGCCTCTGCTGTTAGTTTTATCTGCCACGGATTGGAAAAAGCTCTTCCTGTTGTCCTTGACCCCTCTCGCCAGGTTTAATTCTAAGGAGGCCTGAGCTTTCCCAGTTACCTCCCTACGCCCTCTGACAACAGCCTGATATTCTCCCCAAGTGGCCAGCCCCCTCTCATTCATGTCAGAAGTGGTCTGAACAGGTGATTACAATGATACCTTCTAATTATATGATCTCCAACACTCAATACATTGTAGTTGCTCTCTCACATAAAGAGCAACTCCACCACCACGCCTGGCTGGCCTGTCTCTCCTGCAAAGGACACAGCCAGCCATGAGCACATTCCAGTCGTGTGAGCTGTCCCACCGTGTCTCCGGAATCACCACCAGGTCATAATCTCCTGCCCTAACACAGGTTTCTGACTCCTCCTGCTTATTCCCCGTGCTGCACGCGTTGGTGTGCAGGCATTCCAGAGAGCGAGCTGAGCACACCGATTTCCCCCCAGGGGTACGGGAGGCCTCCCAGCCTTCATCAGCTCTAGAGTGCTGCCCCACTGACACAAGCCCAGCTGCATCAGGTGACCAGGTGCAAACTGGAGAGGTGAACTTCTCCACTCAGTTCCAGCATCTAGAGGAGCATTTAGAGGATACCAGAAGAGCGAGTGAGACATTGACTCTGTGCCACTATCAACCTAGCAAGCAAAAAGAAAAAATGTAAGAGCAATACTGGATCTTTTCAGAGTGGTATCACAATCTTGACATTTCTGCTGGCCCAAATGCAGCATTTGTAGGCTTGCAGATGTTTGCATGAGTGCATTTCTGAATAAGCTGCAGCACACGGACACAGAGCTGGTTCTGTCACTCACAGCAAAATAAGCTGTTGCCTCGGGCAGCAGAATCCCTTGTGCCAGTGCCAGATGGGCTGAGTCTTCATTCACTTGAAGTCCTTGGTTTGCTCTGTGTGAGGATTTTGGACTCCCTCGATTCTTTTGTGACTTCCAGGCTACCAGCGGCAGCTGACCTACAAGAGACAAGATGGTTCGTACAGCGCGTTTGGCGAGAGGGATTCCTCGGGGAGTATGTGGTGAGTTGCTATTTAAAACAGAGTTAGAAAATTCAGTGTTTGCTAAATGGGAAAAATACACAATTGGCAAGGAAAGAAGAGTAATTTTCCAGCTTCCATCACAGTATTGCACGCAGTGGAGAATAGAAATAACCCTCGCTGACTATAGACTTACTGTCGAGTGTTCATACCAGGTGTACTATCATCATTTTAAGACTCAGGGGCAGTTAGACAGTCACATCTACTCATATGTTCAGGCTTTGGGCACAGGAACTATAGTTAAGGATCATTTTTGATCTACTGGAATTAGGGTATCAGTGTATCAGTTAGGCTATCATTTAAGCACCTAATTCCTCTGGGGAATGGAGGTTCACCCGAAGCTTGCAAAGGGAAATGTGCTTTCTCTAGAAATGACAGTGGCTTCTCCTGAGATGGTGGGGGAAAAAGAACTACGAACAAACCACAGCAATGAAACCACACAAAACACCACCAAAACCCCAGTGGATTTTGCCAAAGTGCTTTATATCCCCTCCCGGATGAAGCGGAATGGTATGGATTTATGCCCTGGGAATTGAAGGGCAGGATGTTTCAGAGCTGAACGACGATGAGAACCAGAAATGATGAAACTGAGAAATCAGCTCATCTCGGTGATGTCCCCCTTAGGAAACCGTGGCCTTTAAGGTTGCACGTTACACCACATGAGCGTGTTAGTTGACTATAACGTCTCAGATGTAATAGTAGATTGTTATCTTCGTTCATTTGCTCGTGCTGTCATTTGGCCTCTCCATCTGCTCTGTGTTTTGCTTTAAAGCGATGTTATTTCGTGAACTCATCATGAGGGGAAGTGCCACTTCCCGATGCTGCTGCCTCACTGTGTCTAAGATCGTCAACTTTTATCTCAGATCTGGCATCTCCCAGTCCCTCGATGTAAAATATGGTGACACAGAATTACTTAACACTTGACAAATCCCTTGCCAGGCGCAAGCTTTCTACCCTCCCATTCCTGCGAGGCCCGTAAACGGGCTGATTCCACCTCCCAAAGCTGGCCAGAGTTCACACTCGCTGCATGTCAGAGCTTTAGAATTCTAAAACCACTTCTGTTGGTTTTTCAAGTCTCAATTCTGTATAAAACCCAGCGCAGCCTCGCACTTCAGCAATGGGCCTGCATGTCTGTTTTCTTTCTTTAGTTAAGACAGTAACAGAATTGGAAAATCTGCTCCTCTCTTTTATTAACAAATAATTCCTTACTTGTAAGGATAATGGTTCTTAGTTTAAAAGCTTTAATAATTTTGGTAGCAGATGAGCACGTATAAAAGGGAATTGAATTGCAGAGTGTGTCGTAACTAAGTTGAATATATCCTCCAGTTATACTTTTCAATTTAATTTGTTGCTTAATCCAGAAGTCTGGACAGTCTTCAGGTGCTGTTATATACCATTACTTTTTTAAAAATATTCAGCATTTCCCCAACAAGATTTTTGAAATTTGTGCTTTCTAAGAATGTTTCTTTTCCCCTTGTGCTATTCTGAATTGGTTTTCTCAGTAAAGAGGATACATTTGTATTTCCAGGCTAACAGCTTTTGTCCTCAAGTCCTTTGCACAGTCTCGTGGGTTTATTTTCATTGACCCAAAGGAACTAACAGCTGCCAAAGACTGGATCATCCAGCACCAGAAAGACGATGGTTCTTTTCCTGCCATGGGCAGGATACTGAATAAGGACATTCAGGTAACGTTGCAGAAGCATTCTTGTCAAAGCACAAAGTGATGCAGTTTCCATTATGCCTGATAAGAATGTTGCACTTGAAAGGCCAGAACCAGGAGAATTTCAGTTAAGAAAAGTCTGTCAGAGCGTACAGTGTTAGGTCTGGTTCCTAAATTTTGTACCCCGTATGCGCAAAGGAAAATCGATCTGGAGCTGCCCCAGCTGGTGTTACAGTTAGGCTTTCTTACCCAGTGGCCTTTTCTCCAGTTCTCATCCAGTGCTTTGTGCTTGTTGCCCTCCAGGGTGGAATCCACGGCAAGATCTCCCTGACAGCTTATGTGGTTGCGTCTCTTCTGGAAACAGGTGTGACTTCTGAGGTAACAAAAACTCAGTTAAAATAGCTCTTGTGTTCTGCATATTCTAAAAAGTCTTTTAAAAAACCAGCTGCCGTTCGCTGACTGTCTTTGGCGGGCTGCGCTCCTGCGGCCTGCGGGACTGATGGCTCTGCAGAAAAAGGTTTCTCGTCTTTGTAATGAGACAGAACAGGAGCGCTGCAGAAAAAAATATAGCTGCATAGGAGTGTGAAATTACAATGCGTGGTTTTGGGAACAGGAAAGAAAAATCCATTCTAGGACAGCTGGTGTTTTAGAGATTCCTCCTTCAACAGCCGGGGGAGGGGCGGTGGGGGGCAAGTAGGTCTGTGCAGGTAGAGCTGGGAGACGACAACAGGAGGAGCAGTGATGCTGCAGCGTGTCTTGGTGATCTGACACAAGGACGCAAGGACGGCGGTTGTGGAGACTTTGAACCAGCCGGTGCAAGAGCGGTGTCTGTCGAGAAACGCTGTCATAACCTCAGCGCCTGGGAGGGCATTGCTGTAGAGCTCGAACGGCAGACCACGCTGCCGCCGCAGGCAGATGCCCCCTGGCCCCGGCTCTTGGAGTGGAAGGCCCTTAACCTTATTTTATAAAATAACAACATTAGAAGATCCTGCGGTGCTCACAGAGAAACTTTCTGCCTCTCTTTGAGCACGTCCCCTCGGATGTGATGTGATGATGCTCTCTCTGGGCTGCCCTGTGTCAAGACAGCCCTAGCGGTTTTATTTGCTGGAAGTGCAGTTTATGTGGATCTAATGCTTTTCCTAGAGGAGATTTGCAAGTGTTACTAATGATCTTAGCTAGGAAATGAGGAAGGGGAAGGTTAGTGCCACAGGGAAATCAAAGGAAACCAAATTACATCAAGTCCAATTAAATTGTTTCTATAAATTATCAGAGCCACGTTCCTGCATGGTGAGGTCATTGAGGGAGTTAATAAAACATGTTTGTTGGCTGCAGGGACCCCTGGGAACCTTGGCCTTTATTATCCTCTGGCGTCTGCTAGACGCTCCGGAGTGTCAGGAACACAATCAAACACACAGTAGAGAACTCGCTTCTGCTCTGTTCATCTGCTCGCAGGGGCAGGACGTGTGTTCAGCTTTAGGGGGGAATAAACGTGTCTCAGTGTTAGCCTAGATCTTTCTTACTATGCTATTTGCTCCTTTTTCTTGAATTTATGATGCATGGCTTTTCTTAGGGAAAGTGTTAGTGTCGTTCTGCAGACAGCAAAATGCATCTTTCCTAGATGCTTTTTTTAATGGACACAACTTAATGAGAAATAAAGTGATTTTCACTTTGGAGATATAGAGGCTGGTAACATTTCTGGGCTCTTTCCCCTAAATATAGGAAGAAAGAAGAGCTGTTGACAAAGCAAAACACTTCTTAGAGTCCAACTTGTATTCAGCAGAAGACCCCTACACTACCGCCTTGGTTGCGTACGCCCTGACGCTGCTGCACAGTCCCTCTGCTGCCGTGGCGCTGCGGAAAATGAACAGCATGGCGATTACACGAGGTACGTCCCGTGCTCTGGATCCAGCCTGGCAAGTCCCTGCCCTGGCACGAGCAAACAGCCCTTGCATCTCGAACGATCTGTTTGGGTTACTGGCGAGCGCAGAGCCTGTGAGATGAGGTCTTTATGGCACAATTTGATTTTGCAAGGCAAGAATGTTCTTGATTCTCTGTGGAGAGGGCTGAGCATCTTAGTTCCACGTGCACAGCTGGCGCTGAAGGAAGGCAAGTGAAACCCTGGCTCTGCGATGACTTTCCTGTCAATACGACAGTTTGCTTTGGAAAACATCCCATTCCCTGATGGCATATTTTAATCCAAAACCCAAGAATTACCTAATTTGTCACATTGTAATTGCAGAGGGAGCCTCTTGCCCATGGGACGCTTGTCTAAATGGAGGGACAGTGCAGTTCAGGGCCTGAATCTGTTCTTGGCATCAGTACAACAGCAGAATGTGATTATTCCCGTATCCAGAGGCTCAGCTGCAGTTCTGCTGTTGTATCACCCGTATCCCACTGTCCTGTCTTTCTAGATGGCTTTACACACTGGAGCCTGACGGGAACTCTCGTTACCGATGAAGACACCTTCATGGGATTTAATGACGGTCTCGCTCAATCAGGTACCTGTACTGAAAGACAGAGGTAAGGGAGGGGGCTGCAGCAGCAGGCTGCTGACTGCATGTATTCCGGTGAATTGTTTCCATTCATATAACACACAAATTTACCTTGCTTTCCCCCCCAGCTGAAAGAGCTGGTTAAGAGCAAAGAGAGCCAGAGCTGGATGTGATCAGGACAGGGAGAGAGAAGGTGGATGTGTGAGGAAAGAGCTTATGTTGGAAACGCAGATATTTTTGGAAGATGATGCATCTTGGGTGCAGACATCTTTTAACTTCTTTTTTGTCTTCCTGCGTTTACTTCTCTCTTAACTTTCCTTTTTTTAGTTAATGAATCTTCATAGAACTTATCACTAGACCTGCCCAGATTCTCACTTCTAGGTGGCATTTTGATTTCTTAGTTCTTTTTCTCCCCCTCTCTTTCAGTTGTTTCTGCAGAAGTGGAAATGACATCCTATGCCCTTTTGACATACACGCTCCTGGGAGACGTGGCCTCTGCGCTCCCCGTGGTAAAATGGCTTTCACAGCAGAGGAACGCGCTGGGAGGATTCTCTTCGACCCAGGTGGGCTGCCTCCAGACCAGCAGCTTCCGTGCACCATCACCTGTAGAAATCAATCGATTCAGGAGTGGTCGAGGCAGAGTTTCTATCTAGAGTCTAGGCAGAAACTGTGTCCTGATAAGAAGACGACCTTTCCAGTGCCCTGTACTGCTTTCTTTCGACTGATAACTTGAAAGGAACCTAGACTTAGTCCTTATAGATGCCTTTGACAGCAAAAGTGAACAAAACCGATTTTTCTTCTGCTATCTGGATTAATAAGGAAGATTCTGCTACTGGAAGCTGGTGACTACAGCACAAGTTTACAAGTCTCCCCCTCTTCTGATCCTTAGGACACATGTGTAGCCCTGCAGGCTCTGGCTGAATACGCTATCCTGTCTTACGTTGGAGGAGTCAACCTCACCATTTCCTTGGCTTCTACTAATCTGGACTACCAGGAGACCTTTGAGCTTAACAAGATGAATAAAAAAGTCCTCCAGACAGCAGTGGTAGGTGGTTTTGTGTTTATGCAACCAGATTTTTGAAGCCATCCATCTGAGCTGGGTTCTCAATGACAGCCCAGATGGGTGCAGTAATGGTAAAAGCACAAGTTAAACGCTGAGACCTCGGGACTTTCTGGGGTTTTATGGCTGGATTCTGATGCGAAATAGGCAGCACTCCAACTTAAAGGCATTTTTCACTGTAACTAATACCCGATGCTTATTTTGTGCTGCTGTTTGTTTCTATCATTATAAATGCAGGTGGCTAAAAAAGAGTAAACCATACTCTCTTCATTTCCGCAGTCTCCTTTATAACATTTTGTACAGAATAAAGCTAAAATCATATTTGTTTCCATTCTGAGTGCCATGTCTTGTCTGTGTCTTAACTGTGGATTCTCCCCAGATCCCCAGTATCCCAACGGGGCTGTTTGTGAGTGCCAAAGGTGAAGGCTGCTGCCTGATGCAGGTAAGGTTGCCGTGGGCTGCAGAAAGAGTCTGAGCAGGTGATCTCTGAACTCCCAGGCTGTTTGCTACTTTTTTAAGCCCAGTTTGCTACGAGGAAGGAGTGATGCTTTGAATTTTTCTCAAAGTAATTTTATAAGGTGGTGTTGCTTTAATTTGTAGAAGTCAGTGTGATTGTCCTGGGGTGAATCTGCCCTGGCAGAGCTTTCCCCATACATAACTGTGCCGCAAAGCCCCTGCTGCCTCTGTGCCTGCCGTTACCTCTTTCTGAAGGGATCTGCTGTTTATGTTGGCCTCTGGAGAACACTTGTAGATGTTATAAAATGCTGGGGTCTAATAAATTACACTGATTTGTTTCATTTTTTCCCCTCCTTTCCGCTGCAGATTGATGTCACTTACAATGTACCTGACCCTATTGCCAAACCAGCTTTCCAGCTCCTGGTTAACCTGAAGGAGCCCAAGTCAGAGCAGCAGCTTCAAGCTCCAAATCTCCTGCGGTCTGTCTCTCCAGATGAGAATCACCCTGAAGCCTCGCACAGAGAGAGGGCACGGGGGGATGACGATGACCCAGCGTCAGATCAGGACCATCAGGAATACAAAGTCATACTGGAGACGTGCACAAGGTAGGAAATGCCAGTTTGCATCGTGTCCTGCCTGTTTTCAGACACTGTCTAGTTGCTGATCAGCACATCCGTCACGATATATTCATTGATGCAGGAAAAATACCTGTAAAATAAGATGCAAATTCTTTCTTGCTGCACTGTCCATATCTCAAGCGGTGTAAGAACACCTCACGTACAGAATGTCAACCGCAATTGTGGGTTGCAGGACAGAGTTATTGCATGGACATTCACGAGCATCTTCTGCTGGCATTGATAATTTTGGTGCTAAGTTTATGTCAAAGGCAGAGAAAGAAGAGGAACATTCACGAAAGAGAAAAGCCAGGTAGGCTGTGGCTTTTGGCAAGTCCTTCCAAGAAGAGTAGACCCTTTTAATTGTTTTTCCTCTGAAGTTTGTTCCAGATGTTTTCCACCTTGAGTTGTCCATGGAACCATTTGCTATAACCTCTTGGATCCTGGGTTTGTTCTCATTCTTGTCCTCTGTTTTCCTCTCCTGGGAAGGTGGCTGCACTCTGGATCTTCCAACATGGCTGTCTTGGAAGTGCCCTTGTTCTCAGGGTTTCGGGCAGATCTCGAGAGCCTAGAGCAGGTGAGATGTTGTCATGAACTGCAAGACATGCTCTTGGACCAGGACCTGGCTGTAAGTGTCAGGGATTCCCTTTGGGGAGGATTAAGAAGCAAATGCTGTTGAATGCTGAGAACTGTCCAAAAAGGTGCAATTAAAATTAAGGGGGTGGGAGATTTCACTTGTCAAAAAATGTTGATCTGAAATGAGTAAACAGATGTTCTGAGCAAGATTAACGAATCTACTGAACTTGGCCAAAGGAAGGTTTATTACTGAGCACAGTGCACAGTAATTAAACGAAACCCATTTGCAAATGCTGAAGTGCGAATGTGCTTTACCAGGAGCTGTTTATGGCTTCTTAGTGGGCTGTGTTATCTCCAACATCTGGATCCCATTTCTTTGGAGGCTCCGTGTCTTGGAATTTGTTGCCCTTTTTTTTTTTCTCTTCCCTTTTGGGAGAACATCCCGTTTATTGCAGCCAGAGTGAGGTGGACAGAATGTGCCTCTTGCCCAGCCAGCCCTTAGGGGAGATGAACTAGAGTCCTCAGCTTTCCTTTCTGTTCTGTGGAAGCATTACGGCATATTCGCTGGTGGGTTTTAAGGATTATGTAATTAAAGAGGTGTCAAATTCTTGCATCCTTGAGAACTGGTAAAGAGCTAAAAAGTATTTTGCTTCCAGAAGATCTCTTCGTTAATCGCTTTATCTTCGTTAGGCTGGCGGGAGCTCTCAGCAGGGTTGTGCTTTCCCCTGCCGGGATCTCGCGTTCCTGCCGTGGTGGGTAGAGGAGCAGCAGAGTCCAGCGTAGCCCCAGCCCTCAGGGCCCAGGGGAGCAGGTGCGGGGTTTGGCTTTGCCTTCCTCCCCCTGCCCTGATGGGCGAAGGGGCTGATTCTCTCTGAAGCGGGAAGGCTGAGCTCCTGCAGCACAGAGTTGAGCTAAGTCCTTGCAGATCCCAGAGGGGTGTCAGGTACTCCATGCAGCACACGCTTCTTCAGTCCTTAACATACAAAAAGGCTGCTTCAAACCCCACTGGTTTGGAAGTTCTTTGGGTAAAAGAGACTGTAGTTGATGCCTCAATTTGGAGAGAGGATTTTGCACTGGGAGTCAGTGCTGGGCCTTCTACTTCCATAACCAGAACTGAATTACTTCCTTTGGGCAGTAAGAGATGTAGCTAAATTGGGAAGGTTCTTGCATCTTCCCAGGGGAATGTTCCCCTTGAAGAGCTGAGCTCCATTTTTCTTATTGCAGAAACCCTTTGCATGTGTAAAAATGTGGAGACAAAGCTCGAGCCCACATGTAGGTAGGCAGTGAAGATGTGGATACCACCCTGTGGTTTACTCCTGGCTATCGAATCACGCTGACAAAAATGAAATTCTTCTGCTGAAGACCTGGTGCCACCTTTATGCTTCGGACACCACCTTCAGCGGAGCCCTGTGCTTCCCACCGCTGCGTTTTCCCCTCCCCTCCCCTCTCCTGGTGAGAAGGGGCAGGGCTGTAAATCACGTTTCCTCTCTGGCTCTTTGCCCTCCCAGGGGAGCCGCGTCCCCAGCGCGGACCCACGTGCAGCGGGGCCGCGTAACGAACGCTGCGCTGCACGTCCAGGGCAGCCCCCGGCTGCGCAGCCACAAATCCTCCTAATAACGCTGGGTGTCGACAGGGTCGGGAGGTCACCCCGGGCTGCTGTATATCAAACTGCACCAGAAAAATGCAGCTTTAGCTGAGCTGAGCATTTCGCGGTGGCGCCAGCCTCTCCGAGCCCTCATAAAAGGACTGTCTGCAGCCCTCTACTGCTGAGTAATAACAGCCACCATCAGGCCCCTAAAATTATAAGGACAAATTAAATTGGCCCTTTCCATATTGTGTGGGACTTAAACACATGTTCCTGTGCTTGTTACAGCAATCGCAGGAAGCTGCGTGCAGGGTTTTACAACTAGAAGCACCATGCTGAAGAAATTCACAGTTAGAGCTGTTGGTAGCAGGTTTGGGCAAATTTCAGTAGAAATGCTTATTGCTTTACGTCATTCTTACTAATGCATAACGATAATTATGCTTTGTTCTCCTTTCCACAAAGTTTTCATTCTAAGATCTCAAAATTACTTAGGAACATTTAAAAACAAAAGAGCTAAGGAAATATCACCCCTGTGTCATAAACGGAATTGTCTGCCTGAGAAGATAAAGGGACGGGACACTTTGGAGAACAGAAGTTACTGCTCTGGCCCTTCCCTCGCTCCCCAGAGTGGGATTAGAACACAGGAGTCCTCTTCCACACACCATTGCTCTTCCCAGTTTTGGATTAAACATTTCTCATGTGATAGGTGTGTTCTGAATGCAATTGATCAAAACAGGAACGATGATTGACTGACGGCCTTTTCCAGCAGAAGAAACCCCTGGGCTTTAGTGTCTGATCGGTTTTCTAAACAGTCTACAACCTTTCTTACTCTCTAATTTCAACCTGTTTCCTATAAAATGAGATGGAACTAAACCTGGTTTTTGTTTGTTGTTTTAGTTTTGTTCTGTTGTTTGGTTTTCTTCCCCAGTTACTGATGAACAAGCAAATTGGGTTAAAAAGATATGAAGTGGACGGAAGAAAAGTCCTTTTTTATTTTGATGAGGTAAAGACTTTTTTTGTTTCTTTAGTTTCTTTAGTTTCTGCCTCGAAATAGTCTCGCCTTCAGGTACAACGAGCATCGCTGAAGGGCTGGAGTGAACATGCAGTGTAACTTAGATCTGACAGCAGAGAGAGCGGGAGATGAGATCAGATCTCTCTCTGTGCCTACACAGTGCTGGGGGAATCGCCTTTGTCCCCAGGTGTTAACTTAGGGACACACACTTCACCTATTGTCTCTCTCTTCACTTCAAATGCAGCTTTCGTTACAATGAGGCTTTTCCATTGTTCATACAGATTCCCAGCCAGTGCATGACCTGTGTGAAGTTTCAGGCTTTCAGAGAGCACATAGTTGGGAAAACAGCTCCCGTTCCTATCAAAGTGTACGACTACTACGAGCCAGGTAGGTGCCCGTTTACCTCGGCTTTTGCCAGCGCTGGGCTCTCGGCACGAGGCTCAGCTGGGATCCCTGCTCTCGCTCACCTGCAGCTTTTGAGGCGACTCGTTTCTACAACGTGAGCGAGAACAGCCCCTTGGCCCGGGAGCTCTGCGACGGGCCCACGTGCAACGAGGTGGAGAGCTCAGCCAGCCAGTGGGTTGGTAAGTTGCACCAAAGCCGAGCAGACTTACTTGGGGTTTTTTTGGAAAATGGAACCCACAGACAAACTTTCCAGGAGTTCAGAACTCAAGATTATATTTAGAGCAATGCTCTATTTCAGTGTCTGTGCTAGTAGAAGTTTTACAAAGGTTTGTGGGGTAGCAGACCAATGTATCCTGCTCTTCAGTCACCAAAGCGACTGTGATTTGCTTCAGAGGCAAAATATAATAGACAATTCTGGAAGACCCTGCGCAAGATGAGATGTGTCAATAAACTTAAAGTTTATTTAAAATGCAGTTTCATTTTCTTTCTCTAAGATATCTTGCAATAGATTCCACCATTAACTCTGGGAAGATGGAACAATTTCATGCATCAGTGAAAGGAATAACTTTCCCCAGAAACTGTACGTTCCTTGCTGTCTTCTGTGTCCTACAAAATGGTTGTTTTATCCTATATCTGTATTCCGTTAGAATGCCGTTCTTTCAGAGAGACAGCGTTATTCCCAGAGCTTTTCATTCTACCAAGTTTGTAAATTCCTGTGTGCAGTCTTAGGGAATTCAGCATGAAAACTTACATCAGAGAAAGAGAAGAAAGTTGCTGCCCCATCCTCCCCTTCCCCGTGCTACGCAAAAATATCGCTTTGGGCGGCTTGTTTGCTTTCCAGGCTTTGTTCACTCTGGACCGTGCAATAACATCTTTGGCTGCTTGGAGGACGAGTATTTCGAGCAGTGCATGTGTTCGCGAGACTGCGGCTACGACGGGGAGCCCGTGTGCGGGTCAGACGGCCAGGTTTACCCCAACCACTGCCAGATGGAAGTGGCATCGTGCAGGAACAACACCAGGATAGAACAGATGCCCATGGCCCAATGTTCTGCCTGTAAGTTTCGTTCAATTCCCTTTTCTGTCACGATCTAGTTGCAGAACGCTACAAATCCTCGTCTAAGCAAATGATAATTACATGCATGGGGTAGGGAAAAGAGGAGAATTCAAAACCTCCTATGTATTACTTTGCTACGTGTAGTACAGGGGATTGTTATAAGAGCAGCTGCTTTTCCCACTTAGGTCAGAATAACTGGTTTTCTCTTCTTATAAATATGTTTTACCAATCAGAATGAACTCAGAAAATCAGTGATACTGTTTCATCTGAAGTGAATTATCCTAGATAAAAATTACATCCCTTAAATGTAACATTCTTTGGAGATTCTGCTTGGGCCTTCAATGGGCAGTGAGTACACTCGGCTCGGTGAGCAGAGTATCCCGCTCTGGAAACACCAGCGTTTTCTACAGATTCTTTCACAAATTCCATGACCAGTGCCTTTATTTCTATTTTCTTTCCAGCTAAGAAGTTGCCAGAGGAAAGGGAGACGCGCTCCCGCCCGGCTGAGCCCAGTGTTCAACAGACTCCAGCAGGTACTGTCGCACCTTCGCGGCTGGCCAAGGCCTGTCTCTTTAGCAAGACGAGAGCTTATCCCAGCACCGTATAGTAGAGACGGCTCCTAACAGCCTCAAGTAAAGCTGCTGAATTTCTTCATCTTTTAGACCTTCATGGGAGTGGGCAAGTCACCTCCTCTGTGCCCGGCCTTGGCATGTGTGGGCAATGCACACTCTGGGGTCTTTTCTTTGGTATTAAGCTGGGAAGATCACATTTAAAACCAGGCTGATGTAATGCGGTTCAGCAAACAACCGAACCGGACGTGACAACAGACCAAACCATGGCAAGAACTAGAGTCCAGGTGGATTAACTTGGGCTCTGGCAGTTCTGTGCAGAAGTTGAGCTGGCAGTCCTGATTCTCTTAGAGCTGCTATTTGGAATAAAGGGCCTTAGTGAGCAAAAATGTGAAGGTCAGTGGATGGGGTAGCCGGGAATTTGGCTGCTCGTTTTATTTGGTGCTTATATTCCTACACTTTTTTTCCAAGACTCATGTCGAACTCGCTCATGGCTCACAATAAATCTCACCAAGCAGCAGCAGAGGGTCAATAGGATAGTTTGTTTCATGCTGTTTCTAGTAAATAAACTGGACTACATTTTTCCTGGCTGCTTTCCACTCATTAATTTTCCCCTGGCCTCTAACTCTCCTAACAAATCAGTAAAACACGTTAATTCTTCAAGAGAAGACTCTGTGCCTTCTCTTGTCCTGCTTGCGCACCGGCGCTTGGGCTCGGACACCGGCCTGCTCTCTGCCTTTGCTCCACAGAACCTGAGGGACAGTTTCCTGATTAAGGTGTAAAAGCATAGAGAATAATCCATTATGACTATTCCTGTAGCTCATTCAATCTTAGTGTTTCATGTCTCTCCTGTTTATTAATTATTTAGTATTTTCAATAACAAATAATGAAACTTTGATAGTAAAAATATGGTTACCTGGGAAAAAAAACGGTGCTTTCCGTTCTAAGCAGATGATGGCAATGGTGGCTCAGTGGGCTACCAGTAAGAGCAAAAGTGGAAATTCTGATCTATTTTTTCTGCGTGGCATTTTGTACAGATGCCAGGCTAACAAACCCGTGTGCCGCGGGGATATTTGTGACAAAGCACAAGCATTTAGAGCTGGTTTGATCCAGGGTGGGTGAGTGTTCGAGTTGAGCCAGATGCTCCTCTGAACGGAGCAGCCATGGCAGAGTGAGCATTCAGAAATCAAACTGCCTAAATCCTGCGTCAGGAAGAGCGCCCAGCATGTGATTTTCATTAATCCTCTGGCCTCCCCTCAGGTCAACCACACGGTACATGAATCAAAGCTTAACAAATGAATGAATCCCTCCTTAGACACGGGGCTCGTTTGGACTCACTGGTTCGTTAGCATTGAAGCATGTGATTGGTTTAAGTCGGCTCAGGTGCTCTGGGTTTCTAGTGCGAGTTCTGATGAGCCGTGTCTAAATCTGCTGTTTCCTAAAGGGTGCAGGAGCCAATTCAAGCTCAGGGGGCAGGTTGGTGAAACCGTCTCAGTGTGTTAATCTGCAGGAAATACCATTTTCTTGGAGAACCTCGTGGTGTTTATATTGTCTGAAATCCTTCTGGATTTGCCGTGTGACTTGTGCAGGCTCAGCGTGGTTTGCTCCATGCTTTCGTTAGTTCTTGTCCATGTTACCCCAGCGATGGAAACAGCGAGGAGCAGCTTCTTTCCAGCTTCAGAACATGTTGGGGCTCGCTCTGGCCCACGCAGTCCGTGTAGCTCTCCAGACACCAGTGGGTCTGCTAAGAACAAACAGCAGCTTTTGAGCCGTGCCGTTGAACATAAACTAGCGCACGGAGGTGGGTAGAATTGGGACGCAGCGCTTCCTGCATTGTCAAAGCATTTCAGAATGCCTTCCAAAAGCCTGGGTGGATTTCAGAGCCTCAGGAATCCTCGGTAGCTCTCTGAAGTGGTGCTTCGATCACTTCCGCAGATCATTAACGTCCTCCTGAAATTGCCCGAATCCCTGCAGAAAGCGCTAAACGTGCAGCTGACTCTGCTGGAAGGCGGCAGGTTGATACCGCGGTGACGTTCTGATCCTCCGTGTGCTTGGAAAAGCGGCGTCTGAGTGGGGCGGCAGAGCTGGGGGGCTCAGAGCTGCTGCGGCGCTGACGCTGTGTCACTTGTACCGTTCTGTTCTAGCAGTTAGAAGTGCCAGCAGCTGGAAGGGAATTCTTGGTGGAACTGTGGTATTGGGTGGTGTTATTATTAAAAAAACAATTAAATACCATGCCCCATCACTCACTCGTAGCAGGAACATCAGAGTGAACTCTGCTTCCAGGTGGGCTCATCTCACAACAGCCCTGGCAGGCGCGTTATTCCCAGGGCCGCGGTTCTTTGAGGATTGATTGAACTGGCAACGGGCCATCTTTCCTTTCACCCCATCGGCGTTCAGCAAACGTTGGCCCAAGCACAGACATTTGGAGGTGGGGGAGTGGTTTGTATGCAGCAGGAAATGTCGGCTTTTCATCTTTGCTTCGACTCCAGCGCTGCATTCCTGGGAAGAGCGAGGTCTGTGATGTTGATTCCATCCCTGGTGGATAGCAATCATCCATTCATAGAGCGAGCTCATGAGCTGGCAGGTTCTCGCACGGAGGAGGCCAAGAAGAAGCGAAAGCAGAGCCTGACTGCGCTTTTGGGCAGGCGTCCCCTTGCCGAGGGCTGAGCCCGTTGCTGGGAGGATGTGGGAGGCAACAGGGAAGAGCCTGCAGATATTTTCTTTCTAGAGAACAAACATTTTCAAAGGCCTTGATGAGTGTTCTCTCTAAATAAAGCCAACTTTGCAGGGCAGGAGAGGGGGGAATTTTCCTCCCTGCCACAGCTAGGTTTCAGTGATCACTTTGGTTTGGATTAGTATGTGCAGAAAGGCAACAGGAAAGGTGGACAGCTGGGCTGGCTCGAGGAACAGTTTAGAAAATAGGAACCTATTGAAATTCCTCGAAGTTTTATCTTGCAGTCGTGCCCTCCGGACAGTGAGCGACCGCCCCCCACGGCGAGGTTTTGAGAGGGATGCGTGCTGTGTGACTGACTGCCGTGTCTGCGTGTGGACTGCGGGGAGTGCAGGGAGGATAAACAGCTCTTCTGCCTGTGATGTGTCTGTTCCTGTCTTAAATGACGGAGGTTTCTCAGCGGTGCGTGACTGCTGAAGCAGATCTTTCCTCTGGTGTCATTCTCCTCCTCCGTCATGCAGTATATGATGCTGAAATGCAGGTTTTTTGGCTAAACCACAAGCTGAGGTTCTGCGGTTCCCTTTCCAGCAGAGGAAGGTCCTCCGCCACAGACAGACCTGGCGTACTACTCCTATGAATATGACCCAGACCCCTACGCGTCGGAAGGCGACGTTTTTGAGGTTGTGGCAGAACTGACAACAGCAAGCACATTGAAAGAAGAGGACAAGATTCGGGAGGTAGTGACCACAGTAGAATGGTGAGCAGGGGATCGTAAATCTGGTTTGAGAGTCAGCATATCATGGATTAACTCATGTCTTAGGTCAGATGTATTCAATTCCTCAAAACTCTTACAACAGGCTTACTCTCTAACAAGGATGGGAAAGTGACTTTTCTTCCTTCTGTTCTCTCTTCAACAGAAATATATAATTTAAAGGAAGAGAAGAGGCTCCGAATCAAGTCCTGTATGAGTTTGTTCCTACAGATGACCTGCTGCAGAACAGAAACCGAATGATGACTACTTCCCGACGCACTCAGAACTGTAGGCTTTGCTACCCCGTTGGGGATCTGGAGCGCTAGGGGGACACTCAGCGTTCTTTTTCTGTCCGTTTTCCTGCCTTTTGTGCATCCTCTCGGGAGAACTGCCAGGGGTGGGGGAGCAGTGTGCTGTGCCCTCTAGGTGAGGAAACAGGGGCTGGAATTCAAACCTATAGACCATTTCCAAGTGTTCTCTCTGCTATCAGGATACCGCACACGCCATTTCCTAGCTACATTTAGAAGCTAAGTCCAGGCCTTGTGCTTAGCTGAACTGCTGTTTCAGGAAAGATGGCTGAGGAGTTTTCTCTCCAATTATAATAATAAAAGTCAGTGTGTTTTGCCAATTATGACACAGCAAGAGGTTAATCACCTTCCCCAGCCCGCAAATCTGCTGCACCCACAACAATGTCTCACAAGAGAAAAGCTTCCCTAGTGACTCCTTGTTCAGGAAGGTTGTTGGGAGGTACATTTTACAAGAGAAAACTGAAATCCACTGCCAGGGCTGGAAGGTTTCACTGTCCACCGTGTGGCTGAGGCTTGAGCTGGGGGCTTTGCCAACCCCGGCCGTGCCGAGGATGAGGTGGGGGAGCCTTCTTCACGCTGCGCTGTGTGCTGATAAGGCCACTTGAGCCTTCTGAGCCCCTTTCTTCCTTGGTGACATCAAAATAAAGCTGGACCCGAGGTGCAGCCCTTTGAAATGCTTCCCTGACCTCAGCGATGGCTTTTGTTCTGCTCCCGCTAGGATCCCTGTGCAGCGGTTGTTCTGGGTGTGGACTCTGTACGTAGGCTCTGCTGGGCCGTACAAATCCCTGGTGTCGCAGAGGCTGGGCTCCCTCAGACCAACCTGCCCCAAGCAATGTGGTAAAAACTGAAAAACAAAAGCTTTCTGTTTCCAAAAGCACAGGAGCCAAGATTTTTGGGTTCCCTTCCTGCCTGGAGCAGCATTGTTCTCTTTGGAGGAGTTACATGCAATTGCCTGTTGCAAAATAGCGTTAATATTTTATCTTCCCACTTCTATTGTTACCAGGACCCAGAGTAGGGTGGAAACTCCTTTTGAGGGTGTTTATTGGTGAATGGAAACAGGAAAAAGCCCAGCTCCATTCATTTTTGGGGCTTATTTACACAGGAACCATGACAAGAATATACCCCAGTATAGACATTCCATTCCAGAATCAAGGCAATTTTGTTCCAGAAAAATGTCCGCATGGGGACAAAACAGGAGGTATCCCAGGAGCTGGGCATGTGTAGTTTCCAGTGCTTTTTGTCTGGGGCCAGATATTTGCAGAATGTAGTTGACATGATGAAGGTCTGGGTCTTGAAGTTCCCAGAAGTTTCCGAGCCGCTCTGCTGGCGGGTTTCCAGCCCGTCCTGCGGCTGCTCCGAGCCCTCCCCGCCGGATCTCGACGTGGCCGCGCTGCCCGTACGCACCCGCTGCTTCTCGGGAGAGGGGTTTGCCACGTCTCTCCAGCGTGCGCGGACAGACCGTGTCCTCACGGCGTCCACGCGGCGCAGGGGAAGCGCTGGCAGCTGCGTTCCTGTCTGGCAGGTACATAGATGCCTTTGAACTAAATTCCATCTCCTGTAAGCGAGCGGCCTGGCAGACACTGGCTATTGTGTACACACGCAGGACTGAATCAATATTTATCCCCTGGGTAAATAACAGACCTGGTGTGAGCTGCAACAAGCAGTGGTTTTTATTCTTTTCTAAATATCCAAGCTGCACAATACAGACCCTGCTGGTTGCTGGTTCCAGCCTCAGCTGTTTAATGCTCTGAGTCAGGGAGAATGAGACATTTAGTCACCCTGGTCATGTCAGTGTGACCGGCTTTCCACAGAAGATGGAGCCTGTGTTCTGGCTTCTTCAGCCTCCTGTCCTCTACCTTTCTGGCTCTAGTTTCCTTGTCTTATCCGTTGCATACTTGTGGATAGATGTTTGGATTTTATATTGCATGGTCCTCTCGCAGCTCCTCGGGCAGTCAGACAGCATCACCGCTGGGGACCAGGCGATGAAAGTAGGGAGTTTCAGCCAAGTGTTAAACCTGACTTAATTCACTTTCCTTAGGCTCTGGTACATGTAACGCACTGATTCACGGCGCAGACATCTCCCCATTGCTGCCAGCTCAGTAATTCCTCCCGCTGGTGCCAGCCCATCAATCACAGCCTTGTTCTGGGGGGGTCTCTGTGAGACAGAGGAGTTTTGCTTCTGTTTTACAACTAGAAGAAAAGCCAGAGAGACCTGGAGCCTCAGAAAGCAAAGGCAGAGCAGCCTCAGTGTCCTTGAGCAGAGACAGGACCATGTGTGTGTGTGTGTGATGGGTTCTAGAGCAGAGACAGGACCGTGTGTGAGGTGATGGGTTCTAGAGCAGAGACAAGACCATGTGTGTGTGTGTGATGGGTTCTGGAGCAGAGACAGGACCGTGTGTGTGTGATGGGTTCTGGAGCCTGACACCACCTCGGGCACTTCTTCACAGCGTGGGCACTGTCAGAGAGATCGCTGGTCCGGCTGCTCCTGGCAGCCTCCGCCTCCCCCGGTCTCGCCACACCAAACTAACTCCTTTCTGTAGTTGTTTTTTTTTTTTAAAGTCATTTTATTTAAGGAATTTTTCTGATGGTCCCTCATTGCAAAAGGAGAAAAGTGCCAGTGGGGTTGTAAGACACAGAGATTCCTCCTTACCATCCATTTATGTTACTGAATAGCTGCGGCAGTGCTAGTTATCAGTGATTTTTGCTTGCAATCCTTTCAAGGAAATTACTATTTATATATAATTTGTAACTGTACATTATGCAGAGTAATCCTTGCCATGGTATTTATTTTAAAGCAATAGTTCCCTTGTTCTTTGTTGTCCAAGTGTTTTGGTCTTGCCTCTTTCCCTCTTTCTTAATCAGCCTCAGTAGAAAACAAATACCAGAAGAACGTTCAGTTTGCTCGAAGAACATGATTGAAACAACAGCACTTGCTTTGCTGACATCAACTATCGACATTTAATGCACAATAACCTGGTTTTCATTATTGTGAGTATAGATCATTTACTTAGAAAACCTCAGCTCAGTTGGGATTTGGGTTTTTTTAGTATAATACTTGCTGTTTCCGCGCTGGCGCGTCCAGGTGTGCAGGGCCGCACCGAAGGACACGGCCTCGAGTTCCCACCCGTGTTTCGCCCCCGCGCATACATGGACGCGCCAGGTTCTATCACCGTCTTTGTTTTGTTCACACAAATCTTAGCAAGTCTGAGTCCGGAAAAGGGTTTGGTTTAGATTATGATAAATATTTTATTAAAAACTGGTTTTAAGACAATCTTGTCTGCCTCTTCTTCTTCACACTGTAGGCTGTAAGTTCACTATGGTGAGGGCAGGAGTAGTGTCTGTACCAGTAAGACTGAAGAACGCGGGAACTCTGAGGAGCTTTGTTGCTCGGTGTCTGCCTTGCTGGACGTGCCCTGCCTGGGTCCGGGAGATGGGCCGGCTGCGTTTTGTCCAGTTTGCAGCAGGTTCCAGTAGAAGTGCGGAGTTCTAGAGCAAGGGCTTTCTCAATTCCTTCTTTAATGTTTCCCTTCAAGAGACATAATTCTTTAAAAAAACCACTCCCTTAATACAATCTTTGCACCAAAGAAATTGTGGCTGCCGAGAGCCACTTGCAAATACCGGGATTGGTGAATAGGATTCTTACATTTGTTACCAAAACTGGACTGACATTACTATGGCGTTGCTTACTTATCAAAGCCAAGAATGGATTTGTTAGAAAAGCCGGTGCTCTCCATTCTCTTGGCAGAATGTTTGAGTTCAGGACAGCACCTTTCACATAGGAACCTCCTGGTACTCTTGAGACGTTTAGAAATCTGGTTTTGCAAGTACCTGTTCTTTTTCAGTTTTAGGTGAAGGCGAAGGACAGCGAGCAAGTTGGTAGCACAGAAAGGAAATTAGGACACGCGTAGCAATCAGTCTGCAAAGCACATTAGGAAAACCAGAGCTAGGTAAGAGTGTCCCTGGCAATACGTGACGGGCCGAGAAGCTGCACACAGTGTCCTGGTAGCAGATGTATCTGTGTTCAGAACTCCATGTCTTGTCTGGACTCCGCACCTCGTGGGGAATCCTGTGGCCGAGGTTTATTCCATTTTAGCCGTGCAGGCAAGAGAAAGGATGTGTTTCCTGGGAAATGTCACTCGCTGCTCTGGATGAAGCTCGAGGGATCCCGGTGTTGTCTTCATCTCATCCCCACAGTATGTTGTGAGTGCCCGGGGAGCTGGGCTGCAGCCTCACACCAGGGAATCTTTGGAGCTCTTTGGAGGGAGCGTTTCCTTGGAGGTTTTGAGGGACGTGGCGTTTTGTTCGCTGTGCCTGAAGAATCTCCTCCTCACCTTCTCGCGGAAATCTTCAGACACGTAGTAGTAGACGAAGGGATCGGCACAGCTGTTGAAGGTGCTGACGGCCAGGCTCACCATGTAGCTGACGTACAGGTTGCCGTACAGCTTGGAGTTATAGCTGGAGTAGTGAACAAGGAGGAGAACGTTGCTGGGCGTGTAGAAGGCCACCAGCATGAACAGCACGAGAGCCGTGAGCTTGATAGAGTAGGAGTATTTCCTCCCGCTGCCCAGGAGGGCTCGCAGCACAGAGCAGTAGCTGAACAGCATCACCAGCAGCGGAGCGAGGAAAGCGCAGGCGATCAGGCAGGTGAAGTAGTAGAAGTAAAACCCCTCGTCCTCGTGCCGGGGGAGCACGTCGTGGCAGAGGGTGACGTCCGCGCCGTACAGGGGGTACGACTGCTGCTGCAGTGTCAGAGGCAGCGTGAGGACGGCAGCGCAGAGCCAGATGGCAGCGCAGGCGCCGGCAGCGAACGCAGGGGTGCGGAAAGAGCGTGAGAAGAACGGGTGCACCACCGCCAGGTACCGGTCAACGCTGATGCACGTGAGCAGCAGCACCGAGCAGTACATGTTGCCATAGAAGAATGCGGTGCTGAGCCGGCACAGGCCTTCCCCAAAGGGCCAGTTGTTCCCCAGGAAATAGTAGAAAATCTTGAAGGGCAGCACCAGGGTGAGCAGCAGGTCCGCGGCGGCCAGGTTCAGCAGAAAGACGGTGGAGGTGAGCTTCTCGGAGCGGGTGGCCAGCACCCAGAGCGCCAGCGCGTTGGAAGGCAGCCCCAGCAGGAAGACCAGGGTGTAGAGGCAGGGGATGAGCCGCACGGTGACCGCGCTGCCCAGCTGCAAGCGCGTGGCCTCGGGGAGCAGTAGGTACGTGACGTTGTTGATGGTGGCCTTTTCTCCAGGGATGGCTCGGGGACACGGCGTGATCTCCGGGGTCATTACCTGCTCGTTGGTGCTGTTCTGGGAGTAATCTGACAGAAAACAGTCTGTTACATGCTGTTACCCTTGTACTTTGCAGAACAGGCTACATGTGTAACACCCCATACACTAAGGCTTGCATTTTAGATTGGGATCCCTAGAAATGGGCATATTCTGTAAAATGCTGTTGTGTGATGAGTAGAAAAAGCTGGTGAACAGAACGAGGTGTGCAGGACTAACCAACAGCAGCCGTACTGGAAACTCACCCCATTTCTCTGGCGTGTGGTTTCCCCCATCTCACAGCTGATTGTGAGAACCAGAACCCGATTCCTCTGCCCAGCGTTCACAGGAACCCTGAGCTCTGGGGCTGCTCCAGGTAAAGTCAAGGCCATGGGAGTCTAACCTTTAGCTACGGATGTTGTGTTCAAGTGCTCTCTGCGTTATTCCTTGTCTAAAATTTCTTTCTCTTACCGGCTTTATCCACCCTGGTTTCTTTCTCTTCCATATCACCTTCTGTCACCTCCTGCTCCAACTACAGCACGTGCGAATCTCAATTAGAGTGTGCTCCCATGGGATGGCTTTAAAAATTGAGTTTTCAGGGATATTAAAAAGGTACTAAGTGCTTTCAGGATCAGCAATTTTTCACCCCAAGACGTGCACTCACCGTCGTAGTCTGGAGAGGCCGCACAGAGTCCCCAGAAGGCGCAGCACAGCAGGAGCCCGCGCGGCAGCCGCCCCGGCCCGAGGGTCCCCATGGTGGTGTGGGACGTGCGGGACGGGCAGCAGCGCTCACCCTGCTCACGCGTTTCCTTCTCCAGCCCTTAACTCGCGGAAGCACCAGGCGAAGGACGAGGAGTCCGGGGGACTGTCACGACACCCGCTGCCCAAGTGGAGACTTCACTCTGATGTCAAATGCAGGACGGGGAGGGACGGATGTATCCAGATCCAGCGTATATTGGGCCTGTAATTCATGTCAGAGCTAGCCAGTGGCTCAAGTGACTCATTTGGGCCTCCTTCCTGCTCCAGATATTCCTGGAAATAACAAACGTGGTCAGATTTGATGCTGTTTGAATTTGGAGTGTAAACTGAAGTTCTGACCTCCCGTGTCAAGCATCCTTCCACCCAAGAGAGACCGAGCGGCTCTGTGGGAGATTCGAGGGCTTTCCCCACGCCCCGATTCAAATGCTGTCTGGTAACGCAAACTGAGAAGGCATCACCCCCTCACAGAAACACAAACGAAGCGCAGGGGAGCTGCACATCCAGACAAACCTCCCAGGGATTACCCAGGGCTTGCATTGCGGCAGTTAAAGGTTTTTAGTGTCTGTCTTGCAGTCCCCAGATCAGGCTGAGCCTTCAGAGTTCTCTTGTTTCTTTATTTCTGCCTCTGCTCCCTGGCTAAACAGGGGACGAAGCTCCTGCGCCTTCTTTCTTGATGTCATTGCAGAGGTTGGTCAAAAGTCTCGTGGTTCGGAGCTATTTGCATTCCAAAGAACCAGCCCGGTCCTGAAGCGCCATCACATACAAAGTGACGGGTCTCCCAGCTTGACAGAAACACGGCGCTTCCGCTGATAAACCCCCCGGGGCCTGACAAGGGTGCACAGGAAACCTCTGCTTTTGGGCAGATAACGGTGAGTTTCTGTCACTCTTAGCCTAGAGGAGTTGTGTTTTTCTAGAGATGTGCAGCCTCCACCCAGCAAACCCCCGCGAGGGCTGAGCGCCCCGCGTTCACTCAGAGCTGCTGCTGGGTGTGCGGGGAAACCACTCACATCGTGAGTTGTGACAGGACAAGGGGTGGTGGTTTAAACTAGAGGAGGGAGATTCAGGCTGGACATGAGGCAGGAATTGTTGTCCTGAGGGTGGTGAGAGCCTGGCCCAGGTTGGCCAGAGAGGGGGTAGATGAACCATCCCTGAGACACCCCAGGCCAGGCTGGACGGGGCTCTGAGCACCCTGAGCTGGTGACGATGTCCCTGTCATGGCCGGGGGGCACTGGGGAGCTGGGAAGGTCCTGCAACCCAAACTGTTCCATGATTCTGTACCATTGCAGGAGGCACTGGCAGACATTACCTGTAACATTTGCTGCTCAGTCCCCACTTCTCAAACTCCTTGGGAGTGTAAATCCCTTCCATGCTCTGCTGGGAAAGTCCTAAATCCTCTCCCATCGCTGCGGTGTGACCAGTTCCCGGTGGGGCGGGAGGCTGGAGCTTGCAAGGTTGCTGCTTTTTGGGGCTCTGCTCTCCAGTCCCTGCCCGGCTCTGCGCGGCACTGAGGACAGAAGCTGGAGCCGGGCAGCACGAGCTGTGAATTTGGTTTGGCAACCCACAGAGCAGCTCATTTCTTTCTCCCCGCTTTATGAATGGCCTCTTCTGTGAAGGTTGTGAATCTGAGCCTGGCTGCTGTTTGATGAGATTCTTCTATTCCAAGGAGAAAATGATCCTGTTTCCTTTGCTTTCACCATATTCCCCCATCCCTGCGCCGGGCGTGTTGAGAGGTGGAGTTCCACTGGCAGGGACGGGGGAGATGCAACCTTAGATGTTTTGCTTTTGTGATTCTCTCAGGATTTATGAACCATTACAGAATGACTCACGCGGCCACGTATTTTCCATGCCTCAACCAGGATCCTTTCCATGCTCTGCATGCAAGAAATTAGACACAATCAGGTTCAGATAGTGTGCAAATCACAGCCCTGCTTCCTATGGCCAGGTCTCTGGAGGGGAGCAGAGCGGGGTTACTCATTGCCGTGTCCTTCATTTTTCAGATGCTGTGTGATCTTTAGTGACTGTTTTAGATGCAGAACAGCTTGCTTGAAGATTCTATTGCCAGAGGTTTGTCACGGCCTGTTAACATCTCTTTAAGTCGTGTGATCCCTGCCCTGTGGGGTAACGATTTGGTTTGCAAAGTCATCCATTGTGCAATAGCTCATCTCCTGGGAGAAGGCGCTTTTATTCCCTGGCTCTGAACCCAAACGCTGTCACGCTGGAGAGCGGGCCCAGGGTTTGAAAGCTGGGAGGGAGGGCACAACCACCACCTGCTCTGTCCCGTTCGTCTTTTAGGGCGTGGAAGAGCAAAACTTAGTGCGCAAATAATGGGATTTGCTATTTCTGCTCCGTGCCTTTGGTTTCAGTGAGGCCGAACTCGGTTCCCTGGCTAAAGCAGGAAGAAAACCACCACTGCTCACACACGTTGTGTTTGTGCATCGCTGTGATAGGGAAAAAACGGTTTAAAAAAAAAGCTCTGACGTACTAAATATTGAATTCAAGCACTTCCTTTAGGAATTTTAATTTAATTTAGAAAACCATTAATTCTTATTCCATCCTGCAAACCTGGAAGATAGTTTTTAAGCTGCTTTTCTTTGTCATTGCCTTGAATTTCGAGCGCTGTTCTCATCAGAACCCAGCCATGAGAACCCAGGCCCAAGCTCTCGGGGTCTCGCTCCGGCTGCTCTCGGGTGCTGTTGGCTCCGACCGTTCCTGCCCAGCGCAGGACAAGTCCAGCTCTCTGCAGGAAGCCTGGAGTAAGGCGGCCTGTGTCCTCCCGACGCCACCAGCAGCGCTCACATCAAACCATCCCATGCAATCCATGCATCAGAGGATGGGTCTTAGAACAAGCTTTGTTTCCCTGCGAGCGAGTAACACGCTGCCCAGAAAGCAGAGTCGCCTTTTGTTATGGCAACGGAAGTGTTGAGGATGATGTAAAGGAAACTCCTATCAGATCTGGGTCACATCACCGCAAGCTTCATCTGCAGAATCTACACATCCATTTGTTGCACAGAGCTCACAGGGAACAGCTACACATGTTATTACCCAGGAATGTGGGAGGTTGAGGGAAAGGCGGGTGGAGGGTTATTTTCATGGTTGCAGTTGTATTGTCTTAACCTGTAGCAGATGTGCTTTCCTTGAACGCCTGTTTTTTAGCATGCGAGTAATTGGAGGCCAGGCCTGGGCCTTATTTCTGCACCACACCTCTCATGGCAAAAGGTGCCGCTAGAAATAAACCCATCTGCTGGAAGACGTGCTCTGCGGGCACCGCTGGGCGTTCAACGGGAACCACGATTCCCGCACGAGCCGTCCTGCCCGCCCACGCGTGCGCGGCTCCGGGCAGCGCACGCGGAATCCCGCCCGATCCAGCTTGGTTTCCTCACCGCAGACGAACGTGTCCGTGCGCGCAGGTCGAAGCTCGGCCTGCGTTTCACCCTGCGGCTGCTCCACGGGCAGCCCGTCCCACTGCACATCTGCATCGTTCTACCAAATCCAGTTTCAGGTGCGAGGCAATTCTGTGGGGACTGTCAGAAACTTTACACTAATCTACAGCAAACTTCAAACAGCGAGAGCCGCTAGACTTTTAAAATCAATATTTTATTTGACTTGAATGTGCAAATAAATATTAAAAAAACTACATTCAAAGAGCTGGCAAAGCAATTACAAGCCCAAAAGCAAAGATCCTTCAAAAAAATGGAAGAACAAACTCTTGAATCCAGGTGGCGCCGGCAGAGACCCAGCGTGGGGCTGAAAGCCGGAGCCCAGCAACGCTGCTCTCAACCAGCGCTGCACCCCCTCCTGCGCTCCTGCCATCCTCTGGAGACAACAGCGCTGTACGGGGCCAAAGTCTCGCTCCATCCCTTCAGATTATAAATTAAGGTTTACAAAATAAGGATGCTTAAAATACCTGAAGTACACTTAAAAGTGGGGAGATGGACGACGATGGTGCGCGGGCGCGTCGCCCCCGTGCACCGCGGCACACTTGGAATCAAACGCGTTTTTAAGCCACGAGTTGCAACCTATTTTCTAGTAAACATTTTTCTGTATCATAAAACCATAAAATTTGGCACGGTTGTCATCCCCACCCAGGGCAGCGGAGAGGTGGGTTCGTGGAGCTCTCTGGAAGCAAAGAGGGGAATATTCCGTGCTCCGCGGCCCTGGTGAGACAACGCGCTCGGCGTCCTTCACCGCTCACTGCAGGGCGGGCACGGGAAGAGCCTTCAGATCCTTTCAGTAACCAGCATTTGAACAGACCCAGACAACGAGAACATGAGTTGCGGATGACCAGCCCTCGCTGGCAGCGCTTGTGCAAGGGCAGGAATCGAGGCCTCCCGCCTTCCCTCCTACCGGTTATTTTGCAAAAAAAAAGACAAAGAGTCAGTACAGTTTTCTATTAAACGTACCCCCAAGGCCAAGTTTTCTACTGTCAAGTGAGACAATTGCAAAACCAAATGCTGTACAGTGGAAACAACCCAGGACAGATCCTACAGGCTGCTGCTTTGTCTGGCAGAAATTATAACCTAAAAATCAAAACCACAAAAAAATCACGGGGCTGAGGGGGTTATTGCCCCAAAAGCCTGGAAAGAGTTGGGAGCGGAGCGGAGGCCGGACCTGCCTCGAGACACGACGCGTGCGACACACGGACAGCGTGGCTCGCCCTCGGCCCCACAGACCAGCGAGGTCACGGCGGGGCTGCAGGACAGACAGAACTCCATTCTCTTGATTTGTTAACAGATTAAAGTCAGACAATTAACAGCGTAGTGTTCTGCACGGTTCGGGGTAGTTTTTTTGCTAGGTTTCGTTTCATAAAAAGCTTCGAGAGAAGTAGACGCTCAGCAGAAAAGCGTCGAGCGCGGCTGTGGCTGGATCCAGCTCTGCCGGTACAGATTTCCATGTGTCGTTGGGAACACAGCAGCTGTGCTGACCCAGCAGAAACGGCCAAGAATCCGGGACAAACCTCCGACCCGGCGCAAACCGCGCGCCAATAGCTCCACCTGCTGCTGTTCTCTGCGCGGCACAACCCCGCAGAACCACGGAGTCCGGGCGCGCAAGGAACGCGAAGCGCCTGAGAACGCAGTCTGGAGGCTGCCATCAACATGCAAAATAAAAGAGACTGAAAGTGAAAAAGGCCAGACCTCGCGACGGACGCTCCTCCCGAGGCGCGCGCTCCACGCAGCTCCAGATCCAGCAGGGATCGGCAGGCGGTGCGTTCGCGAAGCACGGACGCGGGAGCTGACGGGCCTCGGTGCCTGGTGCCGCAAATCACTGCGGCTCAAAGTTCCTTCCCCTTGGCTCATGCTCCAAAATACTGAAATGGATGAGAGTCGGAGCGTTTCGTATGCCGCTCGCCCTTCTCTCAGTTTTGGCATCTCTCCCCGGAGCACCAGTAACAGATACTGCACCTGTTGCCTCATTAGTACACGTAGATAACGAAGCGGCTGTGCCAAGGTGCTCTCAGCCCCCTGGCACTCAGAGGTTACAACTGAAGAGTTCTGCAGGCTCCAAGATGGCACAAATTCAGGAAGATAGGGAACGTTAAACCCTTCGGAGTGGAAGCAGCTGCCAACATCTGCTCTACCACCAGCCCAGCTCCAGCTCCATCTCCGGCCAAGCCACGAGCGGTAGTTTGCCCAGTTTGCCTCACTCAGCCTTCCAGTACGGACTGGAAGGAACACCAGGAAACTACCAAAAAGTGCGCAACGATGCCGAGAGCCCTCGTCCCACAAAGCTGTTAAAAGTCTCTTCATGACGGCTGGAGGATTACACTGCAAGGAGACAAGTCTACGCCATATGGAAAATACATCATAATCCAAAGTAAAATGCTGTTTGGATAAATATCATGAATACATACATTGCATTCCCACCACTATTCTCAGAGTAAATGTGTTTCACCAGCAACGCTCCTACTCGGCGTGGTCACAGGAACAAGTCTGTGCTCAGGGTGACGCTGGACGGCGACTGTACTGAACCCTGTACCTGTTCACCGGGACCCCGTGGACGTTCACCGTCTCACACGTTGTTTTGCACGGCACCATCTCCTCGTCTTCGTCTCCCATCAGCCAGTCTTGAACGACGTCAACCGCCTCCATGGTCACGTTCTCCTCCAGCCACCGGTTGTGCCACTCTTCAAACTGCTGGTGATGCTTCAGCAGCACCATGGGCTGGACCTGAGAACGGGACAGTGAGGATCACCGAGAGGTTTCTGGGAAAGAGCCAAACCCTCCAGCTCTCCGTAGGTCTGAGATGCGCCCGCTCTCCAACACAACACAACCGAAAAAAGACCAAACCGCATACCTGCATCTAAAGATCTCTATTCCCTAAACTTGGCCACTCCCCCTTAAAATTTGCACAGTAAAGGCTGCTGGACTAACCCAAAGCACAGAGCGTTCACCAGCCCTCCGTCCAACACAAAGCAGCAACTTCTGGGTGTAGTTTGCAAGAATTCAGCCCCAAGACCCGACTCCTGGCTCGCACCCTCAACCCCTGCGGCTGCCCGAGCGGCAGAGCGCGACAGCCGGGACGCGCACCTGCTTGGCGCGGCAGAGCGCTCCCCGCCGGTACATGTAATCCTCCGAGTTCATGATGAACATCATCTTGTGGGTGTTGAGCTTGAACCGACAGTCCACGTTGCAGGCGCTTTCCACCCCGATCAGCCTCTTCCAGGAGCTCTTCACTTCGCTGCGCAGAGCTCGCACCTGCTTGCACTGCCACTTGCGGAACTTTTTGAGGTTCCTAGAAGAAAAGGAGGATTAGGGAGCGCGTATCACGCTTGGTTATCCGTATCTTCAGCTAGCAGAGCTGGCAGCACAACTATGAAATCTGTATTTCCACATTTAGTTTTCAGACTTTCTCCTGGATCTTCCTCCATGCACTTTTGACAAATATTTGGCGAAATGGGAACAAATTAAACTTCAAATTGCTCCTAAAAGTGACTGCTTACACAGTCCCACTCCATTCTAAACACTGTTTCATGAACAAATCTCAGTGCAGCGGTCATAAATCTTTCCTTCAGCGCTCTTACCGCGGCGCGCTGGGCTCCAGCAGCCCCTCTGGACCTCAAAGGTGAGTGTGTTTGCCCAGAGATGCCTGTGTCATCACCTAAAATCACCCAAAGCCACGGCCACGCGTGCAGAGGAGGCCGCAGCAGCTGCTGCGGGGGCGGCTCAGGAGGGGGAACCCGCTCACCTCTGCAGAAAGACAGGTTTCAATAGGAAGCCGTCGTTCTGGTTGTTGGGAGCTCCTTCCACCCCAACGTACTGCTCCATGTAGTTCGCCAGGTGCTACACAAGAGACACAAATTTCAAGTTGGATTTCGGTCTCATCACTGCAAAGAACTAGTTCATTTCCAAGCTGTTTTTTAAGCAGCTGCTGGTACCGCGCTCAACTCCGAGCTGATTTATGTTTGAAGCTCTTTTGTTAACACACCCATTGCTGTCAGTGCCCACAGCCCCACGTGGAATATTCCCACCGCTCCTCTTTGGCAAAGTCTCACGTTTTGGAAGAGGGAAGCGGGAGAGCGCTCTCAAGCATCTGCTTTGTCCGTGGTACAGCAGACTCCACGGTCACGGTGATCTCACCTGGACCTCCACAGGATCCTCTGTCTGGGTTTCTTCCGTATCCAGCAGCTCAATGGTCATGATCACCTGTCCTTTCCGCTGAAGGAACATCACCTGTCATAAAGTTACAGGCACAAGATATCGGCCACGTGGGTTCCCAATAAAATGCTGGATATTCGTGAATCATTTGGACCACCAATCCAAGCTAGGAGAGGAGTAAGCAGCGGGCTTTTCGGGAGCCAATACGGCACGCCGCTTTCCTGTCTGTGCTCCTGTTTTGGTGCCCTCTCTCCGTATCGCTGTCCCCATCGCGGCCTCAGAGCTTCCAAACCCATTTTTCCCAAGCAAATTCTTACCTTGAAACAGTTCTCATCGGCCATGCAGCGCTCAGCCTTCCACTGGTAGCTGGTCTCCTTGGCGGCGCGCACGCAGCGGGAGGACAGGTTCCCCCCGGCGGCTCCGCGCTTCCTCTCGCTCAGGTACAGCTCCACGACCTTCAGGCAGATGTCGTCGCTCACCAGGTGGTGAAGCTGCCATGAAAATGGGGATTCAGTCAGCAACTCACAGAAGGAGCGCGGAACTCAGCACAGCACCACACCTCGCATGAAGTAACAAAGCTTTCACCCCAGAGACTTCGCCTGTTTCATCACTTTGCAATAAAGAAGCAGAGGAGAGCGAGGGACTCGTGTGCCTTAGCTGTAACAAAACTACAGCTAGGTTTGAGTAAAAAGGGCTGGCCCTCTTTGTCTTAGGTGTATTTTGGGAACGGAAGAATTTTGGAAAGACTAGAACTTAACAAATGTTGGAAAAGGCCAGGAAGAGAAAATCCCTTAAGGTGATCCCTGTATTGAAGCTGAATTATCTCACCCAACTTCTGTTAGCATGTTTCCCCTACATATATGAATCACTTTTCTATAAATTTGCTTTAAGTTTGATGCATCCTTGCACTACAGGGTTGTCAGAAACCCGTCTGGCTATTGAAGGGAGATGCGCGGCCCATAAACACTCAGCACAGGACCAAACGAGCTACCTGGCGGACAATATTCTGCACCAGCTTGTCCATAGTGAAGCCGATGTAGGCGTGGATGGTGAACATCTCCCTCAGCGTGTCCTCGTACTGCGTGGGGTCGATGTTCCCGTCCAGCAGGCTCCGCACCATGTCCAGGAAGGCGGGGTAGTATTCCTCCAGCTCCACCTCACCTGCGGAGGGGAAAAGTGGAGGTAAGAGGCGAAGCGAAGCCAAAAGATACGAGGGACATGACCAGGACATTCAGTACCACTAACATGTTTACGGACAGATCACGGTAAGGAGCGCTGAGACTGGAACAGCTGGATCTCATGTGCTTCTGTGACCACCTTGTGTGGTCAACTTTGTTTGAAATCTAAGCAACAGATTAATGCGAGACCCCTCACAACAGCTGCCAACAGCGGGCGTGCACGAAGGCTCTAGGAACTATGCACGAGAGCCCTCAAAAGGTAAATGACAAACGTGCTGTCCTGTTCGATTTGCGGTATCCACAAATCACAACGCCAGCAGAGGTCTGCGCCTCCGTGTTCCTCACAGACTTGCCCGCTGGGCTCAGTGACTCAGATCTAAAGACTGAACGCTAACAACCAGAGCATGAAGAACCAACTATGTCCCAGGGTATTCTTACTTGGTTGCTTCAGCCTTAGTTCCATGGCTGGATCATTGGTTTTTTCCTTTCTTCCCTCACAAAGGAGTTTCTCTCTCTCTTTTTCAGTCCGATATTCTAGAAGCTGCTTCTGAGCCTGACGATAAATCTTGAGCAGCCTTGAGCACAGAGTCTGGTGAAGGCGGAGGAAGAAATACCAATTGTTATTGACAAAGAAGAGGCTGTAAACATCATCCAGAGCGTTGTGGGGCTCAGCCGCCGTCACATCGCAGAAGGTGGCTTTGGCCTCCACGGGGCTGCTCGGAGGCCCAGGCACGTGTTTTTTCCGCAGCTCAGGCGTCTCCAGGCTCTGCCCCTGATGGTTTTCTCTGTCCTCATCTGTCGATTCTTCAGAAATATTGTGCTCGGGGGGCTGAGAGAAAAAAAGCTCCGGTATGAAGTGATGCACGATCTGCCGGATGGTGGCTTGATCCTCCTTCTGGATCGTAGGCTGCCGTTTGACGTAATAGCTGACGAGAGATGCTGCGTCTTCCAAAATCTGCTTGTCTTCGTAGATAAAGATAAGATGAGGCTCGTTTGTGGACGAACTTCTCCCCTCCGAATGCTGCTCCTGATGCTGTAATCAAGAGACAAAGAGATAAAGATCCTTCCGCTCCATGCTCAAGAGCCATTCCTGCCAGAAGACATAAGCCAGGATTAACGCTGCGCTCGGGCCGTTTTTGCCCGAGAACTCCTCAGAGCACTCCACACCAACACGGGCCCAGGTGCTACGTAAACGCCTGGATAACACTAAGCAAACAGCAAACAGGACGGATGAGTTACCAGCGCACGCACCTCATCATAGACGCTCTCGATTTCGTTCAGCAGGCTCTTGGAGCGCAAGGCTTTGGTGTCGTTCTGTTTGAAGTTGACAGCCTGGTGGTCGAGGGACTTCAGGTAGGCTTTCTCGTACTGCTCCCGCCAGATCTTGTTGAAGCCCTGCTGGGCCTCTCGCCATTCCTCCTCCTTCGCTTTCAACCTGCGTAAGTGTAGAATCCACTTCAGTTCAAAGAGACAAGCGCAGAAATACACGTAAAAGCCTTTTTAGTGTAGCCAGCTGTGCGCACCAAACTCTCCCGGTGTTCCTGGGAGTAATAAATCAATCAATAAAGCAGCACCACCAAAGATGAGTTATCCTTTGAAACAGCATCTACAGAAAACAGTTGTTTAACCATGCTCGGGGGGAGAAATCACAACAGCTTCCAACGCTCGAGCCTTCTCCCAGAGCTCCTCCACGGAATCTTTCTGCGTCGCCAAGAGTTCCTTTGGTTTGGTTTGGTTTGGTTTTTACGGTAACTGAATCGCCACAACCACCCACCAGAAAGGCAGAGAAACGTGATGGACTTCAAGCTCAAAACCGGCTCAGTTCCAAATCTAACCAAAAATTGTGGCTTTGCTTCAAGCACAGCCCAAGACGTTTAAACACAGAAAGAAGCATTTTCAATAGGCTGCTGAAATATTATTAGAAAGCAGCATCTTCAATAAGCTCCTGAAATCTTTCTAGGTATTTCTAAACATCTGCTAAAACATCTGTCGCTTTAAAATTAACAAAAACCTACTTTATTTCATAATTTTGCATTAAAATCTACACAACTGAAAACCAAGCCACTTAATTTTGGCAGAAATCAGGCTTTACCATCCCGGATCAGCTTCTTAAAGACCCCAGTGAACACAGAACGGGAATTACCTCTTCAGAACAACAGGAACTGCAGTAACAGGGTTTTTCTTTAGACTTTCGATGATCTCTGGTGCTTTGTCCCCGTAGATGCGGTAGATGGCCCGGCGCTGGATCACCTCCGACGTTCCTCCCAAGCAGTCGTCCAGGCGGAACTTCTCCTGATCCTCCTGAGTCAGGCGGGACAGCTTTTTCTGCACGCTCTCCAGGACGCGGATTGTGGCTAAATTGGTCTCCAGGACAACATCCAGCTGCGGAGAGTTCACAAGAGACACCGTGTAAGCACAGACGTAAGCGGCAGGAAAACGAAGAGCAGCGGCGTTCAGGGCTGTGCTGTGCGTTCCAGCCCCGCTGGGTGGAGCTAAGAAGCATGGGCAAAGGTTTCTTACAGGAAGATACCCGTTCTCCCAAAGGTAACGTGCTTTTTAGAACGGGACTCACGCCTAGAAAGAACTGTTAGACTCCAAGCAAGCGCAAAACAAAACTCTAGCTCAAACCAGCGAAGAGAAACAGAACTTTCAGTATTTGGCCACCAATGAATCGAGTCAAAATCCTCCTAGCGAGAGGTTTGTCTCCCTGGGCAGGCGGAGGTACCTCGAACCGCTCGTCCTCGCAGCGGTGCAGCTGCTCCTCGTACGGCGTCTTCTTGGAGCTGACGAAGGTGGAATCTTCAGACCAGGATGGAAATGAAACCCAGGTGTCGTTTAACACCTGCAACAGCGCAGAGACGTGACACTGAGCGGAGCCGCGCGAGCCCAGAGCCGTTCTCTTCACTTCAGGCTATTTAATGTGCTAGTCTGTCTATAGGAACACATTTCTGTATGCACACAGACCCGAAAGACATTAAAGTAAAAGATACTACTTGAGATGTGTTTAGATAAAATTAATGAAATGCCTGGGAATGCTCGTTTCAATAAACGGGATGAATATCTGCTCTGAGAGGCTGGCTCATCAGCAGAAAAGCAAAGAATCCACGAAAGGTGTGATCCCCAAGTACCTCCTTGCAAATGGCTGTTCTTCCGCTGCACTTGGGCTGCTGGTAGGTTTTTGGCAGAGCCCGGTAGCTCGAGCCGATGCGTTTGCAGGAAGCGTAATCGATTTCCCGGCTCATTCCGTCCCCGGATCGGTCGCTCAGCGGAGAAGCGAATGAAAGCTCCTTCACACCAAGGAAAGACTTGAACTGCGCAAAGAGTTCTGGGAATTTCCTTCAAAAACACAAGGAAGCGGATTTGGTTATTTCTCCCTGATTTTCTCCCCTTTCGTTGGAAGGCAAAGAGCGCGAGCGGCTCGCAGCAGAGCTAGAACCAGTCATCCTGCCCACAGCTCTGAGACCGCACCTTTACCCCGTGTTACACTCGGAGAGACTGGCACGGGGAGCGTGAACAGAGATCACCCTCCAGAACCCACGAGATCCTCTGTCCCCAGTGATTTAGCGTAATGTTGGGTATTCTGCTTCTTGTGAGGCTTTCAACTGGACGCAGAGAGGAAAATACCCTCCCCAAAATGCTCTTTAAAAGCTGCGTAGATATGTTAAAACATTCAGATTTTATTACTCCTCTTTTTAGATAAGCCTTCAATGTCCTGCACGCTACCTAGGAGGTATTTCTGAAGTTAAATCTAAAGTAACAACGTTCACAACGTCAACTGAGCAGCGACAGACTAAGACATCAAAAGTCCAACAAAGCAGAGAAGACAGTCGGGAACTTACCCCAAAAATGGTGTAACCAGCTGGAGCAACTCAGAGCCGGAGACCAGCTCCTGGTTGAAGAGAGCGATGCAGCGGAGGAAGTTTTCGTACACTTCCTGACTCTTCAGCACCCTCCGCACCTACAGCACGGTTGGGAGAGAAATGGTCACATCGCTCGAACACACCAGTTCAGTGTTCATCTTCCAGGTGGTCTGAACCGTGGGCACAGCGACAAACCCCTGTCTATACTGCAACAAGTTAGCAAAAATTGCACAAAAATGCCCAGTTTCAAAGAATGATCTGGTAACTGCAGGTGGTACCATGAGGAAACATCACTGCAAAGTAGAGAACAACAGGTTTGTAAGAGACAAGCGTTCAGGAAAAGGTTAATTACTGGTTTCTATTCGTCTTCCAAACCCATGTATTTTCTCTCTCTATCACTTGACAAATCAGGTAATTGCCAAGTGCTGGCATACAGATTGCACAGAGGAGCACGCAATTAATAACCATATAAATGCTTGACAACCAGGCCCCAGAACGTGAGCACAGGCCCAGCACCGACCTTGTCGAAGAAGGAGAACTCCTGCAGCGTGCCGTACTTGCCCACTGTCGCTACCGACAGGTCTTTGGTACCTCGCAGTTTCATTTTCTTCTGTTAAAAGAACAAGCAGTTAAAACGCGACTCAAACGCGATCGGCTTCCACTTGGCTGACACGTAACAACTCTGCAAAGGCTGGAACGCGCTGCTTCCCAAAGAGCGCTCTGGCGGTGCCGTGGCAAGGCCTCCACTACGCTCCGGAGAACAGAACGAGTACAAGGACCACTAGAGAGAGAATTCAAATGAAGATTTACCTGCAGAAGCAACAAACTGGGCCCTTCCAGAAGGTGATTTTTTTTTGTATTCAACGTTGCCACCCACACTTTAAAAATTCCCTTTTTCTACAGTAATTATTATTTTTAAAATAACTCTGAAATTTTGTTTCGCATACCTGACACCTACAGACCTCAAAGATGCTACTCGTGGCAACTTTACCTCAGCAATTACCTAAACACACTGTTTCTACCTTGGCCGGGCCGGACACGGGCCGCAGCAGCAGCGGTCTGGATCGCTTCTTGCTGTGTTCCAGATTCTTCTCGTGCTCGGTTTTCTGGACACTGTTCACCTCGCACGGTCCATTCCCTGTGAACTGAGGTAAACAAAGGACGTTTTCAGTGTTCTCTTCTTGACCGGTGCAAACAAAGAACCAAATACATCAGAACAGGAGAGAGAACGTGTGGGTAAGTCACCTGTTCTGTGACATTCCAAACAACGAAAAGGAGCGAAGTTCACACACTGGCTGTTTTTCCATAATGTTTTGCATCCCTAAAGCTCCTTCACGCATTCTGCATACAGAGAATGTTCAATATCCTGCCTTGTTTTACACACACACATACCAAGGACCTTTTGGCCTCCGGGAGGAACTGTCCGAACTCCGAAAGCAGATCCTCCTGTCCCCTGAACAGATTTGCCACTTCAGTGAACACTTCTTCCTCCGACATGCCTCGGAAAGGCCGGCCCTTCGTGTTCAGCTGCTCTTTCTGACAACCAGAGATGCACAGATGTTAAACAGAGTCAAAAACATACCTCGTTCCGCAAGAAAACTCATCAACTCGGCCAAAAAATATATGCTGCGCAACTTGAACTAACGACCGGACAGCCCAAGGTTCTTCCAGTGAATCCTTTCGCACAAAATATCGCTAAATCAACTGAAAGTTGGTGAAGACGGGGCCAGAGACAACCCCTTCACAGCTCAGACCCTGCAGAGCTCTTCAGTTCCCACACTTTTGTCATTTTGCGTGAGTTTCTGAGGCGATTGCTGGACAAAGGCCTGGGAGCCGTGAGAGACTGTTCAGCAGGGAGACGCTTCAGTCGACAACAACAGCTCCAACAGCTACAGCACAAGACCCAAATCTCCTGAACCGCAGACTTCTTACCTGGTAAGTATGAAGAATTTCTAAAAAGGATCTGTAAATTTCCGGATGGTCGAGGAAACGCGTTTTGATCTTATTCACGTAACTGATGGCGTTATTGAACTCCACGGAATCGGACTCCAGAGGAATCTGGGACTTGTCGTCTTTGCAGGGGAGCTGCTGCCTGAGCTCCTCGGCGCCGGCGCCGTGGCTGTGCGAGTTCTCCTGGGAGCAGTGCAGCACGAGGCCGCCGCCGGGGACGGCGCCGGGCGGCTCCGCGGGCGCCTGGGGGCACAGACAGAGCTGCGAGTTCAACAACAACCCGAGCAGCGTGTTCTCGCTGTTCAGCTACAAACGGATATCCACACAAAGGGGAAACAACTATTTAATTAGCCAATACATTTCCCTGCCTGGTTTATTAGCACCATCAGTTAAAAAAATCCCCTAAGTTGTATTTGGCTTATGAAGCGTCTGCCTCATTTCTGCCTTTATCCGCTATCCATTACCCAAACACCACGCACCGCGGTTCCCGTTGCTACTGGTTTATTTCAGAGGAACCAGCGGTTTTAAGAACCGTATGAAAGATACATTTCTAAGCAACAGAGAGATCTAAGGGAGCCGAGATCTGAAAGATATTTACTGCTACTAATTAGAGTTGAACCGTAAGTTTATCAGTAGAATTCAGCCTCCACAGCCACGCGACAACAACAAAAGAGAAGCCGAGGCCGGTATGTACCCACCTGTGTTACAACAGCGTGTTTCGCTGCGGGATGTTTGCACTCGCACGGCAATACCTGACACGGATGTTTTGCCTGGGACCTAAACACATTTCCAGTTTCTCCGCAGAGGGCTGGAAATGGGATTCCGCCAGGATTTCTCCTGGAAATGTCGCTACACATACCGTGTATTACGAATTTACAGAAATACGTCAAGCCAATTACAATTTCCAACGTGAGTGAAGCGACACTTCACGCAAGAACATCATTCTTGTGTGAGCCGAGCTAACATCTGGTTTGAGATTTAATAGTTAAATTTGTATTATACTCAAAATACACTTTGAAAAACATGTAAAAACTTTAGCAACATGCAACACAAGTAAATCTACAGAGCCTAACGTGTGCAAGAGATGCGAATACTGACACAGGTAACAGAATTGATTACAGAACGTGAGCTCTATAACCTACCTGACTATTCAGAGGTGACTGGATACTCAACTTCCCGTTCTTTGGAATTTCGATCCTGTAGCCCAGAGGAAGGAAAGCATTGAATCCTACGATGAGGTCGGGATGCTCGTGGAAAAGCTGCGAGACACGTCGGATCACTCCAGGTGTGTCGATGCTGAAATTGAGAAGAGTTTGTTACTTGGGTCCAAATCAGAAACACGAGTTACACCTAGAAAATGACAGAGGCACGTGAAGCGTCTGGCTTCTTAGAAATGCCACTTTTTAACAAGCAAGTTTAGGAAACTTGGACCGAAATATCAGCCCAAGGAGCTGGAGCGAGCGCCGCAGCCTCGTGCTGGGAGCGTCACCCACAGCGGGGGATGCGCGTGTGCGTGTCACCCGAAACGGGCACGTTGGCGTCGCCCCAGAGCTGCCAGGGAAGCAAAAATAGATTTGTCTTTTCCTGTGGATTTCGTGTGTGGACGACGGGCTGGCCAGAGCCCCTGCAACGCGCTGCCGGAGGAGGCGGGAAGACGGGGTGAACCTGGGGACCCCCAAAGCCGGGCAGCTCCCGGAGCCGTCCTGGTTCTCACCTCTGGCTCTTGAACTCCTTCATGATCTCCAGGAAGCCGTTGTAGGTGGCGGGGTCGCTGCCGAAGCGAATCTTCACCTGGTCCAGGTAGGAAAGCGCATCCTCCACCTGCGGGGCCAGAGGGCGGGTGAGGCCCCGGGGGACCCCGGTGTGGGGACAGGGGCTCCCCGAGCACGGAGGGACAGACCCGGGGGAGCCCCACGGCAGCGGGATGGGGAGCAGCCCGGGGAGGGGCGCACGGTACCGGGGGGCTGCGCAGAGGGCGGGGCCGGTACCGGGGGGAACGGAAAAGGCCCCGGGAGGATGCCCCCGGTACCGGGGAGGGGGGGGACACAGCACAGGAACTGGGGAACAGGCCCGGGGGGCGCTGACGGTACCGCGGGAGGAGAGCGCAGGCCCCAGGGGACACCGCGGTACCGGGGGGGAGAGGAGAGGAGGGCGGGGGCGCCGCACGGCACCGCGGGGAGACGGCCCGGGGACACCCCGCGGGGGACCGGGCGGGACAGCTCCCGGCGGGGCCGTCCCGGGGGGTGGCCCTTGGCGGGGTGGGAGGGGGGAGAGGGTAGAAATCCCGGCGGCCCCGCTCGCCGCACTCACATGCACCGGCAGCTTCTCCTGCGCCGCGGCCCGGCCGCCTCCTCCGCCCCACCGTGGGGCGCTGCCCCCGCGGCCGCCGCCGCCCCCCGCCGCCATGTTGGGAGTCGGGCAGCAGCGCGCGCGCCGCGCCCCCCCCGCTCCCCCCGCCGTCGCGCGCCCGCCCGCCCGCCCGCCGTCAGCGCGTGCGGAGCGTTGCGTCAGCGCGCACGAGCCCGCCCGGCCCGGCCCGGAACCTTCACGGCCGCCGGGAGCGCGCGCGGCTTCCGGCCGTTCAACCGTCATGGCGGGAGTGGCGCCTCAGGAGCGGCCTGAGGGGCGGGACGGAGCCCCGGGGGTGAGTGAGGTTCTGTCTTCCAGAGGGGTTCTCCTGCCCCTCTGCTCTGCCCTGGGGAGACCACACCTGGAATATTGTGTCCAGCTGTGGCCCCTCAGTTCCAGCAGGACAGGGAACTGCTGCAGAGAGTCCAGCGCAGCCACCAAGATGCTGGAGGGAGTGGAGCATCTCCCGTGTGAGGAAAGGCTGAGGGAGCTGGGGCTCTGGAGCTGGACAAGAGGAGACTGAGGGGGGACTCATTCCTGGGGATCAATATGGAAAGGGGGAGTGTCAGGAGGATGGAGCCAGGCTCTTCTGGTGACAACCAGTGACAGGACAAGGGGCAATGGGTGCAAACTGGAACACAAGAGGTTCCACTTAAATTTGAGAAGAAACTTGTTGGGGTGAGGGTGGCAGAGCCTGGCCCAGGCTGCCCAGGGGGTTGTGGAGTCTCCTTCTGTGCAGACATTCCAACCCGCCTGGACACCTTCCTGTGTAACCTCATCTGGGTGTTCCTGCTCCATGGGGGATTGCACTGGATGAGCTTTCCAGGGCCCTTCAGCCCCTGACACTCTGGGATTCTGGGATTTTGTGATCTCCGGGCTGGTGGTGCCAAGGTCCTGAGGGGGTAGCAGCGGCCCAAGCTCCAGGTGCCTCTGTGATGGGAACCATGGGCTCTGGCGGGCAGGGGAGCGCCCGCCGGGCTGTGGTGGGGATGCGCACTGAGCGCCGGTGCCTGCTCGGGTCTCGTTGGGTGACGTGTTGGTTTAGGGTTGTTTTTTTCCTTATTTTACTTTTCTTAGTAGTTTTTTACTGTGGGACGTGCCAGCAGTAGCGTTGTGCCAAGGTATCAATAGACTCTAAGTAACCGCAGCAAGGGAGTTATCAGTGGTGTTGAATATTGTACTTCTGAGACACTGAGGCAAAAGAACAAAAACAGAATCTCAGGAGCTTAATCCTGGGGGTTTATACGGGTTTATGCTTTTCATCTTTGCTTTTTACACCACGGAACAGATTTGAGAGAACTTGCTGGTACGAATCAGCCTCCCAGAAGAATTTCTTTGGTTGTCCTGTTGCTCATTTGAGTTTTCATGTCTTTCTCTCTGGATTTTATGGTACACATTGCCACGATGTTCTGGAGCGGGTTGTGCTGAGGGGGGTGGTCTTGGGACGGTGAAACCTCTCACGGATTATAGAACCAACTGTTTTTATTGCAAGAAAAACATCTACAACCGGTTCAGTTCTGGTGGCGGTTGTGTGTACACACTGCACAGCCAGCAAGGCACCTGCAGAAACCAAGCTCAGAATAAAGGGCTTACTGTGGACTTAAAATAGGCCACTTTCCTCAAATGGTCCCTTGTCACCAGACAGTTTGAATCCAGTAAAACTCAGTAAAACCAGGTCATATGAAGAACAAGGAGGAGGGAAGGGGCAGAAAGCCACGCTGCTTGTTTCTCCTTAGAGCATTATAGATGATTTGCATAACGGAACTTACAGAGACCTTTCTTGCTTTTCACTAAACTCACTGCTGGTATTTGAACCCAGAAGAGTTTTCTCTACTTTTTTTTTCTCTACAGTTGTGCTGGAGAGGTTGAGGTTGGATCTGGGAACAATTTCTTCCCCAAAGGGCTGTGGGGCATTGAACAGGCTGCCCAGGGCAGTGCTGGAGTCACCAGCCCTGGAGGGCTGGACAGACGGACAGGAGGTTCTCAGGACACGGGGCAGTGCCGGGGTGGGGGAACGGTTGGACTGGATGATCCTGAGGGGCTTTTCCAACCAAAATAATTCCATGATTCTACCATGTGCTGGAACGTTCTGACTCTAGTCTTGCAATTGGAGCTTCAGTCATGACACTAATACACGACATCTGGATTCAGTAGTTCAGCCTCTGTTACTTGCCCAAGCTGTTGCTGTATCCATGTTTCCCTTCTTACAACACAAAGGATGCCACAAGCTTATTTAATACAGGCAGGAGTACAGACTTTCTCGTAGTTGCTAGCATTTCGCTAGCTCAATCAACTGTTGACGCTGCCTTACTGCTGTAGGACCTTATAATAATAGCACATCTCATGTTCCTGCTGACAGAACTCCAGGTCCCTCTGCCGAGTGCCCGCTGCTCTCCCTGGCCGCTCTCCAAACAGATCTGGCTTCTGGGACCTTCCAGAGGAAACATATCCAGAGGAAATGTTCATATTGCCAGTTTTCCCATGTCATAATAATAAGCTATTCTAGACAAAAACTTTAGAGAGGAGATTGAAAAGCTCTCCAAGCCTGAAGCATGTTTTCCTAAATCTCATTGCTGTCACTGTGACACCTGTCATGAGACACAAGGAGGAGAGGCTGTTCTTGATGCCACAGACAGCAGAGACATTTGGAGGTTGTTAATGCGCTCTGTTTCCCTGACTGGAACCCCCTGATTCTGTCTGAACCCCACAGGCTGCGCCAAGAGCCAGATTAGGTTCCTCAGCCATATCTAGGTCAGTGTGTGCTTTTGTTGTCCTGGCGACAAAATGACCCACTTTATCCTCATTTGTTGGAGCAGTGGTGAGTGACACTGGTGCGTGACTGAGCACAAAGGCCGAGCTGGCAAGCTTTGCAAGAGTTAATTTACTAAAAGGCATTTCAACTGTGCACAATAAATATTACTACTTTCTGGCTACGTTTGGACTGGGGTACCGTCCCCAAAAGAGCAGCACGTGGCTGTTCCACCTCATGCTCCGAGAACTCGCTTTTCCGTGTCTCTCTTCCATGCTGGTCTCATTTCCAATATTCACAGCATGTTGCTATTTCAGTTTGTTTTGATATGTGTTTTTGTATTTGTTCTGTAGAGCTTTTCCCAGAAGAGATGCTGCTCTTCTCATATCCTGTGGAAACAGAGGTGGTGCTGTACCAGCCGAGCAGATTCACTCACTCAGAATCACTTTCTGCTTCCCCACTTTCTCACAGGAGACCATCGTCTATTATTTTTGTGGCCTTTTGCCTTTTTCAGGAGACTGAACTGAGCGTGTCAGGGCAGACCAGTATCAGCCAGGGCAGACCAGTATCAGCCAGGGCAGACCAGTATCAGCCAGAGCAGCTGCTGTGGTTTTTCTGTTTCTCTCATGAAATACAGAGGAATAATTAAAGAAAAAATTAGTAATCTGGGTCTGTGGGCTCCTTTTGCAGACAATACTTGATTAATCTCTGCAATCATGTAGCCAAATAAGAAGAGATTAACCGACATCCTAATCTATCATAAATCAAAAAGGCAGGGAGATGACCTGTCTTGCCTTAAGAGACAAACATTACAGAGAGCCTGCATTAGGGTTTAGCCTACATTAGTCTAAATCTAATATTAAGCCCACATTAGAACTAATGGATTTTTAGACTGTACTTCAAGTCACTGCAACCTGTGATGTGCTACATGCATCTCACACTGCATATACCCGTCATTATTGCTGATTGCACCAATGCACGTCAGTAACGGATCAGAGAACCTCAGCTCGAGCAGTGGGTTGCAGTGGGACCAGAAGCCCTCAACCAGCAGATTTTTGTTTGGAAAGTCGAGATCTGCCAGCTCAATGGAGAAGCACGAGGGGCCGGGAGAATTGGAAAAGCAGCAGCTTGCCTTCCACAGGAATGCAGCACGTGTTATGGTTTCTGGTGAGCTTTCTGTAATTTGCAGATCAAAACCAAACAAAATCAAGCAAGCAAATCTTTTTCAGGGACATTCTGGATTTCCTCAGGCTATAAAAATGTTCAAGCCTCTAAATATATCAGACCTGTTTTCCTGCATTCCGCGTCTATAGCCTACCTGTACCCTGAAGCTAAGATGAAATCACTATCTCACGCTGATTATTCCTAAAATGTTCCATTCGCAAGCTTTCTAAAACAATTCCTCCCCAAATTCTCTTTTGGAACATAAAGGACGCAAATAAGGGTCAAGACAGAAAATGTTACACGTGGTATTTTTCTAGGGGTAGTGTGTGAAAGATGCAAACGCACAAGTGTAAAAGAGAGACCAAAGTTACTCGTAAGTGTTGATCTTAGCACCGCCGCCGTCTCCTTTTCGTCAGAAATGTCACCACAGGTGGAACTGTAAAGCACGCGGTTATAGCTAAGGGCCCAAATAAAGATGTGCTGCTGCATAAAGCTGTAATTTTTAATGCTTCTGTGTGTCCTATGTGCTATTTGGGCTGACACCATCAGCACTGATCTAGTGCTTCAGATTTTGAAGCGCCCTCCAGCCATGAAATAGGCTGCAGGAAGAGGCACCAGGCTTTGGCAGCTTCGTCACCTGGCAGGTGTTGAAAGGAACAACTTCTCTTGCTCAGGAGGTGGCCGTAACGTCCCTCTTTATCTTCTGGGTCCTTCCACTTGGCTGGATTCTGTAATTTGGTTACTCTTCAGACAAAATGTGGAAGAATGCACATACTGTCATTAATAATAAAAGGAAAAGGGGAAACAAGAACCCTGGTTGCTCTGGCTTGGTGCTCGGGTGTATTGGCTTTGCCCTTTCTCACATAAGCTCTTCAGTATAGAAATTCTTTCCTTTGGCCTCCCATTTTTCTTCAGTTCATTTACAGTGAAGAATTATTAATGTTTTCTGTAAAATTATCCCATGGGTTTGTTCTTTCTCTTCAAACACAGTAGAGCTGTAGAGCTTTCCCTGTCCGTGAATTGATCTGCAGCGATGAAAAAGCTGCAGGCCCTGGGTTCGGCTCGCTCGGTGTTACAGAAAAGGGAAACCCGTCAGTCACCAAGAACGCTGAGGCCAGCAACTCAACACTTTGCTTTTTCCGTCAGGCAACCAGGGCCTCTTGGAGGATTAAACCTAGTGCTAAATTTAGCTGCGTCTCACTAGAGTTGGTATCAGGAGTTATCAGATCAGGACATCTTTGGAGGGAATGACTGACGTCTGTCCCGGGGAAGTCTAAGTCCTGGTTTGCTTCTCTCCTGCCCTGTGCCGAGCGGGATGTTCTGCAGAGCCAGCACGGCCTGGGACGCTTGAGACAGCGGAGGATTTCTCAAAGCACTTGAAATATCTCCTTCATCAATCAGCCTGCTCGCTTGTTGTTCCGTCCAGGTCCTGAGCAAAGCGGATCACTAGCACTGAAACGGATGGCATGGGAGAGGAGAATGGTTAAACCACTCCACCCCCTGGGAAATGCCCAGCTACCGTTTCCATTCGGGACGGAGCAGAGTCTCAAGGAATACGTGTGTGTCCAGGTAAATCAGGGCTTTGTAGAAGCAGGTCTGTAGAACCCTGTGTCCCTGCAGCAAGTTCAAATTCGCTGCTTTTGAAAGATCCATCTTTGCTCCTTGGGATGAAGGACGCGTGTCTGGAACGGGACCAAAGACGCCCAGCGCTGAGCCATGGAAATTCAAGACAGGTTCCATATCTCTCTCTATGAAAGGCTTCTCTAAATGAAACTTTATGGCTGTTGTCTTCTCAGTACTAATCCATTCCAGATAAGGTACTTGGAAGGTGAACAGAGCTGTAATTTTAACATACCTTGGAATATTTGTACCTTTCACCACGTTATTTCCATTTAGAACATGCTCAGACATACTTGGAGGAATTAACAAAGTTTGAGCTCTCTCTTCAGTTAGAATCCTTTTGTCATCAGGTCAAGGAGACTTTGAATCGATTAAGGAGTGTTTGGTTTCTGAGACCGGTGAGAGTAAGAGAGACACACGGATTGTGCCAGGGGAAATCAGAGTCACTTCACAATTTTTATTTGTTGATGGTTTTATAAAACAAAACTCCCCTTGAATCAGACACCCCATAAACCATTTTTACTTGTGCATGCAAGTGATACATCAGGTTTCAGTAGACCAGCAGCTGCAAAACCAGACAGTTGAACTGTCAGGCAGAGTTCCTGTTGTCTACTGAAGGGAAGGGAAGGGAAACTCACAGAATTAAGGCACTGTCAAAACCCAAAACCACAAATCATCTCACCTTTTGTACTGACTTTCACCTGGTTTTATACAGGATTTTTTAAATTTATTTTTAATTAACTGTCAAGTTCCATTTTGGACAGGGACACACACAGAAATAGAAACGCTTTTCTGAACTCTTCCTATTTATATTCCCGGCTGCAAGATGACAGCAGCAAACCTCAGTGCTGGGGATGCCAATACGCTGCTTAACTGGAAGCCCAGTGCTCCCTCCCCATTTTCAGCGCAGTGCTGCCAGCCCTTGGATGATGGCACTTTGAATAACAAAGTCAGCTATAGGAACAGCTTCAAACTAGTCTAAAAGCCAGCACTCAGTAAGCACAACAAGACCGAACTGGCAGACTCCTCCCTGAGCCATGCGAGGCATTTCGGACGCTTCACTCGCTGGGCACAGCCTGCTTTCCCAGACCAGGAGTTTGGCCAAAAGGGACCTACAGAGGCACCTCCAGCTGCTGTGCTTTTATCAGTCCTTTAATATAGTCCTTTAATATAGTTTTAATGGGCTGGTGTGAAATCCACTTCTTTAGCCTTGTATCTTAATTTGAGAATGTAGGAAACGTTCCTTCCTGCATCGCATGTGCTGTAGCGCACCAAGATCACAGCTTCACGCGCAAAGCAGCGCCTGGCTGCGGCTGGAGGACCATGCTTAGAACTATCCAATTCTCTACATAAAGATGCAAAGTTTAAAAAAACCCAATTTCACGTCCATTAATTAGGTGCCTTAGCAGTTATAAATAAATAGTAATAAATACTTATGTACACTCACACACCCTTCTTCTGTCCCACAAGATTACAAACAAACCAGAACCATGCTCTTCCCTAGTTAAATGTGATCGGGTTGGAGGTGGGACACGCGACTGGTAACAACGTGCGGCGACGCTACACAGCAGTTCAGAATAATAACAGCACCAGCACGGAGCACTGGGAGCATTTCACAGCTTCAAAGCTCTTGCAAACACAGACAGGTAAGAAAGCAACAATGTTCTATCCATCAAGAATCAGAGGGAATTTAGGTGAGAGAGTTTGGCTAGGACACCAGAATCAATGTCCTTATTGCACATAAAATGTCACATTAACTGCAGGTGCGGCAGATGTGGGAGCTAGGAAAAATGAGATCAGGCTCGCATGAGACCATTTCATTCCCTTGAGTATGAAATACAATTTCCACATGGATCGTGTCTAAACAGTTTGTTATTTGGGTAGACGTCAAAAAGGTCAATGAAATCTCAAAGGAACTCAGGAGCTGCAGGAGCACAAACCATTACCCACATTCATAAATAAAAGCATTGCAAGATTTTGCATCCATTGAAAATGCTGCATCATGATTGCGGACAGCTTGGGAACTGGCACCCAGTTATCACCCTGGCACACACTTACAAATCCCTGAAAATATGATCAGAACAGAGACAGAGAGCAAGCGGCAAGCAGCGCACAGAGAGCACAACGGCATTCAGGGACCCGCCTGGCAGTGTCCTGGCTTCCACCTCTGGAGTCTGAGAGAGGGACTGGAGGATAAAGGAGGTCACGGCTGGCTTTGAGACTCAGCTCTGGAAGGATATTCTTGGCCTATTTACTCTGTAGTTACTTTTTTATTCAGCTTTTTTTGCTTTCCGTTTCCTCGTGCCTTCATTTAGCTCCTCTTTTGACTTTGCCGGAGGAGGCGGAGGATGGGAAACCTCATGGGAGGCCCCGTGCGCATCATGGTGGTGACTCGTGTGTCCACTGGAAACAGAGCCGAAGAAAACCGGGCAGACGAAGCTCTCCACGGGAGCAAAAGGCGAGGCGTGAGAGTGGGTTGCCGTCATGAAAACCTGCCATGCAACAGCGAATACTGCAAGTTAAAGATCACATACACCAGCCGTGAAACAGTCAGGAACATTCCACTTACCCCAGGGACAAGTCCCTATTGCTACAGAGTCAGGGCTGTATCACCAGGATCTCTGGCCATACTGCCTATGCGATGGAGAACCTAGTCTGTAATTTCCTGAGCAGACCTTCGATTGTGGCTTGGGAAGGTGAACACCCCCACTTGAATCCTGTACCCTCTCTCTGGTTCTGTAGATTTGTTAGCAGCGAGCCTGCTGTAAACTTACCTTGCAAATGATCATGAACATGGTGAAAAAGAAGATGAGGTTGGCTTCAGAGATAGGGAGCCAGTGAGTTTGCTGCAGAGTGAAGAGGATTGTGCCATACAGACTAGCCTTCGTAGGGCTGGAAGAGAAATAAAGAGCTTTTCTAGGAGGTTTGCATCGTTTGAACGGTTCTGTAAATTGCATTTTTGGTCTGACAAGATAATTTACAGGCTACCTACTTACAAGGACATATGAAGAATTTCATTCGTTTCTGGCTTCCAGACCCCACGCAGCAGTTGCTCCAAGTTCGACATCAAGGCAACACCAGAACCTGTGAAACAGGGCAAGCGAACAGTTCCCTCCGTTTTGTTTGAGGGAACAAAAGGTTCGTGACATTCTTCCCAAATTTAAAAGAAGTTTGCCTAAAACAACAGAGCAGGGCAAACGCTCTGTAGACTCTCTGTAAAGCATTGCCTGGTGCAGGGGAAGAGCATTTGCCTCTGGTCCATTTACTGATGCCCAAACAAAAGCTAAAGCAAAACTGTCTGGGCTGGTTCAACACTGATAGAAAATCCCTAAAAAGATAGAGGCAAGGCCAGAGACAGGACACAGGAGAAAGGATCAAGAATTCCTGAATACCACCCCCATATCTGACAGTGCCTCCAGTTCTTCGTGCCTCTATTAAAGTTAGATGCTGACTCAACCGACAACCATTCTGCAAGTCTGACTAAATACCTGTGTTGTAGGAGCCCTGATTGACTGCAGCCAGCTGACCACAGCACTACCCAGCCTGCTGCCGGGACGTGGTCACCCTGAACCTCACCCCCGCCCCTCCCACAGGGCTGGCTCCTCCCTGCCGCGCTGCCAATATCTGGCGTGTCACCTTTGACCCATCCGGTAGCCATCATGATGAACCACCCGTGGTGGTACCGGTGGTGAGCGTGGTGCACCCCGGCTGCGATTTTGCGAACTCTCACCACCTCCTTCATGGCCACAAAGATGAGCTTCACGGGCAGAAAGCTCACGCACTTGTAGAAGAGGTTCATGGGGCAGAAGAATATCAAATACCTGAAACACAAACCACACAGAGTTTAACTGATCTGCGACATATCGAGAGGATTAGGAGTACTGTGGCGTTGGCCTGAGTTACGTCGGGGAGAAGGAAACGCTCGTTCCGTCATGCAAAAGCACATACAACCCAGACACACCGAGGAACTTAAACCTGGAGTAACTGCGGTTCATTTGTGCACATTTCACTAACACGAGGAAGAAAATGCCCCCGAATCTCCAGCGTGTGCCGCTCCCACTATACACGGGATCGGTGCAGTGAACGCTGCTTCTGCGGTTTGGCCACGGTTCAGCTGCAGCCGCTATGAATAGAAACACCCGGCGACTGGACCGGGCCCAGCACATATCGTCAAACACAGGACAACTGGTCAGAGAAACTGGAAACTAGATCTAGGAATACGAAAGCCTCCCAAACGACCTCACCCCACCTTTTCTTTCCCCAGGTAATCCAAGCGAGATAACAGATGCGTGTCACACAGACAGAATACTTCACACCAGATGGCTCTGTGCACAGCCAGCGGCACCTTGTGCTTCACGAATCAGGTGAAACGCAGAAGACTCACCAGACCGCCGTGGCCAGGATGACACTGGAGTTATTACTGAAGTAATCAATAGGTGATTCTCCAAGCAGCAGATCCGCGAGTATGTAACTTCCGAAGCAGTGCAGCATAGCGCAGAGCCAGGAGGCAAAGGGGCTCTTACGAGACATCTCCACGGCTCCTGTGAAGCGAATTCTAAATGAGGAGATGGATTCGGCAAATGAGCAGAAACTCCAAGCCCCTCTAAGAGGCTTGTGGTGCGTGTTCTCCAGCAAAATAAGTCAAAGAAAAGTGCGTGTAAAGCAAAGAAATGTGTACCCTGTGAAGGCTGAATGAGAACAGATAGTGCCAGTGGTGTGTGTGCTCCCAGCCTGCAGGGCCCCGTGAGCCTCACAAGTTTGTGACTCGGTTAAGAGTTTCTCTCCTGTATTTGCTGCTATTTCCTGCAATTGGCAGCAACAATTTTTCCCTTGAAATCAATATCTTTTTTACAGTCTAAAAATAGAATGCATACTAGTACGATTCTCTCCATTGCTTCAACCTAGGTGCCCTCTAGAATTCATGAACAAGCTGTTCAGCTCTTTCATTCATAAGATAACCTGTAAAAACAGAACAGGAATTCTTAACCTTTATTAGAAAGAGGAGGATTCGAGGGTTCTTCCCCGCTCCTGTACTAGTTTGGAAATGCCCTCTGAAGATAAAACTAGATATTAAACCAGTGTAATATGTTACGGTCTCTTCCCACAGCCTCCTGTTGCCTTTTTGTAATTCCTCGAGCCATCTTCATCCACCTCTGTACTTCTTCAAGGAAGCATCTCAGGAACATCAATTCTCTAAGATTGTTTCATCGCCTTAAACTGCTCCAGAGTCCCGTGTGCAGCGTTTCAGGTACCGAACAGTTCAGCGACCACTAACGGGCAGTCAGAAGAGGGAGCGCTAAAATGTTATGTCAGCCCTGCTAACAGCGGCCTTACCTTAAATAGCAATATGTGAATCAGCGTTTGCTGAAACTCTGACTGCTCAGACCCTCCCGTGCTCAAAGACATTTGAACCAGCTGAAAGGCCCGTGGAGGCGAGACAGCTGCAGCAGCCGCCGCACCAACGCGCTTCCACAGGGACCCGAACTTTAGCTTGAGGTTTAAATTTAGTACCACTTGTTTTTCTGTGGCTCCGTAGCCTTGCGGAGGACACGGGACAGGACTGTCCTGGCCCCCATCTCCCGCACCGGAGCTGCAGGATGCAGCGGCGCAGGAGTCCAGTGAAAACACACCCAGCCCTCTCCAGTCCAAGTGGATTACGGGGCTCACGTGTTTTCCAAAGCTATTTTCATGCGGGTGGCCTGTTAACCGTTCAGGACCTCGCGCTGGGAGCAGCTGTAAGCGATCGGGCCTCGGAAACCCAGCACGTCTGTTTAGGTGGAGTTCCAGCACAGCAGAGTGTAGATCGTACAGCGCCGAGATCTCACAACGGGAGGATTTTAAATCCATTCCAAAGTGGGGCTTGGTTTTCTGTTGGTTAATTTTTTTCCTCCCCAGCCGTCAGGCACTCACACTGAAACCATTCAAAGCGGAGCATGGAACGTGCACACGCTACCGAAAATAAATACAGAAGATGGCATTTGGAAAAGCCCGGGGCACGGCCAGGCTGCCGCGGCGCAGGGAGCGAAAGCCAAGCTGCAGATCTATCGATCTTTACACAATAAACCCAAGAGAGCAAAGCAAGCAACATCTGTTTGGCGCCTCAGAACAGGTGACAGCGCGGTCTGGAAGGTGGGGATAAAGGGGTTTACTGAGAGCCCTTTTGTGTATCAACAGGAGGGGCGCATTGCCACACAAATAGAAAAGCCGGACAACCGGCCGGGAATGTAACGCTGGGTCCTGGGACAGCACTGGGAGGCGACTGCACTGAAGTACTTCGGCGTGGTTGGAATCTAATCTTAAATAAATTGCAACGTTAATTTTCAAGATCAGAGCGACTAGTTCTTGGAGTTTCTTTGTGCTTTATATTTAGACATACGTGTCAGATCCCCCCACCAAGCACCGCAGCGGAGCGCTGAACCTGAACGCGGCCCCGCTGAGGGACAGGGCGGGCAGGACACGAAGATAACGGGTTTGTGCCCCAAAACGCGCGGCAGCAGCGCCCCCGCTCGCCCCCGCGCCCCCCACACGGACCCTCGGCGGCGCTTCCACCCCCGGGCCGCCCCGGCGCGGACTGGCGGCGCCGAGGGCGCGGGGCCGCACTCACCCGGCTCGTACTTGAGGTAGAGGACGGACACGATGAAATAGGCCGTGTCGAACAGCGGGAACACGGGCAGGGCGGCGAAGGCGGCCGCCAGCTCCCCGAGCTGCAGCGTCTCCGCCACCTCCATGCTGCCGCGGCACGGGCAGCGCCGCCCGCCCTCCGGCCGCGCGGGCTGTGGCAGCGGCGGGAGGCGGGACCGGCGCGGCCCCGGCCCGGGGGCGGTCCCGCTCCCGTCTCCTGCGCGACGCTGTCCGGACGCGGAGCCGCCCCCGGGAGCGCAGCGCCCGCCCCTTCCGCTTCCGCCGCCGCTTCCGCCGCCATGATCGGGGACCTGCTGCTCTGCGGGTACCGGGGCCGGGGCCGGGGCGGCCGGGCCCGGCGTGGCGGCGGCTCGGTGCCTCACGGTGTCTCTGTCTCTCTTTCCCCAGGACGCTGCTGCTCAACGCCGGCGCCGTCCTGAACTTCAGGCTGTGAGTGACGGGGGGAGGAGGCGCCGGTTTTGGGGGGGGAACGGTCACCCTCCGTGATACCGACCCGGCCTCTCGTTGTCCCGCAGGAGGAGGAGAGACACGGAGGGGTTCGGCGAGGAGTCCCGGGAACCCAGCACCGGTAACGGGGCATCCACGGCCTCACTGCTCTGCTAAATACACCCAGGAATGGGCGTTTTCTGAAGAAAAACCTCGACCAGAGCATTTTTTCAAGGCAGCAGAGTCCAAGTTTAACCCGTTTTGTGTGGTTCTGAGCGACCCTTTGCCTGGAGCTCATAAACTGCGGCGTAAAATCCGCTCCGTGCCGTTTGCGCCCAGGCGCCGCCAACCCCGGCGCCGCCGCCGAGCGGGCGATCGGGAGCGCGGAGCGCGCGCTCTGCGCAGTTGGCGCGGGGCGGGGGGGCTCGGGGCGCGGGGGGGCGCGGGGCCCTGGGCGCGGGGGCGGGGCCGCGCCGCTCACAGCCCGGCGGCCACCTCGGCGTCCGCGCGCGCGGCTCCGTCAAGCAGCGCACGTGCTGTCCTCCCTCCTGAACAGCGCGACCCCCTTTGATCACGTGTCGCTCATGTGGCCGCGTGCCGTTCCAGCCACGCCCTGAACACGGTGTGCTTGCTGAAACCCCAACTTCAGCCTTTTGTTGTCCGACCTTTCCTGTGAATCTTTTCCTGAGTTGCCTCCGTTTTTCAGCAGAGTTTAAAACGTGACCTGTCACCGCATTGGGCATCTTTCACCTCAAGGACTCTTTTGATTTGTAGGTGACAACATCAGAGAGTTCCTGCTGAGTCTCAGGTATTTTCGGATCTTCATTGCCTTGTGGAACGTCTTCATGATGTTCTGCATGATCGTGTAAGTAACACCTGCAGCACCTTGTCGTTTGGTTATGGGGAGCCATACACATTGGGTTTTTCTTGCACATATATTTCTTTTCATATCTCTCTTTCCCACTCTATTAATTCATAATTCCTTTTCATTCCACTGGTTTATTTTAATCTTCGAAGAGACCTTGGTTGAGCTCAGAGTTCTTTGCTAACGTGCGCACCAGTAGTACCCGAAAACCTTATTTGCCGGCGTGTAAGTCACGTAGCTTTAGAGACAGCGCTCCTGTGGGTTGCTTCGGTAAAACGTCATCTGGGGCAGCGTCTCAGTGTCACCGGGGGGATGTTTTTCATCTTAGGGGGTAAAAAAACCCCACAGAATGGAATCAGCCTTGAGAATAGTCCGTGGAACAGGCCGGCGGGGCTGAGCTCTCGCTGCTGGAGCTCTGGGCTCTGATACACGGGGGGCAGAACCGCTGGCCAGATGTGCTGAGCTGCAGGGGCATCGACACCACTGGGGACAGCTGTGCCCCCTCCTCATCTGCTTTGCTTTCTGTTGCACCCACTAGGTTGTTTGGATCCTGAGGGTCATCCGCAAATACATCTGTGAACTCGGAAAAGACTTTTGGCTGGAACCTCCATTTTCTATAAGGTCAAAGATTCCAACGCGTTCAAAGTGCAGCCCTGGGCTGGTGGCACCGGCTCCTCCCGCGCTGTCGGGACACGTTCGTCCTGGGCCAGTCGTGTAACGGCTCGGTGCGCGTTGGTTCTCGCTGCCGGGGGACTGAGCCTTTGTGCCCCGAGCCACAAATCTTCAAAGTTAAACCATTTGATCTTTACCGAAACAAAGAGAAGTTTCGGTGGCTTTGCTGGGCTGAGGGCAGCGCTGGGGCGCAGGGAGCCGCGATGCGCAGCCCGACCGCCGCCGTCGGTCCCTCCCGGCCCGCGCCGCGCCGCCGGTGTCACCGCTGCCCAGGGCTCCGCCACATCACACCCTCGTTCTCATTTCTGTGAAGTTGAGCAAAGTCTTGGTGTAACTTCTCACTGTTCCGTTGTGGTGGAGAAGTGGAAAAGGATGCTTAAGAAAAATTGGATTCTCATCTTCTCACTGTTTTTTTCCAGCAAAATGGTTTTTTAAATTTTTTTTTTTTAATCACTATTTTGAATAGGAACAATAGTTCTGTAAGCCGCTCCCAAGGACTGGTTTTGGAATAACCCTGGATTGGGTTGAATAAAGTTGTTCTATTTAAGGGTAAAATGTGTATTTGATGTTGTGTTTGTGCTGCTACAAGAGAAGTTGACCCAGTGTTGATGTGTTTTGAGACACTTTATCCAGTCTCCTCCGGTCCCGTGTTACCCGTTTGGCCTCTTGGAGCAGGAACCTCTCCTGCAGCGCCGGGGCCGCGTCGCAGAGCTGCTGCGGGGGTTGGGCCGCCCGCCCGGCGCTGCAGGAGGCGCCTCGCTGGACGGGTTTTGTACAGCGGCTGCGCTACCAAGTGCATACAATACCAAATACAATTTATAACACGAAAATGGGTTTGTATTGTAAGCTTCTGAGAACCTGAACTTGCTCTTTTCACCGTGCGTTCTTGAGTCGGGGAGACAGGTGTGAAGGTCGGTACGTGACAAGGCGTTACCTGCTCGGTCCGTCCAGGCGGCTCTTTCCAGATAACAGCAGGAAGTTGGAATTGTGAAAATAACGAAAATACGAAGTTCTACCGCTTGGCAAAAAACTTGTTATAATTTTTTCCGGAGCGTGTTGAACTTCTCGCCGCTTCAAGGTCCGTGTTACCAGCTGCTGGGTGCGCTGAGGCGCTTCGACTGCGGGTCTGCGGACCGAGCCGCTCTGCCCGCGCCCGCCCGGCCGGGACGCCCGGAGCGCTGGGGGGACGCGGGCTGTCCCGGGCTGTCCCGGGTTGTGCTGTCCCGGGCTGTCCCGGGCTGTCCCGGGCTGTCCCGGGTTGTGTTGTCCCGGGCTGTCCCGGGCTGTCCCGGGCTGTCCCGGGTTGTGCTGTCCCGGGCTGTCCCGCCCCGTCCCGGGTCCCGCCGGCTCTCCCGGTTCCCTCCGCTCCCCTCAGCGCGGCCGCCGCGCTCCGCCGGGCGCGCTCCGCGCATGCGCGCTCCTCGCCGAGCCGCAGTGCGCAGGCGCGCTCCGTGCCCGCCGGTGCGTGCGGCGGGGCGTCAGGGGCGCGCCGTGCGTTACGGCGTCGGGCGTGTCCCAGGGTGCCCTGCGCGGGGCTGGCTCCTGCCCACAGTTGAGTTTGGCCCCGAGCGGAACAGTCGGGCCCGGCCCGGTCGCGGTTCCCCCCGCGCTCCGCTCCCAGCGCCGCTTCCCCCGCCTCGCGGGGAGCGAACATGCGACTCCGGCTCCCCGAGGAGGCCGCCGCCGGCGAGTGAGGAGCCGCCGCCCCGGCCCGGCCTGGCACCCGCCGCCCGCCCGCCCCGGCCGCAGCCGCCCCGCTTCGCCCAGGCAATGACAGCGGCTCCGGCCCCCTCCCCGCAGCAGATCAGGGACCGGCTGCTGCAGGCCATCGACCCGCAGAGCAACGTGAGTACGGCCCGCCGGGCTCCGCCGCTCCCGTGCCGGCAGCGCGGGGACGCCGCTCACGGGCCTCCCCCGCGGCCCCCGGGGCTCCCGCGGCTCCCGCGCCGCTGTCCGAGGGGGCGCCGGGGCCGCGCGTCCGCCCGCCGGGACCGCGGCTGCCGCCGGGCTCCTCCCCGGGCACCGGAAGCCTCCGCTGCGGGCGGTAGCGGGGAAGCTCCTCAGCGCGCTGCCCGCCCGGGGTCCCGCTGCCAGCGCCGCCGCCGCCGCTCGCTCCCCTAAGCCGGGACCGCGGGGCCGCCCCGCCGGTGCCACCGGAGGCCTCTCCCCTCCTCCCGGGGGGCCGCGTCCGCTCCCCGCCGCGCCGCCTCCCGCCGCCGCCCCCCCGCACCCCCCGGGGCCCGGTCGGCGCTGCCCGGCCATGCGGCGTGCGGCCCGGCGGCCTCCCCACGCCAGGCCGCGGCTCGGCTGCGGCCTGCAGGGGGCTCTGGGCCGGGCTCTGCCGCGGCCCCGGGACCTTCCGGGGCGCCCACCTGTTCCCCGGGCCCTGCGGCCGCCTCCAGCGGGCCGGGGGGTGTCCCGGGCTCCGGGGACACCGGCAGGGCTTGCCCGGTGGCTGCGGGGCTCTGGAGCGGCTCCAGCACCGAGCAGCCCCGGTCCTCGCTGTTATCCGTTCCTGCAGCGCGCTAATGAGCTTATCTGCTCCTTCTGGGATGTGCTGTAAGCACAGAAGTCGGTGTGTATTTTACCTATAAGTGGCCTTAAGGTTTAAGTGACGGTTATCCAAAGTATCCTTCGCTCCTTTTGAGGTATTTTCAGCACATTAAGGCAGTTCCCCGCTTAGGTGTTTCTTGCTGTGGGAGGACTGCGGAGCCCTCAGTCTGTCAGACTCGTGAATCTTAGATCAACAGCCACCGCAGCGGGATGCCAAGGTGGGTTTGTGTGGACTCTGGGGCAGCTGGGGTGCGCCGGCTGAACGCGCCTGTGTGTTTTATTCCAGGAGACTGGGGACCTGAAAAGGTACTTTGGTTCTATTAAAGTCGTACCTGCTTCTGTCTGAACAAGTGTTTGTCTTGTAATGGACCTGTGTCGGAGTCTTAAAGCAGCTAATATAGTTATTGCCATTTAGAACCGTTCTGGAGTGGCCTGTATGTGACATGAGAACTGAAGAAAAATGGCCCTGACCTTGTCTCTTGTGCAGTAATCCCCTGTGAGGTGCATTTGTCACGAGCTGCAATATTACATGTTCGAGTAACAGTAATGAATTATAATGGTAATTGTGGGCTTTCAAATGTCAAAGTTGTTTGAGTTTGCAGTCCTTACCGTGGATCGTACTGAAATGTCAGTTAGTACACTCCATGAATTTTGTTTGCTCCGAGTTCTTTTTTTGTGGCTGCAGATTTTTCACTTTAGACTCAGTGTCAACCTACGTTAATAAAATTCTAACAGAGCGGTGGTTTAAGTTCCAAACTGTCGGTAGCACTGGTCGCCCTGCTCCTGGTGTTACTTGTGGCTGGGTGGAATTAAGCAACAAGGGAATATATTTTTGAGGTGGATGCTTTTCCCTTCTCCGCACGTGCCCGTTGCGTCGTGCTGCAGCCGTGGTCGCCGTCTGGTTCTGGTGAGGGGACCAGAACCAACCGGGCAAAGGGAAGTCGGAGCATCAGCCGGGAGCTCTGCGGAGCTTCCAGCCGGTCAGCAGCTCCATAAGCTGAGCAGTAATGTATGTTAAATTGGAATTCTACATACTTGATACTTATCCAGGGCAATGATTGGTGGCGGAAAAATTGGCCCATTGTTTAGAACCGCCTGTAGGCAGGGGGCTGTCTTCCATTTTAACCTCTTCGAAGGAAAGCGGAGGTGCTGCAGTTGCGATTCATTGTCCAGGCCCTGATCTCGGGCCGAGAGATCCCTGGGAAGCGATCGGTAAAAGCACCTGTCACGCCGTTTTCGTGATGGGAAAGCAGAGGTTTGCACGTGCTTCAAGGGAGATTCGGAATTTAATCGCGCTTGAGCAGCAGTGTAAAAGTACAAGAAGCTCTTCTGATGTTTTCCTCCAGGAAGAAGCCGGTCGCTGGTACTCGTGGAAAACTCTGGCGACTTTCTTCTGGCTTTTAGGATCTTCTAAAAGAAGTGGTTGCATTCAAACTTAGGGTATTCATTATTGTGGTCGACTTCCTTGTTTCCCGAGAAAGTCAAGCTTGGAGACGCGGGTCACTCAGGCTTTTCACTGTGATTGTCCGTGTGTGTTCCTGGAGAGGACAGAGGGAGAAGCTGCACCGGTGCCGTGGGGCGTGCGAAGCCCAGTCCCGTTCTGAGGGGCTGCAGAGGGGATGCGGTTCTTCAATGAGCTGGTGCTCCGTCGTGGGTGTTCATTCCAGCGTAGCTGGACAGCTCTTTGTGGTACACAGCAGTCTTGCTTAACTCTGAGGTCCTGCCTTAAATGAATACAAAAAGACAGAAGCAAATTTCTCTACCGGTGTTGAGTTGAAGCACTTAAAAGAGTCTTTTCCCCAGCTTCCCCAAAACTCCTTGTTTTGAGAAGTCACCTGTGCTGGCCGCTCATCCTTGTTTTAACTGCCACACCAGGCGCTGCCGACTCAGGAGCGATGTCTAATTGTACACATGCGTGTAGCGCTTGAGACCTCTTCTAGTAATTGCTGCAGAATGTATTTGTAGCTTCGTTTCACACACTTAGTTCAGGATTTACACGGGTAACCTCTGTTTCAAAGGAGACCTATAAGAACTAAGCTATTTTTAAAAAAAATTACATCATCTTGGAAGCCACCCGGGATGTCTGGTGTTACATCTTCATTTCTTCAGCCTTTTCCCCTTGAAAAAACATATGGGGAAACTACTTGTGCTGTGCGACTTAAACACTAAGTGTCGACATCCATTTCCTTCCAGAGCTGGTGCCGTAGCGAGAATGTACCAAAGCTCACGAGTTTCGTGGCGTCGCCCACAACGATGGGCAGTGGGATTTTCTTGGAAGAGCCGCGTAGGATCGGTAGCGGGAGCGGAGCATCCCAGCCCGTGTTGTGGCAGTTGCGCGGGGAGAGATTCCCGGTTCTGGTAGAAGCGACGCTTTTCCCTTCGGGCTCGGTGTGCGCAGAAACTGCCTGTTCTCCGCGCCGAACACCTTCGCCTTGTTAAACCGCGCTCTGTGCTCTTGGGGATTTTGTCACCTGATGGCAGGAATAATGAGATCAGTTCGGTTTTGCTCTGTGGGAGAGCCTGTCGTTTCCTACTGGCTGTTAGAATTTGGCTTGCAATTAAATGGTTCCTCATCCTGAATACGTAGCAATTGTTTCCCGATTTTAAATATTAGACGATAATTCTTTGCCGTTAACGCCTCTCTGGGATGCAAACCCAGCTCTGGTTTGGGTAGCAGCCCGTGATCTGCTCACCGTGTGGTGGGAGCTGATTGTGAATCAGGCTGCTGCTCATCTCGGTTTCCTTGCTGCTCAGATCTTCAGGAGAGCTCCGGGGTCTGAATTATTAGTAATAAATGGGTCTGTGTGTTGTAACATGTTAAACTGTGCCTTGGTCTGGCATGATCTTCCAGTTGACGCATGAGTCGCGTCGTTGAAGGTGCTTCCGCGGCTGTTGTGTGCCTGTTGCTTTCCCCAAGTCCTACAAGCAAACCCCTCTGTCATCAGTGATGAAAACGCTTTCTAGACTTGAGTTGGAAAAGCGGGAGAGAAGGTACAAGGTGCTGCTGTGATAGTGTCAATATGGAGAGTGGAGGAGGACGGTGATTCCCGTCGGGAGGCCCTTGGGGACTTTGTTGCATGCGGAGAAGTGTTACACGTGGCGTCAGTGGCCGGGGCTTTGGCTTTGGCTTCATCCATTTCTGTGTGGTCTTACGACTGTGAGGAAGCTGCAGAGAGGCTGGGACCTGTTGTACCTTCCCCGTTGGGGTTTATTCTTACGGCTCCCCATGTTCCAGGCAGTATCACGTTTTGTGTGCGGTGAAACATGGGGCTGGTTGTGGCCTTTCCTGATGTTGGGTCTGAAGTGTTGTTAGCCCGTCAGTCCTGGCTTCCAGATAAAGATTTGGGCCAGTTGCACTAAGTCCCATTGAATTCTCTTTCTTTATGATTTTCAGTAACCTTAAATGACGACGCCTGCTTTTCCTGATGCTCTGACTGTGCTTCAGTTCACCCGGTAGCAGGTATTGGTACAGTTGGTTTCGTGGCCTCACTTTGCAGTTGCCTGTATAGTCCTGGCCGCTTTGTCGTTACCTTTTAAGGGTTAAAAACTCATTGTTTTGTCGTTTGCACGGTACCCCGGCAGCAGTGAGACCGTTGTAAAGTCTGCGCCTGGCAAGACAGCACCTGGGCAAACACAAGCAAGAACTTGGGCCGAGGGGCTAAGCCGGGAACGGCAGATTGCTTTGGCGCTGGGAATTCCTTGAAACTCCCGCACGGTGCAGGGCAGGAGTCGTTCCTCTGAGCTGTAATTGGGGTGTTTGTTTCGGCAGCAGTGACAATTTCAATAACACCCACCTCCTATTCCTGCTCCACACACCCAGTTTGTGTGCCGGTGCAACTACGTGCAGGATCGTGTAGGGAATTGAACTGGGTTTATAAAATTAAAAAAAAATTTCCTTAGGTAGTTTTTGACGTCGCTCAATTACCTGATAAGACTTCGGTGCGTTACAGATGGCACTGGAGCAGGTGTGGCGGTAGAACTGGGTAGAAAAGTGTTTGAATAAGTACAGAACCCGAAAAATTAAGTGTAGTTTGCCTCCTCGCGCTTCCCTTGTGCCATAGCAGGTTGGCCTGGGACCCGAGTGTCCCGATACCGGACCCCCTGGATTGAGAGCAGAGATTTAGAGGTTTCATCGGCGCTGTAGCTGAGGGGGGTCACTGACCCTCCGTGGATGTGGCTGTGAAGCCGTTCACTGAATGGAAAAACCAACCTTTTGTAGGTAGAATAAACATCAGGAATAATCTCTGACAGTCGCCACGAACCGCAGCATGGAAAAGGCAGCTGGTGTGCATCCTAAACCCAGCCCAAGGACCCCGTCTGTGCCTTAGAAAATACGGAGCCCTTCAGCCTAGCCCGTGTTTCAGAGCTCTGGACGGAGGACAGAGGCTCGGGCCGGTCATTTGTCAGGGTTGTGGATGATAAATGGTGGGTGAGCCCGGGTTAGCAGTGCGGGAGGTGTGGGGTTTGGCTCGGCCGTGACACAGCAGCGTTGTCATCCTGGCTCCTCTGGCTCCTGATCAAAGTGTTTCCGGAGCAGCTGAGGCGTTTTGTGCCGGTACCCGCGAGGGCAGGGCCTGGGCCGGCTCCTGCACCCGGGAGCGGAGTTCTCGTGTTGAGGAGCCACAGAGTTTTCAGGATAGGAAGAGGAATTGATTCTGCCTGCCGGGGAGATGTGGTGTTAATCAAGAAGTGCTTCTTTTCAGGCACAGTTACTCCAGTATATTAGATTTGGAGTTAAAATTAGCGTCAGTATAGTTTTTTATAAATAAAAATGTCTGTTTTGGCTGATAACGCTTTACCGCTATCGCGTCTCGCCCGTTCTGTGCGTGGTGATAACTTCAAATGAACTTTCTCCGGTCTGTGTAACACGGTGTGGTGCAGCCCCGCTGGCACGCTTGGGCCTTAAAGGAATATTTAAGGTAAATGTAAGTACGTTGCATTCAGTTTAATGTAATCGTAGGTTAGTTTACTCAGTATTCTGACAGCTAAATTATTCTTTCTGCGGGTAATTCATGCTTTCGGTGTTTGCAACAATATTTAAGTGCTAGCAAATTGCTTTAATTTGAGGTGCAATCTGCTAAACTTACCAGCGTGTGGGTGTTTTCTGGGGCATGGGGCAGCGGCGCGTGCTTCGGTGTGATGGCTAATGTCAAACTACACCGTTTTCAGCCTGTCCGAACAGTCGGTGGTAGAAGTTTCTGTTGAGGAATCACTAGAAGTAAAAGGTAGGGAGTTGTGTTTTACTAGCAGAGCGGTTTTCTGACACGGCAGCTGGGGAGGCGAGGATCCTCCGTCCGTCCTCCGGCCGGCCGTCTGTCGTAGTCAGCAGCACCGTCAGCGGGTGTGTTGGGAGCGTTGTGCTGTGACGGCGACTGTGCAGAGGTGGAGGGCTCGTCTGGGACTGACAGCCAGCGCTTTGTGGAGCTGTTCCTCACGTGCTGGTGACAAAATCAGCTTGTCGAGTGGCATCGTTATACTGCACGTCTACGTTGATGAATGGTTTTTTTAAGGAGCCTAGAAATCCTGAGGGTGGAGGAGAACGGGGTTTTTCCAGAGGCGTTGATGCACATTCAGAGCTGCTCTTTAGCAAACAAACTTGCAGCGTACCCTGAGTTTTTGTAACTTGAGCTGTGGTTTAAGCGCAGCTCGTGGAGCTGGGTAGCACGGTCAGTATGGCACGATCCTTATGCTGGCTCAATGAATCGCATGGGATTGAATCTGTATATAAGTTATCATCCAGAAAGTTCCAGAAGAATGAATGGCTCAATATTACAGGTTATCCTTGGGGAAGCCACAGTTGGTTCGTGGAGCTGACCGTAGTGAGATGGAGGAGATGTTTAAATAAATGCATTTGCAAAGCGCAGCAGGTGTGCGCATGGGGTGAGCAGCCTGGTTAAGGGTCTCACTGCACCATGAAAAATGCATCTCCATCGTGTGTGTGGAAGAGTTCCAGTCTCTCAAAAACTGGAGCTATTGGTTTGTGACTTTGTGTAGCGTTTTCTCCACTGGACTTTTTAAAACGGGCTGCCCAGGGGCTTAAGTGTCAGTGGGGCTTTCTTAAGTGGAAATCACACGGGTTTTTGCTACTAGATAAGAAACAGCTAGTGCCAGGTTTGCAGCTCCCGGAGTGTTCGGTGTTAAATATAAACCAGATGCTGCTGGGGCTCTGGGTTCTTTTGTCCTGTCTCCTGGCGCTGGGCAATCTGGAGCGGAGCTGGTTTCAGGGTAACTGAGGTGGAAGGTGCTGTGGGCCTCTGGGTAGAGGGGTTTCCAGCCAAAGGCAGCAAACCCGGTCTGTTTCTAAGTAGCTGCTAATGATCGTGCTGAATGGAATGGGCCGGCATTCCCGACTGATTATCAGCCTCATTTTCTCCCAAGGGTCTGCAGAGAACAGAGGAATTTGGAAACGGGTGACTGGCAGCAGCGGTTTTATTTAAAACTTGGTGAGCAATGATTCTAGGAGATGGGTAAATTTTTTGTGCATATCCGTAAAAGTTCTGTGTGGTACGTGCTGATGGAAATCCTGTGTCAAGAACTGCTGTTGAAAGGACACGGTGACTTCAAACTTAATGTTTAAAACTTTCTCAATTGGTAAGGCTATTTTTCTCAGTTTTTGTGAACAAATCTGCCATATTTCAACTCTCCTGAACCCTTGTGCGAACACGCGGCAGCTGTGGGTGCAGGTGGGGGCGCCCCTCTGCTGGCAGGGCACCGTGGCGGGTACCCCCGAGACCTTCACCTGGATTCGTGCCACATGTCTTTCCACTTTTATAGTATTTCATGTAACAAACCTTCACCTCAACTGCTGGGCTTTTAAAATTAAGTGATAAACTTGTTCCCTGCGAAGGTTTTGCCCAGCTTCAAGGTTTGTTGGTCTGTGGGGGCTCGTGTTGCAGTGAGTCTCCGTTCGCTGCTCAGCGAGGGGCAGGCACCACGGGCACGGTCCTGGCCGTGTCACACGGGACGGGCACGGTCCTGGCCGTGTCACACGGTCCTGGCCGTGTCACACGGGACGGGCACGGTCCTGGCCGTGTCACACAGGACGTTTAGCGAATGCTGGAGCTGACAGACAATGGTTCCTCGCTGGAGTAACAAGAACGTCTTCCAATCATTGGCTAATAAATATGAATGGACAGAAGTGTGACACTGTGGGCTGGTTCCTGTTGGCCTCGCTGAACCTCTTCCTGCAGAGCAGGAGACTCCCCCACTGAACTGGTTCTGTTCTGGGTGTGCGTGTCACCTCGGTAATCTGTGTTTCTCTGCCTTCTGCACCACTCTGCTGACGGATGCTCCTTTCCTGGGCTGCTTTCCGGCTTTGCTGCCGTGCGGGGTGTTTTCCTGCCCTGGCAGGACCTCTGCCGCGCTTGGACGTCTGCTTTGGCCGAGAAGAGCCGGAGTGGTGACCACACTCACCCACCGCTGTGGATTTGTGTCTCGAGGCTGTTTGTACCTGCCAGGGCAAACTCCTCTTCATCGCTCGGCTGTTGCGGTCTCTCTGCACCTTGTTCACCCACGTACGTGCTGCCGAAAGGTGACACAGGGCTCTGGTGGTGTCTTGCTCAAGTGAGATAGGTCAGGTCTGCTGATTTCTTTGCGATGTGGCGTTTTGTTGGTATCTGACCTTACTCTGGTTTGGTGATCCTGGCTTTGTGAAGTATATATGGGAGGGTACCTGGGTGATGTTACATTACCATTAAATAAAGCCTAAGTATAAATGAAATATCTGCAAATTGTTTAGACTGTTTAAATTAGGCCTGGAACTGTTAAACGCAGAGGTAGGAAGTGTTTGCTGTGTCTCACTGTTTTTCGGACTGTTCTTGGCAGTCCAGGAGCTTTTCTTCTACCTGTTGTTTTGCAGCACAAATTTCTGATCAGTTTTCAAAGCGTGGGCTCCAGATGGATTTCTGTCATAGAAGATGCTCTCGGTGGATGACTTTCCACCCAAATATTTGATTCCTTCGTGTCAAAAGATCTGCTGTGCTAAATGCCATTAAAAATCTCAGCTCCACCTTGAAAAATATCTTTTGTGTACTGGTGAATGTTTGAACTCTGCATAGCAAACTGACTTGGAAACATTTCGGTAATGCCGAACAAAGTAGTGCATGGCGATGTTTTCGGTGTGTCACTTTGTGAACAGTACCTCGTGTCCCCTGTCTTTCGACACCATCATGTCACATTGGGGGTAGGGGAAACTGTTAATAGATCAGTTGCAAGGGAACTGAACTAAATACCAGCAGGTTGTAACCTGAATTCTGACTTTGGGTGTTTGGTCTGTATCTTTACAAAAATGACGTTATGGTTTACTGTTCACTCTATGTATTGTCATTGTCTGGTGCCTCACGCGCCCCAGACGAAGTGCTAAATAAACAGTGTACTGCTGTATTTGCATTGCTGCATGTAAATAAAGCCTACTATGAATAGCAGCTTTTCTCTCTTTCCTTGTTATTCCACGTTTCAGGTGATGATGCAGCGGAGCAGCTTTTCCGCACCGCAGCGCTGGGCCGGGAGCTGGCGCTGCTCGGAGCCCCCGCTGCTGGGGCGGTCACGGCGCCGCCCCCGAGGATCCAAACCGAGGGGCGGTGTGGCTGCGCCTCTGCATCAGCTCTGCCTTCCCGCTCCCAGGGGTAGTGACCTCGAACCGGCTTTCCTTGGACGTTATTCTGTGCTACCGAAGGACTTACATGGCCCGTAGATAGGCTGGGTTTTTATAGGTGCCCGATAAACTGCCGCTGTCTCTAGGAGCAGGGGAAGACAAAAAAAAGGTACAAGTGCTCCTGTGAACTTCTGCACAGACCACACTGCGTTTCTCATATTGATTCCAAATGGAAAACACAAACTTGGCAATAGAGATCTGGATCTGTAGGAACGATAGGAAGATGGGTTCAGTCTTGCACGGCGGGTGCACTTCTCTGCTTGTTTTGTAGAATTGTTTTGATGCTATAGATGGGAAAATGTTACAGAAGTGCTTTCTTTGAAACCAGCAAAACGTGGAGTGTTTACGGCATATTCGGAGGGGCTAAGCTGAGTGTGATGACAAGCGCAGTTTCTCAAGGCCGGTGTCTTCCGATCCATCTGTAGAGTCTGTTTCAGATTCCGACAGTGGCGTCAGATTATTCGTTATTATAACCTGCCATTTCAGGAGGATAGTAACATTGCACTTTGTCTTTAGGAAAGTTTGAGTGATTAGGGACATTCTAGTCTGAGTTTAAATACCCTTTAGAGTCTTGTAAAGGTTCTGGTGTGACGCATATGGGTGATGATGCTGTGTCAAAAGGTGCCTTGTAGTGCTGTTACGGGACCTCTATGCAAGTGATTTAAAAGAGCTTTTCTAGGCGGAATCCAGGAGGAGAGGAATCCCGCTAGCAGCTGGGCTGCAGGTTTGGGTTTTTGTAATTATGCACCGAGCTCTCGGGTTCTCATGTTACAAGGAAATACCTGTTCCTTCTCCTATTCTAGGCCGGTGTAACTGTCTCAGCAACGTCGTCCTGGCCGACTCGAGTCTGGTTCGTCTGTCATGGTCTGGACACGTGTGCGGAGATCTTGAGAAACAGCGCTGTGAAACATGAACAAGAAAAGGGAGAAAATCGGAGGTGTTAGGGAACAGCTGTGCATGAAACTTCCTAACTCCAACACGCTTGTTATCCTTCTAAACTGCTGTGTGACACTTAAGTTAGTTACCGAGTTGTTCTTGATTTATAAAGGCTAAAATAGGATTAAGATGGCAGTTAAATAAAGGCAATTAAGCTACTTGATCTTTTCCGGAGAGCCCAGCAACCCCTGCTTCTGTCTGAGGCCGTAGCAAAATCATATAGCGCTTGACTTGGAAGTGATCTCAGATACCAGTAGTAACTCCGGAGTACGGCTGGATCACGTCAGGAGACTTGCAGGGAATAAATAAGATTTGTTTTCTGTGACTGTCATTAGTGCTGGCTGGAAACGATTATGGGAGATGACTCAAAGCAGATGTTCTCCAGTCAGCTTTCGAGTGAATTCGCCTGCGTGCCAGTCGGTCTCCACAGCACGGGAACCGCATGGCAGCGTTGGAAATGCCGTAGAAAATATCGCTTGCTGGTTTCCGCGAGCTCCTCAGTGCGAGGTCCTGGGGTCTCTTCGTGGCAGGTGTTGGTGTGGGGGGGCGGTAGCGGGTCGCAATGCGGGTGATCAAAGGCAAACAGAAACTAAAGCGACGCGCGAGTTCCTGAGACGCCGCCTTGCGCAACTGTTCTCTTACCCAGTGGCTGGAGAGCGCGGCTGCCGACCCCCTTGTCCTGCTCTGCTCCAGGTGACTTGTCCGCTCGGTGGCCAGTAGCGTTTTTAGTGGCAGTTTGCGTGAATAATGATCATTTCTGGTGCTGCTCAAAGTGTCCGGATAGGTTTTGTTCTCGTCGTTGTGTTTAACTATACCACAAGGAATTTTGTAGTCTGTGCTGTTTTGAAATAGGTGAATACAATTTTATTATAAACTTCTCTTTATGGCGATTTGGAGCATTCCAAGAAAACTGCACAAAACTCCTGGGGAGGGGGGGGAAGGTGTTGAACCTGCATGAATGTCAGATTTTTTGAAGAACGGCGCTTTCCTGCAGGTCAAAAAGCAGAAGAACTGAGAGGAGCTTCCTGCAGCTGATCCGGAGCAGGAGCCTCCGGCTCCTCGCAGCCACCGCTCCAGCGCAGCAGCGTGTTCTCAGTCGCTGCGAACGTGTGAGGAGCCTGCGCGGGGTCTTTGTGTTTGAGCAGGAGCGACTGGCGCCGGCTCAGCGCGTGAAGCTGCTTTCGCTGCCTTAACTGGCCCCGCGTGTCCCTCAAACAGGGAGCGAAGTGAAGTCTGGGAGCCCTGGTGCTGGCCGGGGCTGCGGGGGGGGCTGAGCATCGGGGGCACCCAGGGCTGCGGCTTCGGGTGGATTGAGACAAGGCCAAGCTGTCACTGGAAATTCCCTGACCAGTTTCATCTTTCCGCAGGTGCGGATGCACATGAGCGTATCGCTTTCCCCATCTTGACCTTCTGATAGACAATGAGCCTTTTTTGCCCTCAGCTTGTCATTTAGATAACGGATAATTGGGGATTACCAGTAACTGCAAAAATAGTTGTACCAATAATGGGTGCCTGTGATACACAGCCTTTTTGCAGCCTGGTAATTCAGTGGTGTGTGTTAGGAAGGAGAGTATCGTGTTTTGCAAGTGTAATGTAAAAGTTTGTCTGGAAACTCCCAGCAATTGAGCGTTTGCTGTTCTAAGGGCTCCGGTTCTAGAAACGGGGGGGTGGGAAATGCTGTTGTGTGCTATTGAAACTGGGGTGCCAAACCATCCTTCCCAGGCACTGAGAGCAGGGCAAGGACCAGAACACTCAAGTGAAATAGTAACAACTAAAATATGTCAAAATATGTGCTATTGCTGCTTTAAAGCTTAAGCGGAGTTTTACTGGACCTGACCAAATGGTGGGTTGGGATTGAAGTATCTGCAGAGGCATTGTAGTTCATGGCAAATGAATTCGTCTTTGGTCTGCAGTTGGTTTTACAGCCTGTAAGAGTTACAATCATTCAAAGCCTATATAGACTTGAAAAATAAGTTGGATAAAAGTAAACGTGAAAGTCAAGCCAAGTGTTTAATTGCTGACAGCTTCATCCAAGTATCTCCCACATAAAGCGATCCTGCTGTGATGGAAAAAACATCGTCCATGCACAAGATTTTCTGAAAGGAAGAGACTCCAGCTCCCGATTCTCCTGTTGTATCTGAGCAGAAGGGTAGAATTGGCTTGAAAAAGCAAATTCTCTCAAACTTGCCGTCTGTTTCAAGAGGCAAATGGTGCAGCGGAGCGTGTGGCTGGGAGGCAGCGCTGCCCCCTGTTGAGACTCCGGGATTACGGGGGCTCCCGCGGGGGCTCTTGCGGGGTTTGCGGGGGATGCAGTTCCGTCCAGCTGAGTCACAAATGCAATTAAGCAGTAAATGACACTGTGATTCAAGTTTCCCTTTGCTTATCTTGTAAATCTATCTACCAAGGTGAATTAGGAATTCCAGCTTTTGGTGCTCTTGACATCAGGTGTCGGAAATGCGGATCCCTGCAGTCTGGGCTTTCTCATGGATGTTAGTAAAATCTCACTTGTGTTTAAGGTCTGCGGGTCGTGGCAGCTGCTTTCGTGTGGAAATGTTGCAGCGAAGAACCCGATGGGCGCGTTGTTAGCGTAAGGTGGTTTCTGCTGTTACTCCTCGGCCTCTTACAGCCCGGCTCCGGGGGTGCCGGGGGCTCCGAGGCCGCAGGCTGCGGGAGGAGCCGGCCGGGCTGGGGGCGGTGGGCTGAGGACACCTACTGGGCGCAGCCTTTGCTTCAGCTCTGCTCTGGAACTTAAACCCGGGTTTTAGGCTCTTGCTCTGTAGCTACAGGAAACATCAATATTTTGAACAAAATTGTAGAACGGTGGCTCGTGTAAATCTTAAAGGAATAAATGCAAGATTTCTGATTTGACTCTTCTCGGTCCACTTGGCACTTACGGTTCCAGTTAGTTTGTGGGACAATTAACTGATACCTTGGCTGGCGGCGCTCAGAACTTTGCTAGTAAGTCTCACTGGTTTTATTGCTGATGTTTCCGTTAGTTTTACATAAGAGCACGTTTGTTAGAGCTCCTGCAGTTTCCAACTAGGTCACTAGACTGTCCTTGTCCCTGTTCCTCGAACAGTCAGCTCCCTGAAGCCAGACAGTGTGACAGCAATTTTGTGATTAACGCTTCCAGCAATTACAAAGTGGAAGGTCTTAAATGACATTCGATAACTAAGATAACTGTACACGAAGCATGGAGTGACTTTGTCTTCCCTGTTGCAGATCCATAACATGGTGGCAGTCCTGGAAGTGATCTCCAGCCTGGAGAAATATCCCATTACCAAAGAGGCACTTGAGGTGAGTCACCCTCCAAACATGCCTTGATTTGGGTGCGTATAAAAGGACTTTCTCTGCCGATCCAATTTCCATAAGAGCTTTGCTTGAAACAATAGGTTGATTGCAAAGGATTGACAATTAAGATATTCTTTTGTCTCTCGTGCTGTTCCTGACATCTCAATGCCCGCACAGTGATTTTTTCTGGATCCAGATCAGTGTTGTGCGCAGCACAGTTCTTGCTTGTGTAGGGCACTAAATTAATCATTACTTACTGCTGATTAATTCTGTTGCGTTCGGCAACATCGCTGTGCTTGCTCAAGTCCTGGTCACCTTTTTAGATGTTTGGGAAGCAAGCAGCAAAGAATCTGAAATAGGAATAAAGTTCCTGTGTGTCTATAAAATTAATCTTGTAATCAGTTAAGCAGGTTTCAGTGCCTGATGTAGTTGGTGAGATCTGGTGTATTAAAAGCTGAAGTATCAGGTGAGAGAGCAGCCGCAGCCCAAAGAGGCTTTTGTGGATAAATGATAAACTTTTTTCTATCTCCATATTGAAATTGTTGGTGTTACTTGCTTTTTACTATTGCTTAACCATAACTCCCGCCCTATTTCAACATATGTATCACAACACGGTGCACATTTCTCTCGCAGTCCAGTCTGTTTTGCTTTGAAGAGCTTTTCTTAAGTAATCTGACCTGCAGAGCAATTCTCTGTTTTCAAACGTGCTTTGGGAACAGTCAAACGCTTCCTTCCGCTTACAAAACCGCTTTGGGACAGCCTAGGAATGCTCGTTTAAATCAGCCCCTCGGAGCCTTTGGAGATGGTGGGAGTGAAGGGCGCGCTGGAGGACGAAGGGGGCGGGAGCTGCTCCCTGGCCAGGTTTGCGAGATGGGCGCTGTTACGGTCAGCGTGCTGCTGGGAAAGGCAAAGACTCTGGAGTTTTTACTCTTGCCCCTTTCTGCAGATCTTATGCTTCCGCTGTGATAAACATGTGCTTTTTCTGCCTTGGGTGCTGCGTTTCCCCTCGAATCTGAACTTGCGCCTTTATTCTCAATATTCGAATGGCTCTGGTGCTGTAGCTGGGGAACAAAACAGGGCGACTCGACCTTCAGTCGGTTTCACGTTGTGTGGCAGAGCGCCGGGTGAACAGGACTAATCCTTTACAAAAAGATTAACTCAACACTTCAGTCTTTAGTGATTTTAACCAGGTATTTCTTAGGGTAAGCGTTACAGGGCAGAAACTTACCTTAAGAATTTTGTGAGAATGGTACCTGTTTGTAACCCAGCTTTTCTTTCTTTCTAGGAAACGAGACTTGGGAGGCTTATCAATGAGGTGAGGAAGAAGACATCCAATGAGGAACTTGCCAAACGTGCCAAGAAATTGTTGCGGAATTGGCAAAAGTTGATAGAACCTGTAACCCAGAGTGAACCGGTGCCAAGAGGGTTGCCGAATCCACCGGGGTCAGCGAACGGTGGCGCTCACAACTGCAAACCAGAAGCGCAGCTTTCCGCTGTGGCTGCACCGAAGCCAATCAGCGAATTGAAAAGCAGGAATGATATACAGAAACTAAACTCTCCGAAAACGGAGAAATTGGGAAATCGGAAAAGGAAAGGTGAACACCGGGACGGGCATCAGGGCCCTCCTCCCCCTAAAGTCTCCAAAGCTAGTCATGAAGTGTTACAGAACTCTTCGCCCCCTCCAACGAACGGGATTGGAGGTAGTCCTGAGAATTTTCCTAGTCCTGTAGATGTAAATGTACATGCAGGGCCTGAGAGCAGCAGGACAGAACTCAGTGAAAACGATAAACACAATAAGATCCCAGTAAACGCTGTAAAACCTCACACCAGTTCTCCAGGACTTGTAAAACCTTCAAGCACTTCCTCGCTATTAAAGACTGCGGTGCTTCAGCAGCATGATAAATCGGAAGAAACCACAGGACCGCACCAACCCAAGAGTCCTCGCTGTTCCTCGTTCAGCCCTAGAAGCGTCAGGCATGACACTTTTGCTCGGCAGCATACCACGTACTCACCAAAGGATTCGATGCCTAGTCCATCTCAAAGGTCTCAGTTTTTAGATACTGCACAGGTGCCGTCACCGCCACCATCCTTGATGCAACCATCCACACCTCCCATGCCAGCGAAAAGACTGGAGTTCCCTCAGCAATCAGCCCCGGAGGTGCCGCAGCCCTGGCAGGAGCAGCAGGTACCTCCGGACAGCCAGCACAGGCACCCAGCGGGCACCCTGCAACCGCACACGGCTCCGGGCTGCAAAACCAGCTCCCACCCCAGCGAGTCTCTCACGCCGCACACGGGCCTTTCACAGGACGCTTCAAAAATGGACAGTGATGATGCTGCTTCAGGTTCCGATAGCAAAAAGAAGAAAAGGTACCGACCCAGAGACTATACAGTCAACCTGGATGGGCACGTGATAGAAGGGGGTGTGAAACCTGTGAGGTTAAAAGAGAGAAAACTCACTTTTGATCCCATGACAGGACAGATAAAACCTTTAACACAGAAAGATCCTTTGCAGGTAGAAATCCCTGCACTGGCTGAGCAGCACAGGACAGAAACGGAAAAGCAGGAGCAAAAACCCAACCTGCAAAGCCCTTTTGAACAAACGAACTGGAAAGAGTTGTCCAGAAATGAAATCATTCAGTCATATTTAAACAGACAGAGTAGCTTGCTGTCCTCATCAGGAGTACAGACTCCAGGAGCTCACTACTTCATGTCTGAATATTTAAAGCAGGAGGAAAGCACTAGAAAAGAGGCTAGAAAGACTCACGTTCTAGCTCCTAACAGCAAACCTACAGACTTGCCTGGGGTCACGCGGGAGGTCACGAGCGATGACCTCGACAGAATACGTGAACACAACTGGCCAGGCGTGAACGGTTGTTACGACACACAGGGTAACTGGTATGATTGGACGCAGTGCATATCGTTAGATCCACACGGGGATGACGGTAGATTGAACATCCTGCCTTACGTCTGCCTAGACTGAGTCCAGTTTTGCTAAAAACATACAGTACAATACAATACAAAGGCTTTTGACATCTGCAGTTAGCAAAAATGGCAGACACGATGCCACTTAAAGAGGGAGAAAAACCTCTTGTCCTGGACAAACAGGCCCAACGAGCAGAGGGTGGGAGGGAGCTGGGGCTTGACAGCTCTTCCCTTTCGATTCTCCTTTTGTGAAATGCTGCTACCAGTTTACTAACAATTGCAAAGGAAGGCATACGAAGGTTGATACAATTGAGTTCAAAACTCTAGCGAGCCAGCTATAAAAAAGTGTTAGTCCCCAAGAAGTGAAGAGGATTTCCAGCACTTTCTGAATGCCGGAATCTTATTACAGGCAGGTACAGAGAAAATTGTGGAAGTTACCTTAACAAAATATGCATCTATTTATTTGACTTGATTTGGGTTTTTATTTGGCAGTGAGGTATTGGAGAGACAATGTGCAAAACCTGTAGTTTCATTTGTGTCACATCTCTGAACATGATTGCGTTGGGTTGTTTTGACGCCACGTGGTACGGAGGTTGGGTTTAAAGAGCAGGAGTTGCACTGCGGGCTGGGCCACCGGCTGCAGCTCAGCGTTCCATAGGCATCGCATCCTTTAGTCTGGTTTCAGTTTCAATCCAGTCTCTGAGAAATGCTGCAAAAACTAGATGTTAAACGATATTTTTGATCCCACCACCACCAGCCAAATATCTTTCCTCCTTTTCCCTTCCTGCAAACTTCTAGGAAAAGAAAAAAAAAAAGAAAAAAAAGAAAAAAAAAAAAAGAAAAATCACCTTTTCTAGAGTCTAAATGTAATGAGGGTGCTACGAGTTTGTAACTGTACTGTGAGAGGGAAAAAGGACGCCTGTTTGTATGCTGGAAATATACTTGTTACCATTCCTTTAGATATTGTTTGCCTTATGGATATCCATCATAAACGCAATTTGCAAAAACAAAGAGCCTTAGTGAATGTACAGTAACTAGACTTCTGTGTTCTCGGGACGCAGAAGGGAGCAACTTTGCTATTTGGTCCTTTAAGTGGACACATTGTGATATAAATGTGGAAATAAAAAAAAAATTTGCACAAAGCAGTTTGTGAATTATTTATACTTAAACTCATTTGTTTTTTAAAGTTTGCTCAGTTCAGACCAACTCTAAGCGATCGGCGCCACCGAGAGTCCGTCGGAGCAGCCGGCGAAGCCGAGTCCCCTCCGTGCGCCGTGTCTTCCAAGTCCCTCGGTGCTAATGCAGTCGCACAGGTTGGATTTTTGTTGGTTTTTTCACGCTCTGGTTGCATCCAGGGTCTGGAGACTGATAAAAGTTGCTGTTCATGTACCTCAAAAAGATACCAGTTCATCTTTTTTTCTCAGTAAGTTTGTAATATATTATTCGGAATTGTTAAAATGCTTTCTAAAGCAGCCTGGTTCAGTATAGAAAGCTTGGAATTTCTATTAACTGTAATGGCTTTAACAGTTGGGACGAGTTGTTTTCCGCAGTCCCCGGTGTTGGGTTTCTGTCCAGGGGACACGATACCAAAAACTATTTCTAGGTTTAGTGCTGTTAAGTCTGTTAACCCGTTGGTGCTGGATTTCGCCTCTGGAGAGCAGCCCTGGCAAAGCTCTGCCTGTGAGCGCGGCGTCGGCTCCTGCACGGCTTCACAAGCGTGTTCAGCACCAGGCGTGCATTAAGGTGGTTCATTCCCTGGAATACAACTGATAAAGTTTGGTTTATTTTTTAAGTCATTCTTTGTTCAAACCTCCTGCTTTTGTGATCTGACCTGTACTGAAATGTGTGGGTGTCTCAGAAATCTTCACTGATGTCTGTTTGCTTCCATTTCTGAAATCTGAGGTCTGAGAGTGAAAGCAGAAAAAGTGCTTACCAAAAACAATGTTTCCAAGTGTATTTTCAGTTTACTTCCATTCTGTCCTTCTGAAAGTTGCTGAGGTCAAGCAGTGTGTCCTAGAGCTGCAATTCAGAAAGGTAGAGTTGATGGTAGAGGGCAAAAAGCTGGTAATTTTGGAAAATGCTTGGGTTTTATGTAAAAAGTACTGTGCATCTTCCCCTGCCCCTTGTCCCTCTTTCCCTGAACGGTCTTATTTAGGAACAGGGTCCGTGCTCTTTTGAGGCCTTTGAATATGGGGCCTATTTCAGGAACCGACAAACACTTTATAAACCCCATCCATCTTTTTCCTCCACCGCTTACATTTCCGATGCCAGCGCTGGCCCTCGCGGCCCCAGCTCCGCGAGGTGACGCCCCAAGTTTGTTGCCGCTTTCAAACGCCGTCCAGCTCTGGGCAGCCCGACCTGCTGGTGCTCGCTGTGCTCGAGGGAGCGTCGGGAATCAGAGCCGGCCCTGGCCCTGGGGGTGCGGAGTCGCTGGAGAAGTTCACTCAGTGCAAGCTTTAACTCTTGTTCCACGCCGAGTTCGTTTCTGCTGTAAGGGTCGGCTCACCTGGACGGCATCCGGGCTGAGATGAGGCTTGACAATCTTTATTTCAGCATGCAAGTATAACCAGTTCTGTGAGCTCCAACAAATGTGAATAAGTTTACAAGGTGATATTTTTTTTTGTCAATTTTGTAAACAAGTTCAAATGAAGTTTACCGTGTGCGTATCTGCTGTGTACTCTCATTTTTGCATGAACTCCGTTTCTCTGCTACTGGTTTCCCCTGACTGCCTTACAAAATTCATTCTTCTAAAATCTTTAATATACTGCCAGCTCTTTCTTGTCGATGCATGACATGAAACGGCTCATCTGCAACTCTTTTGGGAATTGCCATGTTTTTATAGGCACATTAACGATGTAGAAACAGCTTTTGATGCAGTGCATGGATGAAATAAGATCTAGAATCCCCTCCTGCTTGACAGGTACTCACCTGTCCCTTAGTACAGCCCGTACCTATTCCCGAGTTGGTTTTAAAGGTCAGGAGCAATTGCCTCTGAGCCTGTGACCTTTGCTCGGTCACTGAGGCCGTTTCCCCTGCCACTGAGGCTTGATCAGAAAAGAGGGCTTTGTGCCTTTGCTGTGGGGTTACTAACCCCTCGGGGCCGAGGCGGAGGCCCCGTCAGGCAGCAGCGCCGTGCAGGGCCTGAGCTGAGGGGCCTCTGGGCTCCGGGCCTGAACTCCTCCCGGCCCGCGGTGGCAGCCGGGCTGGAGCGGCCGCGCTCCCGGTGCTGCAGCCGTGGGGAGGCCGGGCCGGGCTCGGCGCTGCGGGGACGGGTCGCGGGGCCCGCGGGCCCCTCGGCGGCGCTTTCCCGGCGGGGAAGCGGGACCGGCCGCGCCGGAAGTGACGCGCGGCAGCGGCGCAGTGGCTCCTCCCGGCACCCGTAGCCGCTGAGGCGGTGGCGGAGCCGCCGCTCCGGCCCCGCCCCAGGAAGCGACGCGTTGGCGGCCGTGACGTCTCCGCGGCGGCCGGGGGGTTGCAGGAGCCATGGCGGCCCCGCTGGCGGCGGCGGGCGGCGGGGGGACAGCGGCGGCGGCGGCGGCGGCGGGGAGGGGCGGCCGCGGGCCGGCGCTGCGGGAGGGGGCGCGGGTGTCGGCGCTGTGCCTGGCCTGGTACGGGCTGAGCGCCGGCGGGAACGTGGTGAACAAGCTGCTGCTCGGCAGCTTCCCGCGGCCCGTCACCGTGTCGCTGTTCCACATCCTGGGGCTGTGCGGGCTCCTGCCGCCGCTGCTGCGCGCCTGGCGGGTGCCGCCCGCCGGCCCGGCCCAGCTGCCGCCCCGCGCCTACCCCCGCTACATCCTCCCGCTCGCCTTCGGCAAGTACTTCGCCTCCGTGTCCGCGCACGTCTCGCTCTGGCGGGTCCCGGTCTCCTACGCGCACACAGGTGAGGCCCGGGGCGTGGGGAGGGGGTGTCCGGTGGGGTGTCCGCGCGTCCGGTTGGATGTCCCAGCACCGATTGTGTTCGTATGGGGGGCCCGGTGGGGTGACCTGAAGCGCGGTGTGTGCTCATGCGGGTGCCTGGTGGGATGTTCTGGGCCCAGCGTTTGCTTGTACTGGTGCCCACTGGGGCAACCTATGACCCAGCGTGTGCTCGTACAGGTCCCCAGTGCAGCGTCCAAGCCCTCAGGGCCATGTCCCCATCCCCAGTGCCATGTCCCAGTCCATGCTTGTACTGGTGCCTGGTGCCGTGACCTGGGGCCCAGCACATGTCCCCGTGGGTGCCCAGCACAGCGCCCCATGTCCCCGTGGGTGCCCGGTGCGGTGTCCCAGAGCACCAAGAGCCAGCCCGCGTTTGTACAAGTGCCAACGCTGTGACACCCAATGTGGTCTTTGGTGGGACCAGACCTGACCGCCCCCTCCATCCCCAGCGCTCACCCTCTGCTGATGGTGGTTAACGGAGTCAGCCCAAGCTTTGTGTCCGCACCGACATTTTCTTTCCGTTCCCAGTCAAAGCGACGATGCCGATATGGGTGGTTCTTCTTTCGCGGATCATTATGAAGGAAAAGCAGACGACAAAGGTGCGGGCAGGTTTGCTGAGGTTTCTCTTGGTGGTGGCTGCGGTGTGCTCTGCTGGCGGGGGTCGGGAAAGCTCCGCCTTTGTGACTGAAATCGGATCGTGCAGATTTTACAAGCTCCCTTTTCTTTTTATTGTGAACGTAAAGAAAACACGTCTAAACGTTGAGCGAGGTGATGCTCTGATACAGCGGAGTTGTTATTGTGTGTGCTGTAGTCGCTTAACTTCCTCGTAGTGCAATACTAGAAAAGTTGAGCCCTCGCTTTGTTTTTCTATTCTTCTTTTGCCATTCCTCCCCAAATCGCTGGTACGTGTAAGCTCAGTTGAAATGGCCATTCCTGGAAGATGTAAGCTACTCCTCTCTGTTCTGTTCCAGGTGTACTTGTCTCTGATCCCCATCATAACCGGTGTCCTGTTGGCCACCGTCACGGAGCTTTCCTTTGACATGTGGGGACTCATCAGTGCACTTGCTGCTACTCTGTGTTTTTCACTTCAGAACATCTTCTCAAAGAAGGTAACAGTTTTGCTGCTCAGAAAGCGGGTCAGTAGCGTGATCCTTTAGCCGGACACTGTGGATTTTCCAGTACATTTGGGGGTTTTTTGTGTAGTTTGGTTTTTAGTTAACCTCGTAGTCAAAGGAGCCCAAACTAAAGGCTGGCCAGTTTGTACGCTTGTTTTCTACAACTCTTCCTACCTGTCAAAGTTGTTACACTGAAAATTCGGCAGAACTTAGAGTTCTTCCCGAGCCTTTTCTTTACTCAAGAAGCCGTTGGTTTTCACGTGGACATCTGTTTTTCTTTGGTTATCCCTATGGGAACTTCATACTATACCAGTATTTACTTATTTTCCTAATTTATCTGTTATCTGAAGCAGTAATTGTTAGGTGGCTGCTGAGTCTCTGCTGATAACAGAAAGGCTGTTTAATCATGGTTTCTGTCAGGTGTTACGAGATTCCCGAATACATCATCTTCGGTTGCTGAACATACTCGGGTGCCATGCCGTGTTCTTCATGATTCCCACGTGGGTGCTGGTAGATCTTTCTTCCTTCTTAGTAGAGAACGACTTGGTAAGTGTTGTATTGGGGAAACTTTTCACTGTTAAGAAATAAAAGAGGAAAAAAATAATGAAACAACAAGCACACGCCACCAGCCATACCAAAAAAGTGCACTTAAGTGTTTCAGTGTAGTTCCCCATCAGCGGGGAAGGAACTGTTGTGAAATATCTGCAAATTGTTTCACAGAACAATATTAAAAAACCAAGCATAATGTCTTTCGTGAGAATTCCCATCAGGGTTAGGAGAGGGAGCTGACTTGACAGCGTAAATCTCCGTGATTAATAGCTGGAGACGGGAACAAACACACCCAGGATGTGTGTTACATGTATGGAGAGAGATGTTTTTTCAGCTGGTAGTTGCATAATGTAACATATTTGGGTGCTTTTTTAGAGTTAAGTTGCAGATATTCTTCCTATCAAAGGCAGGTAAGAAGTGACTCAAGTTGTATTTGTGTTTCTTTGCTTCTTATCCGAAACCTGAGATAATGTAGGGTTTTCTTTGGTAATCTTTATCTTTACGACAGAGCACGATGTCTCATTGGCCCTGGACCTTGATGCTGCTTATAATCAGTGGATTCTGTAATTTTGCCCAGAATGTCATTGCCTTCAGTATTCTTAACCTGATCAGCCCACTAAGTTACTCTGTCGCAAATGCCACAAAAAGAATCATGGTCATCACAGTGTCCCTTATAATGCTTCGCAATCCGGTTACGAGCACCAACGTCCTGGGCATGATGACAGCTATTCTAGGGGTCTTCTTATATAACAAGGTAAGGGTTCTGTTGGTTTATTTGTTCAGGAAACTCACTTGAAACAGCCCAGTAGCTTTGAATTCTTTTTTTGTGCAAGTTTACACAGCTAGCAGAGCAAAAATGTAGAACGTGTGGCACAAAACTTCACTGCAGAGAAGGGCCATGTGTCACCCAGGTGAAGTGCTCGGGTGCTCGGGTCAGGCCCAGGGTCTCACATACTTCAGTTTTGATCTTAATATACCCTTGAACAATGAGCAGTGTAGGGGAAAGGGACCCGGGCGTCCTGGGGACAGCAGGGTGACCATGAGCCAGCACTGGGCCCTTGTGGCCAGGAAGCCAATGGTACCTGGGGTGGGTTAGAAGGGGGTGGTCAGTAGGTCAGAGAGGTTCTCCTGCCCCTCTGCTCTGCCCTGGGGAGACCACACCTGGAATATTGTGTCCAGCTGTGGCCCCTCAGTTCCAATAGGACAGGGAACATTCCAACCCGCCTGGACACCTTCCTGTGTAACCTCATCTGGGTGTTCCTGCTCCATGGGGGATTGCACTGGATGAGCTTGCCAGGGCCCTTCAACCCCCGACACTCTGGGATTCTGTGAGATGGGAAATAACTTGCTCAAATCTCTTTCTTTCCTAGACAAAATATGATGCAAACCAAGAAGCAAAGAAGCAGCTACTTCCAGTTACAACTGCAGACCTTGTGAATTTGGACCGGCATCGAAACACTCCTGAAAAGTCTCCGAACGGACTGACGGCATTTGCACAGCATGGAGACTATCAATACGGTCGAACAAATATCTTAACAGACCACTTCCAATATAATCGGCAAAACTACCCAACTACCTACAACTTAAATCGTTTTGATATATAGAATCCTGGCAAACAGGTACAGACTGTGATATCAAAGTGTCCCCAACATTATCAGAAACTTTTAGTACATCTGTGAATGTAAAGCCATTTTCTTGTCCAGGTTTTGCAGAAGGGGAGATGCATGTGTAGGGAAAGCGGTACCGACCTTCACCTTCTGCTCAGCACACCTTGAAACGTGAAACAGCCCAGATCTGGCACTGGAACCAAACGCGGAGTGTAGCTCTTGTACAGAGATTCTGGAGAAATGCACGTGCAGAAGTTCAGAGTAAAATCTCTGCTGTCACTCCTTTTCAGAGTCTGTCAACTGATTCTTCTTTTGGCAGCTGAATTCTGGCCAGTATTTTGTTTCCACGCTGGTAACATCACCTTTAATTTGTTCTCTGATACGTTTTAATGATACTTTCTTTTAATGAAACTTTCAGAAAGCAGTGAAAGCAAGGCGTGCTTCTGGTTGTCAGGATTTGTCCATCTGAGGAGGTTTGACTTTATCTGTCAGTTGCAGACAGGCGAGCTGAATTCATCTCGAGCAACTGCGAAACTTCCTGTGGGTATTTGTGACTTTGTGCCTACGCCATCAGTTTTCGATGACAAACCAGAAGCGTTTCTGAAAGAGCAGACGGTAGAAAGATCGATCTCTTCCAGAAGCCTCCTCCAGGCCTAGAGAAACACAGTTCTCTAAAATCACTGTTGTCCCAGTCACTGTAGATAACAAACTGCGCTGAAGACCGTAATTGTTTTCTGAGTAATGCAGTCCTGTAACTCCAGACATTGCTCTTCTCGGCAATACAGAAAACACCTTCACAAATAAAGTGTTTGGAATAATATGGATTTTTTCTGAATGTTTCAAAAGAACTGATTCAGTTAGTATAAATACTTCTTTCCAGACAAGTTGGTTGTTGTGTGTCAGATACCACCTTTGCGCATGAGCGGAATGAAACCAGCTGAGCTCGGGTTTCACTGAATCAGAGCGTTACTGTTATTCCTTTAGCAAAAGATTTTGGGGCCCTTTAACAGAAAAGCTGTTGTACGGTGACATTCTTGATAGCATAAGTGTTACTTTTTTACTAGAGAGGTATTAGATACCAGCGACAAAATTTAGGGTGCGATACAGAACGCTCCCTCCACTTATTTATTGCTTGAAAAATGACCATTTCCCCGATTGCGAGATGATTTGGCTCCTTTCTGGATAAGAAAGAGTTTATTTTTGAGTGCAGAGTCAAGCTGATGTTATTCTCTTGGCCGACCGTGGAGGCAGCTCTGGAGGTTGGACGGTACCAGAGGAAATGCTCCTTTGGAAGCTTCAGAGGTGGTTAAATACGCTGCTGATGTTTGTGAGCAGGACCTCCTTGACTCGACTGGGGTGGGATCGGCTCATGTTGCCTTCGAGCTTGGGCTTTTGGTTGAGATCATCTAAATAAATTATTCCCCATCCCCGGTTAACAAGAAAATGAGGAAAAGTATTTTTCCAGATGAAATTGCTTTTGCCTGTTCCAGTATTAAATTACGTCTAATTATTTATGTTTTAATATGGGGAAAGTGCAAAATGTGTATTTCTAAGGCTGGCTTCCCAATATTTCTGTGCTTTAACACTCAGCTTTTCCTGTCAAGGGTTCGGTAGCAGGTGAGGGCTTTCTGTTGAGAATCCTGCATCCCAAATCCTGGTGTGGGCTCGTGGCCTCGCTGTGTCCCTGCGACAAAACCACCAGAGCTGAGAGCACAAAGGGACTGCCCCACATGAGAATGTCGTCCATTTGGGGCCGGGAGGGCGAGTCTGTTCCCCTGGAGACGGCCGGGCCGCGTCGGGGCTCTTCTCCTGCAGGCCTGTGGTTGGCAGGGATCACTTGGCGTGGCAGAACATGTAATTAAAGCGGTTACGTGAATCGGTTTTGCTGAGTACCTGAACCCAAGTCCTTAAGCAATATTGCCCACGTTCAGGTAAAGGAAGTTTCTGATTCTGTTGTAATATATATATTTTAACCTTGGACCGCTGCGAGATTTTGTTTGGCAAGGCAAAACACTTGTTTTAACATGGTTTGTAAATTAATGACGTATTTAACGATGTACATAGGTCTGTAGAAAGTACGGAAACACTGGAATAAAAAGGGCATATCTAGACAATGGTGTATAATGACCCTGTTATTAAATCCATGTGAAGGGGTTTGGGGTTTTTTTGGTGCAAGAAGCTTTGGGAGCGCCATACGTTAGTAGCAACGGCCACTTGTGAGAAGTCAGGTTAATTTGTAGCCGTGTGGGGGCCATACGTTACCGGACGGATACACAGACAGAAACTACAATGATTCAACTGCCCTGACTGGGGTTAGGACGCTGCTCGCTGGTGTCCTTAGAAATGTTTTGGTTTCCATTGTGCCTTGTACCTCTTGTGCAAAGCCGATCCCATCAGGACTTTGCTTTTGAAGGAAGGTTTTCCTGAATCCAGCAGGTAGGTAAATATGATGTCATTTTAATCCCACTTGGAAAAATAATGGAGTATCGGGTGCAAAAGGAAAGTTAAGGTAAGAACCAGAAAGAAACTGAACGTTGCTAAGTTGGACTCCTTGATCTCGGCGGCCGGCGGAGCGGCTGTGTGTCGGGCCCGCCCCGGCGCCGCTCCCCGCCGGGGCCGCTTCTCCCCTCAGGGCGCTGAGGGCGGGAACGTGGGGAGAGAAACGGCCGCGCGTGCCCTGCGCCGTCTCCATAGCGACCGGGCCGTAAAGCGCGGCTGCGCGTGCCGCCTGGCCTCTCGCGGCACTTCCGGCCGGTGCGGCCTAGCGGCGGCGGCGCCCCCGTTGTCCCGCAGCCATGGAGATGCTGCTGCCGCCCGACGGTGAGCGCGGCCCCGCCGGGCCGGGGAGGGGCCGGGAGGGCGCGGGGGAGAGCGGGGAGGCGGCGGCGGGGCCGGCGGGGCCTTGACGGCGCTGCCTCCCCCACAGACCAGGAGCTGCGGAATGTCATCGACAAGCTGGCGCAGTTCGTGGCGCGGAACGGGCCCGAGTTCGAGAAGATGACGATGGAGAAGCAGAAGGAGAACCCCAAATTCTCCTTCCTCTTCGGGGGCGACTTCTACGGCTACTACAAGTACAAGCTGGCCCTGGAGCAGCAGCAGCGTGAGTGGGCCCGCGGGTTGCGCGGGTCCCGGGGCCGCGCCGGGCGCTGCCCCCCCGGCCGCCGGTTCGCGGCCCCGCTCGGCCCGGCTGCCGGAGCGGCCTCCTCCGTCCCGGCCTCGCTCTGCCCGGCCAGGACCGGTTTGCAGCTTCGTCCTGCCCTCGGAGCCCCGCCCGCGGCTCTTCCGCCTCCCCGGCGGCGGGTTTGGAGCGCGGCCGGGCTGCGGGGCCGGGACACCGAGCTCAGCACCCCAAGAACACGGCGGTTCAGCCCCCAGCTCCGGGGGCTGGTCCTGGCACACAGAACCCCAGAGTGTCGAGGGTTGAAGGGCCCTGGAAAGCTCATCCAGCGCAATCCCCCATGGAGCAGGAACACCCAGATGAGGTGACACAGGAAGGTGTCCAGGCGGGTTGGAATGTCTGCACAGAAGGAGACTCCACAACCCCCTGGGCAGCCTGGGCCAGGCTCTGTGTTGGCATCGCTCCTCTCAGAGTGCACAAGGAGCTGCTGACACTCCTCTCGTGCACCATGCAGCCAGGATTTCCTTTTGCCTTAAGCAATGACATAAAGAGCAAGGGTCTGGTTTGGAACCAGTGTGATTTTTGCGTGCAGGCTGGCGGTAGCAGATTTCTTTGGGGTTTACTGTAAAATTGTATTTTGTCTGGTAGTGTTGTGCAAGCAAAGTCAAGATATCGAAGCTACCACCCAGATCCAGCCACTGCCACAACCGTCGCTGCCCCCGGCTGCGCCTCTCCCAGCTCCCCAGGGCACCCCGTCCGTGGAGGAGCTGATCCAGCAGAGTCAGTGGAACCTGCAGCAGCAGGAGCAGCATCTCCTCGCTATGAGACAGGTTGGTTTAAGATAAGCCAGTGGCTGTGAAAAGGAGTGAAGGGGGAGAGGAAGGTTTCCTTCTGACTGGTGGCGGCAGCGCGTGTCGGTGAGGACAGGCAATATTGGCTTATTTTTGTACTGTGGCAACTGCCGTCGTCTCCAGAGAACAGATGTATCTGGTGTGCTGGCAAGATTGACCTTTGATTAAACAGTTTATTTGCTATATGAAAAACCTTGTTGTTTCGCAGAGTGGAATAAATTGTTACTGCTTTAATCTTTGGGTAATGCTGCAGGTTGTTGGGATCCGCAGGACATTCCTGCTTGTGGTATTTTAAAGTGGAATCGGATTAGGGGCGGGAAGGACCTTTGTGCTTTGAGCTAGTTGGTTTCGTAGGCAACGTTTGCTATTAAAGCAAACCGGGGAGTTCCTGGAGGAAATAGAATGCTGAGAGTACGTTCTATACGTTGAGGAGTTCCTGCAATTATTTTTTTCTCACGATGGTGAGATTGGTGGAAATGAACTGGGCTTTTCCTGAGGAATGAGAAGAGTCTTTTCTCATAAAAACCCCAGATAACTGCAACATTATATGTGGTCGCATTGCTTGTAAACCATCTTGGTCTTGGAGATAGCTATTTACAGCCTCGAGGACAGAGATACAGCAGCTTAGTTCTTTAAATCAATCCTGGATGTAAGAGAATGATCGTTTTGTGTCTTTTCTCAGGAACAAGTCACGTCAGCAGTGGCCCTTGCAATTGAGCAACAGATGCAAAAAGTGTTGGAGGAAACCCAGTTAGACATGAACGAATTTGACAACTTGCTGCAGCCAATAATTGACACTTGTACGAAAGATGCGATCTCAGTAAGTGATCTAAATCTGACCCGTTATTTGGCGGCGTTGTGGATTGAGTATAATGAGAATTGTGAGATTGTCTGTGTAGTCAAGAGCAGCTTTATTGTGTCGTGTGGTGGGTGAGATGATGGCTGCTACTTGAAATCTCCCCTTCTTGAAGGTAGTTTGGAATCCCAGGAAACCCGTATGATGTGAGCACATCAGACTGACTTAAAACACTGTACATTTGCTTTCCTAAGGCTGGCAAGAACTGGATGTTTAGCAACGCAAAGTCTCCCGCGCACTGCGAGCTGATGGCCGGGCACCTGCGCAATCGCATCACGGCCGAAGGGGCTCACTTCGAGCTCCGCTTGCATCTCATCTACTTAATCAATGACGTTTTGCATCACTGGTAAGAATTCAATTGTGGGGTTCAGTTGGGTGTCTTGATTAATTTGATGAAGTCTCTCTCCACCAGATATATTGTTAATTTGACTAGGTTGTTTTTAACATATTCTTTTTGGCAGCGGTCTTAAGGTATCCGCAGCTGGCACAAAGTCCACTTTGTGTGTTTTTTCTCCAGTCAAGAATTTACAGTACAAATGTAAAGAAGGGAACTCTGCTATGAATCCACTACTTTTAGTACAGAGAAGTTGGGAGAAATTGAACATTACAATGTTCTTTCTCTCTAATACAGAGAGAAAGGCAGTAACTCTTCCCATTCCTTTTTTGAAGCCAGCGAAAGCAAGCGCGGGATCTTCTGGCTGCTTTGCAGAAGGTGGTTGTGCCTATTTATTGTACGAGTTTCCTGGCGGTGGAGGAGGACAAGCAACAGAAGATTGCCAGAGTGAGTATCTGGGTTGGGTTTAACCCTCCGCTTCGCTCCGTCGGGTTAGCGCCAGGCAAAGGCACAAACAGGAGGATGCGAGAGGGCCGCTGGGATTCTTCCAGTGTGATTGTCCTCACAGAGTCAATGTAAATAAAATCACATACAGGATGTGCTTTAATTCATGTTTAAACTAGAGCTTACAAATACTAGGCTTTAATTAAAAGTTATCGTAGTGACGAATGCAGCTAAATGTTTGATGGCTCAAAGACACGTGTTGAAATCCGAGGTCTTTTTGCAAAGCTAGAGCCGTGAAAATGTTTTTCTTTTATTGTTCATCATTTCTAAAAGCCTTTCATTCTTGAATTTATGCAGCTTCTTCAGCTATGGGAGAAAAATGGGTACTTTGATGAGTCAATTATTCAGCAGTTGCAGAGCCCGGCTCTTGGACTCGGCCAGTACCAGGTTAGCCGCGACAGCAACGCTTTTCTGATTAAATATTTTCAAAACAAATATAGGAAATGTTTTCCTTTTTTTGGGAAAGCAAATATTAAATCCTGCCCTTGAAGTTGCTTACAAGGTACGAAAAATAATGTAAAACATAACGTTGTTGTTTCAAATGTTCAATAGTCCGGTTGCTGACACAATCCCAGAAAGCCCATTTGCATTTTTAATTGCTGTGGTTTTGTGTATATTTGACGGTGTGTTCTCTTTTGTGGAAATCAGGGTTTGGTAAAGCGGAAACTAAAGAAACCATAACTTTAAATTGTATACAGAAAGCATTAAAATGATTGTGGCAGCAGGAACTATTCATTTTTAGCATGAATAATGGATGCTGTTGATTTTAGCTCGATTTGGAAGTGAGGCATTAACAGAGACAGCGGGTTTCAGCTTGCAGAGAATATTTTGGAAGTCTTTAGGGCTTCCCGGTGTGACTGGTTCCCCTGAGCAGGTTACCGTGTTCTCCTGCTTGTCCTGGGAGGGGGTGCAGAGCAGTACTGGAGACGGTGAATAAGCAGATCAGGTAACTGCTCTAGGTGGGGTGGTAACTTGTTCTCACTTTCTCTCATTTGATCAGGCAAATCTGATCACTGAATACGCCACGGTAGTGCAGCCTGTACAGGTCGCCTTCCAGCAGCAGATGCAGAACCTGAAAACTCAGCACGAAGAGTTCGTGAACAGTTTGACGCAGCAGCAGCAACAGCAGATCCCAATCCCCCCGCTGGAGAACGAGGTGAAATCAACGCCCCCGCCTCAGGCGCCCAGCGCAGCGCCCGCCTCGGCCCCGCCGTCCGCTCCCGTCACGCAAGCAGGTGCTGACCCGGCCTGGCCCTGGGCGCGGATCGGGGGTGGCGCTGTGAGGTGGGGGGGGGGTTTGCTCCTTTTTCGGTAGCGAGGTGCCGTGCTGGTTTGGCTCAGGCAAAAGCCTGAAACTGGAGACTTGCGGCTGGTGCCGTCTGGTGCTTGAATATAAAAAGAACCAAAGAGATAAATTTTAAAAGGATGAGGGATCCTCTCTCCCAGTAATAAATTTCTGCAGGATGTCCGCGCATCCAGCAAAATCCCAATGGAGCCTGCCAGAGGTGTGCAGGTGTTTTATTAACTGCGTGTGTCGTGGGTGCTCCTAACAGCCTCCCGTTTGTTGCAGATGATGGTAAATCCCAGCTGCCTCTGGCTGGTTCTACAGAATACGACACAACAGGGTCTGGCGTGCAGGACCCTGCCTCTGGTGGACCACGCGGCCCTGGATCTCACGATCAGATTCCTCCAAATAAACCGCCCTGGTTTGACCAACCTCACCCTGTTGCACCGTGGGGTCAACAACAGGTGAGAACCGCAATTCTGGAACAAGATGCAGAGGGAGGTGCAGCTCGGAACGACCGTCTTCGTGGTGAAGTGCGGTGAGGGTTGTAAATCCAGATTCACGTGCGGAGCTTTCTCATTCTGAGCCCAGTTAAAGGCAAAGGATACGTTGCGTTTTGGTTTGTCAACCATCACACGTTCCCTGTGAACAAGCACAAGTACCACGGAGCTGTTTGGTTCAGGAACAGTTTGCTCGTTTCCTGTCTTTTCCCTGAAGCTACCGTTGTTCAGGCTTCGGAAGGTTCTTTCACCTGCACATGTTGCCTGCAGGCTGTATTTGCTTTCAAAGGCAGGTTGTTTTTATTGCATTCTTTATTTTTTAGCCTAATGCCCAGGTTTCTTTTCTTCACCACCAGGGACCACCTCATTGTCCTCCGTGGAATAACAACCATGAAGGAATGTGGAATGAACAGAGAGATCAAGGTTGGAATAATCAGCGCGAGACACCCTGGAACAACCAGCCCGATCCGTCTTGGAACAACCAGTTTGAAGCGCCGTGGAACAACCAGCACGAACAACCTCCATGGGGTGGGGGTCAGAGGGAACCTCCATTTCGAATGCAACGGCCACCTCACTTCAGAGGCCCATTTCCTCCACATCAGCAACATCCCCAATTCAACCAGCCCCCGCATCCGCATAATTTCAACCGCTTTCCACCTCGCTTCATGCAGGATGATTTTCCACCTCGCCATCCCTTTGAAAGGCCTCCTTATCCTCATCGTTTTGATTACCCCCAGGGGGATTTTCCTCAAGGTAAAGTGCGCACCAGGCCAGGTTTTCTTACGTCGCGATGCTGATTGCCATTACAAAATGATTTGGTTTGTTCTTGGTGGACTGTCGTGGGTTTCCCGAGAAACGCTGAGTTTGGGGTTTGGGAAACCGCTGCTAACGATGCAGTAGGAAACACATTGAGGAGCTGGAGTCTTCCTTGCTTTTTGAGTCTTCCTTCCCCGATAGACAACCAGGAATCCAGGATCCTGTTGTGTTGAGAGCGGCTGCTCTGGCCAGGGAGGGAGATGCGCTGCAGATGTTCCTGAGCGGGGACCCGCAGCCAGTCCCTGGTTCTGCCGTTCCGTTGCGTTTCTGGATCCACAAGGCTCTGGGTGCCAAGATTGTATTTTGGGATAAACGCGCTAATTGAAGCACATCTCTGTGACTGCTTTCCTGTCTCTGTAGCTAAATAATACGTTTTAACCTTCCCATTCTGCAGAAATTGGACCTCCTCACCATCACCCTGGTCACAGATTGCCTCATCCTGGCATCAGCGAGCATCCTCCCTGGGGAGGGCCACAGCACCCTGATTTTGGGCCTCCCCCGCACGGATTTAACGGGCAGCCCCCCCACATGCGGCGCCAAGGGCCCCCTCACATGAATCACGATGACCCCAGCCTGGTGCCAAACGTTCCCTACTTTGATCTTCCTGCCGGACTGATGGCTCCGCTCGTGAAAGTAAGTGCTGACTTCAGAGTCCGCCTGCTAGGATTAAAAGATCAAAGCCCCCTGCACAGTGTGAGGGACAGTTTAACGTGGGCGTTTGTGATTTCAAATCTTTCCATCCAGACCGTCAGCCAGAGTTGTTGTGGGGCACAGTGGGCAGGCGTGGGGGGAGGAGGCCGTGAAAACGGTGACGTTTTCAAGCGTTACGTCCTGGCGAAAGCCGTTTGAGCTCATAGCTGAGCACACCGCAGGTTTCGCCAGGCTGAGGCGGGTAGATGCGATCTGCGTTTAACCTCCCTGACGATCCCGTTAATGCTGCGGTGTGCATAGCGCTGGCTTTTCTCATAGAATCACAATGGTAGCGACAGCACGGAGAGCATTGGGTCACCTGCAGGATCCTTGTTCCCGGCCCGTTTTTTAATCCCGTAGTGAAATGGGAGGTCCCTACGCAGTTAAATCTCTATTTCTCTCTTCAGGAGCCACCCCATGACACATGACACCAACGTAATTTGTTTTGTTTCCGGCAGCTTGAAGATCATGAGTATAAACCTTTAGATCCTAAAGATATACGTCTTCCACCCCCAATGCCCCCCAGTGAGAGACTCCTGGCTGCGGTTGAGGCATTTTATAGTCCACCATCTCATGACAGGCCTAGAAACAGGTAAGAGTAGGTATAGCGAATAATCTGGTAAGGAAAATGCCCTGAGAAGCTGTCTCAGACCACCAGCGCCTCCCTCTTGTTCGCCCGTGTTCTTCTAATGCTGAAATGATGCTCTTGTTGTACTGTAAACTGCACACGGTTTGATCTTACACTGGGATTTGTGAGACATCTTTGCCCAGGCCCTTTGTTCCCCTCAAAATCTGGTGGAAATCCTGAAAGTGTCTGTTAAATCAAAGCAGGATGTTACAGGCGTCGGTTCTGTGTGTGGTTGATCTATTGCAGTGAGGGCTGGGAGCAGAACGGACTGTACGAATTCTTCAGAGCTAAAATGCGAGCGAGGCGGAGGAAAGGTCAGGAGAAGAGAAACAGGTGAGAGGTCCCGTGTGCCGCTGCCTGACGAGCCGTGTTTGTCTGGAAGGTGCTGGGAATACCGGGGGGAAATGCAGAGGGATGTTCAGCAACACGCTGATGGGATCACTGAGTTTCAACTTGCTGGAATTTCTGTCTAATCAGCAGAAAATAGTTTTTGCCACACTCAGGTTTTCACTGGATTGTCTGCAAAATCCGGGGCTTGCGTGTAATTTGAATTTGATCAGACGTATATTTGCATTTCTCGTGCTTCTCCCGGGGGTTTCACTGCAGTTCCTCTGTCTGTACAGTGGCCCTTCCCGGTCTCGCAGTCGGTCTAAGAGCCGAGGTCGCTCGTCCTCCCGCTCCAATTCACGATCTTCGAAATCGTCTGGCTCCTATTCGAGGTCACGATCTCGCTCTTGCTCTCGATCACGATCCTATTCGCGCTCTCAGTCCAGGTAAAACGCAGGCGGCTGAATCGCGGGAACTGGGGGGGCGGGAAGAAATCCACCCTGAGGGTCGAAGGAGGAGCCCCGGGTGTTGCTTTGGGAGCTCGTGCGCCTGATCTCGCGTGATTCGTCTGGTTCTCCCCTCGCAGAAGCCGGAGCAGGTCCCGCTCCTCTCACAGCCGCTCGCGGTCGCGGTCGCGATCACGATCCAAGTCGTACTCCCCGGGGAGGCGGCGCCGGTCCCAGTCTCGCAGCCCCACTCCTCCGTAAGCTTTTCCTTGGTTATTCCTCTTTCCACCTGGGTTGGCTGGGCAAGTACCAATGCGGGTGCTTTCTCATATGTTGGGTATATTAAGTATTTCAGTGAAAAGTAGAAACGAAGGTGGCAGGCAGATTTAGAAAGGATTTATATGCTAGATGTGCTTATAGAGAGAACATTACTCTGTTGTGGTGGCTTTTTGTTGTAACAAAACCTCGTGCAACTTTGACGGCTGCTGTGCCTGCCGAGGAACCCTCCCAGTAACCTCTGTGGCAGGAAGGGCGCAGCGTTTGATCTGCCGGGCGCTGAGGAGCAGGTGGGGCGTTCTGGCCCCTCTCGAGCTCCATAGCCGGCAGCTGGGTCAAAGAACAGTTCGGGAGAGCGGATGGGGCCGTAGGGGGTGTTAACGTGTACTAGAATATAAATACCCTTACATTGTGTCAGAACAGGATCGCTTGCTCTTAATTTCTTCTTTTTCACTCGCTTTTAATTTGTTCTTTTTATTTCCTTAGTTCTTCTGCTGGTTTGGGCTCCAGCTCTGGGCCTCCCATACCAGAATCAAGACTTGGAGAAGAAAATAAAGGCCATCAAATGCTGGTGAAAATGGGTAAGGTGCTGTTCGGGAATCTGACACAAGCCAGGAAACTAAGTCGGGGACCCAGCTCCTGGACACAGTGACTCCAAGCACGTTCATGAGCAATTTTCCCTGGGTATTCGAGGGCAGCAATAGGATATTCAGAGACATACGTATACAGAACACGGAGCGGTGTGGCAGTCGCCCTTCTGGGAAGGATGTGGAGCGTGGGGACATGAGTTTTTCGGGCTGGAGCTGATGTTTGTCAGCTTGCAGAATCTGTCCATGAATGCTGTTGAAATAAATGGGACGGTTCATAGGTTGCTTCAGGCCGGCTGTTACCATCCTGCTCTGTCAAACTGCTGCTTGCTGTGGTTGTTTCCAAAATGTCTGTTTGTCCGCAGAATACTAGTAATCGAAAAATAGTGTCAGGGTGACAGTGTTGGGTCCTTTCTGCAGGATGGAGCGGATCTGGTGGGCTGGGAGCCAAGGAACAAGGAATCCAGGATCCGATTAAAGGAGGGGATATCCGGGACAAATGGGATCAGTACAAAGGAGTGGGAGTTGCGTTAGATGACCCTTACGAAAACTACCGAAGAAACAAGAGTTACTCGTTTATCGCACGCATGAAGGCCAGAGAAGAATGTAAGTGGATGTTTCTAAGCAATTTAAACAGCTTTGTAGACTTGACAGTGATTTTGTGCTATTTACTGTAGACTGTAAACCCACGTCAAAATATTAGTTACTCTTAATGCTTTCTAACTTAATGGATACAATTAAAAAAGCAGGTAAGTAGACGTATACTCTGATTACTTAGCGTCTTTTCAGGGGGTGTGTTGTATTCTCATTTCCGAAACACTGATTAGTTGGCCTGCGTAAGCCGCCTCTTGGCTGCGACCCTGAGAGCCCGTGTCCCAGAAGGTCCCCCCTCCGAAACAGGACAATCCCAAGGAAGGTTCAGCGTGGAGGTGCTGCCCAGGACACGAGCACAACGCTCCAAATGGCACTTTTGTTTTGCAGAGAGTCTGTGTCACGTACAATCGCACTTGCCAGTGATTAAAGGAAAGAAATTGGCATGCTAATGAAGTCACTTCTGCCTATGGCTGCAGTAGATCTGTGTAATGAAATGGGTTAAATAAAGCCCGAAAGACAAAGTTCTTATGAGTAGAGCCCCCGTTCCATGAGACGTGTCAGCCAGCGTAGGTAACTGCAGAATGTGTAAGAACTCTTTTCCTTATTGTTTCAGTGAAGCGTGAAACGCAAGACCCTCCACCACCCGAATAAGACTCTCTGAAGAAAGATGTCTTGCATCTTCTACAAAACATTAAACTTGTATAAATCCGGATTAAAGTCTGGAGGAAGTGACAAATGAATTACTTTTAAAACTATGGTGACAAATGGAAAGCTAGGACATGCACTTCAGCACTTGTCGTTTAGTGTTTAAAAAGGCCAGTCGTAACTATGACATGTCTAGCAAGTTTAAGAATTTCCATTTATTTTGCAAAATTTTTTAATTAGTTACCCATTTTATACTAGAACGACTCCCCAGCCAACTCTCCCTGTGTAGGATCGTGCCCCATTCATTCCTGTGGAATACAGACGTTATCTGATCCGGTTGTGTGTTCTCTAGTTCCATAATGTATGTTTATTTCTCTCAAAAGGTTAATTCTATTTGAAGTGGAGGGGTGCTGCCTTGGGATCAAGTCACACTGATGCTGAGCAGTGTATCCTAATGTCTAAATGGGGAATGACGCATCTAGTTCCAGTACAGGTGACCTGCGAGCGCTGGGCGAGCTCGTTAGGACCCACCCTAACGAGCCAACCTAACGCCCCTCCACACCAGCTGCTGCACCCCAGCTCTGCTCGCAACACGAGGGGTCCCTGGCGCAGCTTGTCCAGCGCTCTGAGGGATGTTCAATGCTTTGTAACGGAAGACATTCTTTAAGCTTTTTATATTTTTGTATATACCCTTTAATAAAAGCTAATTAGTTCACTAGAAGAGAATCCATTTTCTCTGCATTGCAAGTTTCTAATGATGAAACGTTCTTGGAAACTTCCTTTAATCTCAATAAGAAACAAAGCCCTTTTGTAACTGTTCCCGGGTCCCGGGCAGCGGTGCGGCCGCGGTGCTGCAGCCCGAGGCGGCGCGGGGCACCGCCGCCTCCTCCGTCGCAGAGACCCTCCCGCACCCGTTCCCTTCATGGTGAAATCCCCGTTGGTTTAGATCTGCTGTAGTTGTGGAGCTGTAACTGTCTGTGAGCGGCATACGCCACCTGTACGTTACCAACTTGTGACTTTTATTGTTTTGCCTTCCAATAAACACTTTTTTTTAAAGAAAAAGGAAAATGGCGGCTCGTATTTCAGAGTAAATGGATTCCGGGGGCTGGCTCTACGCCTCCTTGTATTGAGTTTATTGATCCAGGCTCGTTATACGTAAACGGTGCTTAGATGTGGCCGTACGTCGGGATACGGTATTTCCGACTGTGAACAGGTTCCTGGGGGGCTGTAGCACAGACCTGCACGTCGGCCGTGATCACGGATCTATATGCTGAATGTACACACCGTGATGACCTACGCGCTCCGTGGGGAGAAAGGGGTTTCTTGGTTTCTTTTTGCTGAATGCTCGACACAACCTGACTAAGGGTTCCTGCCCATCCTGGGTCACGTACATGAGTGAAAATTCAGCTATAGGAAAGTAAGTTATGTATAACAAGACCGGTACAAACCCTTCCAGTACACAGTTCATAACTCGGTATCTGTACGCTTTGCAAGAGTTTCTCGTTCCACTTGGAGATCAGTAAATGTAAAATTTATTTAAAATTCAAATATCAATCCATTTTTTCCTCCCGTGCTGTCTCGGTTGTTAGAGGTGGGGATTTGTGAGTCTTGATGTACTGAAAAAAAAAAGAGTCAATATACATGTGGCATCTCTGGCATGTAGAGAAATACTTGTTAGTATTTAATAAATAACAAATCTTCACGTTGAGACACCTGCGCTTTTCTGTCCCAGCAACAGAACCCGACCCTTCTGTTCCTGGCTTGTTTGAGACGGCTAAAGGGCCCAGTAGAAACCCTCATCTCTCCAAACTGGGGCCGCTCCTGACATGTTATTGTTGTGGGCCTAAGCAATAGAGTATTCTTCTATGAAATCCTTCATTCAATGCTACGATGAACTTTACGACCATTATGACTAATGAATAATACACAAAGAAAACCAGTTTGCTGCAACTAGCAGAAGGAATTTACCCTCCTCTCTCTAGGCTGCTGCCTCTACCACCCGTACCTCCTTGGCCTCTTCCAGGGTGTGGTAGTGGAACTTCTCCTTCTCTAGCGACTCCACAACGGATACGTGAAGGTGATGAATGTTCTCAACAAACTGCTGAGTCAACATCAAGTGCTGCTTCAGCATGGCGTTCAAAACGAGCGCCGCCGGGCTGTACGCCGTCAGGGCTGCAAGAACCGAGGGGAAACGCGCTGGGGCAGGTGGCAGCCGGACGGGAGGGGCCGAGCAGCCCCAGCAGCGCTCAGACACACGAAACAGAGGAAAACTGAAGAGTAGGAAACATTTTCCAGTACCTTCTACAGCATCCGTGCTGATGACGTGACTGGCAACAGGCACGGGGTCGACGTAGCTGTTCCCTACAGGTGGGTCAAGCAGCGCGGCCGGGGTTGCTGTGGTGGGGACAAAGGTGGAATTACGGGGTTGGGAGGGGGAAAGTTTCTTTATGCTGGTTTACAACACGTGCCGTGTGGAAGGCGACTTTCCTAACCCTAGACAGAGTGAAAATAAAGGCGCTTGTTTCTCAATCACACCCCAGTTTCTGTTTTCTTCCCCTCAGAAACGGTTAAAGGCCACGTCTGCCTTTGTACATGGAGCCCTAGTGCTCCCCCAAAAAACAAATACAGGGCAACAGAGAGAACTCTACGATGAGCAATCACACGGGCAGTATCTCGTGAACTTACTCTTTGCCCAGCAATAGGCGAATGGCAAATCCGCCGTCTGCACCGCGGTTTCTCTGACAGTCACCCTGTGCGCCTGCCGGGGCTGTTCTGTGGTGCGCGGAGGTGGCGCTGCTGGAGACGCGCGTTCTCCGGAACACGTGCGGCTCTCGGAATGCTGCCCCGGCGTCTCTGAGACGCCTTCCCCGTCTGCTGTAGACTGAGACCTCTCAAAGTCGTCAGAATATTCTGAATTAATGGTTCTCTCATCGTCATCAGAATCATCCTGCTTGTGTCCTGGGAAATCTGCAGAAACTCCACTTAAGTGCTCAGAGATTTCAGCTTCAGTCACAGTTCTCTCAGCGTCCCGTTCGGAAGCATCATTCGCACCAGGTGCTGCACTTCTCATTTGAAGAGAAACTTGGTCCTTCACCACCAGGAATGAACCTTTTTTCGAGTCTCTCTTTGACTCTTGGGTAATTTGAATGTCTGTCTCCTGCAGAACAGAAGAGCTGTGTGTTAGGAGAAGCAGCAAAATACAGCCCAGGCTGCGCCTCCGCCTGTCCTGCCGCGCGTCACTGAGAGCAGATCGTCAGGGAACAAACCGTGGTGTTCCCGCGTCACCTCACAACCTGCGCAGCGCTGCTGTAATAGCAAGGAAATACAGACATGAAAAAATCATTTGGTCGGGTTTCATTAGGCTGAAATAACCCTGATCCGCCCCAGAGCGGGTGAAGTCGCGGTACACGTGTTTGTTTTCTAACACCCACCCTCCACCAAGCAGCAGAACGGAAACATGCGCTACTAGGGAACTTCTGCTTACTTTCTGCTTTAATTCCGCTGCCTCACTGCTGATATTTGGTGCCAAATCATCCAGGCTCAGGATATTCAGTCTGAAGTCTGCAATGAAATGACATTCTCAGGAAAATTTGCATGAAAATTAACGTACACTTTCCCTTCAGAGAGAAAAGTCAAAAAACAAGAAGAATTACTAGCGGTCGGTCTCTCTAAAGCCTTGATTTGGCAGGTTCCCCCTTGGCCCGCGGGTCCGCAAAGCCAAGCTCGCGGCCGTCCCCTTGCCCCACGTCTGCACGTGTTCCCACGCAGACCCGTTGGTGCCTTGTCCCGCTGACCCATGAAAACGGCCCTAAATGCTGTAATTGTTTTGACACCGTAATTAAGTGTCGCCCAGGGAAGCGTAATTAAACTGAACCCACTCAATGCAAAGACAAGAAAAATACAAATATATTACACTAGAAAAAAAGAAACAGATCAACATAGTTCCTCTGCTAAAGCCTCCATTATGTAAAATTACACTACTGAACCCTTCCCAAGTGAGTGTTTGCCAGCAGTACGTTTGTCAGTAGATTATTAGTACCATTCATGCCAAGTCCACTGAGACGATATTTTAGAAAACGTACCATATGAGCTGCTGCTGATTGAATCTTCTCCATCAGCTGCTTCTGAAAACAATTCATCTAGTGATTTTATTTCACTTCTCTCACTCTGAAGTGACACTTGGCTTTGCTTCGTGTCGCGTGTTGCAGGCAGAGTCACCTTTACAGAAGCCGGTGGCGACTCAGAGCTCGTTTTACGTTGTGCTGCTGGGTTTCCGCTGGCTGGTGCGGAGTTAACTCTACCAACAGCACTTTTCTCTGGGTCTTTGCTGCGAACCAAAGATGGTTTAGATCCCTCTGCCAGGGAAACTTCTTGATGGGACGGAGGAGCCATTCCTGATGGAACTGGAGTCTTACCCCTCTGAAGGACGTGAAAAAGAGATTCACATGTTACTTCATTTATTATCTGTAGATCACTAAAAAAGAAAACAAATTACAACGGGTAAAAAATGCGGATTGAAGCTAAATCATATCATGAACAAGCCACAAATGCAAAATTAGCATTTCGTTTCTGGTTTTATCTAAATAAAAGCAATTTACCAATTTAACACAATTTCGTAAAAGTGTAAATAAAAAAGCATAATCCAGCACAGTCTGTATTTACCTTTCTACCCCGTTGAGAATCACTTACAACAGCCCTCCGATTGGCATTGCTGCTGGAAAACTCCAACGAGCTCTCCGTCAGCTCTCTCATGTCCTCGTCACCACTATCCAAACGAAGGTGCTGCGTAACCACGACATTCCTTTTAGGGCTCTGGATGTTCTCCTCTTCCTTCAATCCGGCACTACCGGGTGTTTTATTTCCACCGGTGGCAGCAGCATTCTTCAGGCGCCTCCTGCCCCCCGCACTGTGTTCACGACCGGCAGCGGACCGGGACGACTCTCCACCCGAAGGCTGCTGGCCCGCAGTGTTCTGCGGGTCCGCCTGCTTCCTGCGGTTCGCGATCCTGCCCTCCAGCTGCGCCGCTCTCCGCAGCGCTGGGCTGCACCGCGCCGGGGAAGCGCTGCCCGGGCTGCTCCGTCCCCCGAGCCCGCTCGCTGCCCGCGCAGCGCTCCCCGGCACCGGGCACCGGGGGCTGCCAGTGCCGCTGCGCGCCTTTAGAAACCTGCTGCTGCAGAACGGAGCGACTCCAGCTCTCTCCAGCCCCGCGTCACCCGCCGGGCGGACTCCACCGGGCCGGGGAAGGCCGCTGAGCCCGGCGGTGCTGGTTCTGCGGGGAGCACCGCCGCGTCCCTGCCGAGAGGAGGATGCAAAGAGTCCTCAGCGGGGGAGGCGGGCGGCCGGCTCAGCTCCCCGCGCCCCCCAGGGCCCTGCCCTCAGCTGAAGCACCGGCCCGGGGCCCGCGGCGGCCCAGGTACAGCGCGGCGGCCGGGACGGGAGCTGGCGCCTCACCTGCCCTCCGCCCGCGGGCGCCATCTGCGCCCGAGCGATCGCAGCCATCCCGAACGGAGCGCCCCCGGAGCGGAGCGCCCGGAGCGGCGGCAGCCGCGGCTCCCTCAGGCCGGGGCAGGAGCGCCCGGCGCCGCGCCGCGTCCCAGACGCCGCGTCCCAGACACCGCGACCCGCCAACGCCCCGCCCCTCATTGGCTCCCGCGCGGATCCCTGGGCGTAACCAGCCAATCACAACAAACCACACTGCCGCCGTCACGTGAGCGCGCCGACTACACGCCCCAGCATGCATCTCGCCGCGCGGTCACGTGGGGCATCCGGGGGCGCTAAACCAATCTGATCCCGTTGCATAATAATTAGGAAAGCGCAGCCAATCAGAGCCCGTGGATCAAGGGCGGGACCCCGAAGGCGCGAAGATGAGGGGACGTCGTGGTGTGGAGGAGATGGCGGCGCGGGGACCCGGAGGCCGCGCTGGAAGCGCTTCGGCCGTTGTCGCGCTGGGGCTGGTGCTGCTCCTCGGGGCCGCCCTGGGCCCCGCCAGGGCTACGGTGTATTTCCAGGAGCAGTTTCTGGACGGAGGTTTGGCGAGGGCGGCGGGGCGGTGAGGGTGCGCGGTGGTGGGGAGGGTCGTGTCCCCCGCCTTGTTGTACCGTGTTTAGTGACTCCCTCTTGTGTTGCTGGTACCGGCGCTGCGGGACAGACAACTGGCAGAAGAGGTGGATGTATTCTGAGTACAAACCGGGCCTTGGGAAGTTTAAACTCACTGCTGGGAAGTTTTATGGAGATCCAGAGCGAGATAAAGGTGTGTGCGCTTCATTCAAAATTTGCTGTGGGAGCCACCTCAAGAGTTGGGAATTTGCCTTTCTAGATGTGCTGTGTGTGGCAATAAAGGTATTTTTTAATTGCAAATGGAGACAAATGTAAGTTTGACTACTGTGCTGATATCTTCACAGGTTTACAAACTAGTGAAAATTCCAAATTTTACGCCATCTCCTCACGATTTAAACCATTCAGTAACAAAGGGAAGACTCTGGTCGTTCAGTATACTGTGAAACACGAGCAGAAGATAGATTGCGGTGGGGGATATGTTAAAATTTTTCCCTCAAATTTGGACCAGAAGAACCTAAATGGAGATTCGCATTATTACATCATGTTTGGTGAGTTTAGAGTTCTTTCGTCATTACTAGAGCACTAACGCTGCTGTTGTGCAGTTCTAAGGTGCCTGTGAAAGTGGCTGAAGAAGCATAAAGGAAGGCTGTCTTGAAAAAACAAGGATGTTGTGGCTGCAAGGAGTTAGTTCTTCCACACTTGAGAGACCTCTGCGTATTAATAAAATACATATTTATGCGAACATTCTGAGCTGATTGGAAGGATGTAACAGAAAATGGTCGGAGTGTTTTTATAACAAAGGTGGTTGTTCAGCAGGATTTGTGGTTTTTGAAAACCTTTAACTGTAGCTGCATACCGTGGGCCGTTATCTGCCCTGATGGACTTGTCTTAGCGTCCAGCGATTCAGTGGAATTTGTACACTTGTCTGTCGAAGTGAAATGTGTCATTATGTATCTGATATTGTTATTCGCCTTGTGCCGGACACAGCTTTTCTTTTGCGTGGATTTCTGTTTTCTGGGTTTAGTTCTGTTACAGAACTGCACCCCAAGCTACACAAAATCTAATTCTAAGGTAGATTTGCAGACTGTGAGTAAAAGTCCATTAAAAATTCCATTACAAATGGAACGGGAGAGGTGCAGTGTTGGAAGGAAAAGGTGAACCACCTGTATTTTTCTGTAGAGAAGCTAAAGATACAAAGCTTATGATCTCTTTGTTGTAGGGCCAGATATTTGTGGATCTGAGACAAAGAAAGTCCATGTTATTTTAAATTACAAGAATAAACACCATCCGATCAAGAAACTGGTCAGATGTAAGGTAAATACACATTGCAAAGAGACACGAGCTCGAAAATACACAAGTTACAGGGATATTAGGAAAAACCAAACAAACACAACAGAAACCCTGAACAACCAACATGTTCCAAACATGTAACACCTTTCCACTTTTCATCGTATCTTAAAAATCATGTTAATTTGGTGACTTGAGGTATTTCTTCATTCACTGTATGCTGATACAGGACAAAATAAAGCTGCAAGGGTGCTGTATGTGATTAAGAAATGTACGTCTTCGTGTTTCTTAACTGAAACCTTAATTCCACTTGTTCAGAACCGATGGGAGGACTGGAAAATAGGTGTGAAAAATGGCATTAATTTTCTACCTCTAGGAGACTTGGGGATTATTTTTTCTTACTGCGGCTTGTGAAAACTCCGTTAGACGTTGGTTTCTAGTTGTGGCGCGAGGCAGTTCCTGAGGGCGGCGTTTAAGGTTCTTAAAAAATGTCCTTGTGTTTTTAACACCCAGGTTGATGGATATACACACTTATATACTTTGATTATAAGGCCAGATCAGACTTATGAAGTAAAAATTGATAACCAAATGGTCGCATCCGGCAACTTAGAAGATGATTTTGATTTTTTGCCACCAAAGAAAATTAATGATCCCACAGTGAGGAAACCCACTGACTGGGATGATAGAATCCAGATCGATGATCCAAATGACACCAAACCTGAGGTGATGTGCTCTCCTTATTCTGCATGACTGGATTATTTCACTTCTACTGAGTGCACGTTTGATCTAGTTGAACTCTGCGCTAGTTTACTTTCTTAATCTTTTTAAAGGATTGGGATGAACCTGAATACATCATGGACACCAGTGCTGAGAAACCTGAAGACTGGGATGACGCTGTGAATGGAGAATGGCATTATCCTATGGTCAAGAATCCTCTATACAGGGTATAAATAATTTCACAGAATCCCAGAGTGGCAGGGGTTGAAGGGCCCTGGAAAGCTCACCCAGTGCAATCCCCCATGGAGCAGGAACACCCAGATGAGGTTACACAGGAAGGTGTCCAGGCGGGTTGGAATGTCTGCACAGAAGGAGACTCCACAACCCCCTGGGCAGCCTGGGCCAGGCTCTGCCACCCTCACCCCAACAAGTTTCTTCTCAAATTTAAGTGGAACCTCCTGTGTTCCAGTTTGCACCCATTGCCCCTTGTCCTGTCACTGGTTGTCACCAGAAGAGCCTGGCTCCATCCTCCTGACACTCCCCCTTTCCATATTGATCCCCAGGAATGAGTCCCCCCTCAGTGTCCTCTTGTCCAGCTCCAGAGCCCCAGCTCCCTCAGCCTTTCCTCACACGGGAGATGCTCCACTCCCTCCAGGATTTATGGATGTCCAGATGGCCTGACTGCTCCCTATCCCAGTCCTCATCAACCAGGCAGACTCCTCCACTGTCCTGCCCTCCTCTGGGGCCTCAGCGGTGCGGGATCCTCAGGACAGCCTCCGGCAGAGCAGACAGAGACAAATCCTACGTATCTGTGACACTTGAGCAACGTTTCTTTGCCTGACTACTCAGAACATGTATTTTTTCCTAGGGGGAATGGAAACCGAGACAGATTGATAACCCAAATTATAGAGGGGTTTGGCCTCATCCGCAGATCGACAATCCAGATTACTGGCCAGACTTCAGTATCTACAGCTACGAAAATATTAGTGTCATTGGACTGGATATCTGGCAGGTGAGATGCCCTTATTGGAAACTCATGAACCTTTTTTCTCACTGTGTGAACAGCAACCTCTTTACCCCTAGCATATAGACATTGTATATTGGTTTGGGATCTTAGGGACCTGTGTGTTTGGGTTTTTTTCCCCTCTTTCTTCAAAGGTGAGAGCTGGCACAATTTTTGACAACTTCTTGATAACAGATGATGAGGTTTATGCAGAAGACTTTGGAGATGAAACATGGGGAGAAACAAAGGTAAGGTGAAATTCTCATGTCTGTTTTGGTTCTTTTTTTACCCCATTTTAAAAATCTCCTGTCTAATCTGACGAAGAACCTCTCGGTGCATAAAAGTGAAATTTTAACATTAGGGTCCTGAAGAGGAAATGAATCTAAAGCAGACGGAGGAAGAGCAGGAGAGCCAAAGGGTCATGGAGGAGAAATACTTTGAGGAGCGGTTTAAGAAAAAGCTGGAGAGAAGCAGCTCTGGGAAGGACAGAGCGGGGGGGCAGACTGCCGACAAGGAGGAGTTTTAGCTCTTGTTTCAAAGAAGTTCACATTTTTCACATAAGGATTTTGATGCTTTGTTAACAGCTTGTTGAAATCTGCACCAAGGGAGCTGTAGTAAAACAGGATTATTTTTTTTTTTTAATTCAGTATTAAATTTTGTGACTGGTGTCAGTTGTTTATAAAAAAATACCGTAACATAGTTAAATTCTCTGTAGAAAAGGTTAATTTTTTAATTAACTGTATCTTGACACTTCTAAAATGTATTGAAATCACTTGTAATAAAGCACTAGGTCTTGGGACTGTTCTACAGTTTCAGGGTTTAATATTAATGTAAAATTCATTCTCATTTTCACTGAGGAAATGTCATAAGCTTTTAATGATATTCCCTTAAAGGTTCAGCGTGTGCAGGGTGTGCAGGGTGTTGCACACCCCGCCCGCCGCGGGGGTGAGCTCCGCGGTGACGGCGCGCCCGTGGGCGTTGGGGGCGCCATGGCCGCGCTCCTTCTGCCGGGTCCCCCTCCGCAAACCTCTCCTGGAAAGTTTCAATGTATCCAGGCCCCTTTTTGCCCTTCAAACATCTGGAATGCACGCACACAGTGCCTTAGTTTTTTTCTGAATAGGGTGGCGGGGGGTGTTTGCAGAGTGAACAATGTGCCTGTTTTGATTCTGACCTCCGCTGTAACTCACTCGTAACTTGTTCCGTCACTTCCCTCATCCCTTCTCTGGTCCTTCTGCTCCTCCGCGTTTCCCCCCCGCCCCTCTAAGAACTCGCGCTATAAATCCAGCACAAACAAGCCGGGAGCAGAAGGGCCGGGGGGTCCGTGGGAGCCCCAGCTCGGCCGGTTTCCAGTTTCCAGCCTGGCAGCGGCTGAGGTCAAATTCCTTCACTTCTCTCCCTTCCGAAACAACTCCGGTGTGCTGGGGGTGAAGATCTTTGCAATCTATTGAAATACACTCAAAGGCCACTGACCCTTTACCTTTTCTCCTACATGCGCTGCTGTTCATTTAGCTCTTCTATGGCTACGGTGACCTTGTTCAGCTTGCTTTCCATTGCTTGCTTTCCCTTTACTCTTTCCCATACTCTTGTGAAGATAGCCAGCTTACTTATTTCCTTTAAAACACATTTTAGGCAAGGATTTGTTAACTTTGTTATTCAATGTTGAATATCCGATCGCAGCTTAATTTGCCGTGGTCCGTTTTGGCAAGGTTTAGCGTAATGAAGTAATACAACAAGGTTTGCCCGGGACAAAGGTGAACGCAGGTCACCGAACAGAAAGGTCCGTGAGCGCCTTGGCTCGGTTACCTGGAGCGCACTCCCCGCAGTGTTCCCTAGGCCCACGCTGTCCGTGCCGTGGGCGGGTCGGAGAGCGGCTGCGGGACCGGCTGCCGCGCACAGATAAGCCGCGGCCGCTCTGTTCCCGCCTCGCATTCTCCCCTCAGCTGCCCCACGAGCCGCCGGGAGGCGGCGGCCCAGCAGGCCCGGCCCGGGCCCGCGCGGTGCCAGGCGCTGCCGGGGCCTCCGCCGCTCGCCCCGCCCTCCCCCGCCCGCCTTCCCCCGCCCCGGCGCTGCCCGAATCAGTGGGAGGAAGATGGCGGCGCTCATCCCCCTCAGCCAGCAGGTAACCGGCCCGCCGGCCGCCGCGCTCTGCCGGGCGGGGGCGGCTGAGGGGACGCGCGGCCCTTCGGGCCCGGCGGCTGAGGGGAAGGGGAAGGGGAACCGGGCGCTCCCCGCTGTGGGTCCCGCTCGGGCGGGCGGGTCCATCCGGGGCCGGCGCTGGGGCCTCTCCCCGCGGCCCGGGGGAGCAGGGCCCGGGCGGGGTGAGGGGCCGAGCAGCCCCCGCTTGTCCCCCGGGGTTCGGCCGCTTTTGTGGGGGCACAAAAGGCGCCGGCGCCTTCCCCTCCTGGAGGCCCCGGAGCTGCTCCCCGGGAAGGGGCAGGGCAGCCCCGAGGCTTGGGCGCGTTTCCCTCCCCGAGCTGCAGCTCCCTCCTCAGCGCGCTGCGGTGGTGCGGGGTCCGGGTGGGGCTCGCTCCCCGCTCGGGACACCGGTCACGCCACCTTCTTTTCCTGTTTGTAACGCGGGGTTAGTGTCACCTTTGGGTGTTGGGCTGTCATGACTGTGCTTAATATTTGGGAGGTGCGTGAGCAGCGCGGGCTCGGGGTATCAATAAAGGGCTCAGGGTGGAGGATTAACAGGAGGTTTCCACCCGTCAGCGGAGAACGGAGAACGGGGCTTTGCGCGGCGCCTGCCCGGGCGCTTGTCTGGCCCGGGGGTGGCGTTCCCGGGGGAGGGGCTGCTCGAGCTCCGCTTTAATGGCTGGGGTCCTGGGGCAGATTTTGGCTCTTGGTACAAGTTTTTGGATTATTTTTTCACCCAAATAATTTAAAGCTGAAGAGCTGATCGCTGTTTATTCTCTTCCATACTCCTGTGAGGGTAGTCGGTTCACTTATTTCCTTTAAAACAAAAGCGACGCCCCCCTGCCCCAGAAATGCCTTGAAATTCAAACTCTTTTCTGCACTGTGTCTGGGCCGGTCAGGAATTCAGAACAACTCCTACTGATCGTTCAAATTATCTAAACGTATCACTTTCCTTTTGATAATGGGCTTCTGTGTGTGGGGATCTGAAAAATCGTCCCTCGGTGGAGCTGCGTGGTGTTTGGGTGATATGTGCTTTGCTGTGCGTCTTATTAAGAGAGTGCGCTGCTTTTCAGCTCCGAATAGCAGTAGGAGTCCTGTTTATCATCTGTTTAATTAAATAAACATCTGAAAGCGTCCGTGCACATCCAAAGTTATTGAAAGTTTTCAAGTGATGTGGTGCAAAAAATAAGTATAGAATAAACTCCGCACTGGAAGGTTTGCTGTGGAATTTACATTGGAAAAATATGTCATATTTGTTATACTAGAAATCCTGCCCCTGTGTTTAAATTCCAGTTGCTGGCATCAGTGGTATTTTATATAGCGTATTATCTTTTGGAAGCAGGGCCACCTTCTGTGAACGCGTCGGTTCCTTTCATGTATCGTTTTCCAGCTGATTCATCGGAAGCATTCTAGTTTTCAGACTTTATTTTCCGTATGGAGCTGTCAAGAGCCATCTACCCGTAATCGGGGCAGTGAACAGAATTTCCCTGGAAGTTAATAAACTTCCCCTGGTAATAAGCTCGGTTTCATGATTACTGCGGAGATGTGTGCTCACCGTAGAAGACTAGACACGGTGTTAAAAGGAGTAGGAGAGGTTACACGTGCTGTCATGTTGAAGCACGTTTGCTCAGAAAGATCCAGAATAAAAATATTGACTTATTATGAGCTATAAAGAATATACGTACCTCAAGAGTGTGAACGTTTAATCATATTTGTTCTCATTAATGAATTTTATTATAGTTCTGTTGTTCTGTGTTTTTGTTACGTTATGAAAGTGAATGCAGAAGTCTAACTTACAGTGTGCAAGCTACTCGACATCTCAGCTGTCTCAACCGGCTGCGCGTAGAAACAGTTGAAGAGCAAGCAGGTAAAATCAGCTCGTGGCGTTAAGCAACTGAAGCAGGATTTTATTTACCTTTAACTTTATTTTCTTGAGTATTTGATCACCTTATCAATAGTCTCTCCACCGCGCCAGGCGCTCAGCCTCCGGCTCTGGAGGTCCCGGAGATTTACGGTGGAGATCTGGAGACGGTGTGGATCGCTTTGTGGCTCAGTCTTGTGAAACAGGAGGACAGCAAGGAAGATGATTCGCTGCTGCTGAGTTCTGTGTGGCCCCGAGATGATCTCGGGACAGAGGTTGCGAGGAGCTGGGTTTGTGGGGCGTTCCGTGCCGTTCTCCCAGCCCTGTGCTGAGGGCCGTGGAGCCGTGTCCGCGTGCGTGCACCGTGCACAACCAGGCGGCGTTCCCGATCTGCTGGCACCGCGCGAGTTCGAGACGTGAACTTCAGTTTTTTACAGGAGATCAACTTTGAGGCCGAACAACGAGGTTCTGCAGCGTGTGTTCGGGACACGGTGTGAAGTGTTGGTTGTGGGTGATGTTTTGGGGAATATGGAGTAGGCGTAGAAACCAGGGGCTTGTTAAACTCCAAGACAAACTGAACCGCTGTGTAATAGGTTCTATCCTTTGACCACTCATCAGCTTCAAACTCTTCAAAACGCTTTTCTCCACTGCCAGCATTGGCACACGCTTGTGTAGGTCAGCAGATGTCATCAAATTCACAGAATCATCTTGAATTATCATGGTATGGTCACGTGAGGGGTAGACAGGCAGCTCTGCTATTTTTATCACTTGAGCCCATTTTGTCTGCTCTGCTTCATCCCAGAGATGCAGTCATCCAGGTAAATCGGTCAGAGAGGCTTCATCTTTGTCAGGTTCTGCACGCAGAGAGTCGAGTGAGGAAGGGCTTTCCGGCAGCGCTTGGAGGAGTATCTCGCTGTAGCAGAAACTTGCCAGCGTTTCAGCACATCAGCCCGGATTCCTGCCCCCTCGGTCAGGTAATCAGCTGGATGTCGTGGCTGACGATACCAAACGAGGCCGACAAGAATGTCTGGTGATGGGATGAGATCACTCCACGCTGCTGCTGGAGCGGTTTGCTCTGTATCTTGGTGTGGATCCAGTCTGCGTGCTCTAGGATCCTTGCCAAACAGAGGAGCTTGTAGTTGCTCCTTGGCTGGCTCCTCTGAGCTTTCTGAGAAATGAGAGCTGTACAGTTGGGTGATAGTTGGCTAAAACGTATTACACTTGATTCAGAATTGGACAGGCTATTTCTTATTTCCACCTTCTCTCTGAATGTTCTGTTTCCTGCTTTGGACAGGAACACGGTGCTTATCTATGCCAGCAAAAGAGATGAGGCAAATTTATGAGTTATAGTCATGGGTTGTTTGTTTTGAACTCCTGTCCAGTTTCTGGAAGAGCAAGAGCTTTTAGAGTGTGCTGACGTTGGAGAACGCAGTGGCTGATTGTCTTGATGGATCTAAGTGAAGTACATAAAAAGCGTTTAGGAAACTCTTCTGAAAACGTGTGGTTCTTCTAGCTAAGTACAACTATTGATCTGCAAAGAGCTTCACAGATCCCAGAATGTCAGGGCTTGGAAGGGACCTCGAAAGCCCATCCAGTCTGTTTGCGTTTGGTTAATAGGGTTATTTTGGACAGCTCCTTATAGCGAGGTTTGGTGTGTTTATTGTAAACCTACAGGAAGATTCTCTTTGTGTAAAATAAAATGTCACGCTCCTCATTGGTCTTTTTCATCACATTTCTGTCTCCCTTCCCCTCAGTGCAGGCAGAACAAGCGGCAGTGCAGGTGGATGACAGGAAGAAGGTGGCACTTGGGAGGTGCCGTACCAGGGATCCGAGTTAGTGTGAAATAGTCGTTAGTCAGGCGTCTGACTTGCCCCGCAGGTGGAGAGCGGGTGTCCCGCGCAGCCTGTGGGGTGTCTCCCCATCCCTCATCTCACTCGTTAAACGGTGGGTGGGTGGTCGTGCGTTTTTCAAGGCCCGTGGGTGCTCTGGGGGGTGGCTGGTTTGCAACTGCATTGTGCTGGTTTTTGCTCTCGACGTTGTGGCTGAGAATGGTGTGGAGGTCGTAGGAGGCGCGGGAGGAGATGGATCCCGCGACTTCTGCCGCTTCCGGCGTTGCAGTTCCCGTCGGCTTGGAATGTCAGCAGGAGGGAAGAGGAATCTGGTGTTTAGTCTCTGGGGAAGGCAGGACCAGCCTCTGCGTGTGCGGCCTCTGTGGAACACGCTGATAACGCCAGGGCGAAATCCTCAAACAGCATCATCAGGGAATAGGACATTAACCATGCCATGCTTCTTATTAACTGTTTCCGTTTAAGATTCTATTCCTGAAAACTCATAAGCGCAAGACCAGGGCTCTGCGTGTGTGTATGTAATTGTCTGCTGAAAATATTCCAACGATACCTGTACAGTGCAAGAGGTGCTCGGGTCAGCACTGCGGTGAGAACTCTGCCTTTGGGATCGGTGGTTCTGCAGCCGGGGCCTGAAAATACCTTGGCAAATAGTTCAAAGCTGCTCTACAGAATCTTATTACCATATAGCAGTGTTAATTAAAAGAGTCAATGTAAGTAGGGGTGCTGATGAATAACAAGCTTTAAGAGGTGACAGGAGTCTGTTTGCTACAAGTTTGGGGGCTTTACTGTTAATCCACACTTATATTTCAAGTATGGAGTTTGGAACAGAGCGAGTTAATGTATGGTTTTATAGTTTTGATAGGATAGGAGAAACATGCAAAGTCCTACACTGTTTTGTTTTCCGACAGTCCCTGTCGTGGGCTGTCTGTGACCGCGGGTCTGCCTTGGTTTTCTAACATCTCTCTTGTTTTTCAGTTTTCCACTGGGAATCCGTTGTACGAAACTTATTACAAACAGGTAGGTTCTTAAAAGAAACTCTGAAAATAAAGTGCGGTTTCGTGTTTGCCGAGATTCCCTCTCTACTCCCCATCGCAGTGCTAACCCCTGTACATTCTCTGCTGACTGGTAACGCGTGCTCGTACAGCTCCTTTTGACCCAGAGACGAGAGGCGTTTCGCTCCTCACCTCTGCTTTCACAACAGATCCTGCAGTTGAACGGGGTATTTTTCTCTTTCAGGTAGATCCAACATACACAGGGAGAGTTGGGGCGAGCGAAGCTGCGCTGTTTCTTAAAAAATCTGGTCTCTCTGATATTATCCTTGGAAAAGTAAGTTGAAAGAATTTGGTAAGGCAGTAACGCTTTGTACACGGCTGTAGCGCGGCTGACGTTGAGCACAAGAGGTTTGCGTTCAGTGGAATGCAAACCAGGTCCTTTGAACATCAGATGAGCCACAGGCAGGTGGTCGCTCCGAGGTGTTGTGCTGCTTTCACAGGCATCTGAAAGGAAAAATAGCCTTTTGTGTGACATTTTTGTTGTTAACTCCGGAATTAAATAACGTTGTATGTCGTAATTTGCAAGCTGCAGTGAACGGTTCCAGGAGGCATGCAGTGTGAACTGTGGAGCTGTTTTATTTTAAAATCACAGTGGCTTTGGTTTTGTATCTCCACAGATATGGGATTTGGCTGATCCAGAGGGCAAAGGCTACTTGGATAAACAGGTAAACTAAATGTTCTGTAGGCTGCTCGTGTTCTCTTCCACAGATCAGCCTTGTTTCAAGAAAACCCTGATACCCGTAGTACTTAGCCGTAGCCTTTCTTTGAAACTTCTCATTTGCAACATAAGGATTTTCTCCTAGTGCTGCTCACACCCAAGCAGATCACTTGTTGGGGCTGCTGGGGAAGTTTGGATCTAATTCTCTGTTCCTCTTTTGTTTTGTAAATAGCCTGTGTGGGGTATAAAGATACATAGCCACTGAGTTTTTCACAGATATAAACTATGATTTGTAAGATTCGTTTAGGAGTGTTGCTTGCATGAAAAGGTGTAACTAACATGTCTAAAAATGGCTTAGAATGTGAAATACCAAGTTATGGGAGACTGGTTTAGACTGGTTGCTCTTTTTAATAGAAAACGGTATTATTTGTAGGGTTTCTATGTCGCGTTGCGCCTTGTGGCATGTGCACAGAACGGGCACGATGTCAACCTGAGCAGCCTGAACTTGACTGTGCCACCTCCTAAATTTGTAAGTAATACATACCTAAATAATATGTAAGTAATACATACCTAAATAATATGTAAGTAATACATACCTAAATCACAGAATCCCAGAATGTCCACTCCCTTCAGCATCTTGGTGGCTGCGCTGGACTCTCTCCAGCAGTTCCCTGTCCTGCTGGAACTGAGGGGCCACAGCTGGACACAATATTCCAGGTGTGGTCTCCCCAGGGCAGAGCAGAGGGGCAGGAGAACCTCTCTGACCTACTGACCACCCCCTTCTAACCCACCCCAGGTACCATTGGCTTCCTGGCCACAAGGGCCCAGTGCTGGCTCATGGTCACCCTGCTGTCCCCAGCACCCCCAGGTCCCTTTCCCCTACGCTGCTCTCTAACAGGTCGTTCCCCAACTTATACTGCAAAACGTTTATATGTATTATATGAGAATTAAGGCTTTAGCTGGAACACTGGAACAGTCTTTTCTTTCATTGATGTCGTGGTTCTGAGAGTTGCTGCTGCCAGACTGTTCTTCAGAACAGCTGCAGTTGTGGTTCTGCAGTCGGATAAATCAGTGTGACTTGGGCTTTTTTCTGGATACACGTGCATCCTTGTTTATTTTTTTGCAGCGTAGTTAAGCTTCATGTCTATAACTGTGTCTTAATTAGTAAGGATCAGAAATGAAGTGTGTATTGTTATATATATATACATATAAATAAAAACTTCTTTAATTTTAGCATGACACTAGCAGTCCTTTGCTGATGACCCCACCTTCCACAGAGACGCACTGGGCTGTTAGGGTAAGTGTAAAAGACAACACATTCCATCCATTCTTTAGAAGTAAATATTTTCCTTGGCTGTAATTTTCCCAGTGAGAGAGTTTTTGATCAAATATATTTCACAGAATCAAGTACAAGCATTTTCCAAAAGGTAGAAATTTAATAAAGCCTTCTAATGCTGACTTTTTTGTTTTTCTTCGGAGCGGGAAGCAAATTATGTGAGAGGAATAGTTTTTAGTTCTGCAGAGTTTGTCAAGGTTTGTTTGAAATGTGGTGGGCAGCCTTGTCCTTTTAGAACGCTACAGAAACATCTGGTGTGCTGCGTGCTGAAATCGCTCAGCTGTCATCACTTTAGCTTTGAAATTAAGCTCCTAACTCCTGCTTCGTGGGGTGTCCATGGCAGCGCAGCACGGTGGCGCTTGCAAGAGAGCTCGGAAATTAGAATGAATACGTTACTGACCAGTCTTAATTTCTTGCAAGATCTCATTTTCAACACTTACACTGCCACACTTTTTTACTTATTCAGGCTATTTCTTACCAACTAGGTGGAAGAAAAAGCAAAGTTTGATGGTATTTTTGAAAGCCTTTTGCCAGTAAATGGTTTACTTTCAGGAGACAAAGTAAAACCAGTACTGATGAATTCAAAGCTACCTCTCGATATCCTAGGAAGGGTGAGTATGCTGTTTAGATTTTAGCTGTTCTCTCTTGAGCTTCTTGTAGTTGCAGTGTTAAATATTTAAATGTAACTTCTCAACACGGGTCAGGTTTTGGCTGAGATTTTACACCGAGTGCCTGCTCTAAAGCAAAAACATTAAGTAGGCTCTGAAGTCTTCCACTTAAATGTAAGAATAATAGTAGTGATTTGGGCCCTGGAGTAGATTGGCTTCATTATCTCGGTAGTAGAGGGGCAGGAGAACCTCTCTGACCCACTGACCACCCCCTTCTAACCCACCCCAGGTCCCATTGGCTTCCTGGCCACAAGGGCCCAGTGCTGGCTCATGGTCACCCTGCTGTCCCCAGGACCCCCAGGTCCCTTTCCCCTACGCTGCTCTCTAATAGGTCATTCCCCAACTTACACTGGAACCTGGGGTTGTTCTGCCCAGATTCAAGTCTCTACACTTGCCCTTGTTCTATTTCATTAAATGTTTCCCCGCCCAGCTCTCCAGCCTGTCCAGGTCTCACTGGATTTTTAGAGCCGGTGTTGATTCAAGTGCCAGAAAACAAGTTCAGTCTATTTCATCAGCGAATGTTTAGCTGGGCCTAATCTAAGTAATACCTTCACAAAAATCTGTCAGGAGTCTGTAGAGGGCAGGCTTGATACATGTTGATTAACATCAACAGCACAGAATGGAACTTGTTCTCTAAATCGTTGCTTTTATCACGATTGCTGTAGGTGTGGGATCTCAGTGACATTGATAAGGATGGGCACCTGGACAAGGATGAATTTGCTGTGGTAGGTTACTTTACCTTCTCGGTTCACTGTGTCTGCCAGAGCAAATCACTGTGTTATTTCTCAGTTTTGCAGCTTTCTCTGCTTCAGTTGACAGTTCTGATCTAAATTGTTCACAAGGAGCTATTAAATGATCTTTCTCAAATCCATGTATTGACCCTTGCCTCTGTCAGCAAGATTAAACGTTTTGGCATTACGTTCAGAGTGATCTGCTCTGGTTTACATCTGTAATCTTACTGCCTGTTTTACTAATGTGTAAATGACTGACACTGGAAAATCATGTTGCTTTTTCTTATAATTGTTCACGTTATCTGACCTTTTTGCCTTTGCAGGCAATGCACTTGGTTTATAGAGCCCTTGAGAAAGAGCCAGTTCCTTCCCTGTTACCCCCTTCTCTCATACCACCTTCCAAAAGAAAGAAGACGCCGGTTTTCCCTGGCGCGGTTCCTGTTCTCCCCGCGAGTCCTCCGCCGAAAGACAGTCTGCGTTCCACCCCGTCGCACGGGAGCGTCAACAGCCTCAACAGCACGGGGAGCTTGTCTCCCAAGCACAGCATCAAACAAGCACAGGTACACGTGTCATAGATGCATATAGATCAGTAAACAGCAGGAAAAACCCCTTCTGTTTGATTCCTGCCTCTTGCGAGCACTTTTCTGAAAATGTGTTTGTTTGTTGGGTGGAGGGAGTGAAATGAGAATGGCAAGACTTGGAAAAACAGGTGAATTTTAGTCCGAGTGACCGGGAGGTAGCAAGTCTCATGGGGAATTTTCACTTTCTGTAGAAAGTGGAACCACAGAAAGATTTTATTCATGTATCTGCTTTAATACCAAAGAAATCGTTAATCTATCTTCTAAAGCTCCTGTGTTATTAGCATGAGGACTTAGTACTCCTAGTTGGGTCCGTGTTTCCAAAGGCTTTTCAACTGATGAGTAGCTGTCGATCAGTATTTAAAATTCAGATGAAAAGCATTAAGCTCAAACGTTGATTGGAAAAGGGGAAATGCCAATTTACCAATCGGATTTGACGGCGCAAAACGTTCAGCGCATCCGACTCTGGGTAACGCCGTGTATCCTCAGGGTGTCGATACAGACTGCTTGGCTTCTGTTGAAATGCAACATCTTGTTTTCCAGCCCGCTGTGAACTGGGTAGTACCAGTGTCCGAAAAAGTGCGATACGATGAAATTTTCTTAAAAACAGACACAGACATGGATGGTTTTGTGAGTGGCCAAGAAGTAAAGGACATTTTTATGCATTCAGGTCTGTCTCAGAATCTCCTGGCACATATATGGTAAGAATTCCCTAGTAGCTGTATTTTTGTAGCTTGCTGATCTGGGAAGTCAAATTGTTCGGCCAGAAGGCTGTTGTTAGAGGGTTTAGGGAGGTAACTGGGAAAGCTCAGGCCTCCTTAGAATTAAACCTGGCGAGAGGGGTCAAGGGCAACAGGAAGAGCTTTTTCCAATCCGTGGCAGATAAAACTAACAGCAGAGGCAATGTAGGCCACTGATGAACGAGGTGGGTGCCCTGCTGACAGAAGATACAGGGAAAGCAGAGTTACCAATTGGACTGGGTGAGCTTTCGAGGTCCCTTCCAGTCCCTGACATCCTGGGATTCTGTGAACCGTGAACCCAACATTAAGAGGGAAAAACCAAACCAAAGCAAACCCACCGCTTTACTTGTCCTGTTCCCATGCTGTGATATGTGGGCTATATGGAAAAACAAGGGAGAAATAAACACTTTGTTTTTCTAGAATGGGGGTGTAGGTCAGTCTGTGAATTGTGATCGTTTTTTGAAGTTCTAGCACTCTAAAGATTTTCTCAGAGTAACACCATCTTATTTAGTGAAATATGTCTAATAAAATACTGCTCTGTTTATGGAAATCTTTTGCTAGAATAGGCAAACTCTAAGGCTGAGTCAAAAGAAAATTACATGTGTATCTGTGTTTCAGGCTTCTTGGAGGAGAGAGACGCGTTCTTGAGTGTGGTCTCTTTTTGCAGGGCTTTGGCAGACACGAGGCAGGTGGGGAAGCTGAGCAAAGATCAGTTTGCGCTGGCGATGTATCTCATCCAGCAGAAGGTCAGTAAAGGGGTTGACCCTCCACAAGTGCTGTCCCCAGAGATGATCCCTCCCTCGGAGAGGAGCACTCCCATACAGGTGAGCCATCGATAACACTGAGCTTATGTGCTTTGAGACTAATGGGCTTTGAGTATTAATTTTTATATATATATCATGGTAAAGAATTACCTTTTTTTTTTCTTATCTCACCTTATAAAATCTGAAAATTTACATAAATTTTTAACAACACAAGACAGCAAATAAAGAAGAATGCGGTAGAATATTCCATAAATAAAGGAGTAATAGTGCGGGAAAAATGTGGCGTGAAAACTCCTTTGTCATAGAGAAGGTTTTTTGACTTCAGGGAGCTGCTGAAAGCTGGTTCAATGGGCCGTCTGTGACTGCGGCCGGTACCGAACTCCTCTCTTGAAACGTACATTTTTTTAAATGAACGAGTGAAGACTGATGACGTCCGAGTTTCTGGGCACCGGTGGTTGGTTCGTCCCGTGTAGCGTGACAGCCCCTGTATCCCCCGCTGCTCATTCCATTTTCCTGGAGCATCTGTCTTTTGCTGAACTCTGTTTTGTTCCATTCCTTTCCTCAGTGCTGTGTTACTGCATTTCTGAAGCTTTAATGAATCAATACTTATGTCAATACATCCATCTTTTCTATAACTTATATAGAATTTTCCTTTATGTTTTTACTTTGCCTAACCAAGAAGCTTTTGAGCCTCTAAATATAGTTCAGTTGCTGTTGCTCTGGTCCTTTTAAGGTTTTTCCTCTATCCTTTTCCCATAGACTCTGTCAGGTTACTTGACCCCTGTAGGAACCGAGATCTCAGCCCTGACAGAAATGCGTCGTGTGAGTAATTGTGATGCCCGAAAGAATGCAGATTTGTTCATCTACACCACTTGTAACTTGATTTTTTTTTCATTTCTATACCCTCTCCTGCCTCTGTGCTCTTGTGTTCTGTGGCGCTTGCTCCTGGCATGATGGGGATGTCACAGATCGTGAGGTTTTTCTCATCTGCTGTGGTTTAATAAACTGTACGCTACGGTGAACGTAGACTATTTTGCTGTTCGTGTGGAACGATGAACTGTGTTATCCTTCTAGCAGCCTTGCCCATGGGATTTCCCCCAGCGATTGCCTGAACAGGCCAAAGTCTGTCCTGCTGAAGTCCAGGGCTGCAATTCTGCTTGCTATCCTGCTCCTGCCACAGGAGATCCTGAACTCCCCCATCTCATGGTCGCTGCAGCCCAGGCAGCCCTCAACCTTTACCGCCTCAACCAGCCCCTCGTTGTCAGTGAGGATGAGGTCCAGCAGGGCCCCTCTCCTAGTCGGCTCCTCCACCCTTGGCATCACAGAGTTATCCTCGAGGCGCTGGAGGAACCTCCTGGGCTGGCGCTGGCCGCCCGAGTCGTCCTTCCAGCAAACACCAGGGGAGGCTCGGGATGCCCTCTGCGCCTCCCCTGATCTACACCTGAATGGCGGTAGAAATGACCCGCACTGCAGCAAATTGGGTGTAATTGGCATTAATTAGTGGCAGGCCTCAAGAAGACCAATATTACCATCTGATTTATGAAGTTCCCTGGAAGCTTTGCAATTGACTGTAGCAGAGCTGGAGTTTTAGTTTAGTCATTTTAATTCTACCGTTGCCTGCAGTTTATGGGTTGAGCTCGTGCATGTCCTTCAAGTGCTGTGTGTTTTGTCTCTCCCGTCTGTTAACTGTGGGCACAGAGAAGACTCTTGGTGGAGTCGTGTGGCACGCTCAGTGCTTGCTGCATCAGAATCTGAAACTCGATGCATCCCGCAGAATTTGGCAAACGCGTAGGATAGGATTGTGTCCCACCTCTGTCCTCAGCCTTCGCACAGGAAGATCTTCTGTTACAACTCGGCATTTTAATAGACTGTTTTGTTCTTAACAGGATAGTTCGAGTTCCGTTGGATCAGGAGAATTTACAGGGGTGAAGGAACTGGATGATATTAGTCAAGAAATTGCACAGCTGCAGAGGTAATGCTTGTGGACTGTTACATCATTCATATGCATCCGCATTTACTCCTTTAAAGAATACGCCAGACTATGGGCTGGCATCTTGGGTTGTCGTGTTTCCAGAATAATGTTAAATTGATTTTTGTGTGCGCCCATATGTGTGTTGTATCATTTAACTAATCATGAGCACGTTTGTTTGCCTTACAGAGAAAAATACTCGCTAGAGCAGGACATTAGGGAAAAGGAAGAATCAATCAGACAGAAAACCAATGAAGTTCAGGTAAAAACTCTTGATTATCATTACTAGTTTTCATTTTAACCTAAAATAATACACAGGCAGTTAAGCATTCTTTCTTCTGTCTTTCCTTGTGTCGCTTTTGGGCATCACGTGGGATTTTCCTCTTTTATTTTCCCGTTCTCCATGGGAAATGTTTCCTTCTCATGCTGGTTAATATCAATAGGAGATAAGTGAACAGTTTGAAATGTCTTTTTTGTGAGTGCTTGACGAACGCTGTAAGGTTTACCAAGGCCAAGTGCTGGTCCTGCGCTTGGGTCACAACCACCCCAGGCAGCGCTGAGGGAGCGGGGAGGAGCGGCTGGGAAGTGCCTGGCAGAGAGGGACCTGGCTGAGCGTGAGCCAGCGTGCGCCCGGGTGGCCAGAAAGGCCGATATCCTGGCTTGTATCAGGAGCAGTGTGGCCAGCAGGACTAGGGAAGTGATTGTGCTGCTGTGCTCAGCATTGGTGAGGCCCCACCTTGAATCCTGTGTTCAGGTTTGTTCCCCTCATCATAAGAAGGACATTGAGAGTGCAGAGGAGGTGACAAAGTTGGTGAGGGGCTGGAGCACAAATCTGATGAGGAGCAGCTGAGGGAACTGGGGCTGTTCAGATAAGGAAGCTTAAGATAAAAGATAAGGAGGCTGAGGGGAGACCTTATTGCTGTCTACAGTTACCTGAAAGGAGGTTGGAGCATGGAGGGTGTTGGTCTCTTCTCCCAAGTAGCAAGTGATAGGACAAGAGGAAATGGCTTCAAGTTGTGCCAGGGCAGGTTTAGATTGGATAGTAGGAAAAAATTCTTCCTGGAAAGGGTTGTGGGGCATTGGAACAGGCTGCCCGGGGCAGTGGGGGAGTCACCACCCCGCAGGGGTTTAAAAGGCGTTTAGATGAGGTTCTTAGGGACATGGTTTAGTGCTAGAGTTCAGTTCTTAGGGGCATGGTTTAGTGCTAGAGTTCAGTTATGGCTGGACTTAATGATCCTGAGGGTCTCTTCCAACTAAAATGATTCTATTCTGTGATTCCATTTAGGAAACTGTTGTTCAGAGAGTATTGATTTTGATAATTAGGATAGCTCAATTACGGATGTTCTGTGTCACAGTCTCTTTCAGTCTTGTGGGCACTGATTTATTTCCTGATGGCTCATACAAGTTCATGCAGAAACAGAACATGCACGTGCAGGGAATAAGAACCTGCATGGCATAGAGAATCTTGTGGATTTTCTGGCCTGTTTGCCTGCGGTTGGTTGTTCCTGTAAGACAACAGCTCAATGTAAGGTCCAAACTCTGGAATTTTCCTCAGGAACTGCAAAACGATTTAGACAGGGAGACAAGTAACCTGCAAGAGTTAGAGGCTCAGAAACAAGATGCCCAGGACCGCCTGGATGAGATGGACCAGCAGAAGGCCAAGCTGAAGGACATGCTGAGCGACGTCCGGCAGAAGTGCCAGGAAGAAACGCAGGTGGTGAGTGTACGTTAACCTGGACGTGCTCCAGAGCGCTGTGGCTTTTGGTGAAGGGAATTCTATTTATTTAACGGATAAGCTTGCTTTGTTGATTGATTTTTCACATAAATAGCAATTTCTACACAACTACAGAGGTCCGAGAAAGGATTTTGCCAACATAAATACCTTTCCAAAAGGTCATAAATGGAGGTTGAGCCAGATGTTCTCCAGTGGGCCCTTTCTACATAAATCGTGATTGTTCTGTGAATATGTGAAACACTTATTCCCCCAGTGGGGCGGTTGTGAAGCGTTATTCCTGGCCCTTGAGACAGTCCGGGCAGTCGTGCACGTTTCCATCACTGTGAACCTCAGCAGTATTCTGAGGTAAAAGTGGGGTTTTGCCAATATGGCAGGTGTGTCTTCATGTGGACACTTAGGGGATGAGGTCGCGGAATGAAGTGGACAAGGAGAGTCGTACGCTACCGTCTGATTTTAACACTTAAGTTAAAATTCAGCTTTATAATACTTGACAAACGTTTGAATTGAAAAGGAGCCAAGTTCTGAACACTACAAGGTAACCACCTGCAAAACACCTTTTAATGACCTTTGTAATTAGTCTGGTATTTCTGTCATTTAAAATATTAATATTTCTTGGTTTTATTGAATGTCCTATGTGCTTTTGTCAAGGGTTTTGTGTAACATACTAAGCAGCATGCAGTTCTTCACATTAGGTTGTTGTTATCTTCCTTGGCAGTTTATAGGTTACTTTACAGCTTGATTTGTTATAAATTCATGATTTATTCATTTACATTTACTTCAAATTTCACTCTGATTTTTGGTGACATTTTGTTTCAGATTTCATCACTAAAAATGCAGATTCAGTCTCAGGAGTCAGATCTGAAATCGCAGGAGGATGACCTGAACAGAGCCAAAGCAGAGCTGAACCGCCTCCAGCAGGAGGAGACGCAGCTGGAGCAGAGTATCCAGGCTGGAAAAGTGCAGCTCGAAACAATCATCAAATCTTTAAAATCAACACAGGAAGAAATAAACCAGGTATTCACTGTAGCTTATACGACTTCTGGTTTGCTTCTTGAACATGAACTCGAAAGGTTATTTTCCAGAAGAGAAAAAAGGTGCTGGTTTGTGAAATCAGCCTTTTTGAGTGGTGCTGAGCAGGTGAATTCCCAGTTTGAGTCAGGAGAAGCTCAGCTCCCGTGGGGAAACGCGACCGCGGTTAAGGAGAGCGACAGCGTTATTGAACACCTAACACACTAAAGCGTTTCTCATTGCGTAGGCAAGAAGTAAACTCTCTCAACTTCAGGAGAGTCACCAAGAAGTCAATAAGAGTATAGAAGAATATAACGAAGCTCTCAACGGGATTCACGGTGGTAGCTTGACGAATTTAGCGGACATAAGCGAAGGCCTTGGGCAGACGGAAAGAAACAGCTATGGAGCTATGGTAAAAAAAACAGTTTGATGTATGTACAATCATTAGGTTTGTGGTTTGCACAGTAGTTAAGATGTAGTTGAGAGATCAGGAGCAGGATAGCAAGCAGACGTGATCTACCTTGACTTGAGTCCCTCCCAGCCCCTGACATTCCGTGGTTCTGTTTTAGTGGCTCTTGGTGTGGTCACACGTACAGTGATCCCTGCAAGGCCGCCGTCTACGTAAAAACAAAATGCCCCAAAGAAGAAAAGTGTACATTAACAGCAACAATACATTGAGAGACATGATCTTAAAACGCCTTAGTGGTTCGTTTCTCTGCTTAGATGTCTTACATAAACATGATGTTACATTTCCAGAGGAAACTTCCAGATGTTTCTCTTATTTGCAAAACCCAAGAATCGCTGACTGGAAGATAACTCCAGTACACAGTCATAGTGAATTTTCTAAACCAGTGTGTCCCTTTCCTGTTTCTTAATTCTTCCTTCCTCTTCTTCCTCTCCCCTCCTCCCCCCATGCTGTTCTGAGAAGTATTAATTAAGACTTCTTCATGTGCATCTTGTGAAGGGATGAAAGCAATCCCCTGCCTAGTGCTGGAGGCTGTGTAAGTGTGTAGTTAGTTCCCAGCTATTTTGGGTGGAGCTCTGTCGTGCAGGTGCTCTGTGCACGTGGCCGCTGTGGCAGGACTGCTCTCATCGACGTGTTTGAGAACTGAATATGTTAATGTGAGAAACAGTTTAACCTTTTGTTCTTCTCTGTATATACTTCTGATCTTCTCCATAGTCTCAGGCTACATATTTCTTTATATGGCGTAATTACTTTTGTTTAAAAGCCACTTACTCTGAAAGTTCTTTAGGAGGTAATTTTTAAGCTCATGAAACAGGAATGAAGATACTGTAGAACTTCTGCTAAATGGGTAACTGAGCCTTTGAATCGTGAGTTGCTGTAATGTTTCTCCTCTCAATTTTTAGGATGATCCATTTAAGAATAAAGCTTTGATGTTTACCAATAACAGCCAGGAGCTGCACACAGACCCCTTCCAGTCAGAAGATCCTTTCAAATCGGATCCGTTTAAGGGAGCCGACCCGTTCAAAGGCAGTAAGTGACCTCACACCTTGGCCACCACTTGTCCAGAAAATGATGTTTTCTCAAACTTTCATCATCTTGCTAAATAGTGGATAAACCAAATGATTTTTCTATTCTGCATAGGTGACCCCTTCCAGCATGACCCTTTTGCAGAACAGCCACCTGCTCCAGCAGGTAATAGCCCTCTCCATGACAGGACAGATGGGATATGAACTGTTTGTAGCCAAACGCAGATTGCCAGGCTTTCCATGGCTTCAGGTTTTTGTTTTGCATGTGGGAACGTGACAGGTTGTGCATTCAGGAGCAATACGTTAATAACATGCATGTGACTCTTTATTAAGTCCATAACCTTAATATCAACGCGTACTTGTCCAAACGTAGTGCCCTGTTTAGAGGCGTATCTGGAAGTGTATCGGATTTACCAAATCATTGTGTGTTTTTATAAGAAAAATGACATCCCTGGCTATGAGGTCAAATATCGAATGGTTCATTGTGGACGCACAAGAGGCTACATTCGTTTACCTTTGAATACTCTTTTTAGATCCATTTGGAGGAGATCCGTTTAAGGAAAGTGACCCATTTCGTAGTTCTGCCCCTGAGGATTTCTTCAAGAAACAGGTGAAGAGTGACCCGTTCACCTCAGATCCGTTCACAAAGCCCCCTGCTTTACCCTCCAAGGTCAGTCATTTCTAAATGGATTTCTGTACTATTGCCAAGCTTATCAGCTGAAAGCTAAAAGGAAATACCACTAAATACTTTTCTCCTACCTGATGAAATATCATTAATTTTATTCTTAAAATTTCGATATGGGTTGTTAAGGCAATCAACAGCCTGTTCTTTCCAGTTCTGTGATAATGATGTCAAAGCGAGAGATTTTAACGTGAATTAAGAAACAAGTGCACAGCAGGACAATAATTCTGTCTATCTGTTCTTATCTAGCCCGACCCTTTTGAAAGCAGCGATCCCTTTACATCTTCCAGCGCCTCTTCTAAAGGTCCAGGTGAGAAGAAAACATTTTCTCATATCCCAGAATCCCAGAGTGTCGGGGGCTGAGGGGCCCTGGAAACTCATCCAGTGCAATCCCCCCGGAGCAGGAACACCCAGATGAGGTTATGGAATTCGTTTTTAACATCTCATGCCGGGTCGAAAACAAGTGTTTTTTAACCGCCCGCCTAGTTTTGTGTTTCATTGGCACCAAGTATTCCTCATGATTCTTCAGTAGCATTTTAAAGAGCTTTTTTCCCCTGTATCTGTTCCAGATCCGTTTGGAACTCTGGACCCGTTTGGAAGCGGCGCTTTCAGCAGCGGTGAAGGATTCGCAGACTTCAGTCAGATGTCAAAGGTAAAGGTCCCAAGGGAAGCGACTGCCCTTCTAAAGAGCCCTCTGTACAGATACGTTGTGTGATATGATCACAGCTTTTCATCTGACTACCCACTTCTCTTAGTTCTTTTCCAATCAAGTTACTTAGCAAAGCATTTTCCATTCCTGATGCGGCAGAGTCTTACCAATATTTTAGTAGATTCAGCAGGGATAAATCAGCTTTTCACAAGCATTTTCAAATACCAGAGGCACAAGAGAAATGACTTCTAGTTTTTCCTTATAAGAAAAGGTGGTTGTTCCAGATATTAACATATTCTAATGTTCAACGTTCCTGTAAGTCCTGAAGTCTGATACTTCATCTCAGTGTCCTGACTCTTCTTGAACATCCTGAGGTGGAGTTCGGGATTTACAGTTGGCATCAACTGCTCGAATTTTACACGTAGTTTGGTGGTAACACTTGAGAATCGTAGAGTAAATGTTAACTAGAGAATAGATTATCGTATCACTGTGACTAGTTAACCTTTGATTTTTTTTCTAGTTTTTCTTACTGCTTTCATTGGGTTTAGCTCTCCCCTAGGTGGCGACAGTCTTTACAGTATCGGTGGGTTTGGCTTGTTTAGAAGCTTTAGCGAGGGGCTGAGCAAAACTCCTCTTTCTTCATTACAGCTTGATAAATTTCCCTGCAAGGCGGAATTTTTTGTGCCTTATTTTACAGAATCCCAGAATGTGAGGGGTCAAAGGGCCCTGGAAAGCTCATCCAGTGCAATCCCCCCATGGAGCAGGAACACCCAGGTGAGGTTACACAGGAAGGTGTCCAGGCGGGTTGGAATGTCTGCACAGAAGGAGACTCCACAACCCCCTGGGCAGCCTGGGCCAGGCTCTGCCACCCTCACCGGGAACAAGTTTCTTCTCAAATTTAAGTGGAACCTCTTGTGTTCCAGTTTGCACCCATTACCCAGTAGAGGGGCAGGAGAACCTCTCTGACCTACTGACCACCCCCTTCTAACCCACCCCAGGTCCCATTGGCTTCCTGGCCACAAGGGCCCAGTGCTGGCTCATGGTCACCCTGCTGTCCCCAGCACCCCCAGGTCCCTTTCCCCTACGCTGCTCTCTAATAGGTCATTCCCCAACACTGGCCCAGGCTGCGCAGGGGGGTTGTGGAGTCTCCTTCTGTGCAGACATTCCAACCCGCCTGGACACCTTCCTGTGTCACCTCATCTGGGTGTTCCTGCTCCATGGGGGATTGCACTGGATGAGCTTTCCAGGGCCCTTCAGCCCCTGACACTCTGGGATTCTGTGCTTCTGTTCATTAGAGCGAAGCCCAGACTGTACTCTGACCGTTCATTGCTAAACAGTAAAAAACCAGAAAAACGGAGTTTTACTTCCTTTTCTTTACTCATCAACTTTTTGCCAGGACTTAAAGTTCTCAAAGTGTTTAAGTGATTCAGAGCATACGTACTTCTGAACGTTCATGAAACGCTGGCACCGCTGTCAGTGGGTGTTAGTGGCTTACACACCGACATAGTTCTGTAAACCTCTCCTCGTTTTTTGAAGTCAGCTCTTTTACTTGTGGGAACTTGTAGCCTTCATGAGACAAGAGACATTCCACAATGTGCTGACGTTCTTATTCTTTTCTCTTTTCTCGTGCAGTCAGTTGCTCCAGACCCCTTCGCCTCCTCCTTTGGAGGGATGGGCTTCTCTGATGACCCTTTCAAAAGCAAATCCGACACACCAGCGTTACCGCCGAAGAAAAATGTCCCTCCACGCCCCAAGCCACCCAGCGGTAAGGAGGTTTTCTTTGCTGTAATAGCCAGTTCCCCCGATTTTCTGTATGTTATTTGACATAAGGACAAGTTGACAGTCTTCTATCCCACTATCTTGTATTCCAACCATGGGGGGAGACATGAGATTATCAGCAGATGGCAGAACTTGTCAATAAACCAGACTGGACTGCTCAGACTGGAAATGGGATGACTGGGGGTGCCACAGCAGATCTGTGAAAGTGTTTGTGGCAGGGAAATAGGGAAAAAACATTCTTTCTTTTCCAAGTAGGCAACAAAAGTGATTAGTAAGTGGCACCTTCAAAATAACCACAGGGTTTGGTTTTTACAATATTCTGAATTTAGGATTCTTGGGGTTTTTTAACCAGAGAATACGGTGAATGCAAAAAAGGCTTTTCCTGCTTCAGGTCCATTACTTGTGGAAATACTTAGAGATGTACAAATGTCCCAAATTGAAAATAAGATATCTCTTAATAGACTCAACTTGTTCGCCCTCCCTCGAGTAGATTTTCAGACTGTTCAGATACCAGTGAAACTGTTTTAAGAACTGAAGCCACACAGGGCTTTTGTTTCAAGTCCTGTGGTATAGTTCAGTTAAAACGAGCAGCGAACATCTAGTTGGCTCAAAAAATAATCCAAAAAGCTGGATTGTGCTTATGAACAGGCACATCTGTGCACAAAGCATGTGAGTCAGCATCTAGTATTCTGGTGTATGCACTGACAGTGCTAGGAAGCACAATACGAGGAAAGCAGATCCACTCTCAGTATCTCCATGTCTAAATATGTGGCTTGTCTGTGTTTGCGCTGCTGTGTTTGGAGCGGAGCGTGCGCCCTGCGCCCATCCTGTTTACAGCAGCTGCTGTTGATCTGGCTGCTTTTGCACACCAGTTCTGCTAGAACTTGCTCCTTGGGTAACCTGAGACGTTCGTTCTGTTACCGGGGTGTCCTGGAAATGTCCTTAACCATCCCACAGACTGATCCAGGGTTTGGAAAACACCAGTTAATACAGTAGACTGATGGGCAGGGCATCACAGCAGCATTAGCTTGTTCTTATTGCTATGATTTTCTTGTTTAAGAGGTCACGATGCACAGTGAAGCCCTGGAGTGGGGTGATGAGGTGTTGTCTGGGTGAGTATTGATGAACGTTTGTCAGAAGTGCCCCAGGACTGGGGAAAGGTTCTTGGAGCAAATCTGTTCTGCTGTGGAGGTGCCGAGAGCCTTCAGCAATCCAGACACCCCGTCATGTGCAGTGCGGGCAAATAGCAGCTAATAGGACATGAATAGGAGCACAAATAGGAAAGCTGAAGGTACTTATTTGAAATGGTGAATGATGTTCTTCGTCTTTGGTTTTCATGGAAAGTGGTCACCCTTTTCTTTATAAGAAATGTCTGCATAAAATAATTTCGTGTTTAAGGGGCCTATATAAAGTTGAATGAGTCAAACAAATACTAAATGCACCTGCATTATCTCTTTCATGTGGTTTCTTTCTGTTTCTTGTTTGAAACATGATTATTCCTGGCAAATCAAGTGCATCAGTAGCACAGGTGGGAAATACATGCCGTGGGATTGACTCACCTACATGGTTTGTATGCTTTTTATTCGTGTATCTTCCCTCTTTTGCACACAGGGAGGAACTTTGGAGAACATTTTGCTTTAATACTTTGTTTTGAAGTTAGACGTGTGCACTCAGCCTTTAATCAGGCTTTTCAAAACCCGTTTCAGCGTGCACCTTCCCCTCTTCTTGGGAGACGCAGTGTTTGTGAGGTTCCGCTGCTCTACCCAAAGCAAATGTTGTTATGATAAAATAGACTGAGGAGGAAACAAAGCAGGGTTTTTTAAAGCAAATGGGCCTCATGTGCTTGTGCAGTTGTACCCCTCCCTTCCTTCCACAACTGAGACGATCTTCGGTGGTTACTTAAAGCATGAGAAATTATATAGTAGTAGCCTGTGATTCTAGCAAGAGATACAGGCGAGCAAGTGTGTGTCAGAAATGGGAACGTTGCTCAGAAAACAAACAACAGACAAGAAACTTCCGCTGTTTCTTACCTTTCTATTGGTCTGTTTAATTAAAAAACAAGTAGGTGATAAAGATCTTGCTGAAAGATGGATAAATCTCGTTCTTGCCAGCTCAACCTGTAGTTTACCTCTCTGTTCCCGGTTCGTACTCGTTTTAGTAAAACTGTTCTTTCTGTTGAGGGGGGATTTTCAGTATTGGGAAGCACTTGTGTGGTTTGCTTGCATTTTGTTAGCAGGTGCAATGAAGATCTGATGTAGAACTTTCCAAGTAGTTGTTGATGGGGAAACTAGCAAAATCCAGCAGGAATTGGTCCTGTTTCAGTACTTTTCTGCATGTTCAGTTTTTTAGGAGTTAGGTGACATGCAAACACTGTCTCATCAATCCAGTGGGGTGTTGTGGGGTGTCCTGGACCCACGTGTGTGGTTGTTGCTGACTGTAAAGACAGGCGAACACCGTGTGACGTGGATTAGACACCCTGAGATCTGCATCCTCCCCTTCACAAAGCCTACGGTTAAGAGAGGGAATGACAGTCATGACACTGTTTCCTTACAGCTGAATCTCAGGCTTACATTGTTCTGTTCTTCAGAAGTCATTTTCCTTCTTTCTCGCTCCCTTTTGAACCAGAGTCTTCCAAGATGAGCTGTGAGCAGGTGCAGGATCTGCTCTACATGGCTGCAAAGCCTAAGGAGGAGGTTGAGGCGCTGAGGACCATCAGGGAGTGTGACAAGGAGATGGACTGGTGGAGTGACTCCCTGGCGTGCCACTCAGAGAGGCTCCAGGGGACACCCCCCAAAAGGTGACGAACCCCTTGCCCTGTGGGGCAGAGGGAGGTGACCTGAGACAGCCCCTGCCTGTCGCTGTCGGGCAGAGGTACGGGACAGAAAAGATGACGAGGGTTGGAAGCGAGTTCCAGTTCGGGGCCGTGGGCAACCCCCTCCCTGCCTGCTTTGCTTCCCCAGGTGCCACCTGTAATAGGTTTGAGGCCCTGGGGCTTGAAGAGGAGGTGGGTGAGGAGGTGGCGCAAGGCCCACCTACGAGGTCACACAGAAAGAGGTGGTTGACCCCCGGCCTCAAGAGAGCTCAGATAAGAAAGGAAGAAGGGTGATTGTGGTAGGCAATTCCCTTGTGAGCGGGACGGAGGGCCCGGTCTGCAGAGCTGACCCTCATTGTGGGGCAGTGCGTAGTCTACCTGGAGCTGGAGCTGAAACAGCTGAGTTTTTCAGATGGATAAGTACATTTTCTTTCCTGTCAGAGGGCATTACCTGTCGTGTTTAGCACTGCTGAGCTTCTGCTTGCTTTATAGCTTTTGGGATTTTAAGGACTGTGGTGTAATTCAGAATAAAGAGTCTGAAAGAGCCGATACACTGAAACCTGTCAGTTAAATGGGTTTTGTAGGTTCTCACAGCTGAACAATTCTGTTTTCTACTATGAGCTGCAGATTGAAATCAGCCCGAGTTCACCGCTAACTAGTTTCTAGGTAAAAGTTGTTGATTACAAAAAGAGAGAAACAGATTTTTTTATCTTTCTTTTTATTTTTTTTAAAGAGCAGGAAGTCACTGTGTGGGTGTCAGTGATTGGGTTATAAGTAAATTCAATGCTCTGGTGCTTTGATCGTGGGACCTGCTGCTCTGCCCCACCCTCACCACTTCCTTTGAGCGCAGCCCCAGCCACTCCACATTGCGGTTACAGCAGCGCCGTTAACCAGAGATATTAGTGGAGGAACCTTCACCACTAACCAGCCTGTAACCTTCAACCTCTGCGAAATTTTTATTGCTCGCTTATAGTGGTTTTGACCTTTTTAACCTTGGAAGAATATAAAAGTCCTAAAAACGCAGGGAGAAAAAAAACACTTTCCAATTTCAGTGTGCCTGCTTCTTGCAATGGTTATTTAATACGACCAATGGTTTTTTTTTTTACTCTAGCTGTGTAAGTGCTGTAATTTATATTAAATGTATTGTATATTAGTGACTAGTAGAGGTGGTGGGTATTGTATTAACAGTGAACTTCAGTGCTAATGTACTTGGAAAAGTTCAGAATAGACCGGTCAGCCTCACCTCCATCCCTGGGAAACCGATGGAACGACTTCTCCTTGGTGCCATCTCCAGGCATACCAGGGGTAAGAGGGTCACTGGGGCAGTCAGCATGGCTTCACCAAGGGGACGTCGTGCCTGACCAGCCTCATTGACTGTTGTGAGGACATAACAAGATGGATGGATGATGGCAGAGCGGGGGACGTGATCTGCCTTGGCTTGAGTGAGGCATTTGACACAGTCTCCACAGCATCCTCACAGCTGGACTGAGGCAGTGTCAGGAGGATGGAGCCAGGCTCTTCTGGTGACAACCAGTGACAGGACAAGGGGCAATGGGTGCAAACTAGAACACAGGAGGTTCCACTTAAATTTGAGAAGAAACTTGTTGGGGTGAGGGTGGCAGAGCCTGGCCCAGGCTGCCCAGGGGGTTGTGGAGTCTCCTTCTGTGCAGACATTCCAACCCCCTGGACACCTTCCTGTGTAACCTCATCTGGGTGTTCCTGCTCCATGGGGGATTGCACTGGATGAGCTTTCCAGGGCCCTTCAACCCCCGACACTCTGGGATTCTTTTGGATACGAATACATAAATAGCAGAAAAATATCATGGAACTTGGAATTCAAAGGACTGATTTGTTTAGCTGCTATTTGAAATACAGGTATTAAAATAAGTGATAGTGGGAAGTTATTATTCCAGACTGTGCTCAGTGAGTTTGTCAAAGAACTTTGGCTCTGTTTTTTGATACAATTCTTCTTTGTAGCTCTGGTGGATGATGGCAACTCAATTTATACATGGACATTTCAGAGGTTAGTGGTTAACGCCTCTGCCTTTGGGTTATGGATATCGATTCCGTTCTCACGTTGTGTTTTTATATGTCAGAATACTGGAAAAAGTCTTGAGAAGACAAACCAGGGGACCAGCAGGCAGCACTTGAATTGAGGTGTCATTCCCATCCCTCCGAGGTGCCCAGAGACCTCAGGACAAGCACAAAGCTTTGCACAGCATTTAATGTGGGTGACTAGGAATTAGTGCTAAGCAGCAGTAATGATGCTAGTGATGATAAATGTAACCAGCCATGCTCTTAGGGTTCGGTGTTCTTACCAAACCACAAACTGCAAGCTGCTCGATGTGTTCGCTGTCCCACCAGAGCAGTCAGAAGAGCCTCTGCTGACTGGGGCAAAATCGCACTGATCGAGTCCTATTTTTTTTCATCTTGCCAGTTGGCAGATGAAGAGAAACGATAGGTAAACCCGGTGATGGCTCAAAAATGAAAAGGGGTCAGGGCTTTCAGATATCTTAAAGATGAATCAAGATCGTCAGGATGTTAATATTTTGTAGAATTAATCTGCAGACTCCTTTTAGCTGTGGTGCACGTTGCAACCCGTCATCTGCACAATCAGAATTCCACAGCTTGGGGTGAGGATCCTTTGCTTTTTCCTCACCGGTGTGGTTGTGGATTGTCAGCCCCAGAGGAGCTAAAATGCAAGAAAAGTTAACAGCCAGCTCCCAGAGCAGCGTTTTGTTCTGTTCCTGTGCTGCGTGGACCTCAAAGGTAAATGTAAGGCAGGTTTGCTCCCTTCGGTGCGTACTGGAAATGCTCTGCAGGCGGTTTGCCTTGAGAGCTCTTGTGAGCGGATCCCCGGGTGGGCAGTGCACACACATTCCAGGCTTACCCGGACCAGGATTGTCTAACAGAAGCTCTGGAGCCACAATAACTCTTGGGGGTGTCTTTTACACCCCCTGAGCCATTTCAGATGCATTTTAGCTGGTCCTGTGCAGAACCGGCTGCTCAGCACCAGAAGGGCCGTGCTTGCACAGCCCTGTTCTGCTGCTGCCTTCCTTTGTACTTGGTGCTTCCTCCTCCGTCATGTCACCGATAAATATAGGTTTTGCATATGTGCCACTTCTCTAAATGTAAGGCATTTGCTGGTTTGGCTCTCTTACTATTTTAGACTTATTTTTCATCAGTGCAAGAACACTGGTTTACGCTGCCCTTGGATTGACAGTTGTCAGTGAGGAAGAAAGAGCAAAGCTCTCTGCTGCTTTTTGAATTACACACATAAATGGTTTTAGTTGTGTTTGTGTCTTCAGTGTCTCCATTAGACTAAAATTAGGATTTCGCAGTGTTTTCAGCGTCGTGCTTAGAAAACACGCAAACCAGAGCCTCAGGGCTTAGTTGCTGCATTGACTGACGTCACTTCTTGAGTGAAAATGATGTCTTATGAATATTTTGTGTTTAAACACACCATGGTTTTGCGGCCATTCTTTTTGACCTGCACCATGTGCAATGGCCCCAGTGCACGAATCTGCACGGAAACTTGCTTTGTGTATTTAGGAAGAAGAAAGAAGCCACATTAGGTGTAATAGATGTGATCAGGAACAGAAGAAAGAATTGTATTAACCAATCAGTAAAAAAAAATCTCTTGTGTTTATTTATATGGGCATATTGGAGTTGTGGGGAGGAGAGGGAGAGGGAGAGGGAGAGGGAGAGGGAGAGGAGGAGGGCGTTGCGTTGGTTGCTCATCGCAGGAGTGCACGAGCGTGGTGTTTGTTTGATGGTACCACACACCTGTTTCCTTCGCACTTTTCGAGCACTGAGGTCGTTCCCCAGCACCGCGCTGCCTGTTTGCCTTTAGGTTTCTCCCTCATCTGCAGCAGAGAGTGAATAATTCAACCTCAAAATGTGTGACTTGACAGGAAAATTCTTTTGGTTTCCTTTTTCATGCTTCTATAAGAGCCGCCGGCTGCATTGGACACACCGTCCCGTGTTGAGTAGGATAGTGACGCTGGACACACCGTCCCGTGTTGAGTAGGATAGTGACGCTGGACACACCGTCCCGTGTTGAGTAGGATAGTGACGTTGGACACGGCGTCCCGTGTTGAGTAGGATAGTGACGCTGGACACGGCGTCCCGTGTTGAGTAGGATAGTGACATTGGACACACCGTCCCGTGTTGAGTAGGATAGTGACATTGGACACACCGTCCCGTGTTGAGTAGGATAGTGACATTGGGCACACCGTCCCGTGTTGAGTAGGATAGTGACGCTGGACACACCGTCCCGTGTTGAGTAGGATAGTGACATTGGGCACACCGTCCCGTGTTGAGTAGGATAGTGACGCTGGACACACCGTCCCGTGTTGAGTAGGATAGTGACATTGGGCACACCGTCCCGTGTTGAGTAGGATAGTGACATTGGGCACACCGTCCCGTGTTGAGTAGGATAGTGACATTGGGCACACCGTCCCGTGTTGAGTAGGATAGTGACATTGGACACACCGTCCCGTGTTGAGTAGGATAGTGACGCTGGACACACCGTCCCGTGTTGAGTAGGATAGTGACGCTGGACACACCGTCCCGTGTTGAGTAGGATAGTGACATTGGACACACCGTCCCGTGTTGAGTAGGATAGTGACATTGGACACGGCGTCCCGTGTTGAGTAGTTGAGTAGGATAGTGACTCACAGGTGGAGCACCTGCCCAACCACAAACTAAACATTCCATTCGCGCTTTGATTGTGTTGTTGGTGTTGATCTCTCGCAGTGAAGAGATTTCAGTACTGATTGCTGAAAAGAGGCTGTTCAGAACCTGTTTTGGAACGGGTCGTTAGGCTGAGCACCTAACGATTTCTCACCTCTCACCAGTTTGTGTTTTCAGATGTTTCCCTTCAGCTGAGGTTTGCGGAGTTACGGGCTAACTCAAGGTGCAGATTTTGCACATATTAAGCAAAAACAGTTTCAAGGGGGTTTTGCATAGGAAAATTCTCCCTCTGTTACTAAAAATATCTATTTTTATTTCATGCAAAGAGTATTATCACCCAACAGTTGAGTTTGATGTGCAGTGCAGAAACAGCCCCATTGGAGACCTCTAAATATTCTGTAGAAAATGGGTTTTAATGTAACCTTGAAGCACATTTTGAAAACTGGTAATAATGTCTTTTTAAGTTCCGAAGTTCAGAGTTTATGAAAGTTTCATTCTGCGTCAGTGGAAGCGCTGGATAATTGAACAGCGTGGTGAAAAACATGCTGAGTAAATCAGGAATGACACACAAACTGAGTGAAGTGCCAAGAGAAATGTGCCGGAGGATCTTGTGTTGTGCACTGTGCCCAGAGGTTTCTAGAGCAGAACTTCCTCCGCCATAGAAAGGACGTTAGAGGTGGGGACCCGGGTGTTATATGTTGATTATAATCACAGGTATGGACTCACACTATCATACTCATCCTATATAGCATGACTGACTTCTTAAAGCATATTTTTCACTTTAGAAAGTTTTCCTGGACAGGAGCACTTGTGTAGGGAAAGTTGGGTGGCAGAGCCTGGCCCAGGCTGCCCAGGGGGTTGTGGAGTCTCCTTCTGTGCAGACATTCCAACCCGCCTGGACACCTTCCTGTGTAACCTCATCTGGGTGTTCCTGCTCCATGGGGGATTGCACTGGATGAGCTTCCCAGGGCCCTTCAACCCCTGACACTGTGATTCTGTGATATTCTTCTAAACACAAAGTTAGGACGGTCGTTGAAACAGAGAATGGAGAGAGAACTGTCAATGTTTCGCTTCATTGTTTCATTGTCAATATCTTGTAATTCGGTGAGAGAGATTCTGTAATCGCATCCTACCGGTGAGGCTGTTTGCCTCAACTAGAGATGTGGCCCTTGCAGTTTGCTGTGGGTATGAAACGAGATAAACCCTTTGCATGGGTGGAGTTCACGCCGAGTTAACAGCATTTGCTGTGGTAAACCAGTTTGCTTGTCGTCCCTTTTAGCTGAAGTGAGTCCTGGTGTGGTTTGGGTGCACCGCTTGGGTAACTGCTGAAACTGCTGCGGTTTCAGAACAGGACCTGTTGTGCTTTTTTCTGAACTTTTTTTCCCCTGAAACTTATTAGCAGAACTATCAAACCAGTGAGGGTTCCAAGTGTTTGCTGCCCTGGCACTGCCCTGCCTCAGCCCCGCGGCAGCATCACCTGCTGATGGAACATTTTCCACCGAATATACGATCTCAGTTGCTACTAGCGCAGATATTTTGCAGTATTACCGTGTTCGCGATGTCCTGCAGTTCAATTGGTGACTTTTTCACGCGGTTTGGGTATTTTTGCTTTACGTTATAGAAACACTGTACCCACATCCTAACATACTAAACATGGGAATACAAGAATCTGTGTACCTAAGCACGTGCTTAACTGCGCTGGGAGAGCCCCGCTTGGTGTGAGCCACGAGGATGTCAGAGATCGTTCTGGTGGTGTTATGAGTAATTTGTGGCTAATAAATGAGTACATTTGAACATCTAACTGAACCAAACAAACTTCTGCTTGGCCTCAAAACCGCGGCAGGATAGAACAACCCAGCAGCAACGCACCAAGGGCAGGGAAGGGGGTCGGGAGACTCTGAGCACGTTCAGCGTGGGCACGGCCCTTAAAATCACTCTGCAGAATATCAGCCTGATCTTAGAAGGGTTTCCCTCTTTCAGCTTTTCTTCAAAATAACCGATTTAGACCCTGTTTTGTTCTTTAACCTACAAAACCCTGAAGAACATGGCGAACTTAACTTGAAATGTCTCCGACCCTGGAAAACGAACTATAGTCATACTTGTCAAACTCTTCTGACCAGGTTGTCTTTATACTGGGTTTTATCATTTGAAATCTTGATGCTATTAGTACTGCAGTATGTGTAACTGAGATAATCAGTCCGTTTACCTAAAACCGCTGGCGATGCTGATGAGAAGTGAGAACCATTGTAGTTGAATTTTCAGCCAGCCCAGGAGGAGCGGGTGGTGCTCAAGAGTGCCAGCGGTTTCCTATCGAGGGCTTTGCGTTGTCCGTGGTAAGTCAGTCACCTTCTCTCTTTCCCTGCCCTTCCAGGTAAAAGCACTCCCGTCAGCCACCTGGGCCCTGCAGATTTCCCCAAGCCCCACGACCCGTTCCAGCCGTTCGGGGCTGACGGCAGCGACCCGTTCCAGAGTAAAAAGGGCTTTGGGGACCCGTTTAGTGGAAAAGATCCGTTTGCTCCCTCCTCTTCGAGTAAAACTGCTAAAGACTCTTCCGTGGGGTTTGCAGACTTCAGCTCTGTAAGTTAAGTTCATTGTCTCTGAGCAAACCACTTTCTGCTCTGCTTGCAGCACCCTTGGGTTTTCCTTTTCACCGCAAACCTGCTGTTCGCTGCCTTCTGTCTCTCAGTAACTCCACGCTGTCCTCGTTGGTTTTGTATTAATATTGCTGTAATAAAAAGGCGTTATTTCAATAAAAACCAAGGAGTTTCATGCTGAATTTTCAAGGGTTTACTTGCATTTTAAGTTATTTTAGTGCAGTGTGCCTTGACTCCCAAGTTCTTTGTAGCGGAATCTGTGTATTGTTTTTGTTGCATGGAGGCCATTTTGTAAACCGATTTTTGGGAGCCGATGATGTAAAGATTCATAAAAAATTGTTAAAAACATTCCTCTAGCGATTTCACCACATCCTGAGAAGCAAATCCTTGAAGGGAAGGATTCCATGGGGTATTTGTAACTGTTTGTGACACAGTTCTGGCGATCCCGTTGCCATGTTTGCTGTGTGCGGTGGGACGTGCTCAGACAGATACGTCCAGGAGACAGGGATGGAAATGTAGCTGTTCAATTTTGTTCCAAGTTCTGATGTTGTAGAAGAGCCTTGTTAGACCAAGAAAACAAATCTGTCTTGTAGAACCAATGTAGAATTGTCCGTATTGCCCTCCAAGGGGGAGCATCAGGCAGCTTGAAAGCGAAGCCAAGTGCCCGTTCCTTAAACACTGTCCAGGTTTCTGAAGGCCTGGCTTTGCTTCTAGTCCTGGCAGGTACATCATTGGCCTGGCAGTGACTGGAAATACAGCACCAGTGTGGTTCCTGTTGCCTCTAGGAGCAGGCAGGAATCTGTTCATCCCCACCTCCTCCCTCCTTGCACGTGGCTTTGTTGCCACGTGGCCACGCAGGAAAGTTGCCCATTTAACCTCCGATTTCACGCTGATGGACACAGGCCCGTGTTCAGCAAGCGGAGATCTTGAAGCCGAATCCTTCAGGTTGCTTATTTGGAATGGTTTTCTCCCTTAGATATTAGTAAACAGCGAGTGTGTGTCACTTCCCTGCGTGGTGTCGGTGGCCGAGGCCACCCGGGGGTGCCTTTAGCTGCCCCAGTGCGTTGATTTGCCCAGCTGAACTCAGACATTCTGTATGCTTGGCCACAGCCAGCGCTGGCCTGTTGGATCTGCAGTTGTGTTCTGTGATTGTACACACAATGGTGACTTTCCTAATAAAAACAAGACGCAAAACTTGCTTTATCTGAAATTTCTTGACCAACCTCCAACTTCTCCCTTGACTGAAGGATGAATAATGCACGGAATGAGTATTACCAGCTCTTGTCTTTCTTGTAGCCTGGATTGCTCCAGCTTTTAATCGATTTTGTGAATTACTTTCCACGACTGTAAGGAAAAAAAATAAGTGTTAACTAAATTTGAGTGAAAAGAGCGTGGTCCCTGTTGTTGTCAGCGGTTTGGGTGTTTCGCTTCCCTGTGCCACAGCTCTGGTGCTGCACTTGGTAGTTCCTCCCCCTGCCTGCGGGGCTCGAGTTACCCGTCACCCCGCGATCCGCAGGAGTACTGCGCTTGTGCTGGCCCAGTGTTTCTCTTCAGAATGGAAATTAACGGCAGTTTTACTGACAGAACACCTTTTGACGCACAGTTTGAGTCCAAGGAACCTGAGAATAGAATCGTGTAGGTTTGAATAATTGAATAACCTGATTTTAACTGGAATTATTATTTACTGTTGCAAAGAAGTGACATGAGGATCTTCCCTAGATTGTAGTGGGAAATTTGGCTGGTTTTTGAGGCCCTGGCAAGTTCCTGCACACAACTTTATTCTCCTTGAATTCTGAACTTTTCTGCTGGCATTAAACCTGACTCTTTGGGTATTTCACTGATGGGCAGTTCTGCTCCTGACAGTTTGATTTATGGAACCATTTGTAATAAGGCACATCCTCATTTCTTTCCAATCAATCATTTGCCTATTTTTCCCTTTTTTTCCCCCCACTCACTACTTTGAACCACAAAAATATAACTTGTGTACCATTAATCAGTCAACTGGAACACTTATGATAAGTCTATTGACATGTTATGGTAAGATGTCCAGTATAAATTGGGGAATGACCTATTAGAGAGAAGCGCAGGGGAAAGGGAGCTGGGGGTGCTGGGGACAGCAGGGTGACCATGAGCCAGCACTGGGCCCTTGTGGCCAGGAAGCCAATGGGACCTGGGGTGGGTTAGAAGGGGGTGGTCAGTAGGTCAGAGAGGTTCTCCTGCCCCTCTGCTCTGCCCTGGGGAGACCACACCTGGAATATTGTGTCCAGCTGTGGCCCCTCAGTTCCAGCAGGACAGGGAACTGCTGCAGAGAGTCCAGCGCAGCCACCAAGATGCTGGAGGGAGTGGAGCATCTCCCATGTGAGGAAAGGCTGAGGGAGCTGGGGCTCTGGAGCTGGACAAGAGGAGACTGAGGGGGGACTCATTCCTGGGGATCAATATGGAAAGGGGGAGTGTCAGGAGGATGGAGCCAGGCTCTTCTGGTGACAACCAGTGACAGGACAAGGGGCAATGGGTTCAAACTGGAACACAGGAGGTTCCACTTAGATTTGAGAAGCAACTTGTTGGGGTGAGGGTGGCAGAGCCTGGCCCAGGCTGCCCAGGGGGTTGTGGAGTCTCCTTCTGTGCAGACATTCCAACCCGCCTGGACACCTTCCTGTGTAACCTCATCTGGGTGTTCCTGCTCCATGGGGGGATTGCACTGGATGAGCTTTCCAGGGCCCTTCAACCCCTGACACTCTGGGATTCTGTGATCTTATATTTGAGTTTGAAATTGTTATGATTTCAATCAAATATTTTAATATTTTGGGCAACAGGTTCATTTGTGGAGCTCTCGTTTGGCTCCGTTATCACACAGCGGAGATGGGGCCGTGCAGCCCCCACAGGACAGTTCGTGGAAGAGATTAAGGACATAAGTTAAAGGATGAAGTGAGGAGATCAGTGAGTGAATTTTTACCTGCATCCAGAGCTACCCTGGGACAGCGTGGTGTACTTGATCCATGTGTTTAATTAGCTTGTCTCGCTGTATTTTTCACGTAAGCTCTAGCTCTTTGTCAGTGTGTTGATGGGTTTTCGTTTCCGTTTGCAGTTTGGCAATGAGGAGCAGCAGCTGGCGTGGGCCAAGCGCGAGAGCGAGCGAGCGGAGCAGGAGCGGCTGGCGCGGCTGCGGAGGCAGGAGCAGGAGGACCTGGAGCTGGCCATCGCGCTCAGTAAGGCCGACATGCCCAGCTCCTAAAGAGCTGCCGCGGCTCCGCCCGCCCGGGAACCCTGGGCACGGCTCCTACAAAATACTGAAATCAAGGGTTATGTCGTGAAAATCGTTTGAGTCACCGTCAACTCTAAGCAAGACTGGTTACGTCCAACCGGGCTCCGTGTGGCTTCTCAGCGCGCAGGAAACACTGTCTAAGCTGTACTGTCACGTCCTAGAGAAAAATTACTGCTTGTAACAAATTGAACATATGGCGCGAAGATACTGAAGGCAAAGTTTCTTCATCTGGAAGACAGCGTTGCACGTGGTCGACTGCGACTTGGGAAGCTGGCATTTTATTACCTGAGTTCCAGTGGGTTTTTGAGGCTGCAGTATGAATTTCAAAGAAAATTTCGTAAAAGGAAAATATTTCTAGAATTAGCTTTCACTTGTTACGTTTATTCAATAATTCATGGTAGGCTAATCAGTATGGCAGCTGCATCATCTGTGTCAAAGTCTCCAGCATAAATTCAGTATTAGATGGTCCCTTTTATGCAGGAGATGTGGCTTTTACAAGAGAATCTGGCGATTTATGTGTCATGAATACAACCATAGTCATGTGTATAAAACATTACAGATTTGAAACCTCTATGAATGACCAGTTGAACTGCATGCGGCGGCGTAAAAGAGGGAGTTAATTCAGTTGTAGTGAATGGGTAAATAATTTGGCAATGAAATCAGTAGGTAAAATCGTGCTTGATCTTCTAAGCAAATACAACTGCAGGACTGCGGTACGAGCTCGAGTGCTGCTTTTGTGTCAGATCAAGCGATGGAAACCGTAACAAGATTGAGCCACACTCACCCCTACAACTCATTGTCCCTCTTTGGCTCCAGCTCCAGACACCGAGCGTGTTACTGGCGTTACCTGCCCAGCGTGTCTGCGTTACCGCTGTTTCTTGAATTCCACCCATCTTCTAGCACAGGGTTACCAATCAGATATAATGAGCTGAAATAAGGCCAAGCTGCAACAGATCTTATTTGCCAAATGCACGTTCATGCGTTAGGTTCTCGTAGTACTGGTAGACTGGAGTGACTTTAAAATACAACCTGCAGGAACAGTCAGGAACAGATTTTATATCCACCTGTAGAACTCCGTACTTCCACCTGCTAAGGGTAACGCAGAATGTGTTTTACATGTCATACATAAGTCCTTATGATAAGTCTGTGAATTATTTACTTACTAAAAATGCCTTTTTCTGATTACAGGAATTCTAAAACTTCAGTTGTCTTTGCCTTGAACTTTAATGTCTAAATAGAAAAGGCATCTAGCACAAAGTTTTTAAAACGTCCTTAATGTAAATCTGCTTTCCTGACCTTGGTTCTGTAGGGATACAGAGCTTAACAGTCTGGTTTCACTGGTGCACCCTTTAACATTTGCTCGATTTGTTTTGAAAATGTGGCATTCCTTCATCATCTCTAGTGCATTTCTACTCTGCATGTCCTGGCTTCCCTGCTTTTGTTTTTCATAGTACAAAGTTAGTGCCTGTTCATGGAATGACAACAACCTGTCCCCGTTCTGGGGTAATCGCAGCATCCCAGAGTGTCAGGGGTTGAAGGGTCCTGGAAAGCTCATCCAGTGCAATCCCCCATGGAGCAGGAACACCCAGATGAGGTGACACAGGAAGGTGTCCAGGCGGGTTGGAATGTCTGCACAGAAGGAGACTCCACAACCCCCTGGGCAGCCTGGGCCAGGCTCTGCCACCCTCACCAGGAAGAAGTTTCTTCTCAGATTTAAGTGGAACCTCTTGTGTTCCAGTTTGCACCCATTACAGAACCTGATTGGAAATCCTTTCTTCTTTTTCTCTTAAATACGTTAGATTAAATGATCAAACACTAAAACATCAACAAATTCTCGTTTCTGTTGGTGCACAGGACGTGAAGGCTCCGGGGTCAAGCTGGAGTCTGCCTGCAGGCATCGCGAGGCGAAACTTTGCTATGAAAGCGCAATGTCCAAAACTTGCTGCAGGCTTCTCAGCGAAGTTAAACCAGTGGTACCATGTGTGAGATTCTCCTTCTCCTTTGGGCTGAGTCTCCGTGGTGTCTCTTCTGCTCCGCAAACACCCCGTTCGTGTGCGGTGCCACTTTAGGGAGGAAACGCCTTTTTGGGCTGCTGCTCAGGTGCCGTCTCCGGTGGGTGGATGAGCTGAACGGCTTCATTTGCTGAGTTACGCACCAGGACAGAACTTCCTGCTGCTCTGTGGGTGCTCTGGAACACGGTGCTCTGTCACGCTTCTAGGGCAGTGAGTCGGTGGTTTTAACATGTTCAGCAGAAATGTGAATTAATCCAGCATTCCATATAGTGTAAGAACTAATTGCTCATTTTCCTGTCTCCTTATTGAGTCGTTCTTCAGATTTGCTTGGACAGTAACAAAAGGTGGAGCAGATGGAGGCGGACAGAACGTGTCCTCTCTGCACAGTGCGTTAGATTTGGTAACCTTAGTTTTACTGGAACAGCCTGGATTCACAGTTTTAGACGCTGCAGAAGAAAAAGTCGCTGGGATTTCTCCCCGTCGTGTTTCAGACCGTTTTCCATGTCAAAAGGAAGTGACGGATGTCCTTCCCTTTGCCTGTAACTCAGTGGTTTGTATGATACCTGCACTTGTTCTTCTAACACAAAACTTTGTCGCGAGACGCTGATCGGCTTCTTCCTCCAGAATGATGACATTTAAAGCACAGAGAAAATATGTACAGTGCGCGATATGTAAAATGTGAGTATACACAATGCATATACAGTGTACATTGAGATCCATGTTATCTGTGTCTATGTGTATGTATATATATATAGTGTATTGTATAATGTAATAATTGTGTATATACTACATACGTCCACATACTATGTCTAGTATATAATTACTTGTGCTGTACATAAAATGTGTATATACAGTGAATATGTAGAATATGCACATATATTCTGTATGTTAAAGCTCATGTGTATGTATGTGCTCTCTAAGCGGAGGTGGACGGAGGAATGTGCAGGTCGGGTCTTGGCTCGTGGGATTTCAGAGTCCCGGTGAAGGGTGGAGAGCAGGGCGGTGACAGTGGCTTCCAGCGGGTCGGTGTGGGACCGGCGCCGCCGGGCAGAGCTGCGCCGTGAGCGAGCGCCCGCGTGGCCTCGCCTTCTGTCGTGGCTTAAAGTGGCTTTGGAGCGGAGGCTCCATTTCTGATCTCCTTGCGCGTGCCACTCGTGTCATCGTCACCTTCTTTCCTCTAGGCTGAGGCGGTGATTTTTCTCCTGCATTTGCTTGTAGGTTAGCGTCTCTTTAAAACTGATTTTCAAGAAGCGGTTCCCATTCGCACACACCCCGAACAGCCACACGCTAAGGCGGAAAACATGGTTTTCTTGCTTCATTCCAGTTCTATAGGTTGTGCAGAATCATCTGGATTGCAGCTCTGGTTTTCCTCCCTTTCCACCTCAGCTTGGCTTTGGCAGGAATGAGCGTCCATTGCATTCTTGGCTCCGGGGAAGGAGCGGAGGTGATTCTGCTCTGACTGGGATCAGTTATGAGGCTCTGGCGCCTTGAGCAATCGCCGGGGAGGTTTTTGCAGCAGCACACGTGTGTGTTGTGCCGCGTGTTGTCAGCGCCGGGTGACTCACGGGCAGCCCCGAATTGCACACAGCACTTAAACCAGGAGGGACGGGCAATTACTCACATGGAACCTACGCAGGCAAGCTCTGTGTGTAGGACACAGGTATTGAATTACCCGCATTATCCTTTATAGACCCGTACGTCCCGGTTTGCCTCCAGTGCTTTCCCCGAGTTATACTGTAAACCGCCCCCGTCGTTCTGCAATAAAGCAGATCTCATAAAGCGCTGCGGCCGCGCTAACGCCGTACGGATGGGTTATAGTGCACATTGTCCTTGGGGCGTCCCTGCCCCACCGCGTCTCATTCCGCTCCCCGTGCGGCAGATTCCAAACTGCGTTGGCCTGTGCAGCGTTCTCTTCTCTTTAAATTCGAGCCTGTGAAACCTGTCGTCAGAAATTGTGTAGAACTTGCTCTGCCATCCTACGCTCAGAGATCATGCACTTTTTTCGGGATTCTCCTTCTAATCCTTTTGGGGTTGCGATTTCTTCCTCGGTGTTTCTCCGTTGGGAAGGGGCTCTGTCCCAGCAGAACTGTCGCGTCCCCCGGGTCCCGTTCCTCCTCTCTTGGGTGTTTCATTCCTCCCTCTCAGGAATTTCGTTTCTGTTTGATGCTCATTTAGAGTCGCGACCCTGTTCAGGCAAATTGATCTTGTGCTCATAACGATCCAGTTCAAACATCTGGCAGCGCTGGAACAGCGTGATCTCTGGTGCGTGCCAACTGCTGCATCTCCCCATAGGCTTAGAGTCAATACCTTAATTTTATTAATTGGCACACCCGTTTTATCAGTTGGTATAGTGCTCTTTTTACTTGAAAGTTTTATAAATAAAGGCTAATTTGTTATGAAATGAAAATTTCATTTTTCCTTCCCGTTTAAGTTTATCTGTGCCAGGAGCCGTGCGACGTGCTTCGTCGCTGGCAGCCGCGCGCCCTCCTGCCCTCGTGCTGCAGCCCGGCCGGGACGGCGCAGCGTGGAAACGGACGTTGACCCAAATCTGACCAGTGTCTCCAAACATGTACATTACTGTAGCTATATTTATCTTTCAAACATCATAACACATTGAAAGGTATTTTAATTTTAACCCATCTCATGTGTTTATTGTTTAATATTATAAGAGAAATGTTATTGTTTAATATAATAAATGAGAAGTTACTTTTTGGAGCTCTGAGACTTCGGCGCTCTTCCTTTCTTTGTCCTGGTCCGTGGTTTCACGAGTTTTGTGTCAGATTTGGGGATCTCCCTCGCCCACCCGCTCGGTCTCTGCGCCGAGACCTTTTCCTTCAGCCTTTTCCTTTTCTCGTCCCCGTCTTCCCGTCCCGGCCCGTCAGAAAACCCACCGCCCCCGTTCCAGAGCAGCTCGTGAGCTGCGGTTGTGTTGGGAGGAGCTGGAGGGACCACCAGGACGAACCTCCCCGTCCTGCCGCTCACCGTTGTTCACCCTGCCTCGTTACTCTCCCGTCTGTCAGTTCTGTTTGCCCTGCACACGCGGGCACGGTTGAGCACAGATTGCCCGGCGGGTTTCTCCTGAAATTGCTCTCCAGCGGTATTTTTAGTACCTTGACGTTTCGGGTCTGGGTTTGGCTGCGGTGTTGGGACGGGCCCGACTTCCCACCGAGTCCCCTCCGCATGATGCTCCTTCTCTTGCAAAAACTCGAGCCACAGCTTCATGTTTTGCTCCTGTTCCAGCATTTGGAGTCTGACAAAGTGTTAATCCAGACACTTTCCCAAATAGCTGCGCGATCCCTGTGGGTGATGTCTGATCCCAAAGGCTGCTCCGCACCAGGCAGCGCGTGGAGGCCGAGAGAGTCCTTCTTGGGAAGGGAAGAACCGTGTGGGTGTCCTGGGCAAGAACCACAGAATCCCAGAGTGTCAGCGGTTGAAGGGCCCTGGAAAGCCCATCCAGTGCAATCCCCCATGGAGCAGGAACACCCAGATGAGGTTACACAGGAAGGTGTCCAGGCGGGTTGGAATGTCTGCACAGAAGGAGACTCCACAACCCCCTGGGCAGCCTGGGCCAGGCTCTGCCACCCTCACCCCAAACAAGTTGCTTCTCAAATTTAAGTGGAACCTCTTGTGTTCCAGTTTGCACCCATTGCCCCTTGTCCTGTCACTGGTTGTCACCAGAAGAGCCTGGCTCCATCCTCCTGACACTCCCCCTTTCCATCTTGATCCCCAGGAATGAGTCCCCCCTCAGTCTCCTCTTGTCCAGCTCCAGAGCCCCAGCTCCCTCAGCCTTTCCTCACACGGGAGATGCTCCACTCCCTGCAGCATCTTGGTGGCTGCACTGGACTCTCTGCAGCAGTTCCCTGTCCTGCTGGAGCTGAGGGGCCACATCTGGACACAATATTCCAGGTGTGGTCTCCCCAGGGCAGAGCAGAGGGGCAGGAGAACCTCTCTGACCTACTGACCACCCCCTTCTAACCCCCCCCAGGTACCATTGGCTTCCTGGCCACAAGGGAGGCATTGCCAGGAGAAAATTGCTGAATGTCTTGTGTGTACGTGAGTATCGATTCAGCCACCCCGAGTATCTCTGACCTCCTGTCTGATTAGCATTTTCTTTAACGTCATGACCACAATTAAACCTTTTATTGGTGCTGATGCAGCACCCTGACAGCCGCTCCAGCCTTCCCTGCTGGCGAACGCTCGTAACGCTCTTTGCCAGCTGCAAACATCATATAATTCTGCTGTTCAGCCTCCCATAAACCTCGGCCCCAATCGCAGCTTTTCTGTGCAAAGAACAAAGCGCTGTGCTCTCTGCCCGCCCCGTGCCCCCAACATCCTCCATCCCGCGTTTGGCAGGTGCCTCTGATACAAAATCACCGATACATCAAAACCCACTGACACCGTCATCGTGCACAGGCCATTAAAAAGGGGTTGTTGGGATTTGAGGATTTCGTGTGCACGTTTCGGGTTGTGTTTGAGCCTCAGGCTCAGCAGCGTCTCACCTAATCTATAAATGTCACAGGGAATGTCCAGTGTGATATTCCAGATGTTTCCTGATGCCACAGCGATGGGTCAGAACTCCGGGAATGCTCTGAGCTGTAAGAAGTGCAAGAAAGCCAAGGAAAAGTGATTTGAAGGGACATGGTATCTGCCCCTAAACCTGTACGTTCATCTGCAATTTCTGTGGTGCTGAATTTGCGCTTACGGCAAAGGACGCAACACTTGTGGTTTGCTAAAGGAGTTCGAGTTGAAGCAGGTGAATAATCCGGTAACTGATGCTCGCTATGGTCACAGTAAATGAAAACTTGGTTGCTCCTGCTCTCCTTGTGCTTGGAAAGGTGCTTCTGTCGATCTTCCTCACGAAAAGCAGCGCCCGTGACTCATTTTTTGTGTCTACAGCAAATATTATAAGATCAAATAACTGTGGCTGAAAAGTCAGACCTCAAAAGATGAAATCAAACAGCTTTCTCTGCCTGCCGAGCTCAGGATAATCCCTGCGCCCGCTGCTCGCTGTGAGCTCAGAGCGCGGCTTTGCGGTGCAGGCCGTTCCTAAGCTCAGCCTAAGGGGTGGGGAACTGCTTCTTCGGGATCAAGTAGGCTGGAGCATTAAGGGGTCTCTGGGAATTGATAAGTCGAGGCCGTTAATGCCGGCCTGTGGATCTGTGGCTGCGTGCTTCAGGTTCCTGGTGTTTGGCTTTTACATCTGTCCCCTCTCCCCTATCTCCGGGACGCCCCTTGTGAACCGAGGGGCTCAGCAGCTGCTCTCGCACGGGATGAGCGCCGCGCGGGGCTCTGCCGGGCCCGGCTGGGGCAGGAGCTTTCAGGCTCGTCGGTCCCACCCAGCACAGTTCAGATGTTCGCGATGGGGAGAGGTTTCTCCCTATTAAATTACATGGGGTTTGGCTTGAATTTTGCTCTTTATGTTTCCCCCCAACACTGCTGGTTACCATAGCGATGGCTACATGACTTTCTTAGAGTTGTTTTATTTAAATATAGCAGAAGAAATTGCTAGAGCTTGGGATTCTGGCTTCAGCAGATGCACAAAACGGCTTCAGAAACCGCAGAGCTCCCAGCACCGAAAGCCACCGAACCGCGCGGTCCTGCCGTTGGAAGAAGGGACAGACTTCTTTTGGCACTTCTCGCAGACGGGAGCCGTTCGGAGCCAGTCGGTGTCCTCAGGCAGTTTGTGAACCAGGGACTGAGCCCCCATCCCTGCGCAAGGGGAGCAAAGGCCACAATCAAAGCTCAAACTGCCCCCGCCGTCCCCATCTGCAAAACTGCGCGTCTCGAGTGCCCTTCCAGAAGAGACGCGGCGTTCCCGGGCCGGCTTTCGGCTTCGCGGTTGGAAACGCGGGTGATCCGGGAGCACCTGTGCTGGTGTTTGCTGGGATGGGATCCCGCAGGTCAGACCCAACCGGCCGCTCCGCAGCCAGCGGGTGAGACACGACGGTTCCCAGCGGAGCCCGGAGCCCGGAGCCCGGAGCCCGGAGCCCGGCACGGAACCAACCGGCTCCCAACAGAAACGGCTCTGGCCAGGGCTCAAGCTCAGCAACACTGCTACAACTTTCACTAGGAGCAGCGAGCAGGATCTGCTGCTCTCTGTGCTCACGCGCTCTATCTAATCTGGCGATCTATCTTGCAAGCACACGGAGCCCATCGCTGCGGTGTCTTACAAGAATACGTGTGAAAATCTTGTTTACAGCAGACTCCACGTTTCCTCCTGTCGGCTTCAACTACCACTTCTTTATGGGTTTTTTTCCGTTTCTTTCCCTAGCGTGTCCGATGAAGTTCGGGATCGCTGCGGATCGACACTGCATGCACCTGATCCCGGGTCTTGTGTGTTAATTGGAACCAAATGAGCCAAAGGCGCTGAGCTGGTGTGTTGTGAGGAGCGCCGGGGGGTCTCGCTGCCCGGGGAGGTTGGGTGGATCACCGGGATCTATCTTGGGATGTGCTGATTTAAGACGATTTAAAAAAAGAAAGGAAAAGAGAATCGAAAATCACTCAGAGTGTGAGAAGAATGAGATCAGCATCTCTTTCTTTCTGCTACAAGATTATCTGGAGATTCAAGAACCTGCAGTTTCCTGTAAGACCACACAGAAGTTACCATGTGTGCCCTCCCTTTAGGAATTAAAATATAGCTGGTGACGAGCTGTTATTGGTGTTTCGTGTGCTCCGCATCCCCCCACACTTTCAGAGGCCTGTGTTTATACCTATTATTTTCTTTTAAAATATTTATAGGTAAGAGGATCGCTCTGCCCTGTTTTCAGTTGGTCGCAACAAATGTAGATGCTCAGAGGGCACAACCTGCTGGTTTTCATGGTGAGAAGCTCCCAGCCGGGCACGTCTGGGAGACGGAATCTCGCAGATCAGACGTGTCTGATCTAGAACCTTGTGGGGAACAGGAGCACAGGCTGTGACGTCCAGCTGGGCTGGACAGGGAAATTGAACCTTCCCCTGCGGGGGTGCCGGAGGAGGGACGAGGGGCACCCATCACGGCGGAGGAGCCGCAAAGGGGCTGTTTAAAGGGCTGGTGGTTGCCATGATGCCATGACACGTTCATGCTCCGCGCCGGTTCTCTGTCGGGTGTCGTCCCTCACCTGTGTGGTTTGGGAGGATGCAGAAATGGCCGGAGCAAAGGGACACTGCCCGGTACCGCTGCCAGTGGAGGTCACCGGAGGCGGCCGGGGACAAGCAGTGCCGGGTAAACACGGCGTGATGCTCCCGAGCTGCCTGGGGGTGTTCCAGATGGGCAGGGGGATGTGGGGGGGTGTCCAGATGTGGGGATGACACTCCAGACGTCCAGACGTGGGGATGACACTCCAGATGTGGGGGGTCTTCCAAAGTATGGGGATGTTCCAGCTGTGGAGGGTGTTACAAAGTGTTGTGTTGGGATGTTCCAGGTGTGGGGGATATTCCAGATGTGGGGATGTTCCAGGTGTGGGGGGACTGGGGGGGGGGGGGGGGGGGGGGGGGGGGTGTTGTTGTTGGGGGAGGGGGGTCCAGATGTGGGCAGAGGTGCCCACTGCAGCCGGGTTTCAAACCTCTGTGTCTTTTTAAGGAGCGAGGGAGCGGTTTGACCCCGCACGCTGAGAGCGGGAGCGGCTGAAAGCCGCCGGTGACACCACAAGCCGCGTTGGAAACACCAAAGGACGCGCTGAAATATGAAAATCTTGGCCCATGAGGACAGAGAAGGAAACACCTAGAACTGTTGCAACAACGGGTGTGCTAATTTTAGACCGTCGTTAAGTCATCCTCACTTTCTGGAACGAGATTGTGCAATTTTTTTCTAGCAAATAAATGAGCTTTGTTTTTAATGAAGAAATGTTTAATCTCGCTTGTATTTCACTTTGAAAGAGCTATAAAAGTGAAATGTGGAACTCATTCTTCCATGTCAATGATTAGAAGCCCAAAATACATCTGTTCCACATGACCAACTGCAGATTTGCTTTCACAGAAAAACAGCTATATTTGTAGTGACTCTAAACGCGTTCCTGTTGATTTCGTTCTCGTGTATTCGAACTTGTGAAGTCAGAGAAAATGTCACAACCTCGAGTAAAACCCAGTTCCAAGCATCCAGATGTTGAGGAAGACGCTCCGCTATGGAGCTGACTCTGCAGACTTCATTAACAGTGATTGAGCTTGACGTCCCGAGGCTCGCCACCAAGCCGTGGCTGCAACAACAGAGGATCCTCATTAAGAGCTGCGGAGTAATTGCCTAGATGCACTGTTAGACTCGTGATCTCATTTACAGCTGTGCAGGGGACGGGGGGGCCCGTTTGACTTACTGCAGCGCCGTATTCACCGCTGCAGCTGTTGCTGCGCCCAACGCATTTCAAATCACTTTTCAGAACGGGGCTTCTTAACTTGTTTTCCTTCAGAACAGTAAATATCTTCCTTAGCTCCCAAATCCGGGTGGGATTCCACATTATGAAGTGAACGTAAGTTTGGGGAGTGAGTTATGAAGGTATTTAACCTGTGTTGTGAATGTGTTTGAATTCCACTACTGTTCCATTGGAATTCTGCGCCGAGCTCCTGAGAGCGGGTAATTTATGGACAAGAATGCCCTAAAATAAGCCTCCGTAATTACAAAAATGCAGTGTTTAAATTTATAGTAAAAACCCACACGCTGCTGGCAAAACTGTAACTGCATCTGGAAAACATTAAGGATGCTATTAAAATAGTCCAGCACAAACTAGAAATGAGACTGAAATTACAGTGCTGCTTTCTTACCCATTTTTAGGAAGTGTATTTTGGATGTGATTTACTTTGCTGTTTGTTGTTTTCTGTATGAACCCCGTGTTGTACCTTGTTTAGCACTGGGACGGGTTACCTGCTCTCTCATCTGTTTTACAGAAGCGCAGGCTCGGAGTCTTTGAGCACCTTGGCACGGTTGGTGGCTGCAACGCGCGCGGGGGCGCCGGCCGCGCGGGGGAGGGCACAGCGGCATCTCCGAGAGCGAAATCACAGCAATTCCGAACTTATTTTATTAAAAAGGTGAAATGCTTTCAAACATTGAAAAATTACGTTTTTATAAAACCAGAAATAGGCAAAATACCCATTTGTCTTCTATTTACATATACAATATTTCTCATTGTATAAAATTATTTACAATATATAAAAAAATTACAGTAAAATAGGTTATTTTCTTACAAGACGTCAAGCCCTGTACTTCTAGTGTAGATCATGGCAGACACGAGTATTATTGCACCTGTGGGACGCCCAGTCTGACCATAGGAGTGTTCTCCTGACCGAGACCTAAAATAACATCGGGAGCTACAGTAACATTCACTTCTCTCTTCTAGGGTCAACTTCAGGCAGTTTCCATACGAACATTGTCTGGTAAAGCTTGGGACGGGGCAGTTAGAAAAACACAAACGTAATTACAGCTTCTTCTATACAACCTGTATGGAGTCTTACAGAGTTCGCCCTTCCGGAAGCTGCATAAATAACCCCTGTTCTCCTGGCTGGGCAGGTTCACGGACACGAGTCACCAAAGTTCTCTGCAGGAGGAGCCCGGCTGAGCCTCCTTGTGTCAAATCCTCCTCCGCGTCCATCGCTGGAGCGTCGGTGCCTCCCTACGTAGTACCAGCTACAGCTTTCCACCCTCTGCACCTGAGCAGTTCGGTAACCGGCCCCTGGCCGGCGGGCGCGGGTCCGGGGCTACATGTGCCGCTTCATGTGCAGCGCCAGGTGGTCGGAGCGGGAGAACGCCCGGTCGCACAGGTGGCACTGGAAGGGCCGGTGGCCCGTGTGCTTGCGGAAGTGGCGGGTGAGCTCGTCGGAGCGGGCGAACTTCCATCCGCAGCCGTCCCAGTTGCAGTGGTAGGGCTTCTCACCTGCGGAGAGACGGCACAGAGCGTGACTCAGCGGCGCTCCCTGCGCAGTAACTTCACCCCATCGCTCCTCTCGTTTCCCACCCAGCCCTCCTACCATCACAGCCAAGTGCTTTCGAGCCGAACGAGGCTGCTCAGTAATTCCCTTACTCATCCATGCCTGCAGTGAAAACCTTTTGAGAAAGGGTGTCAGAAGCCCTTAGAAAAGCTCTGACCTATATATGCATAGGAGAACACTCAGACATTATAGATCTGATCACCTGTCATAGCTCAACCGTGGATATCCCGGAATTTAAGAGGCTACAGGGTTAAAGCTCAGGCTACAAACTCTTTTACACAGCGGCTGCCACAAGCAGCGAGCAGCGCATCTCCGGCGCCCGGCGGCATTTACCTGTGTGCGTCCTGAGGTGGGCCTTCAGGTGTGAGCTCTTGGTGTACGTCTTCCCGCAGCCCGCGTAGGTGCAGGTGTGAGTCGCCGTCCTCTTGCGTGGCCAGGACCGACGTCCCCGCTTTGGTTTGGAGTCCAGCAGCTCCAGGGGGGAGGAGGGAGGGGTCAGCATGCCCCTGGGAGCCGAGGGCTGGAGGGGCAGGTTGTCCTCGAAAAGCCCAAACTGGGAGGTGTTCTGGTACTGGAGGTGGGTCTGCGGGTGGTGGAAGCCGGAGGCCGGGTGGTAAGTTTGCTGGAAGGACACGGACGAGGGGCACATCATCTGCGCGTGGCAGTCGTTCACCATGAGATCGTCGGGGCTCAGAGGGGGGGTCTCTGCCCCGGGGATCTGGGGGGAGCTGGCCACCCGGGGCTGCTCGTAGGCCATCATGCAGGTTGCGTTGCCCTCCTGCTTGATCTTCGGGCAAGCCTGGGGCACCAGCCCCAAGACCGGTCCATAATTGTCCATGTCGGGTTCGGGCTTAATGTTCTCAACGAACTGCGGGCTCCCGAAGCTGGGGGCCACAAAGAACCGCCCCTGGACGCTGCTGGGAGGGCAGTAGTTGGAGTCCATCTCGGAGCGGATCATCTCGGACACGATGCCGGCGTTGTAGGGCGGGGGGCTGCGCTGCTCCAGGGCACTGTAGCATCCCGGGGACGGGTTTGTCTGGTAAAAGGCAGCGCTGTCCCCTTGGGCGGGGGGATAGTCCCCCCCGGCTGCGCCGTGGCCGTAGCTGTCACTGCCCATGGAAAGGATAAAATCCAGCACGTTGTTGAGATCTTCATCCTCCTTGCGCGGGGAGAGGCCGCCCCAGGTGCCAGCGGGGGTCTTGGCCTCCTGGTCACACTTCCACCTCTGCGGAGAGAGCAAAGGGACAGGGTTAGAGGTGCCGTTTGAGGAGGGGGCAGATGCGGGGACACGCGGGGCCGCGGCGCCGCCGCCCACTCGTGCGAGGAGCCGCGCCGGGGAGGGGGAGAGAAACTCACTTCGTGGAGGGCTTTCTCGCGGCAGGGGCTGGCGAAGGTGGCGAAGGAGGGCAGGATGGTGTCGCTGAGCGCCATGGTGCGGCCGGGCGGGACGGCGGACGGCGCGGCGAGCCGCCCTCCCCACCTTATAACGCGGGCGCGGGCGCCCTCAAGCCAATTGCAGGGAGCGGAGGAAACGCGTCCCGGACGGGGCGGGCGGGAGGCAGCGGCTCGGGCGCAGCCTAAATTTAGCCCCGGTATAAAAGGACGCGGCGCGGCGGTCCCAGCCCGAGCGGGGCGGAGCGGAGCGGAGCGGGGCCGGGACCGGGACCGGCCGGGGGGTCCCCTCGCAGCTTTCCCCGCAGCGCTGGGTTCGGGGCCGGACCCCTTTGCTGCCTCTTCCTTACTGCGGGGTTTGGGGCCGGACCCCTCTCAGCCTTCCCCTTAGTGTGGGATTTGGGGCAGGACCCCCCTCATCCTTGCCCTTATTGCCAGGTTTGGGGGCAGCTGTAGAGTGCTGCTGTCCCCGGGTTTTGAGGGGAAACTGAGCTGAGGGGATACTGTGGGGTCTCTGCCTCCCCTAGGACACTGAAGGACCCTCTTTGTGATGAGGGGACCATGAGCTAAGAGATACCGTGATAGACCAGGTGTGGTGTGGGGCACATAGAGGGGTCCCTGCCCTGGAAACACCAGAAGACTGTCCATGACACGAGGGGACACTGACAGGTCCAAGTTCCAACAGGGACCTGCTGTGGCATGGGGGGCATGGATGGGTCCCTGTCCTGGGGACACTGGGGAAGACATCGTGAATAAGGGGTTTGATCCCCCCACCCCTTACAGCAGTTGCCCTGTGACCTGACCCCATCTTTGGGACACACGATGGGACCAGACCCAGCACATGGGGGTGGGAGCGGGAGGTGTAACGAGCACGGCAAGGGCAGCAGATCCACCGCTCTGCTCGGGCCTCGTGAGCTGGTGACGTCCAGCTCTGGTTGCCCCCAGGGCTCACAGACCCATCTCAGTCCTGGTGGAGGGACGATCAGTGCCAGTCCCGTACAGCCTCCCTGCGAGGAAAACGCTGGAGACTTGCATGGAATGGGAGTCCAGGTCTCTAGCAGAGTTTCCATTTGCTGCACAAAGTTTGCCAAGATCAACGTTTCCCTATGACATGAAGAGAAATAATGCAAGTAGCTTCTGTGATCTTCGGTGGCTGTGGCCAATTTATGGTCCTGGGCCGAGTCTTTCAGAAGGAAAGCTGTTCTCCCTCACCTTGGCCTCTGGCTCTGGTGCCCTGTCTGAAGGAGCCATTCTCCAACAATTCGTGATAACGTGCTCCGGAGTCCTGGTTTCTGAGGATCGTGGCTGCTTGGCAGCCACCCAAGAGCAAAAGAGCAAAAGTGGCAATTCTTAGAGGAGGAAAAATGATGATCTATTACAGGACGGGCTGATTCTTAGAGAGCCTGTTCGGAGAAGGAGCTCTGCTTTCCCCTCGCCTCCTCCACGTTTCCTCTGCAATCACTCTAAGAGGATTGCTCAGTGAGCTGGGGATCAGAAGGGCGCAGAGCAGCTCTCGCTCCGGTGCCCGTGTGCCCAGGAGGGGAAGGGGCGACGGCCCCGATGGGCTCCGCTGCTCGGGAGCGTGAGCGTGCCCGCGGGAGCCCGAGCGGCTCGAGGCTGCGCGCAGCCCATCGGGAAAGCGCGGTTGCTGGGCGAGTGAATGATCTCTCTCAATAGCTACACATGTTTCAAAATAACGAATATCTCTTGTTTAACTTTCTATACTTCTTATTCTAAAAGTTCACAGGATGGCCAGGAGGAGCAGCCAAACTCCTGTGACTGGAGCAGAATCAATACACTGAATGCATGGTAACGAGGTACACAAAGATGTATGACTCACAGCTATGCAATGTCACACTTGTGTAATCTGTCAATGTAAACTCTTTTCCTCTAATAAAATGTTAGTAAGTGTACAATACGTATATATGGCGCTGTGAGTCAGCCAAGAAAATACACTCTGATGAATTCAGAATGAATGTGAACGTTCCCCTGATAACACGCCCCATGTCTGTGTCAGTTTATGTGCTCGCGATTGCAGCAACAGCTATAACAAAATATTTTGTTTCTAGGCTATAGACCGCGCTGTACGTTCCCGGCTCAGCTCCAGTCGATGCTCTTCCAGTAGGCGCTGGAAGGACGTTTTTCACAGCACTCCGCTGCTCCTGTCACCCAACTGTGTTTTCTCTGCGCAGAGGAAACGCTCGGTGGGCAGAGAGCAGGAAAGCCAAGCGCACAAACCAATCAACCCACTGCCCTTAGTTTCTTTTTGCTTTCAAGTGAAGCAGCGAAGCTAAAAAGCTATCGATATTCTAAACCTGGTGAAACGAATGTGAGAATTTATTTACATTGTGAGTCACCAGTTCTGTACAAACCGAGTCCAACTTTGCCGTGACCTTCCGCCCGGTCCCTGATCGTCGCGCTGACATTTCCCGGCTCCGTGCTGTACGCAGCGCTTGTTTTAAAGATCTACAGCCGGGACCCTGGCAGTGCTCTCGCTTAGGGCAGCGCGGGTCGGTGATGCCACTGGTGTGTAAACGTGAAGAATGTGAGATTAGACAGCATTTGTTAATGTGGGTAGCAGGGAGCTAAAAGATGTGGGATTGGTCCACCAGCCAAAGCAAACACAGCTTTCTACAGCAGAGCTGACTTTTCTGGGTGTTGCTGCCGATCGCTGGTGTTGCTCTTACACCAAGGGCAGCTTTGAAGGGATTGCACTCCGACTGCAGCCCGGGGACACAGGTGGGTGACACAGGTGACAATGCCCACGTCACCCATCACCCACCTGCTCTAGAGCACTGTGAGCCATTACAGAGCCCAAACAAACAAACAAAAGCTCCTTTCTCATGGGATTGTGCTCAGAAAGTCCTGCCTGCTCAGAGCAAACGATGTAACGAGGGGTGAACGAGCTGCGAATGGGACCTCTCAGCACCGCTGTTCAAAACCCCGAACCGCCGGGACCCACGCTTGGATTGGAATGGGACAGTCATCCCATCCATTTCCCTGCCCGCACCTCGAATGCCATGGGACAGTTACCACCATCCACTTCCCTGCCCGCACCTCCAATGCCATGGTTCTATCCTGCTCACCGCACAAGGGGTTTTTGCCACTCTAAACTGCAGGTTCTGAGTCAGTACTTTGTAGATTCTGCTCTCGAGGAAGTTGACAAAACGATGTAAACAACCACAGAAAATGAGATCTACCGTTATTTTTTTGGAGAGGCGTTTCTTCATTGGAGGAGAGCGATTTCATCCTGTAGGCCTTTTATTTCATTAACATCGGGAATTAATTTGATAAAGGAGCCTTTTTGACCAGACCTTTCATGGCCAGAGTTGGTTCCCATTGGGGGACTCCAAGACCAAGGTGAACCATCTTTTTGATGACCTGGAGTTGAAGGGGCTCGTTATGGCTTTAGCAAGACAAACTTTCTTTTCATATTTTTGTGACTGTCCTCTCAATTCTGCGCCTTTTTTGATTGTTCTTTTGAGGTTCGGGCACCGTAAATGAGGAGCACAGACGGACAGGAGCTGCTCCTCTGCAGCCGAGGACGCGCTGGCCTGCCCCGGAGCTCACCCTGCGCGGCTGCTTTGCGAACCCCTCGTCCCCCCGTTGTCCCATCGCGTTCCAGGGCACCGTGTCTGCGCGGGCTGCGCTCCGTCTGGATCCAGGCTTCTCAGACGCGCTGAATTGGTGGCGATGGTGACAGAACGCACGGGAGAGGCCGGAAGGTGGAACAGAGCCCTGGGAGCCCACGGTGGGGATAACGGGGAGGAATCGGGTTGGTTTGGGGCTGCGCAGGGAAGGTGGAGGCTGCGTGAGAAGGTACATGGATCGCCTTCTCCAGCAGAGCCGTTCTGCTGCCCCGGGCTGTTCCCCGTTGGCCTGGGTCGGAACCTGCTTTCTCTGTGCCAAAAAGCAGAGCTGTTTGCATTCTTCTCTCCTGGCAATACGGGCTCAGGCTGGGCCGTACGGCCGTGCCTGGTGTTCCCTGCCGGGGTAGCGAAGCGGTTACAATCATTCCTCAACAATGGCATGTTCTTCAAATTATGTTGTGCTTCCTTGATCTTTGTCATCTAGGACTTTATCAGCAACAATTTCTGTTTTCTTCCAGGTCATTGTTAGCAACGTTGAATGGTAACTGATGATAAAAAAGATTAAGAGCTAATAAACCCGCTTGATTAAAACTGAAATTAGATTTCAAGATGTCTCAGCTTGTGTTTGGAGCATTTGCGTGTGCACACCATATTGATTTGTCATGTTCTTGTTTCTTACTGTGAAAATCATCCTGTGCCGAGACAAATACAGAGATTTGCATGTTCCAGCAGCACCGCTGCCCTATTTAAAACACCATCGTCATTAACTAAACCGCCTTTATTTATAGCTCTTTTTGTGTAGCAGGTCCTTCCAGTCTTTTGCCCGGGTTTATATCGCACTGACAGGCTTGTCTGGGTCACTCTGTTTACCTTGTTGAAATAGTGACATAATATTCACATTCTTCAAGTCACCTGGGGCTCCCCCCACTCTGAAATCGATTGATAACAAACATGAACCATCTGGAAATGTCCTCAGCTGGGTCTTTCGAAACACTCGCTTGTAAGTTACCCAGACCTGGCAACTTAATATTGTTTGAGATGAGTAGCAGTTGTTTTAACATCCTCCTTAGTTACTGGAATGGAAAGTATTTCAACATCGTTATTGTCTGATCTGAATTCAGCATCTGGCTTTTGCCCAAAGGGAGAACAGAAAGATTTTTCAGCACTTCCACTTTCTCGGCGTGGTTATTGACAGCGCTGTCCTGTCCATTCGTTGTGATGGCAATCTTAATTAATTTCAGTGAAAGCCTCATTAACAGTTCACAAAGATAAGCAGAAGCCGGCGCTGACACTCTCCAATAGCGCGTGCTCTGGTAGGCAGGCGTCACCCGTGCAGAGCACAACGGTTAAACTCCATTTCAATAAATAAGTCAAATTATGTAAAGAAAGCTTTTCTCAGAAATACGCAAGAAAAGACTGTTCCCATCATTACAGTATGTTCAGTAAACCATGCAACAAATCAGCTGTTTAATTAATTTAGTCAAGGCAATTCTGTGCTGTTGCTTGAATGTGCTGTGTGAGGAGCGGTAGCTTTCAGCTGCGGGCGATTTTTGGGTCGTTTTGGATGGGTGTCTCCAACAGGCGGTTTCTGCCCGTGTTGCGGTGACGGCTCTGGCGGGTGCGCGGCCGTGCTGCGGGACACACGTGTCGTGGGGCAGATGAACCTCAGCCCTTCCAAACACAGCCCAGAGATCTCATTTTGTACAGAACTGCGAAATGACACCACGGGTTCAAAAACTCTGCAGCGCGTTTGATCACACCCGCGAAACCGCGTAGAACCCCAGTCACGGTTCTGACTGGCAGTTCTCGGTTGTTGCCAAACACCTTTTATCGCGGGATGAAACACCTGGTGAAGAAGCAGGCAATGAGGGTGTGGGCTGACGGGAGCGCAGCGCAGGAAGTACCGGTGTGGGTTCATTCAGAAAAATCGCTCTCGCTGTTCCCAAACATGCAACAGTCTCCAGGACTTTGGAAGCCCAATAAGACGAAATGGAGTTAATTCAGGAATCCAGCGGGTGTTACACCGTGAGATTTCACACGGGTCACGTCTCGCCTGGTTTGCACTTCAGGAGCAAACTTCCACAGGACACAGAGCTGGAGATGACAGGAGAAAAGGAAAACGCTGCCTTATCTCTTGCGTGCACTTGCTGCAAGACGCCGAGTTGAGAACTGTGTTTGGGGTTAATGAGTGCAGAAAGAACCCTGTCCGAGGGAAGCTCAGAGGACGGATGGGATGCACCTTCCTCTCTGATTCGGGGTCCCTTGGGGTCTGTCGGCACGGCCCGTGCGCACGCCCGCTCTGCAGGGCTGTTATCACTGGCAGGTTCGGGGGTTTTAATTGGGGAGGGAGGCAGAAGACCGGACGAAGCCGAACAGCAGCCACGAGCAGAGAACTGCTTCAAAATGAGGAAGATTTGGGGCTTTTTCCTTCATTGACACGTGGAATATCTTTACAGGTTATGGTTTTACCTGATAGGTGGAGGTTTATTCACTCAATATACAAAGTAGGAGTTCGCATAGAGTACAGGGTGGAAAACCCTGTTTAACACGATGAACATGTGGGTCTTACTTCTCGCTTATAAAACACCTTCTTTGTACTGCACCTGTACCATTTATTAGTCATATGTCCTGCCGTTGAGTAATGGGAAATACTGCAGCAAGCCTTTCGTTAACCGTGACACTGTTAATTGGCGTTGCCGGCTGCCTGGGGTTACTTTCCCTGTTTGAATACATGGAAGTGTGAATCAGAGCTGGGCAGCGCGGGCCCTGCCGGAGACCGACGGCCGCACGGAGCAGCTGAGCTCACTCGTCTTCCCGGGCTCCAAATCCTGCTCAGACTTAGATCACTGAACTATTCAGAATGGTATATATATATGTGTGTGTTTTTATTTTTCCATGATCATAATTAGTTACATCATTATGATTCAGCTTTGAACCTCCAGTGGGATATTTCGGGACAGGCATTTTTCCAGACGCTTATGCCCATTGTTGTGTCAATTTTTTATTATTTTCTTGAGCTATAAATTCCAACCTTTGAGGATATTTATATGTTTAAATTCCTGGACACATCTGAGCTTGGGAATGGCACTTTCAGTCGTGTACAAAATGTCTTTTATTCCAAAATGAAACTTCAGCTTTGTCTGCACGCACCTGAAAACTCCAGATTGCTGGGCTGCTGTGCCTTCCAGGAACATCACACCTGGTGCCAACAGCGAGCTCTGGGTGGATAAACACCGGTCAGCAGGGCTGATCTGCAGCGCCGATGGTGAGCTCTGGGTGGATAAACACCGGTCAGCAGGGTTGACTTAATCAAAACTATTCATATTTGGTGCTATAGCACATACGGTATACACAGCAATTAGAGTTTAAGAGGATAACGCTGTTGAAATCCCCTGAACGGTTACAGCTATTCTTGAGCAATAAGATGCTTTTCAAGGGACAGCCTCATACGATGCAACTTTGTAGAACGCATTGTGAAATTTTCTTTTCATTCGCCACACAAAGTGCCAAATGAATGTCTGCAGTAAAAACACAAGCCTGCGAAGAATGCGTTTTGCCAATTACAGCAAAATGTGGGCTGCAAAGAAGCGTTCAGAATGCAGCCGGGTATGGGTGTTAGCGTCAGGTTACCGCAGGGAAAAGGCGCCTTCGTTTGCCAAATAACCCGTGTGCTTTCTCACCCCACATTTGCAAGGAAAATCGCCGCCTTTGAAAGAAAAGAGCCGGTTTAATTGCGTGCACAATGAACCCAGCGAGGAGGAGCGGCGGCCTTGTGCTGGGCGAGAAACCGATGCGCGGGGACTGCGGAGCCCTGATTGCGGGTGGCCAGCCCCTCCAGCCGCTGGTTGCCACATTCACCTCCTCCAGTTGGCCAACCCCAGGCAAGGGGGGCGCGGGGTGGGATTGAATCTGCTGGAGCAGAAGTGGTTCAAGCCGCACGGGCCCAGCGGTGACAATCGAGGGGCCCTTTCTCTCGTTGCTCAAGAGCTTGCATGATTCACCATGTTCCCTTTTTTTTTTTCCCCTTCCTAAGTTTCACATCGCAGAAAACCGAGTTATTTTTCAACACAACTTTTACTTCGGCCTGAAGTTGGACACCGCAGCGCTGTGTCCGCAGCGACGGCTCAGCTCAGCCCCGCCACGCTCTCCACACGGAGCCCAGGCCCGCTGCAAACACGCAGAACAAGAGCCGTCGTGTTGCTCGGCTTCTCCACGGGCTGTTTTCCTTCTTCCTCGGCCTAGAAACCACCTGCTCCGCTGAGATGGCAGAGCGTCTCATTCACATGAAATCAGCACGACGCAGCCGGCCAAGAGGCAGCGGCGCGTATGAGTGAGAGGGGATCCTGCGCAGCCTTTATATACCGGGGTTATTTTTAACCACAGCCTCCATGCTTATTACCGAGTTTCCTCTCCCCGCCGCTCAGGAAGCCCGCTTGGCTCTGCTTCCTGCTCACACGCGGCCCTGGCTCGCCAGATCTCCAACAACAGGCCTGAGACTGCTCGGCTCCATTAAAGAAACCTGGCGGGCTTCCAGGCCCTGACAGAAAACCTTTGAAAGCGCTGGATCCCCTCCAGCCAGCGTACGGGGCTCCGACGTCGCTGACAAATTAGGCTGAAACAGCACAAAACGCTCCTATGTAAATAGCCCTTCTCTCTGCGTTCACCCTTTTAATAGTTCAAACATTATTTATAGTTATTTCTCCACATGGAAAAGAAATCTTTTTCTGTTTTTCCAATGATGGGTTCTGGTGAAATGTTTTCCTTGTTTGTTGTGTTTCTCCTTTGAGATTTTTGTGACCGTTTTCTGGGCTCGGGAGCTGGTTTCCCTCCCGGAGCCGCACAAGATGGCTGCTGGGAGCCCCTGGCTGAGCGGCTGCGCCCAGCGCCCAGCACCAGCCGCCAAGCGCCGCCGCTCCTCGGCCATTGAATAACAGCTATAACATTGATTTCCTGAGAGACAGCCCGAGAGGTCAGCTGCACTTAATCGGTGCCTTTTACACGTAGCATTAGTCCTTTGTACTTTATTTCTTCTGACTGACTTTCCACTGCAATTCCAGAGGGACCCCTGCTTCCCAAACCCGCTTCCCAGCGTCGGAATGAACGCGACCTTCAGGGCTGAGAATGCTGTTTTCTCCTGACCTGATGTTTCACAATAGGCTAAGAAACCTTCCCATGAAGCAGCTTCCCATGCCTGTCCATGACAATGACCTGGAATCACAGATGACAGCTCCAGAACATGAGACTTACTTGATTTTCTAGGGGTATTTCCAGTAGCGTCATCCTTGGCTGGGTCACTGTTGCTTTAAGGATTATTTATTGTATTGGCTATTGCATGTGACCATCTACAAGGGGAAAGGCCACCTATATCATGAGGAGGAGAGTGAAATTACTGTTGTTCACTGGTCCCAATAACAGAGCTCAGGCAGCTGAGACACCGATGACCAGAACTGAATGGGGAGCTGGGTCTGTCAGGCCCCATCTCAGATCAGTAACTACCGCCATCTCTCAGACCCTTATTCTGATTGAAATCACTCTGCTCCCAAAGTTATCTGCGTCTCACACAGACGTGGTTAACTTTTGCAGTTGAAAAATGATGCTTATGAGAAAAGAAACATGTAAATAGCTTCTAGATGTAAAAGAGGAGAAGCTCACGTCCTGTAGTTTTCAGCAGCTCTTTCTGCTGCTCATTCGTTGCTCGTTTAAGGCTTTTACCTTATACCTGAACTGAGCTTTGGCTGTGCGGGGACACCCCCTTCGGATGAACCCGGCCTAGCAAGGCGTTTACACTCAGGGTGTCATTTTGGAAAATAAACCTTACTTTGAAATGTCAGTTAAGTTTGGTAGTTGCAATCATAGCTCATAGCATTTGCCTGGGTGGTTTATGGAACAAGTGCTATGCAGTAGCAAATTCACCTTCATTTTCAAGGAAGAATCCAAGAGTGCAAAAACGCACCGTGAACCGAAGGGTCGGGGCGAAGGCTTTTTAAAAGACTCAGGGTGGCTGGGTTGCGTTTATCGCACACACACGAGTGGTCTAAAACTGACTTGTTTTGATGCTATTTGGAGCGCACTGTAATGAAAAACCGTCTTTGTGCAGATTGGCTTTCTGCGTCACAGCCCGTCTTGGGATGGTAATACCAGCGAGGACAATTAGTTTAACCGTCGTTCGCAATTGCTGTTTGTTTGGTTTATGGTAGAGACTGCAGAACATGCTCCCATTCCAGCGGCCTCGGTAATTGCCCACTAGTACCGAAGGACGGACGCACCGAGGGCTTTCAAAGCCCGCTTACCCTCCTTCAAACACAACTGAAATTTATAGCTAGCAGCGTCTAAAATAACTCGCATCACCACCACCTCCAAAAACAGCGCTGGGACCATGTGGCCTTGTGGTTATGGCTCTGGGGTTGTGGTGGTGAAGTCAGAGATTCAAATCCAGTTGTAGGGAGATAAAAAGCTTCGAAGAAAGTGAAACTGGTTTTGCCCTGATTATGTGGAAATAATAACGCCTCGCTTTACCTACACCTGAAAAACAAAACGCGGAGCTAAAAATAAGGCGTGGTGCAAGAACAGCGTGTCATGTCAGGCGGTGGGTAACGCACGCGGATGGTGTAACGAGAACCCATTCGAATTGCCGTGTCAGAGGGGTTTGCTCCTTTTGGTACCTACAACCAAGGCACAAGGTGATCACAATCAAGGTCTGGAGCTTCCACAGGCAACGCAGTCAGAGACTAACGAGGTCCACTGTGCTTTTCAGTGTCCTTTTTGGATGAGCAGCTGTGGGGTTGGGTTGAGATAAGAGAGGACGTTTTTGCCTTGTTTAGAGGAGCCCAGAGGTTGCTCTAAGCTCTTTGGGGCCATTGCAGTGCAGAGAGGGACCGGCATAAGAATCCCACGATGCTATGCTGGAAATTGTTATTATTGTACAAAAACTAGTACATGTAAATACAACAGTCGCTGTATAATGATACCTCATAGAGGCTGAGGGTGGACAGGGAGCTTTGTGCCATCAGAAAGCTGCTTTCCTGGAAGGCAGTGGTTGAGTCTTGGCTCATTTTTGGGGTCCTTCTGCTATGGGGTCCTGTGGGTTTTAATGAGACAAAGCAGAGCTGCGGCAGGTGGGACATCAGGGACCACCACCACGGGCTGGCCCGCGTCCCGGGGCTGAAACACTGTCCTGTAGGAGGTACGTACACATTGACACACTCACACCCCTGCACAGGGCGTGTGCGCAAGTGCCTCAGGCCAGGGAGGAAGATGAACCTGGGCTGAATGTAATTCAATTAGGCTGAGAGTGAAAGCCAGCTTAAAGTCTCGCTTTGTACGTAGGATGTAAATCTGGAGTAATATTTCAGGGCATAAATGTCTACAGGCTCTCTGCTACAGACCATAACAAGAGTGGTCGGTAGTGCTGTTAATCCTGAGAACAGCTGTTATCGGGTTCTGGTGGCATCTGGGAGCCCCACGTGGCCTTGTCGTATTTTCTGATGTATTCAGTAGTATTTCAACGGGCAAACAGAGATGCTAACAGGCATCTAGGGGATGCGTTGTCTCAGCAGCGCACAGGGAAATCCAAACGCCATTCACCAGTGACAAGCCTGGCAGGTCATTCCTTGAGCTGGACCGAGATTGAGTCCCCAGCAGAGACACTGAAGCGTGTGCAGAAAGAGAACCGATGTTTCCCTCCTCGGAATCCAGCGGATATCAAAGATGTCTTTGAATTTCCACAATTAGAAGGAGCCAAATAAAAACCAAATAACTTTCCAAGCAGATGGCCTCAGCCCTCAATACCAAAATGATCAAACTCCCTAAGTAGTGGTTTTAAGATAGATGTTAATGGATCTTTGAGCAAGAAGCATTAGTGATCTGGACTGCAGTGACATTTTAATTAAAAAGTTGTACAATAACAGACTCAAAATGTAAACTCCAAAACATTGAAAGCCTAAATTACCCTGGGTTAAGACCTGGCATGGAGTGTGTAATTTCTGACATTCCAGACTGCCTTCATTATAGTTCGAGAAGCCACAGAAATACACCGTTACGAGCCAGGAATAGTTCTTCCTTTTATTTGGAAAGAGAATTACAGAGGGAGCCATTGGGAACCGGAGTTTAGTCCTAAAGCGGGAGCGGGCTGCAATATTTTTATACACAGCTGCGACCACAGACTCGCGCTCGCTCGAACTCGGGACTAAACGGTGCCGGCTGTACAAATACCAGCACTAAGTCAAAACACAGGTTCCTTTTTACTTCAGCTTTGAAGGTTTATCACGCTATTTCTACTTTTGCAATATCATTTTAAGTCGAGATGCCTTATATATACATTAAAAAAAAAACCATGGAGTGCTAGTAACTTAAAGCTACAAATGAAGACCATGGATCTTCAGTAGGTTGACAAGCCGGTTCCGCTCCGGCCGTTGTCGATGGACACAATCCTCATTTCATTTGTGAACACAGGCTTAAAATCACAAAGTCAAGCTTACTGGGCTTGTTGTATTTTTTTCAGCTGCATCATAATGCTCATATGATACATTTTTTTCAGCCATTGGGCTCACATTGGCTTGTTGGTATGCAGGATATGTAAGGCCCCGGTCTGCTCTGAATTACACCCATGCAAAGCCTTGCAACTTAAAAGGGAATTTAAACCATGCATGCGTAAGGAACGCAAACGAGCCCTCCATTTGCAAAGGCTCTGAGATCTTTAGATCTTGCACACTTTGTTACCGGTGCCCTCGAGACAGGGAGGGGAGAGGATCCGACACTTAAACTGGGGTTGGGTTTTATCAGGCTTTTAAGAAACCCCAAGGGGCAGGAGCAGCTGCTGTCCCACACTAATTGTGAATTAACTACGACTGATTGAAAAGCTCTAATGGGAAAATATCCTCCATCTCAGGGCTTGTCCGAAATCAACTGTGGGTGAGTTTTGCCAAGCGAGGTAAATCACCCAACAGAGCAGACGTGAAAGGGCTTTCTAGAAGCGGGGGGCTGGCTGCGCTAACCCCACCCAGGGGCGGCAGACGGGCTGCGCTGGCCTTGCTGACCCTTTTCCCCGTGCTGCTATAAGAAAAGGGGGAATTGAATTGGCTTTGCAGCGCTCGTTGACTCGGACACGTGGAGCTGCGTTCCCGAAGCCTTAATTCTGCAGAGAGCGCTTCTTACGTACTTCACAAACCGTTGCGACTATTTTCAGATTGGCTATTGAACCGCAGTGGAAGCGTATGGATTCAAGATATTTCTGGTGATTGTGTAACTGGAAAAAACTGTCCTGATTTTAAAGTATTTTTGGCATACAAGCGAAAGTAAATAAGCAATTTTAGAGACTCACTGGAAAGTCATTGCTCCTGCAGGAGCCGCCCGTGCCAGCAGCTCTGGCAGATGCACTGAGCCCTCACTATGCAGCTTCAAATGGAAGCATTTTTTTAATGCAAAAGATCAAAACCGAGGACATATAATCTGAAATGCAAGGAATTCGGAGAGACCGGATGCCTGCGAAGGAAGACGTCAAAACATATGAACTGCATTAGGAGGGGATGCATGGAAGAAAAGCGTGGTAAGCTCCAGAGACACCTTGGCTTGCCATGGTGGGACGCGCGAGCCGTGCGGCGGTGACAACGGCAGTGACGTGTCTGTGACAGCGGCAGCGATTGGCTGATGGTGGTGACACGAGAGAGAGCAACAGCAAGAGCAGCACCTTGCTTTGGGTGACCATGAACCCCTGGGACTGGCAACCTTTAGATAGAACAGCCTGTCCCTGCACTTCCATCCCGTGATTCATCGGTGACTACGGAACAGTCATAAAGCACCGCTGGCAGCTAACGTGGCATTAGAGGGAGCGTCCTGCTTCTCTTTTCCTAAACAAGAAGTTAACTCGGTGTTCTTTTTCGTGCCGTAGGCTGGCATTGCACAGGCTGAAGCTGCTGCCCTTTGTTGTTGCTTCTCTTGCTCGTCCTGACGCCGCAGCCGAACCCACCTGGGTTGTTGCACAGCGCCCTCAGCTCGGCTTTGCCAATCCCCGCTCAGTCCCGGCGGCTGCTCAGCTGGGGAGGGACACGAGTGGCTCCAAAGCTGAAGCCACCTGCAGCGGAACCCCAAGAGGTGCAGTTGTTAAGATCAGCCAAGGTCCTGCGTCCTGACTGATAGATATTTATCACATAATTACCTTTTATTGCTACTTTATTTTTTAGAGCAAGCTTAGTTAAGCTTTTGCTTTCTGATTAAATTAGATATATTTATGTATATATAAACTACACAAAACAGGTTTACATAACCTGTATTTACATGCATGCATGGACACATAAACACACACACATAAACCTAAGGATTTCACCTGGGAGGTGCCCTGGAGGAGGGTACAGTGGACAAGGGCTCTTGACTCTATAGGCAGAGATGTCTGTACAAAACGATATTTAGCTGTAGCGCAGGTTTTTGGAATTCAATGTTTCAATATATTTTCTGGGGGGAAAATACCCCCAGAAAACCTCACTGTATGTATACACACATATCATGTATCTATAAATACAACAGAAATGAATGGCACAAAGCACTTATGTCCCTGGAAAGGCTCCAGCCTGACAAAGGCCAGAGACCGAAGCACAAGCAGCCGCTGCCCGAGCGCTGCCTCCTGTGTCAGCTCTTCATTTGTCTGCTTGGCCCGGGTTTCACCAAACGCACAGCCGAGTTTTCAACTCCTCCACAATTTCACATCAACCCAACAGGGCGTTAGAAACCACTGAAACTCAGCTCCATGAAACAGGCGGGCTCAGAAACCGCGCGGCACCCGGCGCAGGGCCGAGCCGGCAGCGCAAACCGGCGCGGCGACCAGCCGCGCTCCTCTTCATCGCCTTCGGAGCCAATGTGAAGGGTGCTGCTGTGGCCAGATGAGGCCCTGGTGCTGTTGCCTCCTCCTGTTTGTTCATTACGTACAAGCGCAAAGAGCCTTTCCTCAGAACAGCAGCTCTTCGCTTGTCGTCTTTGAAGCCGTGGTCTGAGCGCACACAAAGCTCGTTACACCTCACACCCCTGAGCTCTCGGCCTTTGCTATCACTGACCTTTCTGTGCAGGGTGGGTGTTGTACAGACGCTGGCCCTACAAATGAGATTAAAACCCGGTTACATTTAGAAGTGAAGCGATAAGTGAGCTCGTTAGGTTGACTTTTCAGCGCTTATTCACTTTGCGGCGCCGGGGAGGCTTCCCTGTCCTTGGGATCTCTCGATACCACACCAATAAAGCAATATGAATCAGCGCCGGTCAATAGCGGGCTGTTCGGGCAGCGGGTGATGCAATACCACCGTGCGCAACAGCGTACCGGAGACGGGCCGTGCTGGGCGGGCGGGACGGGCTCCCGGGGGGAGTCACGGCGATGCCCCCGGGCTTCCAAAACCCTCCGTCCTCCCCAGGTGACTCTCGGCTCCTCCTCCGGTGCGGCTGGTAGGGACGTGCTCCCCGGCAACCCCCATAGGCGCTTCTGTTTTGAAACGTGCTGCTCAGGGGTTAGTTGTTGTCATCCCTCCCCAAAAATAAAGTCCAGGAATAACGTCTCCCAGCCAAAGCGAAGCCTGCCAAGGAACAAATGCCCTTGGGGGGAAGACGACTGATATTGTATTTGTTATATTAGGCAAGAGAGGTTGGACCATTCTTTAAAATACATTACAGTAAACAAGCTGGGTAGATGAGCCCTTCGAATGCTTCATTACTGATGGGTTTTAACGTTAAGAGCTTTATCGCACAAATCTTGATCAAGGGCAAGATAAACGTGCTGTTTTTTAGCATTTCACTACAAACAGGGTGTTTGTGCCAACTGACACAATGATTAAATGCGATCCTCTCTTCTCAGAAATGAGAACTGTAACCGCACCGAGCTGATACGAGATAAAAGAGTCAAATCATGTGTGGTTTCCTTCAGACCAACTTGTGGCGCAGCGTTTGGTGAATGATGCTGTCCAACAAAGTCACCATAATCTCGTATTTGCCCAAAGGTATTTATACAGACTGTAAGAGTGTATTTTTCCTCCTACAGAATAACAGAAAGCATCCGCTCATCCTTCGCACCGTGCTCAGCGTCGGCTCTTCGCTGGGGCAGGTAGAGCTTCGGTGCCCCGGTGTGGGAGTGGGAGCTAGTTGCTCTAATGATGGCCAAAACGTCAATCCAGCTTTAAAGCAAGTTAGATTTTTTTTTTTTCAAATAAAAACTAATATTCAGACCATTTCCCCACTGGTACCCGGGACACGGGCTCTATCAGCACCAGCTGCCGCGGTGGCCCCGTGGCCGACCCGCAGCGCTGGTTAACACGGAACACGAGCAGCAGGTGCTCGTTTCTTTTCAAGAGTATCACAAAAACAAGACCTTGTCCTCCCCATGTGGGCCAAGGGCTCCTTCAGCCTTTTCACTTTCAGCCACACCAATAACAACAGTTTTCGGCCTTTCTCTAAAGAGCTTTTCCAATGTTTGTCACTGGTGTGCTGCAGGCCCGTGGGAACTGGCCACGGGCACCCTTCCCTGTCACAGACTGAGATAAAAACAGCCACCGAGCCACCCGCAAAAAGAAAGCAACAGCGCAGAACTGCAGCTTCACCAGCCCCAGGGTGCTACAAACCCCGTGCTTTGCAGCCTCCCAAAGCTCTGCAGAGCGCTTGGTTTGCTAACGCTAAGGAGGATGCCTCACCCTCCTCATGGGCAGAGCGAGCTGTACTCACATCTCCTCGCAGAGAGCATCGCAGAGGCACCGCCGCCTTTGCCAGGTGCCACCAACACAAGCCCTCACTCAGCACAGCACAGCCCAGCTCTGCCCCGTTCCCAGAGCCGCAGCAGCCTCACCCCAGGCCCCCGAGGCTCGCTTTTGTAGGACACAGCTCAGCTGTGCAATTAACCTCATCTGCAGCACCTGGGTGGGGGATTTGTTGTGATTAGCACCTGCTAATTCCACCTGTGCCCTGGTATCCTCAGTGTGCTCTGGAAACCTTTCCTCTGCTCAGAGCTCTCGAACGGCTCTGAAGTGCTCCCGGGGTCCAGCACGGGGCACGAGTAACTGTTGGACCTCAAATGGCACGTGAGAGCCTCCTCTGGAGACACACGACGGACGGACGCGCGGAAAGGCGGCTGTAATGGTCGTGTTCGCTCTCCGTGCGTGGGTATGGGGACAGGCGACACGAGGCCGCATCCCCCACGCAAGCACGAAGCCAACAGCTGCTACCCCATAAGGCAGAGGATGGGGTAACCAGTGTCCTGGAGGGGGAGAGGGGACCGTACCTGATTCTCAGTCCCAAAAGGAGGCAGCAATGGGCTGTGCCTGGGTAGGGAGGGCAGAAAATGGGACATTTTTGACACCAGCTGCCCAGTGAGGTGGGATGGGACACCCCAAGCCTGTCGTGCCGTCCCACGCCAACGGCTTCCCCTGTGCCCTCACGAGACCCGGGATCCCTGCAGGAAACGGGGTGAGAGGTTCTGAGAGGTTCCCCTGAGAGCAGCCGCCATCCTGCCCACGGGCGCCCTGACTCAGCGACAGCGCCCGTTCTCGGCTGGGGACGCCCCATGGTGCCCGTTCTCGGCCTGGGACGCCCCATGGTGCCCGTTCTCAGCTGGGGACGCCCCATGGCGCCCGTTCTCAGCCGGGGATGCCCCATGGCGCCCGTTCTCAGCCGGGGACGCCCCATGGTGCCCGCAGGAAATTCGCGCTGGATGTGGAGGAGTGTGAGGGCAGGAGTTTCAGTGAGCTCAGTGGGGAAAAACAAAACCTCGAGGAACGATTACTCTGAAGTTTTGGAGGAGAGAGACCACGATGGTCCTTTACAGCATTACCTTTCACGTAATGCACCGCACGTATAATCTCATGTGACGCACAGTCCACGTGATGAGCTGCAGCAGCAGCTCTGGGGCTGCAGCTGTTGGGGAAGGTGCATCTTTTGGAAGAGACACCCCCATCTTGATGCAAGGACGTCTCAGTTCTCCCCAGCATCAGTTTTTCCAGCAGCAGATCCATGTGCACACACTCTGCTGGACACAAACTCTTATTTTCTAACTTGACTTTGCTTGGCTTCGACTTCCAGCAACCGCAGCTGCTGTTTCTGTTCCCTGCTGAATTCACGTCCCACCCCAATAATAATTAATAAATAAATAACTAAGTGTTTGCTACCAAAAGGAATTCACTTTGTTACTCTGAACCCCTCTGGCTGTTCTGTCACCGAACGCTGCTGGAAGCGAGCGAGCTGCTTCAGCGCCGCTGCTCCGGAGAGCTCGGCCACCCGAGCGCTGCAACCAGGAGGAGCAAGTGCTCCCTCGTCCCTCCACCTCCCCCAAGGTGCTGCAGAGCCAGCGCGACGGATTCAAACAGTTCAAAACAAACCAACCTCTTCCAACGCCCCATCTGTGTCGGTCCCGCAGATCCATAACAAATTGATCCCTTTGCCGGATCTCCCAAATGATTTACTACAGAGAAATAACGGATTCCTGAAGTCAAAGGATCTTTAAGAAATATTGTAATAAGAGTGAAAGTTAGAAAGTGTGATAATGAAGAAAACAACAGAAGCAGCGTGGGTTGGTGCAGTGGAACTGCGCAGAGCGGCGTGTTCCGAAGGACTAAGCGAACCCCCGTTACTAGAGCTTCCATACGCACTTCTAGGGCAAAGCTGGGCCCTCATCCTGCCAGAGTTCGGTTGTTTCTCCTCAGTAGTTACAGTCACTCCGGATCAAAACAGTGACACAGCGATGGAAAAACCACTCCGGTTTATCGTGTGGCCCGAATGAGGTTTGCTAATCAGCGATGGTGTCACTCTGTGCAGAATATTAATTGCAATACTGGCCCCCGCCCAGCTCAGCTCTTTACAGCTCCGTCTAAATGCTGTTTGCTCTGATCTAATGCTGGTTGTGGACATTACTGGACTTTCTGCCATGAGCTGCGTGATGCAGAAGGGCTGTTCCCCTTAGCACACGATCACCCAGCGCATCAACGGTTCTTACTTCAGAGCCCAAATAACATTTTATCATGTAGCAAATCTGAGACTCGCTTGGATAGAGCCCAATCCTGCGCCGTATGAGTCTGAGAGCGTTTAATGAAAGCTAAACAAGGCCTGCATTGATATGATTTATGGACTCGCTGTTTATTTGCTAAAGGCTTCTTTACAAGGCTTATATCACCACGTTAATTACTTTAAATATGTCCATCTGCACTCAAATAATAAAAATATACATCTGAACTGTAATGAAATACCACCCTGGACCGCGCGGGGCAAGGAAAACCATTCGCGCCGCAACTATAGCAACTACTAAAATAGCAAAGCACACTGATTCCTGCCATGAACCTGCTCGAATGGCCAAGAGACACTGTGTGCTGCGAGCTTTATATACCAGCTCCCAAAATATCCGAGTCCCGATAGGATGAGAAAGCGCCGTCATGTTCCTGCCCCAGGCCAATGACCAAGCCGGGGTTCCTGTGCTGCAAAGATGTTTCCTGTTGATAACGCAGCAGGACAACGCAGCACCGAGCTGCTCGGGTTATCGGGGACCCTTGTGACCTCTCGGAAACTCGAACAATCGCACTTCACAACACGTAGAAGCGGCTCTGGCTTGTGCGTTTGTTTTAATAAACAAGCCAGAAGGCCAACAAACGCTCGAGCGCGCTGGCCATGGAGCCGCTGGGCGGGCGCACAGGGCGCACGGCGCGGCCCGGAGCCCTTTCCTACACAAACACAGGGACAAGGCAGAATTTACACACAATATTGGCTGCTGTCCGTTTCAAACATATTCCTTTTCAACTTCATAGGCTTTTTTTTTCTGTTGGAAGGCAGATTTCATGCGTTTACAAGGTGGGCATGTCCAAGCGTTCATGTTCCCCAAGCCTTTGCTCCAACTTCCACACCAAAGTCTCTTCAAACTCCCCCTGTCTCCACAGCTGTGTCTCACGTCCCTGGCCAGACCGCGGCAGTGCCCGGTGCACGGAGCTGCAGGGAACAACCTACCGAAAGTAGAAGCCCAGAGCTGGGTTCGGGTGTTAAATTACCTCTTGTCTATACCTAAAGTACAGTTGAGATCTCCCTGGCACCCAGCGGGTATTCGCCGGCCCGCTCGCACAGCCCCGATGGCTCAGTCTCCTCAATCTCGGTACCACAAGGAACCCGGTACCTCTACAAGGAACCCGGTACCTCCACAGGGAACCCGGTACCTCTACAGGGAACCCGGTACCTCCACAGGGAACCCGGTACCTCTACAAGGAACCCGGTACCTCCACAGGGAATCCGGTACCTCTACAAGGAACCCGGTACCTCTACAAGGAACCCGGTACCTCCACAGGGAACCTGGTACCTCTACAAGGAAGCCGGTACCTCTACAAGGAACCCGGTACCTCCACAGGGAACCCGGTACCTCCACAGGGAACCCGGTACCTCCACAGGGAATCCGGTACCTCCTGGGCTCCTGGGCTTGGTTGGTTTCTCAAATCCCTCACTCACCTCACCAGGACATGGGGAGGAACCTGCAGCTTCTACAAGCTCCTCATCCGAGGCTTAAAGATGACAAGATTCCTGAATAGCAACCGGATGGATCCAGCCTGGGCCTGCTTGGGTTCCCTAAACATTATTCTGTCCTTCAAAATCTGTGTCCTTCAAAACCATGTTGCTTCAGATGGTTCTAAGAAAGTCTCGAATGAGGTATCGGACACTCCTTATGACAGACAGAACCGTTCTTAACTCAGAGAAAAACATCTCGAAAGCCTTGTAATCGAACATTTGGGCTTTAGGTCCATGCTGAGGTTGAGCCCTTTCAACGCCGCAGGTGAGCACCCCGTCAGTTCACCTGTACGTGCCCAGCGGGCCGAGCGGAGATGAACCCGGCGGCGCCTCCCGCTCGGTCGCTGTTCCTGCTGGAGAGCGGCCGAGCTCCGTGACCGCTCCTTCGAGCGGCGCTTGTCCCCAGCAAGTCACAGCGGGACAGGGTGGGAGGCAGAGTTCATTCATTCTTGTAGCATAACATAGAGCAGATTGTGTTTGGATTTCACTCGATATTTGTTGTTTTACGTTTCTCTGCTTTATGTTGGAGAAGGGCCTGCAACAAAACTTTGATCCAAGGTACAAATCCACAGCCAAGGTTTGAACTAAGCCTACAAAACTTCCCCAGCGCGGGCCGGAGCCCAGCACGCCGGCTTTGGGAGCGTCTTGTTCTTCTCGTTGCCGATTGTTTGAGTCGGGCCTGTTTCTGCTTATTTATCTGACCAGCAGCCTGCAAACGGACCCGGCGGCTCCGGCTCTGGGCTGTGATCTGTTGAGAGTAACCCAGATCAATTCCACCTCCAGCACAACAGTCGCACCAGCGCGGCGCTGCAGCTGCCGGGGCGGCAGCGAGACCAGGACAGCACCGAGAGATCTGGGTACCTCAAACGGGGAGAAGAGGGAGGAGAGGGAGGTCATGAGGTTAAGCTGGGCACAATTTCTGATATTAAACTCCAAATTACCTAAATCCCCTGGTTCGACCAGCCTGCCAACAGCCACGGGCGGCAGGACAGCTGAAGCGGGCAAAACAGCTCCAATAGTCCCGCGCGACACCGTTGATTCTGCAAGGCCACCGATGATCTCCATTTCAGACGGTGGTTGCACCAAGTTCCTGGGAACTGAGCCCAGAGCGTGGCCTAATAAACCAGGAATCTCATTTTCAGGAGAACGAGCGCAGAGCCGAGCTCCACGGCTCCTCTGCGGACACGTGTCTGTGTTGGGGAGCGCGGGGCGTCGCGATGGTCACGCCGTGACGGGCCCACACCCGAACTGGCCACGGTCACACACACCCTGCGCCGCCCAAGCCAAAAATCAGGATTACAGCTCCAAAAAGCCCCAATCAACGCCACAGCCCCATTCACCAGCCCCGGGAAGGGCAGACACACAGGAGAACCCGACGTGCGCTAATGACACAGCGAACCGACGACAGCAATGACCCTCCTGCGCCCGAGCACGGCGAGCGGTGCGGCCGGTGCCACAGACACCGAGTCAAGACAGCGTGCGGTGACTACGGGAGAAACGAGTTCCACCTGCAGGCGGGGACAGCGGGCGGAACACCACCCCGGCTGCACAGAGCTCAGCGCGAGAGAAAGAAAAATAACATCTACAATTGCTCATGCTTTCAGCGCCACTGCAGCACAAACAACATCGTTGTATAATTAATTGCCACAGCAATAAAGATTATGCACGTCGTCCCTTAACTTTGCTGTCTCACGCTGTTTTCCGCAGGGCCGGCCGCCCTGGTCACCCCGGCGCCGCTGGAGCCGCAGACCGGTGGGTGCCAGCGGCGGGAAGCGCTGGGCGCACGCAGCTCGCGGCGTTGGCACCGGACGCAGAGCGGGGCGCCGGTTCAGCCCCTTCCTCGGCACAGAACGTACGTCAGAAACGAACAGGTGCGATCTAATCCAGGACACAAGGATAAAGCCCTGTTGTCTCTCTGGATGCATAAGAATGTTTTATAGAGCAAAGCTGCTCAGGCTGGAATCAGGACGCACGTCTAAGGAATGTGAATACATGGGTATAAAACGATGGCAATGGGGAGGAGGAGTGAAAACACGCGGATGAAAACAGTGAACATCTCCCTGGCTGGAATGAAGCTTTTCTAACGCCCCTGTTTCATTCGATCAGGAGGGAGGTTCTGGCTTCTTTCATTGAGACAAAACCAGGTAATCCGGGGGGTGAAGAAAAAATAAACCAAACCAAACCTCAAAGCAAACGAAACCTCTCACACGCTGTTCAAACAGGAGCTTGCAGACCACTCGCTGAGTGGTAGTTTTGTGCCCCAGTGATATCCAGTGATGTCCAGTCCCACCAGTGACGCTGTCCAGTCCAGCCCCACCAGTGATGTCCAGTCCCACCAGTGATGCTGTCCAGTCCAGCCCCACCAGTGATGTCCAGTCCCACCAGTGATGCTGTCCAGTCCAGCCCCACCAGTGATGATGTCCAGTCCAGCCCCACCAGTGATGCTGTCCAGCCCCACCAGTGATGTCCAGCCCCACCAGTGATGATGTCCAGTCCAGCCCCACCAGTGATGTCCAGTCCCACCAGTGATGCTGTCCAGTCCAGCCCCACCAGTGATGTCCAGCCCCACCAGTGATGCTGTCCAGTCCAGCCCCACCAGTGATGCTGTCCAGCCCCACCAGTGCACAGCTGGGCACAGCTGGGCACAGCTGCTCCTGCGGCTCATCCACCCCCTCTGCTCCATGTCGTGGTTATTGAACCAGCAGCCAGAAAGAAACACAGGCAAGAGAAGCCACCAAACTAAATGGAGGAGAAAGGTCCTGAACTCAAAAAAAGAACATAATACTGAAAACACCCTTTTATTTGTTAACCGAGCCCAGAGGCACTGAAATAGCTGCACGTTCCAATCAAAATGCACGTTCTGTGCTGTCCAAATGTGGGATTGTCTGTAAGGAACAGAGTGCTCGGGATGCCACCTGCCGGCAGACGTGGCCATGGGGCAGGGGAGAGCCCGCACCACAGAGGGGTTTGTTACCGTCTCAGTCAACCAACGTCTCAGGTACAAACACAGGGAGTAAAACCACCTCCTTTCTGACGCACCTGGAGGAACAGCTGCCTGATCAGGGAGCAATTAAACAGCGCGTCGATGAGGCGGGAGTTCTGCACGGTGAAACCGGTGACCGGCAGTTGGGGTTACGGTCGGAGCAGAGGAAACACGCTGGAGCTCGCTGAGGAAAGAGTGGCTCTGCTTATTGCAAACACAAGGCTGCAGAGAACACGGACGTGCTGCTGGCCTGGGGATGGGGACAGCGGAGATTCCAGGTAACGCAGCTGTGCAGCCACATGGAGCTGAAAACACAGGAGACGCTTTACTGCTTATTGAATGATGCAAATGGTCTTTGTAAAGTACTTTATATCGGGCACTGACTGTACCCTGCTGGCAGAACATCACATTTGCATCTTTGCACATGAGGCAGAGAACAGAAGCCACCAAGACGAGAAAGATTCGGCAGCTGCTCTAAGAACAAAACCTATCAGGGATAAGGGGTCGTTAGGGGCAGTCGCCAAGGGGAAGGCGTGCTTGAGCACCCTCATCGGCCTTTATCAGGACCTAACAAGACGGATGGATGACGCAGAGCGGGGGACGTGATCTACCTCGGCTTGACACTCCCAGCCTGGTACTGCAGCACCTGCGGGTCCTGTACCAGCAGAGGCTGCAACAACGAGCGAGCAACACGCAACGGATTCCAAGAGGAGTTTCTGCCCTTTATTAGTTCCTGGACAAGCGCGGCTGATGCCCCATCATTAAACAGTCAAACTGTGACAAAATATGAGAAAAAACACTGTTGTGGTCCACGAGATACAACCTTCAAAAGGAAAACAAGCATTGAGTCACATTTTACAGGCAAATAATTAAAGCAGTTTGAAGAACAGAGTCATCAGAAAGCGTCAACCAGTTACAGTTTCCATATAAAAATGTTCAGTCCAGTCATGAGCTTAATTGTTCAAATGAGAACGAGCAGTGGAACCAAATCTGGAACAAGGTGGTTTAATTTGTTTCAACGTGGAGATGCGGGTGACAAAGACAGTCATCTCACTGCAGAACACACGTCCACACCCGCTCGGCCGCGGCACAGCCGCTGCACCCGGGACAGGAGCGTCCTGGCTGATCAGACCCACGCGCGCACACACACCTCTCTCCATAGAGTCTGCAAGGACTGAAGCATCTCGGCAAGCTGGTGGGAGAGCGCAAGACTCCTAATGGCGTGGAGAACCCTGCACACGCTGTGTTTATCAAATCACGTTTCTGGACATATATATTTAGATTTTTGATGGTTTAAACGCAGCACGTCAGGAGTACTGAACTCAAGCCAAAACATCCTAAAAATTGCTTAAAGAAAATACTGATAAGTGTCAAAATTCTCCCAAAAAAAATCAGAATATGTACAGCCATGCCAATCGAGCTTCTCAGAAAAATAAATGAAACTGCATGTAAAAAAATAACACCTTTAAGTACAGCATCCCGAACCCTCCTCCGTTCTGGCAGGAAACGGTAACGACCGCTGCGTAAAAGGGAGGATGAGAACGCAAGTGCCGCCCGCAGGGCAAACACAGTTCAACAGTTCCAGCCAACTAGAGCAAAAAGGGCACGACTGGCCCTAAAGAACAAAGGCGAGCTGCGAGAAACATGGCAACCGTGTTTGGACCTGCAACGAGCAGTCTGCAGGAAGATCGGGGTGTGTCACTGCTACCTGGAAAATAATTATTAAAAGAGCCAATCTTCCTACCAATCATCCCCTCCAGAATGGTTTTGGCCTCTTACAGGTCTTTAACGCACCCCTATTTTGCCTCCAAAGCCTCCGCTTGAACTTGTTCTGTCACATTAACTGGTTTGGAACCACGCAAACCCAGCAAACAGTATTTTTGGACTTCAGGTAGTTTTAAGCTCATATTCCGTGAGTTTTTATAAGTAAAGAGAGCTCCGAATGAGTTAAGGCACCAACATGCCCCGAGAAACAAATAAATACCTTGGGCTAAATACAACCAAGTGTTCAGCAGTCAGTTAATTGCACAATTGTCTCCCAATTTGTAGCAAACGCTGCCGATGTCTTTCGAGACCCTAAACCACCAGAAACTTTGCGAATGTACCGACAAGGCGTTGACGAGACATTCTCAAGGTTCACTCTGTATTCCTGGCTACTCCTACCATAATCAGCATTCAGCAGCAAGATCAGCACGTCCTAACAATGAAATAAATATTCACACAATCAATACTAATGGTTCGAATGCTCAACACATCATTGAAAAGAGTGATTTTCCCATCTTCCTCCTGCCAATCCCAGGACTGCAGAAACGAGACCCTTGGCAACAACGTTCACAGAAGCGTCTGCAACGAATTCCAGGCCCGGAGCTCTGTCTGCGGCGCCCGCGAGACGTTTTACTGTGTCCGGAGCTGGTAGTCTGCGAGGGAACAAAAACCACCGGACCCAAGGGTTAGCGAGTTGTCCCACTGAAGGTACTAACGCAGATCAGCAAATAGGGATCAGCACTATAAAATAAAACCAGATCTTTGTGTGGAACGGCCACGAACACGAGCCCTAAAGTGATTACTGCACGCAGCTTTTGCTCGCAAATGATCTAGTATGTTTTAGCAAACGGTGTCTTCTACAACTTAAAGCTGGCATAGCCATATGCGTGAACAACTTCTTTTACCATTTATATTCCCCAAATCTCACCAAGTCCCAGCCTAACTACAAAATACTTGACCAGCATCACTGAGCTGTTCCAAAGTGTGTTTCGTCAAGACACCGAAAAAGGCGACTGGAGAAAGCAGCAGAGCTTCATCTACCTCGTATCTAAAGCACACAGTTTAATGCTGAAGAACAAACTGCCTTTGTGCGTGCTCCCATTTAGGGGTTCGCTGGAGAAACAAAACAGACAAGTTGGAGATGTCTGAAGTTTATTTACTGCTTTCCATTTACCTCCATTCTGGGTGATGTAACGAACCCACGGGAGGGCCTGGTAGCCACTCTTCTCAATGATCTTTAAGTAGCGAACCTGCAAAGAAAGACGTGAAGGAATAACGTCTGCGTCCCAGCCGAGCTGCGTTTAGGGCGTTAAAAAACAAACATCTGAGGGGGCAAAAAGACAATTTATGGATAATATCGAACAGGAATAGTCATGAGGACGAGACAAATGTGTGTGTTAAGCCAGTGTTTCTATTTTCAGCTACTAACCTGGATTCCTGAAGTGGTGAAGTACGGAATCTCGAACTTTACACTGATGGGAGGTTTTCCTTCCTTGTCCTCAGCTTCGACACTGGGCAGCCCAAAGTGAGCTCTCATCAGGTATTCTTTTCCACCCTGCGCAAACAGAGACAGGCTTTCCACACAGTCCCAGGGCTGGGAGGGACCTGGAAAGCTCATCCAGCGCAGTTAGGACAAGCCTGACACGTAACTCATTTTCTCCCAGCCTCACAGCAAGGGGGAAAAAAGAGCATTATTCTTTTTGGTGCTGCTGACCATTCTGTTGAAACGGTGACCACCCCATCCGCATGTGGAAGAGCTCAGGCTCCTGGAACCACCCAAGAAGCACAATCTGAAAAACTAAACCAGCTGCTGCTAAGTCTAGGCCAAGGGATTACACCACCCAAGCCAGCGCTCCAAAATCCGCTCTCTCCCCTGTTCTGCAAAGGATCGCGGTTAAACTAAACACTAACAGTATCTGAAACGTCTATTAGGAAGTTACGAGCCTCCATTTAAGGGAAAAGAGGAAGAGGCCGGTACTACCTGACACCACCAGAACTCGATTTAGGCAGAGTCCAAACGCTCATAAAATATTAACTTTTAGTAATTATTATGGTATTAAGCAGTAAAAACACCACTTACTGGAAAAGATTTAATGGACCAGACAATCTCACTGTTCTCGGGAACCCATTTGACACTTCCAACAGTGGTTTTAAACTTTGGCGAGTCCGCGTCGTTTGGAACCGGAATGTGAATCTCCACGTTGTTGGCAGTTGATCTCCGCTTAAATTGACTTTTTGCCTAAGGAGAAATCAGAAAGGTCTCTCAACGTTTCCATTACGTGAGCTCAGAGAGCTGCGAGACACACAGCTCCCCTCCACCCGGTCTACCGAGATCCAAAGTAAAGTCCCACAGAAATACTAAATACTTGTACAAAAACGCACATACTGCTGGTCGAGCTCTGGAAACAAATGAAGGAGAAGACTAAAATGAACCATTATAATGTCCTGACCTTGATCATGTACTCGATGCGGCTGTGGGAATGTTTTTCAATCACAGATTCAATCCAGATCAGTGGTTTTACCTGGTGGGGGAAAACACGTTCACAGCTGGAGGTTTTGCTTCGACAGTCACGAAGATCTTTCTACACTCAAAACGTGAACCCCACAGAAAAACCAGCAAGTCCGTGCTGTTCAAAACCATAACCGAGTTGTGTTTTTATTTAAGAGCTCAAATAATTATACAAATGAGTGAACACTGATATACCAACCTCCAAGCGTTACAGAACTCAAGGCCTCAAAAGGCATCTCCGCCTGATCCCCAACAACAAACACTCGCATTCCAGGATATTTGATAATTTATCACAGAATGTGAGGGGTTGGAAGGGCCCTGGGAAGCTCATCCAGGGCAATCGGTCTCCCCAGGGCAGAGCAGAGGGGCAGGAGAACCTCTCTGACCTACTGACCACCCCCTTCTAACCCCCCCAGGTCCCATTGGCTTCCTGGCCACAAGGGCCCAGTGCTGGCTCATGGTCACCCTGCTGTCCCCAGGACGAAGATGATTAATGAGTTTCAATAGTAGTTGGCAAGACAGAGACTTATTGCCAAGTTATTTCAAAACTCATTCTTACTTCCTCCAAGAAGAGCAACCACAAAGCTTTGCTATTAACGCTTGACTTGAAAACTACGACGCTGCCCATACTTCAAGAAATAAAAAATGAAGGGAAAACCATTAGTGATTTTGCCTACAATTTAAAACATTATATATAATAAAACGCAGACTTACGTGGGTATTAAGACGATACGACATGAGCTCAAACTCCCCGTCAGGCGGAATGAAAGAAATTGTCCTGTCGTTTTCAAAGCGAGAGAGACGAACACACTGGTGAAACTTTACATCTTCCAGTTCTACTGATTTACTTTTGCCACCTAGCAGAAAATACACATTTCAAGGGGCTACACAAGCGAAGACCAGAGTTCCAGCAGCGCAAAGCAGCTGTAAGCTGACACCCCCCCTTTTAGCCAGCACTTCCTCAGCTTGCGGGGGCTTCTCAGGACGCCAGAAGCCCCCATGAAAAAGAGATGAAGCTGAGACGGTTACCGTGCGTTATCACAATATCCCACCTTTGTGTGGTTATCGTAACGCAAAACCTAAAGTGCTTTTCTATGCCAATAACGGGAGTATTTAATACCTGCAGCTGAAGCTCAAGCACCCCACAACCTAAGCCCTGAGGTAACACCTCTCAGGATTCCCAGGGTGTCGCCGCAATACTCACGGCCTGTGTTGTCAAAGAGAACTTTGTCGTTCAGACCGAGGCGCAGCTCCGGCATTCCCGACAGAAAGACTCGCATTTTAATGGACCCCACGATCTCGCTCCGTAACACGTTTCCATTGGCACTGACCTGAAAAAACACCACAAGGAGGCAAGATGGCTCTGATGTGACACGTCACGACACCAAACGACACCCCCGCCCCATCCCCCAGTTTTCCTGGATCTCCTTGTCCTGAGCAATTCATTCAGGAGAGCAGAGGTCGGTCAGGAGGAAGATGGAGGAGGAAAGGACACGTCAGGAATTATTTGTCTACTGGATGCCCCCGGGGGCACTCGGTCTGACAGTCACACTGACTGTTTATCGGGCCCTGGCAGGTTTTCAGACAATACGCCCTTTTCAACACTGATTACGATTCTCAGGTGCTCACCAGCAGGTTAACAGACTCTATAACGTCCAGGAAAACTTCGTTTTTCCTGTATTTTATCCCTTCTGATCTCCACGAAACGGCATTCGTAACGGTGGCGGGCGGACGGGGAGCTCCAGTTTCAAGTTTGTGACCTTCCTGAGTGATGTACCTTTACAGCACAAAGAAATGAAACTTATACCTTGTGATTCTTTGCCTTTCGTACCTTTCATATCAGCAATAACAGAAGTTTGCCACTACAGAGCTATGCTTTATCAAGCCTCTGGTTTTTATAACTACACCGAGCCGAAACCATTGCGTGTAGAACACTCAAAACTCTCCAGGGAGTTTGTCACTGTAAGCGATGGGATTTGATACTTACTCCTGTAAAATTTTACTGTCAGTGGTTTGCGGATAACCAAAATCCATAAGCTCATCTAACAACTCATAAATAATAACAAAATTATCCCTAATGCTCTCTTCTTCCAACTCCTTGAAATATTCAGAAAAAACCTGAAACGAAATGACAGGAGGGAGGGGAAGAAGGAGGACGTGAGCGAGGAACAACGGCACATTCCGAATGCATTCTCGCATCTAAAACGTTTCAGAAAAGCCCCCAAACCCGTAATTCACACACAGCATTCTGTTCACCAGATTCGCCTCGAGACACTCATCGCAGTTACCAGAGAGCTACAGAACCCCAGAAACAGCTCCGAGCGCTGTGAAAAGTATCCGTGCCGGGGGGGATGAAGCAAACGCACAATCTGTGACGCGCCACTGCCCACGCGCCGGGTCCACAACCCCCTCCGTGTCCTCAGGTCTCGTGCAACTACTTACAGGATCGTGTCACATCCTTTCCCTACTCAGCTAAAAACTATCAACCCCATTATTAGCGGTTAGCAAGAGAGCTCTAGAAAATATTCAGATGTAAAGTAAAAACGCTATCACCATGGAGCTCTTTAGAAACGCGAGAGCTCTGCGCAGGTCTATTTAGATCAGAGTTAGATAGAACCGAAAGGAAGATGGAGGTTACACTTGAAATTTCTTACTCACCTGAACTACTTTATATAAAAATGAAAACACCAGTGACACACAAGCGTTTTTCTTAGAAGTTGCAACAACTGACAACGGATGTTCAGGAATATACGTTCCACGTGGGCATCGAAAAAAGTTTAGAAAGTGCAGTTTTAAAAGCCTTTGGGCAACGAGCGGTGGTCAAACAATTAAGAGTTAATCAATTCACTTACTGTATTTCTGGCCTAAAGAGAAACATCCAGGAAATAAGTTATTAGTTATTAGTTATTATTAATGTAAACACTTCACCCATCCTCTAGTTTTGCATTTAGACACAAATGTTGGAGATAAAACTGCAGCGCTTGCCATACACAAGCTGTCTACAGCATAAAGGATACGATATAAGTTGTTATGTTTAATCCACATAAAACGAACTCCCCCGTGCGCTAGAATAGGAGAGAGCGTCCCCTCTTCTTCCTTTTCCATAAGGATCGGCATAAAATGCTCCACCTCTGACATGTCCACATCCCCACGGTAGTTCCGGCAGATGAGAACCTGGAGAAAGCAACAGACCGGTTATCTTGTTCTCTCTCCTGAAAAGCCCTTGAGTGACTACGGAAGTCACCAGGCGTCACCCCAGCCCCTGTGAACACAACACAAATCCCGGTGCAAAACCACCTGTTGAGTGGAACACGGAGCCTCGGGTTTCATCGCACAGTCACGCGTTTATATTTTCAAGAGTTACCGCCCACCTCTGGCTGCACGTTTTAATAACGTTTTTAACACTGGAAAACATGCAGCTCCTCTGAAACAACCTCCCCCCAATCACGGCAGCAGTCATTACCCCAAGGGGGTGCCCACGGGCCCTGCTGCCACCTCCCCGACCAGCAGCCGCCCCCCTCAGCGGCTGCAACGGCGATCGGGCGACACAGGCCACCCTGCCACCGCGGGGCGGGAGCGGGAAAGCGGCTCCGCAGCCGCAACGGGGAACCCGCCGGCCCGGGGCCCCTCGGGGAGCGGGGCGCGCCCGACCCCCTTCAGCACCCGGCCCGGGGGAGAACCGTCCGGCCCGGGGGAGAACCGTCCGGCCGCAGCGCCCCCCGGGCCTCACCTTCCCCTTGAGGTCCAGCACGTAGACCGCGCTGGCCGACATCGCGCCTCCCGCCCGGCCGCCGCGTCCCCGGCCGCAGACACCCGCACTTCCGCTTCCTCCGCTTCACTTCCGGCAGGAAGCGGCGAAACGAGACCCGGCTGCCGGGGCGGGATACGCGCAGGACTCCGCCGCGGGAGCGGAGCAACATGACAACTCACTCACGTTAAATAGTCCCGGGGTCTATTTTTCCCCGCTGGGAAACGGTCCCGCAGCAGCGCTGGGTAACAACGGCGGGGAAGTGGGAGCCCCGGGCACGCCCTGAGCCCAACCAGGGGCGGGAGAGGGAGAATATTTGCATTTAGAAACAATATTTGGGTCCAAGAGGCCCATCAGGATTGTAAACACCAAGATACGCGTCACCTCTCAAAGGAGGGAGAGGTGCGAAGGCGGGAAAGGCACCTGAAAAGCCCCGCACACGAGCAGTTTCGCCCGTGCCGTGCCCGATTTACCGGCGGGGCGGCACCCGAAGGATGAGCGCAGCGTTTTAGTAAATTGCACCAAAGCTACAAATGACAGCAGAGCCCCCCAAAGAACTCCAGAGAGAACGAAATCACACAAACCCTCTTACAACAGAAGCTTATATGAGACTGTCAGACTTTTCACTTCCAAAAATAACAGTTAATATATATTTTAAAAAATGAACGTTTTCCAGCTGGCTCACAGCAATGGATTTTGGCCTTGATCTCATTTTAAGCACTAAAAACGCAGCCCTCTGCACCCATACAAATCAGAGCTCGTCAGCCAAGAAGAGACTTTGCGGAATATTCAGTTTTAAAAGAACAAAACAATGAAACGAGACAGTACACAGCCATAAACATTCAGAAGATATATTAAATACTGCGTGCGGGGAATACACAGATTTACAGGCCAGCCCTGTTCAGGACAAACAAACGCAGCGAGGTGCAGGGTCCGGAAAGCGGCCGTTCACTTGGTCCAGCTGACTTTGGGAATGTCGTAGTGCTCAGTCAGAGTGTCCAAGTGCCTGTTGAAGTCCTGGGGGTGAGAGACACAGAAAACAGGTAACGCTTGGCGCAGCCGCCGCCACCACTGAACCGCCAGCCCTGCCCCCCACGGCTCCTCCAGCCCAACAACCCTGACAAACGCACGCTGCCGCACGGACATGGGGGTGATCTGCCTCACCTCCACTCGCTGCTTATGGGTTTTTGATGCTTTCTTCAGGATCCGCTCCATTTGCTGGCGGAAAAACACAAGAGCCGGTTACTCCCACGGGAGGCTCCGGAGGTTTTGAGCCCCTGAGCGCTCAGCCCACGCAGGGCAGCCCTACCCGCTTCTCCTGCATCTTCTCGTAGGCCACCTGCGCCGGGGTCCGCTTGTCCAGCCCGCGCTTCTTCTCCTCCTCCTGCTTCTTGCTGCTCACGATCTGCTCCAGCATCTGCGCCTTCTCCTTTGCCTTCTTCTTCTTCCTGCGAGCAAAGCAGCGTCAGCCCCCAGCCCCGGCCGCCCCCCTGGCCCCGGGGCCGTCCCGCTGTGTGTGTATGTGTGTGTATGTGTGTATGTGTTGTACACGTGTCCTCTCACCGCTTGCCGGCCCCCAGGGCGCCCCCGCTGCCCTTCAGCCGCAGCGGCCCCCGCTGCACCGCCTCGTAGTCCGCCATGACACCTCCGCCATGACACTTCCGCCCCGCCGCGGGTCCCCCCTGGCGGCGGCGACCGGCGACATCCGGCGGCGTTGCCGTGGCAACCGCTCGTGCCCCTCCCTCCCGCCCTCCGTGAGGGGGAAAAAGCGCTTCCCGCCCAAACTTCTCTGACAGGGAAAGCTGAAAAATCCGGAAAAAAAACAGCTCCAGCCCTCCCCACGCATGTTTTTCCACGCCGAGGAGAACAATCCTGGGTGATTTGTGCTTATTTGAAGGCGCGCCGAGGGGGCGAGGCCAGTGTTGCTTCGCTGAGGGAAATAGTTTGCACCACGGCCAGCGGGTGGGTGGAAAGACCCAAGAAACGAAGGGTTTGCAGCCTGCCCGTGATCAAGAAAGAGGACACCCTGCCACACTACTAACACGTTTGAAGTAATTTACCGTATCTGAAGTAATGAAAAGGTCCGATCTGCAAGGGCTGCCTGTTCTCAAAGGCACCAACAAGCAGCCATGAGTTGCTTGGTAAAGCCTGTAAGCTGAGTCAGTTGAGCGCACAGGAGCCAGGTGAGTGGCGCTGGGTAAGAGCCTCCAGCAGCCACACTAAAGATTCGATGAAATGCGCCTGTTATGATACTTTGCATCCCGTGGCACAGGGCAGCCGGTCACTTGATCCCCTGCTACACCTGAACCTCATTGTCGCAGCTTTTAATAACTGAATGAATATCCAGGCCGCCTATAAAGGTGCCTTTGGGGAAAGGATGTTGGGACAAGAGTCAGCAGCCAGAGGCAGAAATGGGCAACAAACAGACCATTTTCACCCAGGCACAACTAGATGCTTATCAGGTACAAAAATGCCTAAATTGCTGTGTGGGTAGAACATTGAAAAATTGAGAAGTTTTTTTCTTAAAGAAATCTCTTAATAATATTAAGTAGGAGTGTTAAATTACAGCAAAGGTTTTAGTAACATGGTTTGATACTTACATCAAGAAGTAGGGTTATAAAATACTCCGAATTATATGCTAGAAAGAGCGAGCTTTAATGATTGACCACGTACAATATAACTTCATTTAGGTCACTGTATGGAAAAATGCACCCTAAAAAACTGTCATTACATGTTATGTCTTTTCTTATTTCATAGGACTGCACGTTCTTTACAAGGAAAGAAATTCTGAGGTGAGTCTTGTATATGCGTTTTGTGGACAGAGATCGCTGTAAAGGCGGGTTACACGTAGGGTGAGGTGTTTAAAAATAACTTTAAAATGGAATTACACAAATTTTAAGTGATCCCTTTGGACAACCTGAGCATTTTCATTGCTTTTTTAATGTACAAACCCTATGTTATCTATGCTAAACTGGGCCAGAATTCCACATTTTCTATTATTTCCTGTGTCACCTCATCTGGGTGTTCCTGCTCCATGGGGGATTGCACTGGATGAGCTTTCCAGGGCCCTTCAACCCCCGACATTCTGGGATCATTTCTTCAGAACCTTGATCTCTGTGTGTGAATTCTACAGACAGGATAAAATATGAATGGCTCTGTAATAATTATCTAAAGCTGTCTGCCTTGTCACATAGTAAATAGAGGCCAGAACCATACCTATGTCATGAATAAAACATCTATTATTGATAAGGATCCCTTTTAAAATTCTGCCCTATTGTTTTGTACATATCAACTGTGAATGGGATCCTTCTCTAGCACAAGAAATAAAGCAAATAGGATGCTGAAAAAGTGGTGAATATGTCAAAATTTTTTACACATTTTCTGTCTCTTGGACCTGAGTTCTGTGGAAAAATAGGAAGATACCTGCGGTGGATAAAAACCCAGTAGATCCGATCCTAGATCTCTCTTTTCCTGCCCATGACTTTAAACATTCAGGGTTTTATTCTGACATTTAAACTGAATCTTGTCATGCTCCAGTTGACATCCACTCTCTTTGGTCCTGTTCATCGTGGGGGTGGAAAACAGGTGTCTGTGTGTTTGGAAACTGCTTGGGTGGAGCTGCAGGGTGAAGGGCTTGTGCCTTGTTGTTACAAATACGTAAATCACAACTACACTAGGTGTGTGAAGACACTTGCTGACAATGCAGAAGTAAATCTGAGACTTTGTGAAAATCCGTTTGCAGATACGCAGTATCTAGTAGTTTGGCTGCCTGACCCCAGTGAGCATTTTCACCTCTTTGTTCTGTAAGCATGAAAGCTTTTTCTTTTCCACCGGTTTCACCCTGGCGTTCTTTTAAATACTGCCTCTTCCACCACCGACTGCAGACCATACTACATGTTGTTTAGTGACTGATATCATTCATCTGGTAAATGATGCAAAATATGAAGAATGATCTGGAAAAGGCAAACGCGTTGTTCTCAGTGGTCTAAATAACTTGTTCCCCAGACAAGCTTTTCTTTCTATTTCAGACTCTTTGACAGATACCGAGACCTGGCCCCACAGCTGGTGCCGCTCGACTACACTGGTAAACCAGCCGTGACACTTCCCTACGAGCTCATTGGCAGCATGCCCGAGCTGAAGGTACAGAGCAAGGAGCACAACTAGAATCAAGTGACACGGGTCGCTTTAATCTCCTCTTTTTAAATAATTTATCCCGTACTAATTGCTGGGAGGCTGAAATACAAATAACATTTGGCTATTGAAGTATTTTCTGGAAGCTTCTGGTGATTCTGCAAAAACAGCCTGAAGTTGCTGCTGTGCCTCCCTCTGATGCGTTAGACAAGAACATAGTAGTGGAAAGGGGAGTATTTGCCAAAAAGGGGATACAACAAAAATAATCTCGCTCCAATTGTGCCTTATCTGCACTGAAATAAAGGCAGTAAAGACGAGTTTCCCTTGCCCCTGTGTTCTGTGTCCCAGGACAACCCATTCCGCCAGCGCATTGCAGAGGTTTTCTCCGAGAACGGGGACGGCAACATGACTTTAGATGATTTCTTGGACATGTTTTCAGTGCTGAGTGAAATGGCTCCCAGAGACTTGAAAGCTTATTACGCTTTTAAAATTTACGGTGAGTGAGACATGCATAAAAAATGAACTTTGGGGAACACCCCCAGGTTCCAGTGTAAGTTGGGGAATGACCTATTAGAGAGCAGCGTAGGGGAAAGGGACCTGGGGGTCCTGGGGACAGCAGGGTGACCATGAGCCAGCACTGGGCCCTTGTGGCCAGGAAGCCAATGGTACCTGGGGTGGGTTAGAAGGGGGTGGTCAGTAGGTCAGAGAGGTTCTCCTGCCCCTCTGCTCTGCCCTGGGGAGACCACACCTGGAATATTGTGTCCAGTTGTGGCCCCTCAGTTCCAGCAGGACAGGGAACTGCTGCAGAGAGTCCAGCGCAGCCACCAAGATGCTGGAGGGAGTGGAGCATCTCCCGTGTGAGGAAAGGCTGAGGGAGCTGGGGCTCTGGAGCTGGACAAGAGGAGCCTGAGGGGGGACTCATTCCTGGGGATCAATGTGGAAAGGGGGAGTGTCAGGAGGATGGAGCCAGGCTCTTCTGGTGACAACCAGTGACAGGACAAGGGGCAATGGGTTCAAACTGGAACACAGGAGGTTCCACTTAAATTTGAGAAGAAACTTGTTGGGGTGAGGGTGGCAGAGCCTGGCCCAGGCTGCCCAGGGGGTTGTGGAGTCTCCTTCTGTGCAGACATTCCAACCCGCCTGGACACCTTCCTGTGTAACCTCATCTGGGTGTTCCTGCTCCATGGGGGATTGCACTGGATGAGCTTTCCAGGGCCCTTCAACCCCTGACACTCTGGGATTCTGTGATTTTTGTTACCGAATTTTTGTACAAGCAAACGTGGATGACTGCAGCACTTCATTTCTGATTTGAAAATTCTATTTACATAAATGTATCATGGCCTGGGAACCAAAGCTTTCCTATGAGGTCTTGTCACTCAACCACATAAAATGCTGACTTTTGTCACTTTGAATTAATTTTGTTTCCTTTGACAGATTTTAACAATGATGATTACATATGCAAATCAGATCTAGAGAAAACTGTTAACAAATTGACCCGAAATGAACTGACCGCGGAAGAAGTTAACCTTGTGTGTGACAAGGTGATTTACGAAGCTGATGTGGACAACGACGGCAAGCTGTCTTTGGAAGACTTTCAGCATATGATAATACGAGCTCCAGATTTCCTCAGGTAACATTTTCTTTTCTAACACATCGTTGCTCTTGGGTTTGTTTTGGTTTGTTTTTGTCAGCAGTCTCTGCAACGTGTGTTTTGTGTCTCCTCAGCCCCTGTAGATCGTCACCCTTCTCTGACACAGTTTCTAGCCGAGGTGCTCACCTCCAAGACTGGGCAAACAGAAGCTCAAAAAAGTGTGGAGCCTTCTTAATGTGCTTTTTGAACCTCTGATCTGCTTTGTACGTGACAAAAAGTCCTTGTAACTTAAAAGGTTAATATTAGCACTCCGGCTCCGTTGATAAGTATATGAGAGTAGTTCACTCCATGTCGTCTCTGCTGCACGTCTGACACAAAGCAGCACTCAAATCTTGTTGATTTAACATATCCTTTGCAAGTTCTTTGCAAAATAAAGGTTTCTAATTGATTGTACAGCCCCATTAACTGTAGTGAATCCCCTCGAACAGAGTGACACGTAAGTGATCATTACTTTCTTTTTCTTTAATAGCACATTTCACATTCGAATCTAATGAAACACGTAGACAGAACTGCCGCTTGGACCTCCAGCAACTCTTCACTTACTGTCCACGAGAGAGCAAAAGGAGAGGAGCTAAGAAGACAATTTCTGGTCAGAGAACTCTGTCTCTTGTTTACCTCCTTAAAAGGAACCATTCATTAAGCTCTTCATCAAGATTTCCCTGTAATCTAACAAAATGCCAATTTCCCCTGCTGCAAGAGCAAATCTCACCCAGACGGCAGGGTCGCCTCGTCGGGATGGAGGAGGCGCAGCTGCGAGCGGGGACGTTCCTCCGCTGAGAAAAGCGCTTGTAGAGTCACGGCAGCAAGAACAGGAGGAGGCCTTATTTATTAAAAAAAAGCTGCAAAAGCCCGAACAGACAAGGTGCTGGGAATCTGAGTGCTTTAGGTGTTACCTACGGCAACAATTAGGGTTAGAGCCATGCTCTTAATTGTGGGTGATCCTCAGAGAATTTCAAACCCCGCAGGGTTTGGAGGAAGAAGAGTGAAAAAGCTCTTGCTGCCTCCGGTGTTTGATGCAGAACCATGTCAGGCCCCCCCAGGAGGAGAATCCGTGGGAACTCAGTCTGGGGGGATGGATTCCTGGGTCCGAATCCACCCACAGGAGACGCTCCTGCTCCGTCTGTCCTGCCCGGCTCCACCGCAGCGCGGGTTCGTTAGTGCTGCGGGTTCGTTAGTGCTGCGGGTTCGTTAGGATGCTGCATCCCCCCGCCTGGGCTCCCCGTCCTGGCCCTGTCCCGCGGGTGTGACGGCGTGACAGTGCGTGCGCCTGGGCTCCAGCCGAGCCACTGACACGGCCTGGGTGCAAAACCAGGGCTTTGCGGGTGGTTCCCTTGGGTGACACACGCCGCGGGAGCAGGGGACGAATGCAGGGACAGTGGCAGCACGAGCTCCCGCCACAATCAGGCCCACGGAGGAACCCCGGCCCCACTCGTGTCCCGCCCCACTCGTGTCCCCGCCGGGCCCGCTACCCCCGCTACCCCCGCTACCCCCCCCCCCCCCCCCCCCCCCCCCCCCGCCACGTGGGACGGGCGGGGTCACAGCGGTGGGGCGGGGCCAGAAAGGGGGCGGGCGCAGAGGTGGACAGGGCAAGTGACGTCGCTGTCACTGGCGGTGCGAGACAGGCGGGATGGGCGTGGTCTATGGCAGAGTGGGCGGGGCTGCAGAGCGGATAGGCGGGCAGGCGCTGCTGGGGCGGGTACGGGGGCGTGGCTAGGCAGGCCGGGCGTGGTCAGGCAGGTGTGGGCGTAGCCGTGTGCTGAGGGCGGGGCCAGGCGGGCGGGGGCGGGGCCGAGCCCTCAGCTGACCGGCCGCCATTTTGTCGGCGCTGGGAGCCGAGCGGAGCTGTGGCCGCCGGGGCCGCCCCTGCCCGCCCTGCGCCGCGCCGGGGGACAGCGGCCGCGCCCCCGCCTCGCTGCTCGGGATGTGAGCGGCCCGGGCCCGCTGGTTTCACCCGCCTCTAGCGGTAGCAGCAGCAGCGGCCGCTCCCCGGCCGGGCTGAGCCCCGAGCGCAGGCCCCGCGGCCCGGCCCGGCCCCGCCATGGCGCTGAAGATGGTGAAGGGCAGCATCGACCGCATGTTTGACAAGAACCTGCAGGACCTGGTGCGCGGGATCCGCAACCACAAGGAGGACGAGGTGAGCGGTCCCCGGGCTGTCCCCGCTCCGGGCCGGGGAGCCTGCGCGGGCCCGGGTCCTGGCCCCGGGAAGGGGATGTCGTTGTTTTGGGGAAGGTGCGAGCAGGAATCCAAAGGAGGAAGATGGCACTGGGGCGTTGGGCTGGGGGGGAGCAGGGAGGAGTTAAGGGAGGGTCACGCGTGGCACTCGCTTTCCCTTTGGGTGCGTTGTGGTGGTGTTGAGGTCCCTGGCAGAGAGAGCAGCGGAATTCCTGCCTCTTGCGCTGGGTTCTGTTGCTGTACTAAATGAAACGTTTTTCATCATGAAGCTGGTGTATAGGAGAGCCGAGTTCAGTCATAATTCGGCTTTCAGATTATTCACGTTTATACCTTCTGACTTAAATGTGTTCTTGTTCCGAAGTTTCTGCGGGCGGAAGGCAGCTGGATGTCTTGGCTTGTTATTCCCTCCTGTGTGAGGGGCTCGGGATCAGGACTTTGGTACAGGTGAAATAACACGTTCTTGATGAGGAGTTCTGTGAGACTTTCCCGCGGGAGTGTCAGCTGTTAGTTGGGAGGTAGTGGACGCTAAGGGTGTCGCGTATGTTCATCTCCCCGTAAGCAGTCATGGCCTTAGAAGCTTTCTGATGAGCGGCCTAAAGTCGCGCTTTGCTGGAGTATCTGTGGGTTGCTGCGGAGCTGGGGACAGGCTGGAAGTGTTTGTCAGCTACAGTGACCCTTCATAAGAGTACAATATCCAAGTGGTGTCAGCTGGGAGGGTTGTAATCGTGTAACCAAGTGAAATAGTTTGGAAAACTATCATCTTCATCACTGGTGCTGTTGGACAGAAATACAAAATACAGCTTCCAAAACCACCCGAGTGTTCAAATGGCTTTTAAGCCTGTTGTGCGCAGGACGAGGTGCTGTTTGTTAGTGGTGATACCTGGGAAACTTATACGTCTGTTTTAGCATACGTTAAATGTATGGGTGTTTTGGTGAGGTGGTGCTGGTGTGAAGGGTGCGACGCCCAGCAAAACGTGGAAAACGCGGAGAAGTGGGAAGAGCATCTTCCTATGGACACGTAAGGCGTTGCACTCGAAGCTGGGGCCGGTGGGCGGTGTTTCTGCGGAGCGCGTCCCACAGCGCGCTCAGACCCGCCCTGGGTGCGCCAAGCGCTTGTCGCCTCGGTTCCGACTCATCCCGAACCGCGGGGACCCCCGAGCACACGCCCCAGGGCTTGTTGGGACGTAAATGAAGTGCCACGAGCCCTTCCGCAGCAGATTTTAAGTGTCCTCGGCTCCGTGGCGGGACTGAGGGGCACTGGGGTGCCTGGCGCTGTGGCTCCCGTCCTCGCTGCAGGGCGCTGAGTTACCTGCCAGAGCCCCGTCGCGTTTGGGCGTGTGGTCTGTGTCCGAAGCTGCCCCATTTCTTTTGAGTTTAAACCACCGAGAGTGGAGTGAGGGTCTCGTGTGAGGATGAGAGCCCAGGCGGGAGCTGACACAGTCGCTGTTCCGTGCAGACACTCTGCCCGTTTTCCAGCCTCCTGCGAGGCAGCGTAAGGCGTTGGATCTTTTCCTGGTTTGACATGTCGTGTTTGCTTTCCAACGGCCGGACGAACGCTTTAATCCCTGCGGCGTTTCCCGGCGCCGGATCGGGGTTGGAGGGAGAGCCACACCTGCACAGAAGGCTTGATCTGTTTCCTTCTCCCCTGACCTTCACTTCCAGTGTCTCCTCTTTCATGTTGAAAATGAATCCTTTGGTAGTGAAAGCAGCGAGTCTCTCATCTGCTATTGGGTGATTTTGTACCCTAAGGAGTAACTTCTTGCACTTTGTGTCTGCTTTTTATGGATGTGCTACACAGCAGGTCCAAGGGTTGGGGGTTTGTACCACGGACTGTGAAAAGTATACCAGGTTTTCCCTAGGTATTCCAAACTAATACATTATTTCTGTTTAGGAGTGTTCTCCTGAATGTGAAATGAAAGGAGGGATGACCCTTTGATGCTGTTTGACTCTTGTACAGTGTTTTGCAGTTAAGGAGTTTGGTCCCAACAAGGAGGCTACTGTCAGATGCCATGGGGAGAGGCTCTTTTATAAAACTGAAATGATGAACTAACAGGAACAGAGATATTAAATGAGTGGTGCTTTGTTCTGCTCAGACCATAGCCCTCTGTGTCTCAATGCCTTTGATTTACTGGAGGATGCTTAAGGAGGAAGAAGGAGTTTGAGTCCTGCCCAAAATGTCTCCCTTGTCTTTCAGAGAATCGGCTGCTCGTGCGCCAGGATTAGCACTTCGCTTCTTTGGGAATCGATGCTTTCAGCAAAAAGCATATTAACATGTTCTTGTGTGTAGTGGTTGGTGATAAGTATGTCCTTGCTGCTTTACGTTTAAGAAGTTGTTTTATACAGGAGCAAATCGAGCCATTGGTGTTACTGATGGCGAAAAATAAGCGTGAATTTCAGCTGATAATGAAAGGCTGAGCAGAGGCATGTTGGGTGTGCGTGCTGTGAAATACGTGTTTCCCTGCTCAAAGACGGGGCTCACCGAACCGTTCTCGCCTCTTAGTGACCGTGACCTAAGGACGGTGGACTTGTATTGTTAAAAAAACCCTTTTTCCCTAAATACAGCGCTGCTGTGCGTGGCTGCACACTGCTGCTTTGCTGACACGTGTGCAGATGAAATCGTGGCGCAAGGAGTTTTGAGGAGTCTTTTAACATCACAAAGTCCTTTGGGCGCAAGCTGTCGTCAGCGGGGCCGAAGCCCATCTGATGGCTCGGCCTCTGGCCACTGTTGCACTGCCACCATCGAATGGTGAAGATTACGGCATGGAACGTAACAGGAGTTTTGAGGAGTGCTCCAAAGCTGGTTGGTGCCCAGGACCGGTCATCCCAGCCCGACCGACGGCGTGCAGGTCGTCGGTGACAGGTCGCCGGTGCTCCAGCAGTTACTCTTGTCATCTGTGTGTTCATATCTTCGAAGGAAGCTCATTATTCCACCCACTTTCAAGTGGATCTGGAGTTGCTGTTGTTAATTCTCTGAGCGTGTGAATCGCTGGAAAAGACAAAGTTGGAAATTGAAACAATACACAAGGGAGGGTTGGGTGAGGACCTCAGCTGGTAAAAAACAGAGTAGTGGTGGCCGGCACGGTGGCCAGGCCTGTGTGACAATGGCCCTTATCTGCTGTGTCACGGAAAATAAAGGGCCTGGAGCCGCGGAACATGAGCCAAGATGTGGGTTTTCTGGGTGGTTACAAGCAGAGAGCAGCGGAGGCTTCGCAGTAGTGCTGCCTTTCATTAGCTTTTTGCTTTCTCCTCTGGTAAATATTCCTTAATTGACTGTGGCGTAAGTGGGGCTAAAAGCTGTGTTCCCAGTGCAGATCCTTCCGTAGCTGTAGCTGTAGCTGTAGCTGTAGCTGTAGCTGTAGCTGTAGCTGTAGCTGTAGCTGTAGCTGTAGCTGTAGCTGTAGCTGTCGCCGTCCCTTCCCAGCGTTTGGAACGCTCCAGGTGGCTTTTCCCACATCTTTAAGTAGAAGTTCTGCCCAGATAGGCCCAGGGCGCAGAAAGAGCTGCGGGAGCCTCATCCTCAGAAACGGAGCGCCCAGCGCTGCACTTCTGGCGAGGTCGGTGGAAGAACAGACAGAATTCAAAGTGAAATGAAGATATTATCTAATTTTCTGCCCTGTGGACATCTTCAGAGAGTTGTTTATTGGATGCTTTTTGATGCAGCTCTTTGTCCCGGTGCTGAGTGCGGAAAATGTGGCCTTTTGTGATTTCCTCTCATGTCAATGTCCACAAGAGTGATTGAAAAACCTCTTCCTCTGCGGTGTGGGTTAGTGAACGTATTGAGTGTACAAAGAGTACCCTTAGGTTCTTCACTTCGAACGGCAGCACGTCCTGTTTCTGCTGCGATATGAGGAGCAGCAAGGGAACCTTTAAACAGTGTTCATCAGAAAGACCGAGTCATGGGACCACTCACAAAGAAGCATTTGTGTTCCTGGGGTTATTAAAAAACCTGATGCTTCATGCTGGAAAATAGAAATGCTTCATAACCCAAAGGGCAGTCTGCTGAAATCCAGGTGGTAGGAAGTGTGAAGATATTTGAGTGAGGTACACGGTGCAGAAAATAACATGGCTAGTGGAAGCTTTAGCATCTCTCTGGTCTTAAAGGCTGTCTGCTCAGGTATGATTTACACAGCACGGGCCCCCGAGGATCGTTTAATTGTCGTGCAATTAAATTAACAAATCCTGTGATCAGACTGAAGGCACGTTGGGTTTCACATTGAAGTGGGAGACTAAATGGATCAGTTTTCTTCATGTTGCTCATTGCTGGCAGCGCTACTCTGCAGATTAACAAAAAGTTAATGCCTGCTGATCCTTTAAAGCTTTCTATAAATAGGGCCTTTCGTTCCTTGGAGTCTGTTAGGATTTGAAGTCCAGCCGTGTTGGAGGCGCTTCCTTCTGCTCTTCCGGTTCCCGTAGTTCGGTTTCGGATCTGAGCTCTGCAATGTGCTTTTCCTCTCTCTGCAGGGGCAGTTGCTGGTTTAGTTGGGTCCCTGGTAGGCAGGGGCTGGGCACTCGGGACCCCGTGTCTGCCTGTGCTGGGCTTCTCCTTCCCCTCCTGATCGCGCTGTAGTTTGTGTTCAGCTCCCGAGAGGTTTGCAGGAAGCTTAAGCCGGTGTTTCAGCAGTTTGGGGACAGGTGCTGTGGGAAATGCCAGCCGTGCCTTGTGGCGATGGGCGTAAAGACTGAGAAGCTGCGTGTTGGAATTCCGCACGGGAGCCGGTGCTGAGCAAGACGTGGCAGCGAGACAGACGCGGGCAGGGCTCTGTGACGCTGCCCCAGCGTGTTCTTGTGTGCGCATCAAATATTCAAGGCTGGGTACAATGCGCTGGGAGATCGGTTGTGTGTTGTGTCAGTCGTTCTTTCAGCAGCTCTGATCAAGTGTGTGTTTGCTACTATCAGAAGTTGTTGGGTTTGGGGATTTTTTTGTTTTTCTTTTTTTACTTTAAACTCAAGAGCTTAAACTTCCCCTGGGAGTTACCTGGACATGAATCTCTCTCAGGCCACGGGTTTAGAATCCAGATCTCCTGCTTCCCTCCCACAAGCACAGATGGGATTGATTGGAAAGGGAGGGAGGTCCTGAGCTGTAAACACTGTGACATTCCGCTTGCTGAGTTACCCAGAAATGAGTACGAGTGACTGTGGTGTGTGGTGAAGCAGGGGTGGATGGCGAGGAGTGGAAACCACTGCAGAAACATCTCCGTGCACTTTTGGCCTTCTAAGAGAGCTGTGAAGTTTCTTGTTCAGTAAAACGTTTGTCAGAATTACCTGCTCACCTAAATTGTGTGTGTGAAACCTGGTGCTTGCACATGATGAGTTCTGCTGTTTCTCCTCACTAACATGCTCGAAATCCACAAAACTCATAATGAGTACAAATTATTGTTTATTTTCCTCAGGCAAAATACATCTCACAGTGCATCGATGAGATCAAGCAGGAGCTGAAGCAGGACAACATTGCCGTGAAGGCCAACGCAGTCTGCAAACTCACCTATGTAAGTGCTCTGCTGGGCAGCGACCTGGTCCCAGCTCTACTTCTCCTTAACTTCCTGCTGACTGGGAGCTGCTCCTGGGTCCGCCTGCTGTCCTCAGAGTGCAGGTGAAAGCGCTCCCACGTGTCTGACATCAAGGGCTCCCTGTTCCCGCTCCGCCCATCGTGCTGGCGTCAGTATTGGTACAAATTTCTTTTATTGAGATAGGGCAGGAAGCTAATCTGATGTCAGACTAATCCAATTTAAAAAGTTGTTTTCAGCCGGGTTGTTTCCCATCACACCGTGGCATGAGCGCTCGGAGCTGGTGTTTGTTTCTCTTTGCGCAGCCCTTTGTCAAGAGGGAGAGGAGGGAAATACCTCTGAAGAATATTTTTTGTGGTTCTGTTCTGGTTTTGATTTAAAAGCAAAATCCGGGCTGGGGGGGAAACCTTCACAACGGTGCTGATATAACTGCAGCTGTGTTACCTGGAATTAACGCAGACTGCTCAAAACTTGCTTCTGGTGGAACCTGGAGACTTCATTCACATACTGCGAGTGCCGTAGAATGGAGCATTACTCATAAACTCAAGATGTCTTACAGTGTTATTTTTGACTCTGGTTCCATCCTCAGTGTTCTGAGGTATCTTGACCCGTTTTCTTGAGCCTCTTGTTTGCGAAGTTTCTTACTGTGGCTGCTCTGCTCGCAGTTACAGATGCTGGGCTACGACATCAGCTGGGCTGCTTTCAACATCATCGAGGTCATGAGCGCGTCCAAGTTTACATTCAAAGTGAGTGTTCGGTGTAACTCCAGCTGTACTCGCCAAGCTGCTTCATTACTCTAATTAATGAATACGATGGTCCATAGTTTCCAAATTGGGCTTTAATACCTGAAAGGTGGGAGTTGTGGAGCATTATTCTTGCTTTGTACTGACAAAATAAATGTAATATTCTCCATTTCTCCTACTGACAGTCCTGGTTTATTTGTACATCTTCATGGTAATTGGACCTGTGTGTACTAAAAGGTAGAGGAGGTGAAGCTAGTTTTAATATCCTGAAGACAGATGTATTGTCACTGGAGATATTGCTTGTCTGAGATTAGGAAAGGGGATTTATACCAGGAAAGGACAGAGAACCTTGTCAGGTTATACAGACCTCCTGCCTCATCTCTTTAGTGTTGCTCATGAAGCTGCTGGTGGCTGCTCATCTCAATGTTGTCTGAACTTAATTTTCCTCTTCTCCTCCCTGCCCTTTCTAGAGAATCGGTTACCTAGCTGCCTCCCAGTGCTTTCATGAAGGGACTGATGTAATTATGTTGACTACTAATCAGATCCGAAAGGTAAAACTTTTGACTTCAGTTCTCAATTTTTGCTTGCTCTGTCTCCCTACTTGTATTTTCCAATCCGTATGGATTATTCCCCAGTGTAACGGTAAGAAAAATGTCCCCATTCCTGAAGTAAAAGGAGCCGTCACCTGGCTCCACAGAGTTTCCATTTGTGAGGGCTGTTTTCGTCTGGCGGTAGCAGATGAGGCTCGTGATTGCTTGTAGAACGGTGCTGACTGCATGTGGGCTTGTGTTCTGTGTCCGTGTGCCCAAGTGTCTGTGTTCATTTTCACGGAGTTTAGCGCTTGAATGGTTGGAGTTATTGGGGTACAGCATTATTTTCCTGATCTTCAGATTACAGATATATTTGTAAAGCTCTTAAGTGTTTAAAGATTCCTCATGGCCATCGTTAAACCCCAGGCCAGCTGTACTTTAGCAGGTGTTAGAGAGCATTCCTGTTCATAGCTGATATGAATATTGCCATGCAGTAAAGTTCCGCTTCATAACTGTTGAGCGAATGAAACTGGGCTGAGAAAATTGTTTCTTGACGTTGTGCGTGATCTGAAATGTTTGAGTGTGTTTTTCCTTTTCTAGGACCTGAGTAGCCCTAACCAGTATGATACTGGAGTTGCACTGACTGGCTTGTCCTGTTTTGTTACTCCAGATCTTGCCAGGGACTTGGCAAATGACATCATGACACTGGTGAGTGGAGAGGGTTGGGACAAAACACAGCACGTTTTTCCTGTAATTACAGAATGTTAAATGGTTCAAAGCTGGTAAATAAATTTGGAAGTATTGCACGTGAAAACCGATGGGTTGTTCTTGTGGGGTTTTTGGGGAGCCTTTGCAGATCTTAGCTCCAGATGATGACATGGAGTATTGCTCTTAGTTTTAGTGATAAATGACAGTATGTAGCTCTCCCCTCAAAGCCGCTTGTTCCAAAAGTAGGTGAAGCCATTTTGGGATGGTGGGGGGACATATGGACCTAGAGAAGAGCTCTGGGATCACGAACTTCCTAAGAGCCCGGTTGCGATGGTTTCGTTCGCAGATGTCTCACACAAAGCCTTACATCAGGAAGAAGGCCGTGTTAATCATGTACAAAGTTTTTCTGAAATACCCGGAGTCCCTCCGTCCCGCATTTCCTCGCCTTAAAGAGAAACTTGAAGATCCAGATCCCGGTGAGTGGATTTCAGTAGATTACTTCTGGATTATTTTCTCTGTATCAAATTCCAGCTCTGAGTCCGGGCTCCTCAGTGCCACCTCGGTGCAGTTCGGCTGCAGCACGGGGAATTCGCAGTCGCTCTGGATCATGGTCACGCTTCTGCTTGATCTTCCCTGGCACCAAAACACTGTGAACTTGTTGGAACAATTTGGTGTGCGATGCAGTTCTCCGACCTGCAGTCGGTTTAGAGACTTTTTGTTGCACGGGCAGGACTAATCTGGTGTGGACGTGGAAGATGTGTCTTCCAGGGACAATGTTCTAAAGAAGGCAAAGACACACACAACTGCACCTGCAAACGGAGGGAAGAAAATACCTGTTATGAGGGAAGGACTGCTCTCCACTAGAAACCCAGACCATCCGGAGTCAAATATTCCAAACTGAGAATAATCAGCTTAGATGATGAGCAATTAGAAGGGAGTTAACTTGTCTAGTTACACTGAAGGACTCAGTATTTTTGTGTTGTATTTAGATGTGTCTAATTAACACACCATAAAGAAGCGGGAATGTTTGGAAGTGTTCTGGTGGGTGGGATTATTGGTTACTATCCTGTCGTGTCCCACAGCCAAGCTGCCCGCAGTAAAGCGGGAAGGACGCCGGCGCTGTCCTGGTGTTTCTAATACTGGACCCAAAGCAGATCCCCAGCTTGCTGATGTATCAAAAACCAGCCAGAATCCTGGGTTTAGTTCCCTGCCTGGCGGTTGCTGATGGGGCTGAACCACACAAGGCTGAATCTTTAGCTGCTGTTGTCAGTTACAATTAAGCGTTGATGAGGTTTCTGCTTTCCCGCTCGTTTTGCCCAGGTGTGCAGTCTGCTGCAGTGAACGTGATCTGTGAGCTGGCCCGACGCAATCCCAAGAACTACCTTTCCCTGGCTCCGCTCTTCTTCAAGTTGATGACGTCGTCAACCAATAATTGGGTTCTCATTAAAATTATAAAACTGGCAAGTATTCCGGATCTGTGTTCGCAGCATTTGGGTTCCTGTTAATTACCTCAGGCGCAAAAATAGATCTTTTGCGTGGAGGTGTAACTACCATTAAATCCAAATAAAAAGAAACGGGGAATATCTTCTAATGTTTGTGAACATAAGCAAAGAGACAGAAATATTTTAACATAGCTTGGTTTAAATACAGTGAACTGAAATCTAAATCATGTTTTTATACTGTTTAAAAGCAGCTGTTAAATCCCTTTCTTGTCTGCACTTCTTTTTAATAGTTTGGTGCTCTTACTCCATTAGAACCAAGGCTGGGGAAGAAACTGATTGAGCCTCTGACCAACCTCATCCATAGGTTCGTACGACAAGCGTTCTTGGTTGGGCAGGGCTGGGGACGTGCCTGTGGTGGGTCAGCTGTCGGGCCTGTGGGTGCGTTTCTGGATGTGTTCTTGAGCCTCGATATCTTGGCTGCAGGTATCACGAGATAATCGCATCAGGACTGTTCCTGAAAAACCCGAGTGAGACAAAATACCTTAAAGGAAAATCTTTGGGTGCCTGTCAGCATGAATTTCTCCAGAGCGGGCAGGAAAATTGGAGCAATTTGCTTTCCTTTCACTTTATTTTAAGCCAGAGATGACTATGGAGAATATATAAAACCTCTGGCTTAAGAAAGGCTCAGCTGTATGTTTGCGTGTTCTGCTCACCTACAGCCACCAGAGCACGACAGGGAGTGCAGTGAGTTCCCTCTCGTGCCTGTGTCAGCCCAGACACGGGGGTTGAGTCACCGCTTCCGTCCCCATCCCCTGTGTTACAGTGCTGGTACTTGCTGCTCCTCCCCGATTCTTGGTTTTAAATATTCAGTAGTCCTTCCTCCCCCCGACAGTTTTTAGGCGAGAACCATTTGATCTGGTTTGAAGCTATACGGAACAGAATACTGGCAATTTCTTGTGTAATTAAAGGTGTTAACTAGCGCCAAGATATTGCTGACAAATCTTCAAAATGTGCTGGTTTTATTCCTTATTTGTAATATTTGATTTCTGTTTCAGCACCTCAGCCATGTCTCTCTTATACGAATGTGTGAACACGGTAATAGCAGGTGAGAACTGGAATTTGAGACCTAGGAAAAAAAAATGAACTTTGTCATCAATTAACACCATCTGTAAACCTTTTTTAACCTCATGTATTCTATAACTGAAATGAGTCGCCTGACAGACTTTGTGTTCCCGTGTAACTGAAATCCTGTGCTGTCCGTCGGTGACGCGGAGTCACTGCGGCCCTGCTGTCGTTCCTCTTAAGGCAGATGAAACTGCAGTTTGTGTAACAACTGTCTCTCCTGCCCCGAGACCCCCAAACAAGAATAACGCGGGGTCTGTGAGCCGAGCTGGCCTTGCCCTTGAGCTGTTGTTATCGCATTCCTGGGAACGCAGAAATACTCACAGGAATCTCTGCTTCTGGTTTCAGTGTTGATCTCCCTGTCGTCTGGGATGCCGAACCACAGCGCGAGCATCCAGGTACTGCGCTGGGCTTGGCGGGGGTTGGTTGCATAGTCAACTTTAAGGCTTTTAGGGCTCGCAGTAAGCACGCCATGGTCTTTTCTTCCAGCTTTGTGTTCAGAAGTTAAGGATATTGATAGAAGATTCCGACCAGAACTGTAAGTATGTTGCTTGTCTTCATGGAAGCCTTGAGCAACCAACCGCTGGGAGAAACCGCAGCAGCCTCAGAGCAATGAGCTGTTTCCCCAGACACTTTGCTCAGTGTTGTAGTGTCTGGTGCGTTGTAAACAGTTGCTGAGGTTTTTAATGTGGAATTAAGATTTCACGCTCAACAAAAACCAGCGTTTCTATATTTGGAAAGAAGTTTTATTTTGTCTTTCGCAGTGAAATACCTGGGACTGTTGGCTATGTCCAAAATCCTGAAAACGCATCCCAAATCAGTCCAGTCTCACAAGGATCTCATTCTCCAGTGTCTGGATGACAAAGATGAGTCAATCCGACTCAGAGCTTTGGATCTCCTGTACGGCATGGTGCGTTTCCACGCGGATTTCCTTTACTCTCCAGCCCCCGTGACCCCTTAGGAGGAGATCTCACAAATACATGCAGCTTTCTCTTCCCTCTCTCCCCAGTAGCCTTGTGATAATAAGGGTTTCTGTGTTGCTGTTAGTTCTGACTCTCAGCTCTCCTGCAGCATTGGTCTTGTGAACTTGTGCTGCCTCTGCTTTAATAATGATGTTGAAAAGAAATAAATGGGTTCCTTTTACGATGTGACCCAGGTTGGGGCCTGCAGAGATGGTTCTGATTTCTTAACACACGACACAGGTCCATCAAAGAGCTGCTTGAGTGGACTTAGGGGGACTTGACAGTGTGGGAAACGGCTTAGTTGTGCTTCAACCCTCCAATACTTCAACAGGTATCGAAGAAGAACTTGATGGAGATAGTGAAGAAGCTGATGATTCACGTGGATAAAGCAGAAGGGACGACGTACCGGGATGAGCTGCTGACCAAAATCATAGACATCTGCAGTCAGTCCAACTATCAATATATCACAAACTTCGAATGGTCAGTGTTTTTGTGTGTCAACTTTGAGATTGTCAGCAGCAGTAACAGGTGATTGTCTGCTGACAAAGCTGCGTCCCGTTGGCTCCTTGCAGGTACATAAGCATCCTGGTGGAGCTGACCCGGCTGGAGGGCACGCGGCACGGGCACCTCATAGCGGCGCAGATGTTGGACGTAGCCATCAGAGTTAAAGCGATTCGCAGATTTGCGGTTTCCCAGATGGCCATGCTCCTGGACAACGCTCATCTCATCGCCAGCAACACGCAGCGGAACGGCATCTGCGAGGTGCTGTACGCCGCCGCCTGGATCTGTGGGGAGTTCTCCGAGTAAGTGCGAGCACGAGGCCTGACGCGATTCGAGCGGCTTCTTTTGAAAAGTTCTCCATGAAGACTGATGGAATGTGGAAATTTCAGTTGTTTTGTATCTGCCCGCTCTGTCTTTACAGACACCTCGAGGAGGCGAACCAAACTTTAGAAGCAATGTTGAGGCCTAAAGTTACGACTCTACCCGGCCACATCCAGGCGGTTTACGTCCAGAACATGGTGAAGCTCTACGCCTCCATCCTCCAGCAGAAGGAGCAGGCTGGGGAGAAGGAAGCAGCTCAGGAAATTACACAGCTGATGATTGAGCGTTTGCCGCAGTTTGTACAGAGTGCAGATCTAGAGGTTCAGGAGAGGGTAAGAGAACAAAATGACTTTGGAGTTTATCACACAAAGTCTCTTGTTGGTAGTGGAGCACACGTGTCGCTTTTTGTGGACGTGCATGGTTTATAAAAGCCGTTGTTACCAGTGGAGTGGTGCGTTTATTCTGTACGTCGTGTAACTCGGTAAAAGAGAAGCTCTAGAACTAGAGTGGGAAGAGTGGTGATGTTTCATGCTGAAGCCCCGATCGTATTCTATCTTTTACCGTCTCTGGAGACTGCTTGCCACAATTTCACCCAAAACAATTTGATTTTAAAATCATACAAGCACGTAAGGGCAGAAAAAGGGCACAGCTAGAAGAGAGGGTTAACATGGGTTTTCTTTTCAATTCAGTTTGTTATTAATTCTGAAGTTGCTTCTGCATTTGTTTTCAGGCATCTTGCATCTTGCAACTAATAAAATATATTCAAAAGCTACAAGTAAAGGAAGTACCTGTGGCTGAGGAAGTCATCGCCCTGTTTGCCGGCGAGCTGAACCCCGTGGCTCCCAAAGCACAGAAGAAAGTCCCGGTTCCAGAGGGGTAAGGTTCCTTCTCTCCCAAAGCCTTATTTAAACTTAAATAGTAAAGCTAAATATGTGATTGGGAAAACTGGAGTACACGGGGTACTGAGTTAAACTATTTGTTTACCACAATTCTTACCAGTTTGGACCTCGATGCCTGGATCAATGAACCTCCGTCAGACAGCGAGTCTGAAGAGGAAAAGCCCAAAACGATATTTCATGATGAGGAACAGAGGCATTCCAGACACAGACAGCCAGAAATAGACGAAGAGGAACTGGCCAGAGTGAGTGAACGTCAAAATGCTGTTCCCTGTGTGATTCAGTAGCCGTGTTGTAAGTGCTGCGAGAGCAGTCGGAGCTGTTGTGGATCCTCCCTGTGCCCGGGGAGCCGTTCTGCCCTCTGCAGCTCAGGAAACTGCTCGTTTGATGGGAACAAAGCACATGCAGTTGGATACAGGTAACGTTTTAGGCACGTGGAACATGATTCCGTGTGCTCTGCGTTGGCAGGAAAAGAGGCAGAAGCTCGTTTTTGTTGTAATGTGGCCATTCTCAGTAGTTATTCCGCCTTTCCTGCTTCTGACCGTGTTTTCATAAAGAAGACTTTTCACTTCCTCTCTTTGCAAAAATGAAAATAGAATCATTTGGATTGCCATAAAAATCTGATGTTTGGGAACTCTCTACAATTAAAAAACGAAGGGAGAGTGTTCTGAGAAATATTGGTTATAGTAGTAACAGCGCTTGTAGTTATATCCTAGTGTGTCTTGTAACTCAAAACTGGTTTATCATACACAAGCTACTGTGCTTTGGTCTTCGTGCAGCTAGTTCTGTATTGTTCCAAAAATGCAGGGAGATTTTGCACTTTGCCTTTTATCTCTTTGCTTAGAAACAAACATTCTATTTGCAAATGCTCTTTGGTTTCAGCGTCGAGAAGCCCGGAAACAAGAACAGGCGAACAACCCGTTTTACATTAAAAGCTCTCCCTCCCCGCAGAAGGTGGGTGTGAGTTCCCGTTCTCGCTGGTCTCTGGGGTGACTGCGGGAGGCTCTTGCTGAGCGTCAGCGCTGCCGCTCCCCCCGGGACAGGCTGGTTTACCGGCCGTTCTGGTCACTTCCTAGCGTGCCGATGGGGCCAGCTGCCCGCAGCTGGTTTTGTAAGTCTTGCTTGTGTTAAAAACAGCAGCAGAGCTAAAAGCCGAGCTGGAAGTGGGGCCTGTTTAATAGTTGTCATCTGGCTTTACAAAACACCCTGCTACCGCGCAGGATTTGGTACTGCGCTGTTCCGTCCCTAGCCTTTAAAGTGTCCACTTAAAGGATTAAACTGCGTGGTGTTTTGAAAAGTGTCTATTTATATAGATGTGCATCTGGCGATGCTCAGAATATAACAGATCTTTGTTTTCCCAGCGATACCAAGACACTCCAGGTGTGGAACATATACCTGTGGTCCAGATCGACCTTTCTGTCCCCCTAAAAGTTCCAGGTAAGTGCAAATAATATTGAAAATTCATTACAGAAATGCAGTTAAGCAAAAGGAATCACTCCTCCTTAGGTTTTTAAAGGCAAGGAACGTTCTCAGGCTCTTAAATATCTCCTTAACTTCCATGTGTGTGAATAGTCGTTTAGATGCTCTTTGTCAGTTAACATGGACAAGAATGAGTGAGGAAGCCGGAGCTCGGCGCTGGCTGGGGGAGGAGGAGTGCGGCAGCAAACTGCCGGGGCGCTGTGTGGGTGGCGTGGAGGCGCGGACGCCTGATCCCTCTCTCCCAGAGCCCAGAACAGGGTCGCCCCTGTCGTGCTGTTGGAGCGCCCGGTGTCCGTGCCGCCTGACGGCACTTTGCCTTCCCCGCAGGAATGCCCATGTCTGACCAGTACGTGAAACTGGAAGAGGAGCGAAGACACAAACAGAAACTGGAGAAAGACAAGAAAAAGAAAAAGCAGAAAAAGGAGAAGAGGGGTAAACATCATCGGCACAACTCCCTGCACACGGAGAGCGAGGAGGACATTGCTCCAGCTCACCACGTCGATATCATAACGGAAGAGATGCCAGAGGTCAGTTGTGTTGGTTGCTGCTCCGAGTGCATCTGCGTGCTCTGCTGTTTTTCCCCAGAACTGCCCTCCGGTCGGTCTTGTTGCCGTTCAAGAGCTCTGACTTCTTGCGAAGCTGTTGAAGAAGTGACTGATTGAGATGGTCCCGGGCTGTTCTTTGCGGGAGAAGAAATTATTCTCTTTTTGTGCACAAAAAGACCAAAATTGCCACTGAAGCTATTAAAAAAACCCAGCAAAACAAACGATATGCATCACTGCTATAAAAGTAACACTGTCCAAATAGTCACTTCATTTATTATGCTCTGCTGCCTTGCTTTGACATTAACTTACTGTCTAGTCAGCAGGTTTGCAGCTGATGATAATTAATTGCACATGCTAATGATGTCATGTGTATTTGTTCCTAAAATTTCCTTTAATCAAAACCGAACGGCAGCAATTCAAACCCTGCAGTTTATGAAGAATGGTTTTCTGTTCTAAATTAACCATGTAACTCAGTGCTGCATTAAAGCGCGTTGTTGGTGTGACTGCCTGGCTGCAGGCTGGCCTGTGCCAGGCCGCAGTCCTGAAAACTGCTGGGGGGGCGTAGAGCTTCAGTTTTGAAGTTGCCTGTGGTTTGTTCCGTGAGTGGACGGTCTCCTTATCTCTCCCGCAGAACGCTTTGCCCAGTGATGAGGATGACAAAGATCCAAATGATCCATATAAGGCCCTTGATATAGATCTGGATAAGTAAGTGACAGTTTTCTGTGTGAATTTCCTCAATTGCTGGCCAGAATGTGTGAGGGCAGAACTGGGGCTGAACTATCTGCAGTCCACTAGGTGAAAGACTGAATCTCTTGTCGTGTCTTGGCTGTGACCCTGCGTGGCTGGACACGAAGAAGAAGTTGATTATGCTGAGGGTGCTGAGAGCCTGGCCCAGGTTCCCAGAGAGGGGGTAGATGAACCATCCCTGAGACACCCCAGGCCAGGCTGGACGGGGCTCTGAGCACCCTGAGCTGGTGACGATGTCCCTGTCATGGCCGGGGGCACTGGGGAGCGGGGATTTTCTGTGGTTCTCTAATCCGCACTTGGGCTCCTGCTGCAGCACAGGTGATAGACGCTGAGCTGCTGAAGTACTGGGGGGTTGGGCAGGGAATCATTTTGTGTGACTGAATGGGGTCTGAAAGCGCAGACAGCGTAGCTGGGATCCGATGGGGGAGACTTAGTCTGAGCTTTTGGGTGTCCCAGCATCTCTCTGATCTAACCCGTGCTGGCTCTAAGTGTGACGTGTGTTCGTCTGAGCTCATCTCAGAACCGCTGTACACACGCCAAGCCTGTTCATTCCGCTTTGTGACTGTTTGATCAGTAACACCCATTTCGTAGCATCCCCATTGCCCTGTGGATATCCAGTGTGGTTCCACTGTTGAAAAATATTGTTGTAATGTGATGGGGTGAGCTGTGTGTCATAACCGTGACCGGAGCCTGGTCCCATTCCGCTGCTGGAGCAGTTTACAGAGCTCCCAGGCCGCAGCGCCACAGATGGTCCCTGCGAGCCCCCTGAGAATTTACTGACAAGTATTGTACGTGGAGTTTAGGGTTTTGGCTGCTGCTTTGCTAAATGGCCATACTAAAAATAATTGTGGATTTATGGTCCGTGGATGCCTCCTGTAAGGTTTGAGGACAGTGCCGGCACGTATAGCATCTGACGCCGAACTTGGGAGCCTCTGCTGTTCTCTGCAGTTCCCAAAGCTGGAGGGGTTTGGCCCCTCGGTACTTGCAAAAAGAGCGATGCAGCATTTTTGAAAAGTGAAAGAATGGTTTCTGAAAAACATCGTGAGCTTGTTGCGTTCACAAATGTGTAACAGGAAGTGAATTCCTGACTACAGACCCTGTATTTGCACAACAAGCCTCAAGAGCATAGAAAACGCTGAGCAGGGGGGTTTGTGAGCGCTGTGCCCCGGGAGGCACCTCTGGGTTTCTGTGTCGTTTCCATCCGTCCCCGTGTCACACGAGTCGCGTGCTGTCCTGTCGCCTCTCCTCACGTCTGTCCTCTCTCTCTCTCCGTGCTTGCTCTGCTCTGTCTGTGTCACGCTCGCACGCAGTCTGGTGTCGGGAAAGCCTTCCAGGTAAGAACGGACCGCTGAGTGGGACTGTAAATACTTGAAGGGTGGTGAAACCGTTGAAATAGTTGACCCTTACATTGGAGTGTGTTCCGTCACTGACTTTCGGCACCACCTGTTCCTGTGCAGGTATGTGTGGAACAGCTCAAAGATGAGATCTGGTTCCTGTTCACACAGACAGGGTCTGTCTTGCCTTCATAGTGTCTGTTTTAAAGTAAAAGGTGAATTGAGTCTTGTTCTTCGTGCAATATGGGCACAAAAATTAAGGCAGGTGAAACCATAGAAACCTTCCCGAGCTGGTGTTTGCTGCACAAACATGAAAGTTAATGTAAGTAACAACTGTAGAAATAGAAAATGAAGCAATTGGTGAACTTTTCAGTGATTCCTGGACAGTGTTTGACAAGAGTGGAGGAGTTTCTGTCGTTTGTTTTTCCCTCAAGCAGTGGATTTGGGACACAGTGTAAATCTGAGCTGCTTCCTCGTGCTGTTTGGAAAGGGGTATCTGATATTAAACACAAGTTTCTACACGTAGTGGTGAGCTCAGGTTCACAGTGTAAACTGCCGGAGTGAGATAATTTCTTGCTGAAAACAGTTTCCAATTGGAGTGATGTGTTCATCAGCAACAGTAAAGACACCGTCCAAGGGCCGTTTGAGCCGGCCTGCCCCCCTCTGCTGGAATTCCCACCCCCGTGCAGGTGCTTCCCACTGTTGCACATCTTTACTCTTCTTTGCGAGCAGCTGTACAGAAACGCCGTGTCTCTGTGTGGGTGTTCGCAGGTGTTCCTCAGCCTACGAGTCTGTAGTTACCTCTTTGAAGAGTAATGAGGTGTCAGCAAGAACTTGGCCCTCGGTCGCCTTTAAATCGTTTCTATTAATTTCTGATCCGCAAGGGCAGTGTCTGCGGTTACGTGAATAAACTTCTGGTACAGAGTATGTGCTGATTTAAGATTTTGGGGGCTAAACTCTTTAAAGAAAAGGTGTCTCTGTTTTTAAGACCCTTGGCAGACAGCGAGAAGCTGCCGGTGCAGAGGCACAGGAACGTGGAGACCCCGAAGTCACCGGACGCAGAAGCTCCCCTGGAAGAGAAGAAGAGCAAGAAACCCAAGAAGAAAGAAAAGAAACACAAAGAAAAAGAGAGAGACAAAGGAAAGAAGAAGGAGAAAGAGAAAAAGATGGTAGAGGAGGAAGAAGAGAAAAAGGTGATTCTCCAAGACTGGCGTTATTTTAGAAACTGCAGTTATGGGCCATATTTATTGCTCTAAGACACAGCCCCTGTGCTTGGAATGTCTGAAATGACTGTGAGAATTGGTGGTAACTTGCAGGTGCTGCCAGTCGTGTCCGGGTTTGGGGTTTGGACGTGTGCTCGGAGGTTGAAGTTAAGCTGCTTGGACTGTTTGCTCTCAAATGTGTCGCAGCACCTGTATCTGAGCATTCTGGAGCAGTGCGTTGCTGCGGAAACTTGAGGGTTTAATGCAATCAAACAACTCTAATGGTTTTGTCTTCACCTGAAATGCAGGGGGAAGACCTGGATTTCTGGCTGTCCGCCGCGGCGCCGGCTGTCCCCAGCGCCCAGCCGCAGGTCAGGCGCGCCAGGAGGGCTTTCCCGCTGCGGTGCGGGTGCTTTGTGCCGCTGGGGGGGGAGGGGAGGGGGCACGGCCAGCGTCTCCTCCACTTCTGCTGGACAGCAATGGCGTTGGATCTGCCCGCTTTACAGACACTGTCACTGGGGCTGTCAGGCTCATCCTGCTGTGCAGATCAGTAGATAGAAATACAGGTGCAGCTGCAGGCTTGGTGGATTTTAATATTATTGGTGGCATTTAATCTTATATTATTAGTGTATGGTTTTATTTCCTAGTATGAGCTAGACACTGGCGATATTAATAGACATGAGAGAGACTGATAGAAGAAGTCTCATGAGTTTTGATGGGGGAGACACAGGGAATATTGGGGGATGGATTCCTTGGAGGAAATCTTTGTACCTTGTCCTCGGGTGATCGCATTTGCCAGGTTTCAGAGACATAAAATGGAAGGCTTGATACCTTATTAATGTAAATTTTGAAATAACAGTTGATGTCGGGGTGTCACTGTTAAGATTGGGGGGGAGGGATTCAGTTGTTTCAGCTGCGTTCTGTTAGTGTCATAACCCTCCGCTACTCCACGCAGAGCGAGCCTGATGTGGGTGCTGCTGTTGTGGCTGAACCTCCAGAGGTCAAAAAGGAAGAAAGGGAAGAGCAAGACGAGGAGGAGGATGAAGGGAAGGTAAGCGGTTTAAGTTGCCAACACCCTTAGCCATATTCTCGTCGTGTCTCGTATTCCTTAAGAAGAAGCACATAGGAATTACCAACAGTTCGGTGTAGTGACCACCTGCAGATAGGCGGCAGTGGAACGGTACCTCCTCGAGGGGCTCTAAACACCCGAGGTTTGGTTGTTCCTTGAGTCAGGGAGCAGTTTTAAAGCTGAGATCTGGCCGCCTGCTGATCCTGGGCTGCGTGGGGTCTGAGAGAACTGGGACTGGCCGCAGGACGGCAGCCGGGGTCAGGGAGCGGGAGCTTTGCTTCGGATTTCTGCGGCTCAAACTGGAAAGATTGGTAGAGGGGTCAAGATGTAATGAACAGAAATACAGAGTTTCTTCGAGAGTTTGTTGTTGTAGCTGCTGCTTCTTCTTGGTAGAAATCCTCCAAGCATAAGAAGAAAAAGCACAAGAAAGAGAAAGAGGAGAAATCGAAGGATAAAAAGAAATCCAAAAAGAAGAGTCATCACGGCGAGGAGGAGCCAGCGGAGTCGGTGCAGAACGGAACACTAGACGATGAGCCACTACCAGTGAGTAGCCGTGTGCTGGGCAGGCGCTGAGCGGGTTTGGTGGGAGCAGTGACAGCTCTTGTCAGAGAGATTAGGATACTGCAAACGTGATTTCTTCCTTGTTTTTCAGCCTATGTCCAGTTACCGCCTTCTTGCTGAAAATCCATACATTAAAATGGTGAGTGTTTTGGGTTCAAATCCAGATGTCTTCTCTTTCTGTGTTCTCTAAGAGAAGGGGGGATGCTCTGGGACAGTACAGTGACTTTATGTAGCCAACATTGAACTGAGCAACTCTTTACATCCCAGAAGGCAGAAATACGACAACATTCTGCTTCCATTCCTTTGGATGTCCACTCAACAAGTTTTAAGTTGGTATTTTCCTGCTGCTTGGCGGTACTGTGGAGCCAATCACCAGTGTGCTTTTCATTGTCCTGTAGCTGTACCAAGTGACCTTCATTTTGGAGCTTGCTCTGTTCGGATCCGTGTTCTGGTGCTTTGCTCTTTGAAGTTTCTGAGTCTTTTCTGTGATTTTTTTAATTTTCCTCCATTTGCAGACCTATGACATTCAAGGAAACCTCCAGCACGATAGTCAGGTTACCGTCTCTGTTATCTTCGAGAACAAAAGCACTAGCTTCCTAAAGAGCATGGAACTAAACGTCCTGGACTCTCTCAACACTAAAATGCTCCGACCAGAAGGATCATCAGTACACGACGGGATCCCCGTGCCCTTCCAGCTCCCCCCCGGTACGCCCAGCCTTGCACAGTCTGGTCCTGCACTGCCCTCCTGTGGAAAGAGCCGGTTGGACTTGTGGCCATTTGCCGTTTTCGGGAGGACGTGTCCCTCTGCGCGGCATTCCCGGTCCCACCATTCCCTGCCGAGGATGAGCCTGGCAGCGGTTCTGCCCCGCAGGAGCAAAGCCTGCGCGCGGGGCTGGGAGCGCGCGGCTGAGCCCCTCGCGCCGTGAACGTGCCAGCAGCGCCCGCAGGAATCCCGGTTCCCTGAGGAGCTGTGGGGTTTAAAATGAAACGGAGCTGTAGGTCTGTGAGCCGTTAGAACCCGCTCTGGATTTGTTCTCGAGCTGTTGTCCCACCGTCCTAATGGGCAGAGGCCACGGGCAGGGAATGTTTGCGCTGATTTGGATGGGGAGCTGAGCGCTTAAGAAATGTTAGACATGAGATGAAGGGCAGTGGTTTCGTACATAGTACAATAAGACAGTCAGATGGCTGAACTTTGAATTTCACTTCCTTCACCAAAGAGTTAATTTGAATACCAAAACAGCTCCCAGGAGCCGTCCGGGGTGCAGTGACTGCAGGGTGCGTTTTGATCCCCCGGGAGTAGCTGGGGGGTAGTTTTTTATTCTATATAAGGCACGTTGTGACACAGACTTGTCTATTGGAAGAAACACATAGAAACATTAGGATTCTAATTAGTTCTGAAAACTACTGGGAAGGCCGCCTGTTTTCCAGTTGCACAAACAGTTTTGGTACCTTGCCGCTGTGCCATCCCTCACGCAGGCACTCTGGCCATAACCACCAAACCCCAGCCACCGCTGCTGCTCCCAGAGCTCAGGAGCTCAGTGCTGTAAATCCACAGCGGGAATTGTGCCTGTGACTCTTCCAACTACATGGAAAACTTCAAATTTGATTCAGAAATAGTCAGTGCGTCAAGCTTAGCTGCTGCTGCTCGGTTTATTCTAACCACGATGTAGATACAGAACACGTTTTCTGACCGGAATTCTCCCTCTCCTCTCTCCACGCCAGGAATCTCCAATGAAGCCCAGTTTGTGTTTACACTTCAGAGTATTGTCATGGCTCAGAAGTTGAAAGGAACGCTGTCCTTTATAGTCAAAGTAAGTGCAGCTTTAAACTCTGCTCCTGCTTCCTTTGGAACCGCGTGAGGGAGCCTGACCCGGGTGGAAAGCACCGCGTTGGAGCTTTGTTTTTTTAGGCATCATTTCACGTCTGCTGCGCCAGCCCATTCTGTGACGTGGAAGTATTTTTACATGACATCTTGTGCAGAGCGTGTCCCCAGTAGTGCCGTAAGCATGTCCTAAACGGTCATTCCTGGCAGTGCGGAAGCAGGCAGCCTGCAACGTGTGCCACATTGTCAGCTGGAAAATCACCGCCCTGGCGCGTCTGCCGGGGAGAGGAGCCCCGCGGGTACCGAGATGTGACCCGCGGTCTGTTTCTTCTGATCTCGGTTACCCGAAGATCAGTTGGATGCTGCCTCGTTCCGGGCTGGAAAAATAATTATTAGATACAGTTAATAAGGATGGAAAGCCAGAACAAGAGCTGAAGGCATTGTTTAATAATTATCGACCTGTGTCAGACTTTGTGGGTTTCTAATCTTAATGAAGTAAACTGATCAAAGAAGGAGCTGCCTGACCAGCTCAAAGGAAGTGAGTGGGCACAGATGTGGCTGCTTCTGGGTCAGCCGTCATCTCTATTATAAGGGTTTCTTAAAAATAGCGTCCTAGTCCTATTTTCAGTACCGGAGAATCTGGGAGATTAATTTATTATTTTGCTGGGAAATAATGGACTGTAAAACCACATCTCCAAGCATTAGTTTAAATTCTGCCTGCTCAATGTATTTCAGCAGAGTGCAATCAAAAACGCAGCCAGATCCCTCCGCCCGTGTCCCTTATCCGCTCTGGCGTACGCAGCAGCCGGCCGCCCGGCCTCCTCCCTGGGGTTCTGGGGCTGATCCTGGGCTCTGCCAGAGGGCGCTGGGCCCTCCGCTTGCCGTGGGTGCCTGTTTGTAGGTGGGGGTGGTGCCTCCTCTTGCTGCCTCGGGGCTCCTGTTCATCTCCTTTTCTTTGACCTGTTGCAGAATGATGAAGGTTCAACCCATGAAAAAGTAGATTTCAAATTGCACTTCAGTTGCGCTTCATACTTGATCACGACGCCTTGCTATAGGTAAGTGCGGTTCAGGGCCACGGCGCCCATGCGGAGCTGAGCTTTGGCTGCAGCCGCCTGTGCAGGACACGCAGCTCACGTTCGTCCATGGCCGCTCGTGACTGCTCTGATTACAGTTCGGTTATCTTGTGCAATGTCTGGCTCTTAAAGTATGTCCAGCAACGTGTTTCGAGTGATTGGGAAGGAGCTGTGTGCCCTGTGGACTGGCAGAGGTCGGGTAGCTCTGGTTGAGGTCCTGGGTACCACTGGAGTCTGGAGTGCCGTTCACATATTCGCTGTAAACCCATTTTGTGCACCCCGAGATGTCTCGGGGTCTGCATGGGGCTAATGTGGCAGATTACACGTGAATTTTGAGTACGAGCGTTTACTTTCCTCCTTGTTTTGCAGTGATGCTTTTGCCAAGCTGCTCGAGTCTGGGGATCTGCACATGAGCTCTATTAAGGTAGATGGAATCAGCATTTCTTTCCAACATCTACTGGCAAAGATCTGTTTTCATCATCATTTTTCAGGTGAGCCTTTGATGCCGGGCTGTCTGCAAAATTCCACATCCTAAAATCCCTGCTGTGCTTGGCAAGTACAACACTCCGCGGCCTCAGCAATGACAGCAGGTTGTGTCCAGATTAAATGCGTTTGGGAGAGGAGTTTTTTTGGGAGTACGTTGGTATCCTCAAAGCGTACGATGTTCTTCCAAATGAGCTCTGTCCCTGCGCCTTTGCTCCAGCCCCGCAGGGCACGTGGCGGGTGTCACGGGATTCGCTCGCTCGTTAGGGCTGGGACTGTTCTCTGGAGCGCGTGTGGTCCGCGGTGCTGCTGCCTCCCCCTCTCCCCAGCGCCTTGTTTCGGTAAGGGAGAGCGTGAGCTGTCCGAGTTTGGATTTATTAACAAACACACAAGTACTGGATGAAGCAAAACAAACGGCGGTTTCATCATGCTCTGGTGGCTGCATTAGATGTTGCCTCACTGAAAGCATTTCTGGGGAAGAGATCTTCCGTTCTGATCAGCGCTTTTTGCTACAAAACATTTGCAGCTCACTTGAAAGGCCAATGACTAACCCTGCTATTGTGAAACAGGCCAGATGGGAGCCAGGCACGTACGGCCCCTCTGGCTGGCTGCCTCCTCCCCGCGCTCGCCAGCACTTCTGCTGCCGGGGCCAGGCAAAGCTGCCGATCCTCTGCGCGGGACGCAGCCCCTGTCGAAAGGTGTCCCGCTAAATGGAAACTCCTCCTTTCTTTCAGTTGTGGAACGCGTTGATTCGTGCGCATCCATGTACAGTCGTTCTATCCAAGGCCATCACGTCTGCCTACTGGTAAAAAAGGTGAGAGCGTTGTTAACACTCTGAAGTAAGACCTGGGAGAAGCTGAGTGTGCAGCCTCCCCATCTGAACGGAGTGGGGGAGGTGTTCCTGTCCACATCGCCGGGGCGATGCAGTTGCTCTGCGCAGGCAGCCGTGTTTGGTTGTACCTCCCGGGGGTTGCGGTGGTGCAGGGGTGGGTGGCAGCGCCGGTGGCGTCCCCGGAGCGCGCTCCGCTCGGCCCGTGTCGTTCCGCTGCCGCTGCTCCCGCTCCCGTTTGGCGGGACAGTCCCTGTCCTCCCTGCTGGGAAGGGGAACTAACGGGTTTCTTTTTTCCTTCTTTCCAAGGGAGAGAACTCTGTATCCATAGATGGGAAATGCAGCGATTCCACCCTGCTTAGCAACTTGTTGGATGAGATGAAAGAGACATTGTCCAAGTGCTGAATATCCCTTAGAAAATACTCCAAGGACAAGAAACACACCTAACGTGTAAAGACGAGCAGACCCAAGTGTTAAGTTTCTCCCTCGTACGCATGTACTATCCTGGGGCACGTGCTTTTCAGTTAACTCCACCACCGTTTGCAGTTTAGACATTTTAAGGCTGTATGTTACCTTTTTATTTCCAAACTTTTTACAAACTGTGGTGTTAACCCTTTCTAGCCCAAAGAGATCCTGGTGGCGTGAGTGCAGGCGGGCGGGAGCGGCGGCTGACCCCGTGGGCCTTGCCGCCCGCGTGGGCTGGTGGGCGAAGCAGAGGTTCATCAGCAGTAGCAGAGTGGGTTGCTCGTGTTGTTGCCAGGACGGTTGGCGTGGTCCATAGCCGTGAACGTGTCTTGGGGGCTGCTGTCGTTGATGTATATTTTTAGCAGAGGCTGGTGCTGGACCTGAAGGCCTCTTTATTTTTCTTTTTTTTTTATATATGATTTATTATTATTATTGTTGTTATTATCTCAGATCTATTGTGATCAGCATATAAACATCCTCCACCTCCTTGAGCTAATCCAGATGAGCCCTGTGAGAACTGGGAGATTCGAGTTTGTGTTTATAGCAGTTGCCTTGAGCCTTAACCTCCTGTTAGCGACGGCCGCGAGAGTAGAGAGCGAAGGAAACGCGGGCGGAAGGTGTTACTGTTGGGTTCTCTGCTCCTGTTTCCACCCCTGCAAATGGAGCCTGTCACTCCTCTCCCCTTGGAGCAGCCTCTGCTCGTGTATTTTATGAGTCCACTTCTATTTCACATTCCTGAGAAGTCAGTGTAGCAAGAAACTGGAAATCCAAAGGGGTCTGTTCCTGCTTTTGTATCATTTTGCTCACCAGCGGAGGTTGACCACGGCCAGGTTGGAGAAACGCATGCACGCAACCCCTGTGCTCTGCGCGGTTTGCAGGTGCTGTGCGGTCACGGACGTTCCGGTGTCCCCGCAGGTTTGGTGGTGCCGGTGGAACGTGGGGGTCCCTCCTGCGCGTGGGCGCGGCGGGCAGGGGGAACGCGGGGGGGCTCTGCGGAGCCAAACCCGTTCTGCGCTGCTGCGATCCTGCTGGAAGGGGCCGTCACCGCGTCCTTTGGAGATGCTGAACTCGCGTCCTTCTCCAAAGTCTCTTGCTTTTCATGTGTTGTTTTTCCACCCCAGTTCTGGCGCGCGGTTCCGCAGCCGGCGAACCCAGAGCCCGCCTCAGCGCTCTTCTGGCCGCCGTCCCCGCGGGGCTGCGGCGCGTCCCTCTGCGTCCCCCCCCCGCGGTACAGAGCCCCGCGGCCGGCTCCGTGCCGCAGCCGCTCCTGCGCTGCCCAGGCTTTGGCGGCGGTCAGCCTCCCCTGGCTCCCGGTTTGTGTGTTAGAAACTGAACATATTAAATTGTCTGAAAGGATAATGTTCCTCGATTAGTGCTTTTTTTAAAGTCATGGATGAAAACTGTCACTTTAGCATGTAGAGTCTTCTCTTACGGAATCCTGTGCAGTGATTCTAGAATTTTGAAACTGTATGATGTGTTACATTCACAAATTTATTTGCTATCAACATTCCCTTAAAAAAAACAACAAAAAAAACACCAACATCCCACAAGCTGCTGTAATGATTTTGTGTCAAGATGATCCAATAAACTTTCAAAACAAACTCACATTTTTGCCTTTGTAAATCGTCCTTTTATAAGATCCGGTGCTGTCGCAACAGGAGCTGAGACCGTTGGTACCGGCAGGACCGGCGCAGCCGCCCCGGCTTACGGGTGATTAAAACCTAACTAAATAAAGGGAAATAAAACAGAATAGAAATAATTGGAAATACAGAAACCAGAATAAAATAAAAAAATAGAATGAAATGCAATAAAATAGTAAAAGAAAATAAAATAGAGCAAAAGAAGACAATATACAGTCAAACAATGAAATAGAAAATAGTAAAATAGATCAAAATATAATAAACTAAAGGAATATAAACCGCGGCCCGCCCCCCGGTCCCGCCCGCGGGAGGAGCCGGCGGCCGCCCGGCGCGGGCGGGAGGTCCCTTTAAGAGGAAGTAGGGCCGGCGGCCGCGCGCGGAGTGGGGCCGCGCGGGAGAGCGCCAGTGCTGCGGCGCCGGGCGGGGGGCGGAGTGCTGCGGCCCACGAGGGGAGCTGCCTCCGCGCCGACACGGATTAGCTGCGGCCGGCCAGGTGCGGGGAGCGGGGCGAGCGGGGCCGGGAGCGGGCTGAGGGGACAGCGGGGCGGGCTGGAGGGGAGGCCGGGGCGGCCCTGAGCCGGGGCGGCCTCGGGAGGCGGCGGGGCCGGGCCGGGGGTCCCAGCCGTGCGCGGGGTCCCTGTCCCCAGCCCCCCGGCATGTGCGGTCGCCCGTTCCCGGGGGGCAGGGCCGTGCGGCCGCACCGGCGCGGAACCCGCGACCTGTTGGACCGGGACTTTCAACTGCTTTTTAAAATGATGTGTCTTTCCTCTCGGGGCCGGTAGTGACGGGTTTTCCGGTGGCTCCGCGCTCGCTGGGCTGCGGTTCGTTCGGAGGGGCCCTCAGGGCCCCGGGGGCTTAAAAAAGCCCGGCTTAAGAACCCGGTTCCGCCCGCGGTGCCGTGTCCCGGAGCAGAAGAGCTGCGGAGATGCTGCGGCAGAGACGCGTTGATGGCGGCGGCTCCGCGGCCGCTCCCGGGTCCGGGCGCTCGGACCCGCTGCAGCCTCCGCTAGCGCCGCAGAATCCCCAAAAACCCCGTAACGAGGGAGGAAGCGGCGCGGAGCGTCGGGGCTTTGCCGGCGTGGCCATCGGGGATGCTCCGGTGGTTCGTTCCACCTCTTGCCCCGTTTCCGCTGTAGGCGAAGCGCTGCGGTTCGGACTCCTCGGTGTTGTCGGTGCTCGGGCAGAACGGGCTTTCTCCGCCTTCTTCCGAGCGGCGGCTCGGCCGGCGGGCGGGGACCCGCGGGCGGGGTCGTGCCCGTCTGGGAGCCCGAGCTCGGGGCGCGGGCCTCAGTAAAACTGCTCCTGGTGCGGGGACGGACGGGCGGGCAGGGACGGGACGGGACGGGACGGGACGGGACGGGACGGGAAGGGAAGGGACGGGACGGGAAGGGAAGGGAAGGGAAGGGAAGGGAAGGGAAGGGAAGGGAAGGGAAGAGGTTCTCTGGAGGGAGGCGACCCAGGGGTTTGAATTTGTCCAGCGTGCGGCAACGATGTTTAGGAAAAGCGTTTCGGCGGCGGCCTCTGGTGCTGCTGCCAGGCGGGTCCCCCCTCCCTGGGCCCGGCGCTGAGCGCGGCCGCGCTTTCTGCCCCTCCACCCCTCCTTTGTTTCAACCCCCTTTCCGGGCCGGCGGTTTCTGCCCGGTGGCGGGGCCGGGGGTTTGCCGGGAGATGTGGAATTTCCCCGGCCACCTGTTCTGAGCGTCCCTGGGCCGGTCCTTGCCCTCTGCTTCCTCTCCGGGCTCTGGGCTCGCGTCCAGCTCTGCGTTTGTCTGTCGCCGTTTCTCGGACTGTATATTCCACATCTTAGATTCACTTTCTGTCTTAGTCACGCACTTGCGAAGTGAATTTGGCAGGAGGGTGAGCTGGTAACCTTTGAGAATCCCCGGACAGGGGGAGCGGGGCGCGGGGGCCCCGCCAGCCCGGGGGTGCGCTCACAAATCCTGCCGCTCTGGGTGCGGGGCCGGGGCCGGCGCTGAGCGGGGAGCTGGTCCTGAGCCTGCTCGGCGCTCGGGACGCTCCTGGCCGCGCTGCCGCTCGGGCAGTCGGTCGTGCCGCTGTCAGAAACGCCGACGGGCTCTCCCGCCCCTGGCTGAGCTTTGGGAGCTCCAGGCGCACTCGGCATCTTGAGCAAAGTCCCTCGGGATTCGGGCTTTTGGGCGGAGCTGTTTGCCAGATGTGCCCTTGTCCACATGTGGCTCCAACGCAGCCCGTTCGTCGACGGGACGTGGAGCATCGCTGAACCAAAACCCTGCGGTTCAGTCCCGTTTGGGAGGTTGGGCTGTTGGGCGTGTGCCATGTTTGGTGACTCCGCTGTGGCTGGGCCGGGGGTCTCCTGGCCACGGTACCCGAAGGAAAGACCCTTCCCGTGTGGGGCCGGAGATCACAAAACCCACCCATCCTGTGTGCCGCCATCAGACCTGGGAAAGAGCTGCCTTCAACTTCGGAGTTTTAATAGCGTTTTGTGCGACTTGAGCCGTGAATGCTGCTGTAAGTGGATCCATAACCAGCTTTGCTGGAGGTTTAGGGGCTTATCTTTAGGAATACGTAATATCCAGCTAATGCTTCCAGCAGAGAGTGCACCTTAGGCCGCGTCTTTATCCTCCCTCCTCCAGATGCCCTGGCGGGCAGAGGCGTGCGGCCCCTGCTCTGGAGCCGGAGCTGCGCACGGGCTGCCGTCCTGCGCCTCGTGAAATGACACGGAGCTCCTGGCGGGTTGCTGCTCCAGGAACGTGGGGCAGACGGACGGAACGTGGGGCAGACGGACGGAACGGAGGCAGCAGAGGCTGGGAAGAAAAGGCTTTGCCAGTGTGCAAGCAGAAGCGTGCGTGACGCTGCGGCAGCCCTGACCTGCCCCGGGAAGCCGTGGGTGGTGTCCCGAGGCGCGTGGCCTTGCTGTTGAGTGGGCGGGGGCAGAGGTGGCGGTGCTGCCGCTCGGTGCCGCGCTCGGCTGCTCTGGGACCCGGCGCCGGCTGTGCCAGGGGTTCGGTGAATCGCGGCCGCGGCTCCGTCCCTCTGTGCCGGCTCCGCGGGCACCCGGTGCGCAGAACATGAGACAGATCCATCCAAAACCTGGTCCAGTTGGAAGCAAGAGCCGAGTCAGGCCCATTAGTTTTTCAGTCCGTCCTGGCTGCAGGCTTCTCGTGGGGCTGCTGGCTGGGCCCTTTCCTTCTCTTCGCTTCCTCTCGCTGTGTGGCAGGAGGTCTTGTGATGTGGTTAGTGCCGAGGTGATCTCCGGCTCCACATCAGTGGGCTCATTCCTTGCCTGGAGACACGCGAACGTGTTGGGTTCCTGCCATATCTCCTATTGGAGGGGAAGAGCATCAGCTTTCAGCTCCAAACAATAACTGCTTTTCTTCCAAAAGGGCAATTCCTTTTTTACATATGTTATCTGACCCTCTTTTGGAAAGGAAGCTCTGCCCCGGTGCCTGGAGCGCTCGTAGCAGCTACCGAGACCGGGCCGAGCGATCGCGAGAGCGCTGCGCTGCGGCTGGAGCTGCAGGCAGGAGCTGATGTGCTGTGCATGGAGCTGCAGGCAGGAGCTGATGTGCTGTGCATGGAGCTGCAGGCAGGAGCTGATGTGCTGTGCATGGAGCTGCAGGCAGGAGCTGATGTGCTGTGCATGGAGGTGCAGGCAGGAGCTGATGTGCTGTGCATGGAGCTGCAGGCAGGAGCTTGCTGCGCTGCGGCTGGAAGCACAGGTAGGAGCTGACGTGCTGGCTTGCTTTTTGTTTTCCTTTTTGTTGTTCCTGTTCCCCTGGCCGCCGTTACAGCCGCACGGCGCTGCCGAGCAGCCATGGGGCGCCTCAAGAGGTTTGGGGCCGCTCTCTGTGCGGGGAGGGCAGACCCGCTGGGGGCGCAAAGGGGCTCGTTCCCGCGTGTTCCGGAGGACGAGACTTTCCCCTCGTTCCGTACCCGAGGGACGGGGTGAGCGGCCGCCGGAGCCGGGTGTGCAGTGGGGCAGCTCCGCGCCATCCGCTGCTCCTGCCGAGGGAACGGGCCCTGGTCGGGGTGGGGTGCTGCAGGAGCAGGTTTGGGAGGGGAGGGGGCTGGTCCCTGGGCACACAGGGCGCACGGGGCACACGGGGACCGGCACCCGGCGTGGTCGCTGCTCGTGGCCCCGGGAGCGGAGCCGGAGGTTGGCGATCGGGGCGGCCAAGGCCATCGCGGCTCTGCTGACGTGTGCTGGGATCACCGCACGGGAGGAGCAAACACAACGTGCTGCACGTTTGTTTGGGCGGATTCTTTGCTTTCCTCCTCTTTGAAGCTGGCCAACGCCGTCCAGGTGCTTCGATGTCCCGTGTCCTGGTCCCATGTCACTGGAGTCAGACACATCTCACAGCAAATAGACAGGAGTGGAGCCGGATGGTGCTGGGGCTGCCGCTCCCGGGGCTGCGCGGAGCGCGATGCTCGTGCTGCTCCGCGGCTGCTTGGAGGTAAAGGGCGTTTCTTTCTCCATCTCCAGTGCCGGGAGATCATCGCCTGCAAGTGTCTCTGGGACCCATTTCCTGCTGCAAACGGGCGCCCCAGCGCCCGCTGCCCACACGGCCGGTTCTGCAGCCGGCGCTGCCCCGGTGCCACCGCCGCGCTGTGCCGCAGGATGTGGCCAGGCCGTGACACAGCCGGGTGACGCAGCCGGGTGACACGCGCTGCCGCCTCCTCCCTGCAACCGCGGCTGTGCCGCCATCAAACGCCTCCCAGAGACACGTTTGCTGCTCTTTCTTCTAGTTTCTCACCCTCACCTGGGTTGCAGCAGTTTGAGCCATTGAACCCCCCGCAGCCCGGGGGGTCTCACCGATCCACACCAAAGTGATCATTCAGGTTTCTCCCGGCGTGCCCCATGTCGTGGCCCGTGTCGTGCCCCGTGGCCCGTGTCGTGCCCCGTGGCCCGTGGTGTCGTGGCCCATGTCGCGCGGTTCCCGCAGGAGCAGCCGCGCTGGGCACGTCGAGCCTGTTCTCGGTGGGCTGAAGAGGTTTGGGTTTTCCTCCGTGCTATAATTAAACAAGGAAACGAGAGGCCTTGGTTTAAACCTTTCTAATCTTTCTCCGGAGCGCGGCCGCTGCTCAGCGCCGTGCAGCATCTGTCCGAGTGGTGGCCGAGGAGGCTTGACCTTGGACTTGGGGTTTTCTGGCCGACCCTTGAGGATGCTGTTTGCCTGTTTGAACAACGCTTGATGTAAACCTAAGTAGGTTTCTGCTTGGTGAAAGGGATTTGTTTGCTCGCTTTCCTACTAAATTGTGGAAACTCTTTGTTTGCCGGATGGGGAAAGGCATCAGCTTTAGTTATTTCTGTTACTTTATGTATTTCTCTGTCCAGCACATGTGAAATAACATCTTTGGTACACGCAGCTTTGTGCCCTGAGCTTCCCTCAAAGAGCAGCTTGACACAAATTGCACGAGGGGCTGGAAGTGGGAACAAAGGGGCTGTAATTAGCGCAGATAACCAGCGCGGTGCTGCTCGTCCGCATCCGTTCAGGTCCCAGCTCGCCTCTCGCCCTCTCGGAGCCGATTCCTCTCCACGGGCTGGCAGAGCAGGACGGGCTCCCCCTGCTCTCCCAGCTTTCAGCCGGTCGTGGGCGCACAGTGAGCTGACCTGGGAGTGAAACAGCGTGTTCCTGGTCCGTCTGCACCTGCACAAGGGGCTGCGGCTGCGCTTGAGCTGCTGTTATTTCGGGATATTGTCTTTCCGGGCGCCTGAGCTGCAACTTCTTCTTTTTCTCGTTCCCCCGCCCTTGCTGTCTCGTCGTCGTTGCTGCGACAGCCGCGGCCCCGGCGGGTTCAGGCGCCGCGCTCAGGTGGGACGGTTTCCAGAGCGGGGGAAGCGGGGGTGAGAAATCCGACCTGGGTAGAACACAACTGGAAGTTCTACCCTTCTTAATTACTTGCTGTGCTGGAGCTGATCGGGGGGGAGGTTTCTCCCCGTTTCTGTGGGTCTGGGGCTCTCAGTGCGGGCGCAGCCGGACCCTGCAAAGGCCACGCTGGGTGGCTCCGGGGGCTCCTCGACGGCTCGTTTTGCCCCTTCCCGTCGCGTCTCTTGGCTCTAGAACTGGTTCCCCGTGCTGGGAGACCCTGGGGGACTCTGCCCTCAGCCCGGGTCGCTCTGACCGGCAGACCAAGGGGGAGGACAGCAGGCTGGTGTCGGCGTCCCCCCCGCCCAGAGCCGGGCGCAGATGGCATCCCGGCCCCTTCCTGCGGGATTTAGGGGGTTCCTGTTGAGAGCTGCTCCTAATCACTGCCCTTCTGTGCTCCTCGCAGATCAGGAGCAGATGAGCGGGGGGCGGTTTCTCTGAAGATCAGAGTCGCCCCGGGAAGCCGCGTCTGTCATCGCCACGGGCCTGGAACAGAAGGGAGAGAAGAAAAATGTCCCATGCGCTAAAGCAAGTGTTCAATAAAGACAAAACCTTCCGGCCCAAGCGCAAGTTCGAGCCGGGGACTCAGCGGTTTGAGCTGCACAAGAAGGCTCAAGCCTCGCTCAACGCCGGCCTGGACCTGAAAGTCGCGGTGCAGCTGCCGCCGGGCGAGGAGCAGAACGACTGGGTGGCCGTGCACGTGGTGGACTTCTTCAACCGCATCAACCTCATCTACGGCACCATCAGCGACTACTGCACCGAGCAGTCCTGCCCCGTCATGTCCGGGGGGCCCAAGTACGAGTATCGGTGGCAGGACGAGCACAAGTACCGCAGACCCACGGCCCTGTCTGCCCCGCAGTACATGAACCTGCTGATGGACTGGATCGAGGTGCAGATCAACAACGAGGACATCTTCCCCACCAACGTCGGTGAGTTCGGGTCCGGCTCGGGCTGGGAGGAGGGCAACGGGGCAGAACCTGCTCCCTGGGCCCTCGGGTCCCGTTCCTGTCGCAGGAGATGCGCTCGCACACTCGCCCTCGCGGCAGAGCCGGGATCCCCTTGTGCCGCTCAGCGGCAGCGGGTCAGAGTGAGCTCTGCCGAGCAGCGGAGAAGCTGCAGAGCCCTCCTGGAGCGCTGCAGCACCCCGAGCTGCGCCAGAGTCCCTTGGGCGCCCTGGGTACCCTGAGGAAAGCCAGGCTGAGCCCAGACCAGCACAACCAGCCCCTGACCCGCTCTGGAGCGGCTCGCGCGGGACGTGGCCTCCTGACGCGGCTCTTCCGCGCTGATTTTGGCTCCGCGGCAGCACAGTGCTGGTGGCCACGTCTCCCTAATTAACCTCTTTGTTGTTAGGGGCTGGCGTGGGCTGGCGCTGCCCCGTGGAGCCCGGCGCCCCGGCTCACACCGGCTCGCTGCAGAGGGAAGGGCGGCGTTTTATCTATCGCCAGGGTGATGGAAATGAGAATTTGGCCTAAAACTCCTGAATCTGCATATCCAAATGCAGTGCTGGGACAAAGGCTGTTGGGTTTTTCTCTATTTTGTGTTGAATAAGACGTGAAAAGCGTTGGGGAGATACGGTGGATCCCATGCAGAGCTGCCGTCTCCCGGGTGCAGGAGCCAGGACCAGCCGAGCCCCCGCCGGCAAAGCCCTGGATGCGCTCGGTCCGTGTGGGACACGGCGGCCACACAAACGTCCCCGGGCTGCTCCGCCCCGGCCGGGACGCTGCCGGGACCGGCGTGAGCCCCGGGGAGCCGGTTCTGATCCCCCCGCTCCTCCCTCGCCCAGACGTCGCCGTCGGTCCCGGCTGCTCAGAGCTCCCTGCGGAGCGAAACGGGGGCTGTTCTGCTCGGGGAGACGAGCTCCCGACAGCACGAGGGTTGGGTCTGGGGTTTTTATTGCTATTTTCAGCTCAGCTTTTACTGGAGTCCTCACGCTTAACGCTGAGGGAGAAGCTGCGGTGCTTGCAGGGCCTGAAAGGGTTTAACTAATCCTGGTTCCTCCAGGAACAACCTGTGTGAACTTTAAACTGCAATATTCTACTGGTTGGGCCCCAGCTGAACAGATCCTGAAGAACTGGTGTCTTTAAGGGGGCCTTAATGCTTTTAATTTTTAACCAAAGAGCTAAAGACGTATCAAAACACGAGATAACTGGGGGCAGCTAACAGCACCGGCTGTTTCTTTTGGGAAGGTGCTTGGGCGTATCTGTCCAGCCCTGTGGATACAAACACGCCAAACGGGAGCAGAGGGAAACTCGGTGGGACTGAAGCAGCTGCCGGGAGTCCCTGAGCCCGGATTGGCGCAGCGACCGACGGCCGCAGCGCTGTCGCTTGGGAGATCTGCGCCCTCCAAGCCGTGCCCAGACAGAGGGAGGAGAGGGGAGCTGGAGGTGGCCTGGGGTGGCTTGTGTCTCAGTCTCCCTTTTATCCAGGTGTTTCAGCCCCAAGGCGCCGGTTTTGTTTGCTGAAGGTCTCTCCTGGTTGTGTCCCCCAGGTACTCCCTTCCCCAAGAACTTTCTGCCGGTGGTGAAGAAGATTCTCTCCAGGCTCTTCCGCGTCTTTGTCCACGTCTACATCCACCACTTCGACCGCATCACCCAGATGGGCTCGGAAGCCCACGTCAACACCTGCTACAAGCACTTTTACTACTTTGTGAAAGAATTCAATCTCATCGACACCAAGGAGCTGGAGCCGCTGGTGGGTGTCCGGGCGGGCCTGGGGGGTCCCGCGGGGACACGGACCTGCCCAAGCGCAGCTCCCGCTGTCACCGCCTCCGGGGGGGCGCTCGGGCTGAGCACAGGGAGGTGCGCTCGTCCGCACCCTCACCTGCACTCCGGGTTGGGTTCACCATCCCTTGTCTTGTCTGTCCCTTTGGCAGAAGGAAATGACCTCTCGGATGTGCCACTGAGACGAGACCCTCCTGCTCCCACCTCGACGTGTCTCCGAGGCCGCCGAGTCCCCTCCTGCATCAGAGACGCGATTCACGGGGAGAACGAGAGACGTTTTGTTAAAGAAATCTATATATTTTTAACGAGTTTCAATGTAAAACTGTGATATCGCAGGAATATTTTTTTAAAGATGCTCTAGATAACCTAGTTTTTTATAGTAATTTCTATAAAAAAGAAGAAAATATTTTGGGCGGCTCGGTGGAGATGCTGTTGGAGGAGGGGAGGGCCGCCCCGGCTGCTCGGCCCCGTCCCTCGGTGCAGCCGCGGAGCGAGCCGGACGCCTCGATGGAGCCGAGCGGCTCGCGGTGCCGACCCCGGACACCCGTTCCCCCGCGAAGGAGGGTCCGTGGGGGCTGGGGAAGAGGTGCCGGTGTACGTGGATCCCCTGGGTGCTGGTTGGTTCCGGCACCTCTTCCCCTGGCGGCGAGCCCAGTTTTCGGACAGAGCTGCATTTCTGCTCGCCCTCCGCTTGGCCTCCTGGCCCCAAGGCTTGGCCCTCCTTGGTTTCCCTCTGCAAAGACTTGGACTTGGGTTTCTGTCGTGGTTAGGCCAGCACTGATGGAGCCTGTGCTGGTGGGGACCTGCTCTTGGCTCTTGCAGCAGCGCTGAGCCGAGCCGCGCTGCTCCAGGACCAGCTCTGGTGCTGTCCCCACGGACAGGGATCCGCACCGGCGGTATGAGCCAAGCGGACCCGTTCCCGATGGGACCGAGCAGAGGGACGGCGCCAGGCCAGGCGAGGGGAGTCTTCTCAGGCTCCTGCGCTTCCCCGTCTCCTCATGGTACGTGACCCCGCCGAGGAGGAACCGGGCTGTTCAACCCGCCTCACCGCGTGGACCATTTTCTGCTCCCCGCAAGGGTACGGAGCCTCCTCCCCTTCCCCACAGCTCGTTCCCGCTCACGTCTGGCACCGCGGTGTCTGATGAGCCGGCGCCATGCCCGCTGCCTGCGCCGCCGGCCCCGCGGGACGGGGGCTTTGAGCCCCCGGGGGGGGATGGGTCTGCCCAGGGCTGGGGGAGCGGGGCCAAGAGAAAGGACCAAACTGCACCACCGACCGCTTCCTCCTCGCACAGTTCTGTGTCCTGGGGTCTCTGTACATATGTGACTCTCTGTTTCTTGTACTATCGTTAGGACACTCGTTCAGATACCACTATAGTTCTCTGAAATGGAACCAATAAATTATGTTGTATTGACATAGCAAGCTCCGATTGCCCAATGTCTCGTGGTTGTGCCTTCGTCAGAGGCTTTTCTATCAGCAGAGCGAACGCGGTGTGTTCGGGCTCCCCGGGAAGTGCTCTGGAGAGCTGGTTGTTCTCGCTGCTGTGAAAGCTCTGGGGTGTGTTCTGGCGCTGCCGCCCCACGGTTCGACTGCTCGGGCGCCGGGTCCGGCTGCTCTGCGCCCCACGCCTGCTCCGGGGCTGTGGGGCAGAGCCGGCGTTTGTCCGGGCTCGTCTGCAACGGCCCTGCACCCGGGGCTGGTTCTCCCGGCTCCGGAACTCGTGGGCAGGGGGTGAGTTCCAGCTCAGCATGGGCGCTGGGCCCCGGGAGCAGGGCCGGGCACAAACCCGCGGGACCCGCGGGCCGGGCTGCGGGGCTGTGAGCGGGGGCTGCGCGGCTCACGTCCCTTTTCACCCGCTTTCCTGTCCACACCGACCCCGGATGCCACAAGTGCTGTGTCTGGGGTGTGTGACACCCGTGGGGCTGTGAGGCACCACCCTGCCCTCCCTCCCTTTTTTGGGGGGAAGGGTCCAGCTGCTCCCATGCGGGACCAGCTCAGCCGAGGGAGAAGAGGAGGAAAAGCACCTTTAGGTGGGAAGAGCCGCCGGGGCTCAGAGCTGCCGCAGCGGCCGAGCGCGTCCTCCGTGTGCAGCAGCGCAGGATGTTGCCCAGACAGGTCTGCAGAGCCGCCGCAGCCGCCGCTCGCCCTTCCTCGGCTTCTGCCCCCGCCGGTTCCCCGCAGCCCCCACGTCCCCGTCCCCATGCGGAGCCTCCTGCTCGCTGCCCGGAGCCGCAGCCTCCCCTCGCAGGGGAGCCGAAACCTGCGGGCAAGTGCCAAGAACTGAGCCCGGCCTGGCAACGGGGTTTAGCTGCACCCGGACCTGTTGGTGACAGCTGCCCCGGTGCTGGTGGGCTGCGCAGACCCACGCAGGCTGGGTGAGAGCAGGACGGGTTCGCAGATCTGCGCCGCGGGGCCGAGCCGGTAACGTGCCCAGGGCTCGGGCTGCCCCTTCCCCACACGCCGACGGCACCAGCGCCGGGCGGGCGGGGGCTCTGGGGCGGGCGGGGGCTCCGCTGCGGCCCTGTGTGCAAAAGGAAATATCTCTGGTTTTTGGGTCTGTGTGGTGCCGCCCGCTGCTCCTGAGGAAACGGTCGCTTGCCCGGTGCCCTCCTGCTCGGGCTCCTCCAAATGCTCAGGGCTGTGGGACCTCGATGGGGGACCCGCTGGTGGGCGGGCGGCACGGCCTTGGACGTGCGCGTGTCCTGTGTCCCCTGTCCCTCCCGTCCCAGCGCAGCAGCAGAACCAGCGCTGGGCGAGTCAAACCTCCGGGTTTCTGCCCAGCAGGAAATTCCAGGTTTTTTTGCAAGATTTTTCAGTTGAAGCGCAGCCAGAGCTGCAGTCCTCCCGCCCCGCGCTGCTCTGCCGGCAAACAGCCCAAGGAAAAGGGATTTACTTTGCTTTTTCCCTTCCAAAGCGGAGCAGCGTGGCCGGGGCGGAGGGAGCCTCGTGCTCCCCACACACGGCTGCCTTCCCAGCGCTCCCATCCCACGGGGAGCGGGGCGGCCGCGCGTGGTTTCGGGGCCGCCCGTGCTGCCCTGGAGGGGCGGGCAGGCAGGGTGGCCACGGCCTCCGCTCCCCTGTGCCCCACACCAACAATAGCGGCTTTCCGGCCTGGCCCCGCGCGCTTTCCTGTTTTCCCTCGGCCGATCTCGGCGCGTGGGGCTCCACCGACCCACGGGGAGCCCTGGCCCCGCGGCACCGAGGGGGACACGGCCGCCCGGGGGGTTTCGCTGCTTGTGGATGCCAATGAGAAACAGGGTGCGGGGGCTCTGCTGCCACCAGCTTTGCAGCCCCCGAAGCTGGAGGTCTGGGGGTGCTCAGCACCCACCGAGCATGTGGGTGGCATCAAATGCATCAAAATTCATGTTTCCCTGAGAAACATTTGGAAGCCGCGCGCTGTGAGCTCAAGCCACGAGCTGCCAAAGCCTCTCGGCAGGCAGCCCCGCGGCCCCTGTCCCGGCGGGGCGTTTCTGGGGACACGTGTCCCCATGGCCGGAGCCAACTGAGCAGGGACCCCGGATTTGTGAGCGCTGCTGTGACAGGGGTGCAGCGCAGGCAGGGGGTGCGGGGAAGGGGCCGTGTCCCAGTGCCCCGCGCCGGCGGGAGCCCCCAGGCCAACGGGGCACTCGCTGCCTGCTCCCGGCAGCCCGAGACCCGGCGCGCTCGCCACGCCTGGCTGCACATCGCGCCCACGGCGCCGCAGCTGCAGGAAGACGCCACTCGCACCTCTTGCCACCCCCGGCCCCAGTTTGAATGTCACCGGCACCGCCCCGACACCTCCCGGCTTGGAGCCTTTTGGGACAGGGGCAGCACAGAGTGGGCAGGGAGTGTGGTGTGAGTGTGCAGGGAGGGTGGTGTGAGTGCGCAGTGAGTGTGGTGTGAGTGTGCAGTGAGTGTGGTGTGAGTGTGCAGGGAGTGTGGTGTGAGTGTGCAGGGAGGGTGGTGTGAGTGTGCAGGGAGGGTGGGAGCAGCTGGTGAGTGAGGAACACGAGCAGTGAGCACAGAGGGAGCAGGCAGAGAGTGCAGAGAGTGCAGAGGGTGCAGAGAGTGAGTGCAGAGTGTGCAGAGAGGCCAGGAACGTGCGGAGAGTGAACAGTGAGTGTGGAGGGAGTGTGCAGTGAGCGTGCAGATGTGCAGTGAGCGTGCAGATGTGCAGTGAGCGTGCAGATGTGCAGTGAGTGGACAGAGCATGCAAAGGGTGTGCGAGTCAGAGCGAGCGTGTGCCAGGCGTGCCGCAGACACGCAGAGGTCACACAAGGGCTACACGGCAAGCAGAGAACGCGCAGCCCGCGTGCAGTGACATGCGGAGAGGATGCAGTGACCGTGTGGAGAGCACGCAGGTGACATGCAGGAGACGTGTGTGTGGCACGACATGCAGCCAGCACATGGAGAACGTGCATTGCACATACAGCGTGCACACAGCGCACACGCAGCCTGCAGGGCTGCAAGTGCTCCAGTACCCGCGTGACAGCGGGATCCCCGGGGGCTCATCGAGCTGCTGGCTGGCCCTGGGTGTCCCCAGCGCGCCGGGCACCCTTGGCTGCCCCCCAGGGCTGTGAGCACCAGCGCGGCCGCCCTGTCATTACCAGCTCGGTGACCTACATGGTAGCGTGCGCAATTTTGGAGGCATGCGGCTCCTCCGCCCGTGCCGGAGCTGCCCAACGGGTGCCAGCGGCCAGCACGCCCCGCAGCCCCATCCCTGTCCCCTGTCCCTGTCCCTGTCCCTCCTCTGACCCTGCAAGTCCCCCTGTCCTGCAGCACCATATCTGCCCCCCCATGCCAGCCTGGGTTAATTGGGGACCCCTCATTAGCAGCATTAGTAAAGAAAGGTTTGTGGTGCCTGTTTCTCCCTGGCTGCCCTGTTTGCAAGGGGGATGTGGGGGTGGCTGTCGGGGCCCCCCAAAGCAGGAATTCGGGGGGATTTGGGGGGTAATGGGGGGCTTGTGGGGGTGGCCAGGACCACACTGTAGTGGCCGCACACCGGGATGGCACTGGTGGCTTTGGGGGGGCTGCAAACCCCTCAGTAAAATGTCCCCAAACAGCGTGGGGGGGGAGGAGGAGAAGCTGCCAGGGGACAGAGCGTGGCAGCGGGGCCGGGGGACAGAGCGTGGCAGTGGGGGTGGGGGGCAGAGCGTGGCAGCGGGGCCGGGGGACAGAGCGTAGCAGCGGGGGTGGGGGGCAGAGCGTGGCAGCGGGGCCGGGGCCGCGTTGCTGGGGTGCCGCAGGGAGCCCTGGGGGAGGCGGCTGCGGCGGAACTGGGCCCCGCTGGGTGCGCAATGGCGGCAGCGGGGCCGGCAGCCAATGCGCGGCGCGGCCGGTGAAGTCATGCACCGCGGTGCCGCCGCCATTGGCCCCGGCACTGCTGTTCGGCGCAACAAGCGCATCTGTTCTCAGCCCGGGCTGGCGTCACGCGAGATGGGGGGTACACGGACACCCCCACGGTGATGGCCTCTCACGGTGCCACTGAGCCTGGGGTGGGGGTCCCACTCCTGAGTGCCCCCCGCTGCTGGCTGTGCCCAGCAGGGCCTGGGTGGCCTGCAGGGACAGACGGATGTGACCCCGTGCCCTGCCCCCGCGGCACAGGTCTGGCTGTGGGGCTGAGCGCTGTCCCACTCGTGTCACGTGTGGGCTGGGGGGGGCAGGGTCTGGGGGCTGCAGAAAATGAACACGGAGCTGGGGCATCCCAGAGTGCAGGGGGGACCCGAAGGGGTGTCCCTGTCCCTGGGGGCAGTATGGGCTACCCAGCGGGGTCCCTGTCCCTGTGTCCAGGTGTGACATGGGGGGTGGTTGGAGTGCCGGGGGGGTGTCCTTGTTCCCTGGTGCGGTGCAGGGGGGTCTGAGGTGACCCTGTCCCTGGGTGCGATGTGGGGCGGCAGACTGGGTCATGGTCCCGTCTCCGGGTGCAGTACAAGGGGGTGCCTGTCCCTGGCTGCAGCACAGGGGGGTGACGGGAGCAGGGGTGCAGAGAGCCCCTGGGGGGTGTCCCTATCCCTGGCTGCAGCACAGGAAAGTGTCTGGGGCGGGGGGGCGAGCCCCCGGGGCTGCACGGAGGGCACCGGCGGGGGGCGAGCGGGGCGGTGTTTGTGTCCCCGGTGCAGCTCGGGGGGGCCTGGCAGGGTGTCCGTGTCCCCGGTGGAGACCCGAGGAGGGTATTTGTGTTCCGGGGGGGGTTGTCCCTGCCCGGGCGCAGCGCGGGGGGTGGCGGGGGCGGTGCGGGGCGGTGCGGGGCGGGCCGAGGCCGCCGCTATAAAGGCGTCGGGGGCGGCGGCGCCGCGTCCCCTCCCGGCGGCGCGGAGCGGAGCGGAGCGGAGCGGGCGGTGGTGCGGGCTGCGGTTCCACCAGCAGCGGCGGCTCCGCGGGGCCGCGCCGGTGAGCGCCGCCGGGCGGGGAACGGGGCGCCGGGCTCCGTGCGCGGCTGCGGCCGCTGACCCGCCCCCCACCTCTCCCCGCAGGTCTCGGCCACCCCGGACTCCCCCCGGCTCTGCCCGTCCCTCCGCCTCCCTTCCCCCACCCGCTTTTTGTTATTTTGTTTTTGTTGTTTTTTTCCCCTCCCGTTTCTCCCCGCAACGTCGCCCCCCGCCGCCCCCCCCCGCAGCAAGATGGTGCAGAAGAAATCAGAGATCCCCGGGTTCCACCGATCCTTCAAGGTAAGGGGCTGCCCCCTCCCCGGGGCCGCGCCGCGGGGGCTCCGGTCGCTGCGGGGTGCGGGGGGGCCGGTGCGGGCCCGCGGCGGATCCTGCGCTGGATCGTGCGCTCAGCTCCGCTCAGCTCCGCAGCCCCTGCCCGGGGAGGGGACGCGAGCCGCCCCCCGCGCCCCCGGCAGCGAAGGAGGGGAGCGCCGGCGGTGCTGCCACCCGAACCGCGCAGTGGGACCCCCCTGTCCCCCCGCCCCGCGGATCGGGCGCTCTCGGGGGTCTGGTGCACAGATCACCCCCCGGGGGGCACTGGGGTGCTGCAGCTCCCCGGGGGAGCCCCGTGGGTGGGTGGCTGGGCTGCACCGACCCCTGCCCAGCTGCTCCCATTTGCCCCGACCCGTGAGCGCGGTGCTGGGGTGCAGCGGGTGGGGGGGCTGCCCGCGGGGTGGGGGGGGCGGCATGGGCTCCCCAGGATCTATTGTGCAACCGACTTGTAGAGGCCAGATCCTGGAAGCGCCAAGCACCCGCTCTCATCCTGGGGCCCGGGGCCCATCACACAGCGCCCGTCCCAGCCACTGTCACGGTGTGAGGGTGCGGGGGGGGGGGGGGTCAGATCCTGCCGGGTCCCGCTCCCCGAGCACCCGCTCCGGTCCCGGCGTGCGGCCCAGCGGCTCCGTGGGATCTTTGTTTAGTTTGGCTCCCGACGCTCCGAGGGACTCTGGGAGCTCACCCGAAACCTGCCCGGCTTATTTTAGCTGACACCTAATCCTGCTTTTAAGGCTTTTTGGCCGGGGTTTGGCTCCCTCCCCTCCACCCTCCTGGCTGGCCGGGCACGGGGACGGGAGCCGGGGACACCTCGGATGTGCTGATGGAGCCGGTGCACAGCGCCTGCGTCTCCCATCCCCCAAACCTTTTGTGTGCGGGTGCTGCAGCAGCTGGCAGGGCCCGTGTCCCCCGTGTGTCCCCCGTGTGTCCCCATGCTGCTCCCGGCACAGGGACTGCGGACAGAGCTGCTGGTCCGGGGGGGCTGCTGTGGCTGCCGGGGCTGCTGTGGCTGCCGGATGGCAATGCTGCCCTGTGCAAATCCAGATTGGATTTTGAGGAGGGCAGAACCCTGGCCCGAAGTGTGTTCTGGCCGCAGGGATCTGAGTGGTGCTGGGTGGGGGGTTCTGGCGTGGCCCCCCCGCAGCGTCGCGGGGATCTCCCAGAGCCGCCCCGGCAGTAAACAGGCGTTTTCTGGCTCTTTCTGGGGTTTGCCGCTCTGAGCGCGGGGCTGGCAGCTGGCCGGGGCACCGGGCGGGTTCGGGAACGCTGCTGGGAGCCGCCACCTCCACCCAAACAGATTTCGCAACCCCACCGAGGACGGGGCCCTTTGCACCCCCTTGTCCTGCAGTGGGGCAGCTGGGGGAGTGGGGGACAGAGGGTCCCTGTGTCCCCTCTGGGGTGCTGGTACTGGAGCCGCCGGGGTTTGGGGTGGGGGAGGTGGCGGTTCCCACACCCTTTGCTGGTCTGGGGCACAGGGAGGGTTTGGGGTGGGGCCCGATCCTGCCAGGTCTGGGTGTCCCGTGGGCACGGCGCTCAGCAGAGTGGGGCTGAGCAGCTCAGGCCCACCGTGACCTTGGGGGAGCCGGGAGGACATGATTTGGTGGCTCTGGAGCCCGTCCTGCCCTCTGGCTTTTCTTCCTGCCCCTCTTGCTGAAGTTCAGGCCTGGGTGGAGATGTGGGGTTGGGTTGGTGCAGGTGGCCCCAGCCCCTCTCATCATCCCCTGTTTGGTGGTGTGGAGACATCACCCCGCAGCACCATCCCCATCGGGTGACATGGTCAAACCCTTCCTCCTCCTCCTCCTCCTCCTCCTGCTGGCTCTCCCTTGGGCCTCCGCCACGTCCCTCTGGCGGCCACAGGACCTGGTGTCTTGTCCCAGTGGGGCAGGTGAGCGGAGCCTGTGCCAAGACCACGGGTGTTCCGGGCTCCGTGTCCGCGCTGGGCGGCCGGTGGCAGCTGATCCGGCAGCTGCCGTCTCACTCCTGTTTTTGGCCCCCGCAGGGACAAAACCCCTTCGACCTGGAGTTCGACCAGTCCAGCCACCTGGAGCCCGTCTTCAACTTCGAGTGCCCGCCCCGTCCTGGTGAGCCGTGGGTGCCGGGGGCTGCGCCCGGGGTCTCCTCACACCCCAACCCCTGCATGTTGGCCCTTTGTGCTCCCCCAAAGGCTCTGGGGGGCTGTGCCGGGTGGTGATGCTGGTCCCATGGGGCGAATGGGGTGACTCGTGCTGGTGGTTTTGCTCCGGCACAGACATGCCTTCAAGTCAACCCATCGATATCCCCGATGCCAAGAAAAGAAACAAGAAGAAGAAGCGCTGCAGAGCCACCGACAGCTTCTCGGGCAGATTTGAAGGTGAGCGGGGCCGCCTGGGTCCTCCCGGAGGGGACAGCCGCGGTGTCCCAGCTGCGGCACAGCCGGCAGCTCAGGCGGCCTCTCCCCTGCCAGACGTTTACCAGCTGCAGGAGGAGGTGCTGGGAGAAGGGGCCCATGCCAGAGTCCAGTCCTGCGTGAACCTCATCACCAACAAGGAGTACGCGGTGAAGGTAAAGCTCGTGCTGCTCAGGGCTGCAGCCCCGGCTCCGGCCCACCCCTGCCTCAGTTTCCCTTTCTAGCCTCTGCATCTCAGGCTCTCCTGGCTCCCACGACCACCTGGTGCCGGTCCAGGGTGCCGGTTCCATGGGCTGGAGGGGAAGGAGCGCGCAGGGCCGGGCAGGGCGTGTGGCACCGTCCTCTGCCACCGCCCAGCTCCGGGACCTCGGTCAACCCCCTTAGCCACACTCCTGTCCCTCTCAATTAGGGCAGGTGGGAGATTAAATTAACCCTTTGGATGCATCTGGGGGCTCAGGGCAAGCAGGGGCATGTGGAGCCAGCAGGGTGGCCAGTCCCGCTCGCCCCGGAGGGGTCTCCGTGCCCCGGCAAGCATGTGGGTGCTGGAGAGGATCAGGGCGAACCCGCTGCTTTTGGGGCCAGGGCTGGTGGTCCTGCAGCCCCACGGGCTCCCAGCCACGGCACAAGGGGCTGGGACAGGCGCTGTGTCAAAGTGCAGCCGAATGCAAGGGGAACTTGGCTTCTCCTGTCACCCTGGAGAGACCTTTGGGTGCCCCAGTGGGGAAACCGAGGCAGCGGGGAGGGCTGCTCGGCAGCAGGTGCTGGTGGGAACCCCCGCTGTGGGGACCCCCTGCCCGCCCCGTGGTGTGTCCGGCAGGCCGCGCGTGCCAGTGCCCGGCAGGGCCGCGGGCCCGTCTGTGCTGGTGTCACATGGAGCTGGCCTTGGCAGCGGCCGCGGGGAGCGGTTTGGCACGGCCACGGGAACAGCCTGTTCTGCTGCCTTAACCCCTTCGGGCCGCCCCGCCGGCCTCCGCCCAGGCCTGGGGTCCTGGCACTGGGGTCCTGGCGCTGCCTGGGCGGGTGCGGTGGCCGCCAGCCCCGACCCCCCACCCCGCTGCCGTCCCCTGAGTGTCCCCCTTGCATTGCAGATCATCGAGAAGCGCCTGGGTCACATCCGCAGCAGGGTGTTCCGGGAGGTGGAGATGCTGTACCAGTGCCAGGGACACAGGTACCGCGGGGCAGCCGCCGTGTCCCCCAGCACCGGGGCTGGCGCTCGAGACCTCCCGGGCTGCGGCCCGGCCGCCCTCCCCCTGGCCCCACCGGGACATCTCGTGGCTCCATTAAACCGTTTGCCATGGCAACGTAGGCTGAGTTGGAGGGTGCTGGGGGCGCTGAGCCGACACTGGGATTTCTGGAGCGGGGGGGTGAGCCAGGAGGGTCTGTGAGCAATTAGGGAGCAGAGCTGAGCGTTTAAAGTCCTTTCTCCCCCCTGGAATGTGGCCGGGGGGCCCAGCCGTGTGGTTTCAATCACTGGAAACCTTATTTTCCAGTCTGAGTGCCCCCCGGGGACCCGTGCTGGCTGGGGGCTTCGGGGGATGCTGGGCTGACACCCCTGTCGCTGCAGGAACGTCCTGGAGCTGATCGAGTTCTTTGAGGAGGAGGAGAGGTTTTACCTGGTGTTCGAGAAGATGAGAGGAGGTGAGTGCGCTGCCAGAAAATGGGGGGTCGGGGTGTTTGGAGCCCCCCCGAGCCCCGGCTCTGTTCTCGCCCACACCAGGCTCCATCCTGACCCACATCCACCGGAGACGCCACTTCAACGAGCTGGAGGCCAGCGTGGTGGTGCGGGACATCGCCAGCGCCCTGCACTTCTTGCACAACAAAGGTGAGCCGTGCCCCCCCGCCCCGGTGCTGCCGTGCCCCCCCGCCCCGGTGCTGCCGTGCCCCCCCGCCCCGGTGCTGCCGTGCCCCCCCGCCCCGGTGCTGCCGTGCCCCCCCGCCCCGGTGCTGCCGTGCCCCCCCGCCCCGGTGCTGCCGTGCCCCCCCGCCCCGGTGCTGCCGTGCCCCCCCGCTCCTGCCGGCCCCAGGCGCACTGCATCGCGGGGGTGCATGTGGTGTGGAGCCTGTTCCTCCCGTTCCACCGGGATTCGGGGCCAGCAGGAGGTTCTTTGCCCCGACGCAGGCGGTGATTTGGGTCAGGGAGGGGAGGCCCTGTGCCACCCCCAGACCTTTTGCCATGGAGGTCTTGTGGGGGGAATTTTTGCCTCCATCATCTGTTCTCCCCCCACAGGAATTGCACACAGGGATCTAAAACCAGAAAATATCCTGTGCGAGAGCCCCGACCAGGCGAGTGGGGACAAGGGGGTGGGTGGGGGGCGCGGGTCCCCCCGGGATGCTGCAGCACACGGGGTGCTGCGCAGATGGGATAACGAGCAGCTGGGGGCTGAAAGCCGGGCCGAGGGTCCCTGGGGGGTGCTGGGGGGTCACTGGCTGCTCCTCTTCACCCCTCCAGGTCTCCCCAGTGAAGATCTGCGACTTTGACCTGGGAAGTGGCATCAAACTCAATGGCGACTGCTCCCCAATTTCCACCCCGGAGCTGCTCACCCCGGTAAGCATCCAAACGCGGGGCTGGGGGGCTGTTCTTGGGGGGGCTGTTCCTGGGGGGCCATCCCGGTTCCCCGCAGGCTCTGGGGACACAGGGCTGTGTGGACGCCCCCATCGCTCCCATTGCCATGCTGCACGTCCCCGCGGCAGCGGGCGAGATGCGGTTGCGTAACGCGGGGGGGCCGGGGGCTGGCACGGCGCCCAGGCTGCCGTGAGCCTTAGCAACAGCCAGCGCGGAGCCCGGCGCGGGCAAAGTGGGTCAGGAGAGAGCCCGGGGGGGCACCGCGGCTCCCTGGTGGGGGCGGGAGGGGGCTGGGCGCCCGCTGCGGGTGCTGGCGGCGCAGACCCTGCGGGGTGGACACCCCAAAAGCTCCTGGGGTGACCCCGTGCTGCAGGGAACTTGTCCCACCCCCGAAGGGGACGCAGAGCGTGGCCCCCCCTCAAAAGCCACACTCCTCTTATCGGCAGCAGCAGGGCCCCCGTGCAGGGTGTTGCCCTGCACCCCGCTGGTTTCTGGGGTGCTCACGTGCCAGGGAGGGCAGAGCCCGGCCAATGCAGGGTGCAAAACAGCAGCGGTGGGGGGGCGAATCCCCGGCCCCGCTCCCCCGCGTTCCCCATCCTGGGGGGTGAACCCCCCGCTTCCCCGCGTTCCCCGTCCTGCGGCAGCGCCCGTGTCTGCGCGGCCCCGAGTCCACGCTCGCCGCTGGTGCCCGCAGGGTTAAGTGCTGTGGGGGGGGTTGTGCTGGGGTTGGCTTAGTGGTTGGCTTTTTTTTTCTCTTTCCTGCTATGGCATCAGCTGCTGGAGCTGAGAGAGGCCTCTGCTCGTTAGGAGGCCTCTGCTCGTTAGGGGTGATTATCTGCTGCATGCAGATTTTTCGATCCGGTGTCACGAGGCCCGTGTGGCTGCGCGTCACGTGCGCTGGAAAGGCCCAGAGTCCCCGCGCTGGGGACAGAGGGGACGGCGCTCTGGGCTTGGACGCCTGAGCTCCCCCGACACCGGCTCTGGATCGGGCAGGGATCCGGCAGGGATCCGGCAGGGCAGGCTCATCCGCCGCCGCCCGCGCTGTTCCTTGGCCGCTCCCAGGCGACGGGGCGGCCGCTGCCCCGCTGAACCGGTCCGGTGGGGGGTGTGGGGTGTGGGTCTGGCCGCCCCAGTGCTGCCTGGGCGGGGCTTGCGCCCCTTCAGAGTCACAGGATCCATTTTGGTTGGAAAAGCCCCTCAAGATCATGGAGTCCAACCATTCCCCACCCCGTCCCTGCCCCGTGTCCTGAGAACCTCCTGTCCGTCTGTCCAGCCCTCCAGGGCTGGTGACTCCAGCACTGCCCTGGGCAGCCTGTTCCAATGCCCCACAGCCCTTTGGGGAAGAAATTGTTCCCAGATCCAACCTCACCCTCCCCTGGCACAACTTGAGGCCGTTTGCTCTTTAGGTTTATGTTTCGGGGGGCAGCAGGTCTGTGGCATCCCCTGCACGGTGGGGCTGGTGGGAAACGCAGAATGTCCTGAGTTGGGAGGGACCCGCGAGGGTCATCGAGTCCAACTTCTGTCCCTGCACAGCACAGCCCCAACGTTCACAGCCATCATGTGCTGATCTGCCCAGGAGGCAGCTGTATCTGCACCCTCTGTTTGGGGGGTGCAGCTGTGTATCTCCAGCAGGATCCCTTGACCACCCCAGTTCTTCCCCTGTCCCCTGGGGCCCCCCGCCACGCTGACCCCTCCTGTCCCTGCAGTGCGGCTCCGCTGAGTACATGGCCCCGGAGGTGGTGGAAGCCTTCAACGAGGAGGCGTCCATCTATGACAAGCGCTGCGACCTGTGGAGCCTGGGCGTCATCCTGTACATCATGCTCAGCGGGTACCCCCCCTTTGTGGGCCACTGCGGCTCCGACTGCGGCTGGGACCGGGGCGAGGCGTGTCACACCTGCCAGGTGCGCGGGACCCCGGCTGCTCCGGCACCGCTGCTCCGGCACCGCTGCTCCGGCAGCGCTGCTCCGGCAGCGCCGCTCCTGGACCAGCCTGGTTATTTCATTTATTTTCCCCCCAGAACATGCTGTTCGAGAGTATCCAGGAGGGGAAGTACGAGTTTCCCGACAAGGACTGGGCGCACATCTCCTTCGGAGCCAAAGACCTCATTTCCAAGCTGCTGGTGAGAGACGCCAAGAAGCGGCTGAGCGCGGCGCAGGTCCTGGAGCACCCCTGGGTGCAGGGGGTGAGTGCTGCCCCCCCCCTCCGCTCCAAAACCGGGGTGGTTCACCCCCCGTGGGGTGCCCACTCTGACCGCTGCATTTCCTTGCAGTGCGCCCCGGATAACACGCTGCCGACCCCCATCATCCTGCAGAGGTGAGCAGGGTGGCTCTGGGTGGGGGGGACACATCCCACCCCCCCATAACCCCACTCCTCTCCCCTCTTGCTGCTTTTCAGGGACTCTGCTGCTGCAGCAGTTGCAGCACAAAGTTCAGGTTCAAGCTGTGGTTTTGGTGCCTGGCGGGTCCGGCCTGGCGTGCACGCAACGGGGGACACCCCAATATCTGACCCCAACCTCCCTCTGGCCCCCACCCCGCGCTAAGCCCCTTTCCCCCCGCAGGAACAGCAGTGCCAAAGAGCTCACCTCCTTCGCCGCTGAGGCCATCGCCGTCAACCGGCAGCTGACGCAGCGTGACGAGGATGAGGAGGAGGAGGCGGAGGAGGAAGCACGACCCATCATCATCAAAGCTACCTCACGGGCCATGCAGCTCTCCCCCCCCTCCGAGTCCAAGCTGGCCAAGCGGCGGCAGAAGAGCAGCCTGGCCAAGGCGGTGGCCGCCGGGCAGCACCTGGTGGCCCCGCTGGTCCTGGTGGCCGACCAAGCCTGAGCTGTGCCCTCGCACCTGCTGGACCCACCGCCCCCTCCTCCTTCTTTCGCTCTTTCCCCCGTCCCCCGAGAGCCCCCGGTTTCTGGCTGGAGACAAGATCAGGACTCGTCCCTGTGGCTGGTTTCCAAGGTTTTGCTGATCTTGTAGGTCTGGGGGTGGGAGGGTTTGTTTAAGGTAGTTTTTTTTTTTAAGGTATTAAATGGAGCATGAGGCCGCTCCACCCAGGGCACACTCGAGGACATCGGACAGACACACGGACTTTTGTTTCCTGACTCTTGGTTTCTGCTCTGACGTTTTCCCCCTCCCTGACACCAAAGGACTCTTTGTATCTGCGGCTGCTTTGACAATTTCAGCTCATTTCATACTGTGAACAAAGGACCCTCGCTCGCGTTTGCAACAACGGGAGCCGCGTTTTAACCTCCTCCCTCCCGTGGAGCTGCGGGTCTTTCTCTGATGTTGGGGTAGATCCCGCAAAAGCCCCTTCCCGGGGGTCCGGAGGCACCTCCCGGGTGCAGGGAGCCCCTCCGTCCCACGTTCGGGGGTGTCCCCGGCTGCGCTTTGGGGGCCCCGGGGGGCGCTGTGCAGGGAACTGCTCGGGCGGGGGGTGCCGGTGCCAGCGAGGAGCAGCGCCCCGTCCCACCCCCTCCCCTTGCCCGCCCGCTCCAGAATAAGCTATTCACCCCTTTTTCTTAACTATTATTGTTGGTTTTAAACTGCCAGCTGTGCTTCTCTCCAGGGCACAGAGAAACGTCTTCCTTCCCTCCCGCGCTCCGGCCGGCGGCTCCGGGATAAGGTCAGAGCCGGGGGGTGCACAAGCGCGGGGGCCATGGGGTTGCACTGGCCCAGGTGTTGCACCCCTGTTTTTTAGGGGGGTCACCAGCGTCTGCACCCTCACCCCTCAGGGAGGGCTGAGGTCTCTGGGGTGGCCGGAGCACCCAAAAAGTTCCTTTGGGAATAGCGGGGTGCTCTGTGGAAAGGGAACAACCCCCCGTGAGGAGTCGGGAGCTGTAGAACGGTGGTGGCTTCGGGCTGGCCCCGGGGCTGGCGGCAGGAGAGTTTGGGGGTGCCGGGGGTGCCAGGGGTAAGCAGCCGGGCTGGTGGCAGCGCCCAGGGACGCAGCGTGGGGAAGCACCCTGGGCGTGGGGGTGAAGGTTTGGGGACAGGCAGTGCATGGTGTGACGGGTGTCTGGGTGTGATGTTCATGCGTCCGTGTTCACGCGTGTGCCCGTGCCCGTTCTCGGCGCCGGCTTTGGGAAGGGAGCGAGCGCGGGGAGGATCCGGGATGCTGAATCGCGACGAGGCTCTTGGCTGGTTTCTGCCGTGGATCTGGGCAAGTGGTGCCTCGCCCCCAAAACACTCCCCGCACCCCGCAAACCTCCACTCCCCCCTGCGGGTGGTGCCACCCGCTGCCGTCCCCGTGTCCCCCCTGCGTTAGTGATCTCCTGTCCCTGCCAGCTCCATGCCGTGGCTCTATCGCTGGACAAAGCAGCCTCGGCGCGTGGTGCGCGCGGTGCGGCTTTGGAGCCCTGAGGCTCAGGACTCACTGTCTCCGAAAAAGAAGTTCTCTTTAATTTTTGCGACTGCTGCCAGCAATACTATGCAATGTGTGTTGGGTTGTTTCAGGGAGCTGTGTGAGCGGCCTCGGGAGATGACGATCTCGGCTGTTGCTGGAGCTTGGGGCAGGGACTGTGTTTTCTCCCCCTTCCCGGCCCTTCTGAGCTCGTGGGTGGGTTGGGGAGGGCGGCTCCCCCAAAACCACCTTGTGCTTGTGATCCGCCCTCCCCGGGTCCCCGGCCCAGTGCGGGGGGAGCAGCAGCAGGGACCCCCCCGCAGGCGCCTCCACACCCCGCAGAGGGCGCCTTCAGAGGAAAAAACAAGCAAACACATCCATCTTGATTGTACGTTGTTACTTTTTAGAGCTTATTCTGTTTTATCAGTTGTAGATAATTCCTTGTTGTCTTATATTAAGAAATACTTGAATGACGTACAGTACGCGATGCCTTGAGCTGGTGTTGTGGACGCTGTTGACGCTGCACGCCGCAGCCTTTTGTTTTCAAACAGAACCATGGGAAGGGACGGCGGGGGGGACGTCTCTGAAATTGTTTTGTCCCCCCCGCGCTTCTGTTGGCAAGTGGAGTTTCTCCCTTTTCCCATGCCTAAGACCGGTCTCCATGTCTGTCTGAAGCACGCAGTTGTGAAGGCCGGCGTGCGGCCGGTGCGGAGCGGGACGTTGTCACCGTGGCTGTCGGTACCGGGGGATGGAGGCGCCACCCGGGCTCTTTGCGGGGTGTTCGGCCCAGGCTTGGCTTTGCGTTTCGGCTTGGGGGGTTTGCTTTGACCATGGGACGGGCGCTCCGGAGCGGGGCTGAGTGTTTTGGTGGAGCTTGAGGTGCTCCAGAGCGGGGCTGAGTGCTTCAGGGGAGTCTGGACTGCTCTGGAGGGGGGGTCAGCCCCGAAACGCCGCAGCCCCGCGTGGGCACCCATGGTGGCGCGGGACGTGCCGGTGGCGCGGGACGTGCTGGTTCCGGCTCGGTCCCCACTCCCGGGGGTTTCCAGACAGATGCTCCCGACCCGCAGCCACGCGGGGCAGCGCCCGGCCCAGCCCCCTCGCCAGCGCCCTTCGTCCTCTTCCTCTCTCGGGCCTTTCTCCCCATAGAGTGTCTGCTGGGAAAACAACTTCAAAAAAATGTTGTGTTTTTTTTTTTTAAAGCTGGGAATTTTAAGTGTTTTGGCTCCCCCTCCCCCCGGCCGCCGAACTCGACTCAGAGCTGGTTGGAGCGTTGGCGGTGGAGCTGACCTCCCTTCGCCGAGCAGGAGCAGCTTCCTCCGCCGCGCAGCCGCGGGCGCCTGCCAGAGCCGGTTCCGGGAGCCGCGTCGGGGGGTTTGTGCAACAGCGGCCTCTGCTCGGGCTGGAAACAACCCTGGAAAAACAAAAAACCACAAAAAAGAACAAAAAAAGAGAAAACCACACAAAAACAAGCACTTTACTGTATGTACCAGGTGAACTGATACAGCTGAGTTGAAGTTTTCCTTTATAACAATTGTTGATGCCAGAATTTTGTATTCTGTTTTGTAAGAATTTAATAAAAATGCATTGAGACCTTCTGTGGTCGGTGTCGGGGGCGGGGGAGCGGACCCCCAGGGTGGCCCCCCCTTCCCACAGCTCGGCCCCCCCGTGCTGCTCCCGGGGTGACAGGGACATGGGGTGACAGGGACGGGGGCTGGCAGCGGCCCAGCTCCTGACTCACTTTTCCCAGGGGGTGGTGTGATGGGCCGCATCCCCCGCGGCTCACGGTGCAGCGCGGCGCTCGCTGCAGCTCCGAACAGCGGCACAGCGGCTGCTGGCTGTCCCCCCCCCCCTCACACCCCCCTGGGCCACCGTTCACCCCCCAGGCCTGTCAGGTTGCAGACGGGGCAACTGAGCGAGGGTTGTGGTCAGGATGGGGAGAAGGGCTGCAGGAGCCCCGCTGGGCTATTGTGGGCAGGGAAGAACTTGCTGAATATATTTAATGTATTTTAATTTTTAAGGTATTTTCTGCCCTGGTAAGTTTGCTTTCCAGCCCTCCAGCCATGCTGGGGGACGGAGCGGTGAGCCCTCTGGTTGCTGTGGCTGGTGGGGACACCCCCAGACCCCCGTGTTTTGGGATGGGGCTCCAAGCTCTGTTGGGGCCCAGCAGCTGCTGCTCGGAGCAGAGGGAGCCCTGTGGCACCTCGCTGCTGAGAGATCCGTGTTTGCTGCTCGGAGAACGCTGCAGCTGCTTCCTGCAGGATCTGGGTCCGGCCAGGCAGTGTCCCCCCCGGCACGGTCCGTGCTGGGACCAGAGCCGAGCTCCCGGGATGGGGGAGCGCGTCCCGTCCCGCCGCGCTGCTCGGCGCTTACAGCGCACTTGGCTGAGCACAAGAGCCTATTTTGGGCCAATGCTCCAGCAGCAGCGCAGGTTATTTTAGCCCAGCGTGGGGTTATTTTCAGAGCTGCCCTTCCCTGCACGTGCTCTGAGGTGGTTTCCAACTACCGAGCACTTTCTGGGGGTGGTGAACGGGGTGGGGGAAAGAAGGACCATGTGGAGAAATTTACAGAGCTTAGAACCTAAACCGCTACCTGCCCAGAATGCGCTCAGCACCGTGGAAGGCAGAACGTCTGCAGGGTAGACCGCGAGCAGAGGACAGGAGAGGCAAGGTTTCTGGAGCAGACGGGTGAAACAACGGGCACGAGGAGGAGGAAAGCAGTCCTGAGAACCTCCTGTCCGTCTGTCCAGCCCTCCAGGCTGGTGACTCCAGCACTGCCCTGGGCAGCCTGTTCCAATGCCCCACAGCCCTTTGGGGAAGAAATTGTTCCCACATCCAACCTCAACCTCCCCTGGCGCAACTTGAGGCCGTTTCCTCTGCTCCTGGCGCTTGTTCCCGGGGAGCAGAGCCCGACCCCCCTGGCTCCAAGCTCCTTTCAGGCAGTTCAGAGATCAGAAGGTCTCCCCTCAGCTCCTGTTCTCCAGCTGAGCCCCCCGGTCCCTCAGGCCGTTTCTCGAGGATGGCTCCGCTGGGCTTTGGGGGCAGGAACGCTGCTGCAGAAACGCTGCAGCCCCCACCAGCTCCATCCCCACCAGCACCGGGTGCTCGTACGGCTCCTGGTGACCCTCCCGGTAGCCACAGGGCTGCGGGACCGACGGCCCGGTGCCATCCTGCCCCGGATGAGAAGCGCCCAACCAGCCGTGGCCCGGCCGGGCACGCAGAGCAGTCTTTAGCTCCCTCTAATGTTTATGGCCAGAGGGAAGCATCCGAAAACCAAACAGGCCTGAGCCGGGGCTGGGAAAATGTCCAGATTATCATATTTGTGAGTAAAAAAACTGTGATACTGAAAAGTGTGGAAGGAGCTCGGCCAGCAAGGGGCTGCGCGTGTGTGATGTGCGCAGCAAATGGCGTGACAGACAGCAGGACGCAGCGCTTTTAAAAGAGAATACATCTTTAATAGCTGGTTATTGTTAACACAAGAAAGATTTAACAGGAAAGAGAGCTGTTCCTCTAAGGGCTCCTGCTCACCCCTGTGTGCGCGGACCAGCTGCCAGCAGGGGCTGCTCCCATCGCCGGCAGAGCCGCGGCCACAGGGCTTCCCAAACTCGTCCACGTGAAATGTGTTAACAACACAGCTTCAAAAAGTGCGGCAGAAGCCCGCGGCACACAGGGCAGCAGAAACATGATACATGATACAAAACCAGGTTGGAAGCTCCTGATCAAAATTAGCCGCGTGACGACGCTGCTGTGATGTGGCTCAGCAGCGTCTGGCTCTGGTGGTTTATCAGGAGATCCCTGAGCAATCCAGGCCCTGGAAGCCTTGAATCAATACAAACAGCACGTCCGTGTGTATTACAGGAACTGCAACGCAAAGGTGCAGACAGCAGAAGGGGCAGACAGGACATCTCCTCACGGAACACGTCGAATCAAGGACCACGCGCTTGCCCGAGTGCATGTGCATGTGTCTCCACGTGCCGAACACCGATCAGGGGCGGATAACAGAGAAAGGGGGAATGTAATTACCCCGTGGAGAATAAATCACTTTAACGGGTCAGTTAGTGAGATCACAGCAAGGCAGTGGCACAGCCTCTTAATCAAGCTTCTGCTTCTCAGACTCCCTCGTGCCATTTTCCACCCCCTGGGGCTGGCAAGGGTGCGGGGGCTGGTGGGACGGGCTGGCCGGTGTGTCCCTCTGCAGCGGGCACGGCCAGCTGGGCACCAGCTGTGGCTCCTGGTACATCCACGGCGGTTCCACTAACGCGGTGCTCCAGGCCTGGGGTCAGCCGGGCTAACTACCCTGAGGAACCGCCGGGCACAAAGGACCCGGTGTCCGGGGATGGCGGAGGCTTGGGTCCCTGCTCGGAGGACAGGCTGGGTTGTGAGGGCCGGAAGGGAGCGGCCCTCGCGCCCTCCGCATCCCCCCGCCCCTCTCCGCGTCCCACAGCCCCCTCGCCGCTCGCCCCCAGCACCAGCCCCGTCACCGCCAACCCGCACCTCCCCATCCCTCACCCCTCCACAAGCTCCAGCCCGGCCCCTCCGACCCTCGTCCTCCCCAGAATGATCCCCCTCATCCCAAAACCCGCCCCTCAAGGATCGCTGCCCGCGCCCCCACATTGCTCCCCTGGGATTGCCCCTCTGTCCCCCAGAACCGCCTCTCGGGGACGGTCACCTCACCCCCTCAGGGATCACCCCCTCGTTCCTGAAGGCGAGGGTCGCCCCCTCACCCCCCAAAACTGCCCCTCAGGGATCGCCCCCTCTCCCCAGAACTGCCCCCAGACCCGCCGCGCTGCCCCTCCGGAGCCACGCCCGCAGGGATCGCGGCCCCACTCCCCCACACCCTCGCAGGGCCCGTCCCTTGTCCCCCAGGGCCCACCCCGCTGCCCGTGCCCGCCCGGCCCCGCCCGCCGCCGCACGCCCTCTCCCCGCCCCGCCGCTCCCCTGCCCGGCCGGCGGCGGCGCCGCGCCGTGCCCCATGCGCCGCTGCTGCCCGGCCCTCTGCATCGCCCCCGGCACCCGCGGCCGCCGCGGCGCCGCCGTCGCCATCGCCGCCCCGCTCCCGCCCGCCGCCGTGTCCCGCCCGCCGCTGCTGGTGCTGGTGCTGCTGCAGCGCCGCCCCGCGCCGCCCGCTGCCGCGCCTCCGCCGCACAAGATGGCGGCCGGTGGGAGCGGCGGGGGCCCCGGGGGCCTCTCCTCCTCCTGCCCGCAGCCGCCGCCGCCGCCGGGCAACGGGGCCGCCGCCGCCTGCACCAACGGCGCGCCGCCGTCCCCGCCCGGCCTCACCTACAACCAGTGCGGCGCGGCCAACCCGGCGGCGAGCGGCGGCGGCGCGGGGGGCCCGGCGGCGGCGGCGGCGGCGGCGGGGGCGGCGGGGGCCGCCGGGGGGGCGGGCGGCCCCGGCGGGGCGCTGCAGCGGGAGCCGGTCTATAACTGGCAGGCGACGAAGCCCACGGTGCAGGAGCGGTTCGCTTTCCTCTTCAACAACGAGGTGCTCAGCGACGTGCACTTCCTGGTGGGGAAGGGCCGCGGCTCGCAGCGCATCCCGGCGCACAGGTGGGAGCGGGACCCCGGGGGCGCCGGCCGGCTGCCGGGGCCTGGAGGCGGCCGGGGCGGGCCGGGGGGGTGGCCGGTGGGTCCTGCCGGGGCCGTGCGGGGTGTCGGGGGTCCCGGGCCTCGGGCAGGCCGTGGGTGGGTGCGGGTTTGCCGGGGGTCCCCGCTGTGCCGGGGGTGCGCCGGCGAAGGGGCTGCGGCGTTTGTGCTTCATGCATCGCTCATGGAGGAGAAAGGGGGGTCGGGAAGCTTCACCCCGCGGTTTGTCCGCCCTGCGGAGCGCGGGGGGGCGCGCAGGCCCCAGCCAGGCCCAGCGCCGGGTGGCGGGACGGACCCGGGCGGGACGGACCCGGGCGGCGGGGCCGGGGGCTCCGGTGGGGGGGGTGCCTGAGTGTGGTGCGGGGGGGGGTGCCTGTGGTGTGGGGGACTCTGCCCGTTGCGTGGCCGGTCCCTGTCACCTCGCGTCTCCCCCGGCACTCGATGGATTTCGTGTTGTTGCGGTCTCCCGGTCCAGCCCTGGGCTGCGTTGTCCCCGGGGGTGGGAGTGACTGGGTAAAACACCCAAATCCCTGGGTTTTGCCCAGAAGCCATCCTTGTTTTCTGTGGGGAGTCGGGGAGGGGTAGTGCCCGAGACTGCGACAGATACAGGGGCCGCCGAGAGCACTGGGGATGGAAAGGAAGGAGCAATGATTTGAGAACCCAAATATCTGCCACGTTTTCCTTTAAAAAGCCCTTTATTGACTCTTTTCTGAAGGCCTGGATTTGGGGGAGGGTCATCCACCGCTATAAAACAAACCCCCGTTCTAGAGGCGCCGCGCTGAGGAGGCGCAGGCCCGGGTGAGCAGCCGGGGCTGCTGTTGGAGGCCGAGCTGCCATTTGAGAGCTGGCAGCCGGAGCCGCTCGCTCGCCCTGGAGCCGCGAGTCGCCTCCACCTGGATAATGGAAAACCCACGGGGCTGGTTGGCGTTCGGTGCCTTCGGGGAATCGCGTGTGCCACTGGCAGCGCCGGCGGCAGAGAGCCTTGGGCTCCAGGACCAGACCTGCTCCGGTCTGGGGGTGGGAAGGCGGACTGGCGCACTCAGAAATGGTGCTTGGCCAAGGGAGCCTCGCTCCGCACAGCTTCCGACGGTCGCTTTCTCACACATGCTCGTGGTGGTTTCCCCTTCAGATTTCCCTTTTTCTCTCGCTTTCCAAATGAAACACACTTGTTCTAGGCTGATATGAGCGTTTAGGGTGCTAGTTCTTTTATAATTCGAAGCTTAATTAGTATTTGGGTAAGCTTGCTCCTGTCCCCAGAGCTAGGCTTGCTCGGTGGGGAGGGGCAGTGTTCAGCACAGAAATAAATGGAAAATAAATGAAGCTTAAAAAAAATATAGCCCCAAAGTGAAATGCTACTTAATTGCTCTGAAATCCATCTGGTGCTCTGGGTGGTGAAGATAGAACAGAGCGTGTCATGCCGTGACATCCCCCTTACGGATTATATAGATTTTAGTAAACTTGCCTTATGATATTACAGTTGGGATATCCTGATGATTCATGAAGCACGGTGGTTATTTCAGAAACAGCTTAAAATAAATCCACCCAGACCCCTTCTGCGCTCGTTCTCCCACAGCAGAAGATGTTTGGCGCTGGAATTGAGTCGCAAAGCAGCCATGAGTCTAATTCGAGAGGCACCGTGTTGCTTCGGCAACCAAGGGCAGATGTTCGCGCTCGGGTGCTGGGGTCTGGAACAGCGCACGGTTAACAGGTATTTCCACAGCTGGTTTGATTGTGTTAATTCTCAGACTGGGCCAGGTGTAAAGCGTGGCTGTGGTGCGTATCCTAAACGGGGCTTTTGGCCCGTGGTGCCTCGAGGAGCGCTCTGCAGTGTCTTGCTTTGGTATCCATGTGCCTACCGGTGCGTTAGAAGTCGCCGACTTGGGCAGCAAACCGGTCAGCGCAGAAGCCCTGAGGGTCGCAGCCCTGCTCCCCGTTGGGGCTCCGGAGCAGGGGTCGTGCCAGCCATAGGCTGAGGTTGATAAATGATGTGTATGCTGAGCAACAGGGAGCGGAGCAGGGGTTGTGTTATCCATAGGTTCGGGTTGATAAACGACACGTATGCAGAGCGAGCGCAGGTGAAGTCCCCGCGGTGAGGAGGATCCTGGAGTGATGTAGCTGTAGGTTCAGGCGTGTTTCTAAGAGCTTCAGCAGTTTGTTTAAAGCCGTAGAAGCAGACAAGAGATATTTCGCATAGCAACCAAGAGCAACCGTTCATTTTGTGCGTGGAAGGTTGATTGAAGGTGTGTCTATCCAAGCGTCTGTCCTGCCAAGCATCCGCAGCCTCCAGATCAGATATTTTCCACCTTCAGGAAGCTCCAGACCCTGCAGAAGTTGCTTTTGTACCCTGGAGCAAGCGCGGTCTCTGCGCTGCGAGCTCGTCCCCTCTCGCCACGAAGAAGGCGGAACGGCCTGAAGTTATTTGTGTGGAGGCTGGCGGAGCGCGGGTCCGAGCAGGCTGCTCCGGGCTCCGCAGCGCTAGCGCGGCCAGGGCCGAGGCCTCCGTTAGCCCCAGCAGCACGAGAGAAGGTCTTTTTTGTTCTGTCTTTTGCCAGACCCTCTTCATGGAGCACAACAGCACGGTTAGAAACATCTAAACTTCCCCAGCCAGGCGCTGCACGGGTGCGATAATTAAACTTGTTAATTGGCCAGAAAACATGACCCAAAAGGGACCAGAACAAGCGTATGGCGCTGCCCCCCGTGTGCTCCAGCCTGGGGACAGTCTGGGCAGGTTTTTGGCTGCTGCTGCCAGGTTTCTCCTCTGGTCTCATCCTGCCTTTCCTCGGGTGCGGATTAGCCCGTAGCACCCGCGGCATCGTGTGCCGGGTGTCCCACCGCTCACGTTCCGGGGTTGCACGTGAAGAGCTGCCCCGGGGGTTCTAGAACCCCCCTCCCGCTGGCTTCACCCGCTGTCTCCGCTCCTGGCGCGGGAGGACGCGGCCGGCAAACCAGCGTCGGTCGGTAGCTGCTCGTCACCGGTTTCACCGAGCTCCAGACGCCAGGCGCTGCTCCGTGCCCGTGTCGGCTCTTCTGGAAGAAGAGATATTGTAAGATTTCTGCGCAGCGGAGCAGCCGGAGGAGGGAGGCGCTGTGCAGCGCTGGGGTAGTCGTAGTTCTTGAGTGGTTTGTCTTATTATTGGTGGCACCAGAGTGCCTAGAAAGGGAGCGGGGATGGTGGCTATCAAACTAGGTGGTGCGTAGTGACGAGTTTTCCTTAAGTTTTCAGTACATGACAGTGGGGAATTGCACCAAGACTTGGGCTCTGTTTGCTGGGAGAACTTGAATTCTTTAAGTTCACTGTTTCTTGGCTTTTCAGCCTCACAGATCGTCCGCAGGCTCCCGAGGGGACTTTGCAGAGCAGCCGTGTGCGTTCTGTTCCGCAGTGCACGCAGCCTTTGGGGAGCCAGTGCTGTGTTGTGGGCTCACAAGAACATCGCTCGCGACTCCGGTGTTTTCGCAGTAAAGGAACAGAAAGCCCGACACTCCCTTCTGTTGCAAAACGTTGTTGCTTTAACACGGGGAGGATTTGCTGTCCCTGGGGGTGCCCTTGGGGAACAGCAACTAGCCTGGGGATTTTTTTTTAAGAGAACGAAAATGGTTTAACGCAAGTTTTTCTTTTTGCTTGTTTTGTTTAACGTTAGGTTTGTGCTGGCCGTGGGCAGCGCGGTCTTCGATGCCATGTTCAATGGTGGGATGGCCACAACTTCGACAGAGATTGAGCTGCCTGACGTGGAGCCCGCTGCCTTCCTCGCCCTGCTCAAGTAAGCGGCTCCTGGTGTTCCCTGTAGCCCCAAGGAGCACATCGATTGTGGAGAAGGGTATTTTAGTGGCAGCAGTGAACCGTTTTGCAGAGTGGAGATCGTTGAGTTTCTAAATAAAACGCCTTTTTGTTGATCTGTTCAAGGGCGTTTAAAGGGTGGTGTTAAATCACTCTGTTCCTGGGGAGAAGTCTGGTGGAGCTGCTGCACAAAGATACCCGACTCCCTCCATGTTTGCTTCAGCAGTAGTGAGACGAGTGTGCCCTCCTGCTGCTGATCGGCCGTGTGGGCAAAACTGAGCCGTGTGGCTCCGAATTCTGTAAATGCGTGGTTATGTGTAGTTACACGGCGCGGACGCGGCAGCGGGAGGAGTCCTGGTCAGCGGGTGGAATAAGTGCCCGTGCTGACCCTTGTAGTTCTGTCGATACTCACCCGTTCTCGTTCATCGTTGCTGGTGTGAAAACCTTCATCTCTGCAGTACAGGAAGCAGGGCCAGGATGATGGGCAGAAGTACAGACATGTTTTTTAATGAATTTCAAGGGTTTTTACCCCGTGATCTTATTGACCGCACCAGAGCAATGTTTTGTTTGCGTGTTTTCAGGTTTCTTTATTCAGACGAAGTGCAGATTGGACCAGAGACTGTTATGACAACGCTTTACACAGCTAAAAAATATGCAGTTCCAGCCCTTGAAGCCCATTGTGTGGAGTTTCTCAAAAAAAACCTCCGAGCAGACAACGCGTTCATGCTGTTAACACAGGTGAGCCTGCAGTCATTTGTGTTGCGTCCCTTGAGCAAGGTCCATCGCAGTAACAAACTGGAGGCTTTCTGAGTGTCACAGAGTTGGTTGTCCAAAGGGGAGCAGTTCCGCGTCACCCCGCATTCTTACGGGGGCGCAGCGCTGACGAGCGGGCACCCAGCGCGCCCGGGCGTGCGGACCCCGGGGTCCTCCCGTCCTGCCCGGCGGATCTGCTGCTGGGTTTTCTGCCTTGGCAGGATCAGGAGCGTCTGTCAGGCTCCGATCGCAGTTCCTGCGTCGCTGGCAGCGTCTGCAGCGGCGGCTTTTGCAGAAATTGAAGCTTACGCTCACATGTCTTGGTGGTCCAGGGGGATCTGGATTGGTAGAGAAATAGTTACGAGGCTGCACTTAAGCTGCACAAAGAGATTCTGAGCAGCTTCCCAAGCTGCGTGAGAGCTTTGTGTGGAATAGTAACCTCGTTTGGAGGGGATTCTTTAAGGTAACTAGATTAGAGTAGCTGTTTCTTTGCAAAACATGCAAAAGCACTAAGCAGGTCGCGTACCCTGCGGGTTGTGCGCGTCTCTGGGACTCGAGCTAAGGCGTTATTGCTAATACATGAGGTCCGCGCGACTGTTCTTACAGAGCAAACTGGCTCTGCGTGTTCCTAGAGTGAGCAGGCCCGGAGTCATTGGACAGAACTTTCTTGTAAGTATAGAAATTGTGTAATAAAAACTACCCCTGCTCAGCGGACATAGACAATATGGTGCGAGGAAGCTCTATAACCACGTTCGCTGGTGTGACGGTGAAACAAAGATGTGCCTGAAGACACAGAATGAAACCAGGGCTGGTGCCCGGTGCGGATTGCTCTCGTGTTTCTTGTCCCGCTTACCGGCCTGCGCAGGCGGGTGCAGCGCAGCGGGGTCGGGGTGCGCTCGGGCACGGTGTTGCTAACGGAGATGGGCTCTGGGAAAGAAGGGGGGGTCTTCATTTAGTGTAAACTTCGAAATACCTTTTGTATTCGTGACTGCTGCTTCGTTGCCAGGCAAGGCTTTTTGATGAGCCTCAGCTGGCCAGCCTGTGCCTGGAGAACATCGACAAGAACACGTCGGACGCCATCAACGCGGAGGGGTTCACAGACATCGACCTGGGTGAGCCGCTTCCCCTCCTCCCTCTCCTGCTTTGTAGCAGGGGTGTCGCAGGTTAACGTTTGGCTCTTCTCTCTCGTGTCTTTGCTGTTCTGGACGAGCCGTTGCACGAACAGGCTCTGGCATGAGCAGAGAGCACGCTCGCTCGCAGAAATATTCTGGAATCTGCTTATTTGGTGCAACCTGATTTTTCTGGGCACGCCACAAAGCCCGTTTCCTCTGTTGCTGTTGGCAGGTTTGGGGTGGGTGTAACTTGCCTTTGTGGAGTTGGCATTATTCACCGGCCATCAGATTTTGCAGTTAAAAAGGTGTTGCGTTTTTGGCAGCAAGAACTGGCTGTTTTAATTATCGTATGCAGTTTCCAAACTTGCTGTCTGCAGTCGATAAGCATTCACGTTCAGCCTTCAGCCGTCTCGTGAGATGGGCCGTGGAGGTGAGGCACGGGTAACCTGGCTGTCACACTGCGTGCTCCATCCCAATTTGACGTCAAGCAGGTCGCAGTTCATCCTACTGCCCTTCCATTAATGCACCAATTAAATGGGCACCATTTGCTGCTCCAGTGAGTTATTTCCTTATGGAATACGCAGATTTATCTTCCTCAGCGGCTGCAGGCGGCACTTTTGGGAGATGCTGTTTTTAAAGCTGCTTCTCTTTTAGTTGGCTGTACATAGGGCACGTCTGGGCGGGTAAGATGGGGTGATTTGGGGTAGCGCCTGAATGTGTCGGTGTCTGTCGTGCCTTGCAGACACCCTGGTGGCGGTGCTGGAGAGGGACACGCTGGGGATCCGGGAGGTTCGCTTGTTTAACGCGGTGGTTCGCTGGTCGGAGGCCGAGTGTCAACGGCAGCAGCTTCAGGTGATTCCAGAGAACAAGCGGAAAGTTCTGGGCAAAGCGCTTTCTCTTATCCGCTTCCCGTTGATGACTATTGAGGAGTTTGCAGCAGGTAACTGAACACAAGGCGTTTCTGCAACCCTGCTCTTTGCTTTCTCTGAACTGCAGAGAATCAAGTACATGAAAATGGATTTTCTCTGTGTATGCTGTAGTAATTGAACTTTGAGGTTATCCCCCATTCCCATTGATCTAAGAATCTGCTGTATAAATGTCGTTGCCATCTCTTGCTGAGTGATGGAGACTACGTGCTGCAGCAGGCGGGAGCCGGTGGGATCATGGCTGGTTGTTCGTTCTCCGGTGTGTTTGGGAGGCGGTTTCCTCGCCCAGCTCAGAGCACAGACCGGCCCGGGGCTCACGCTTTCCGGTCCGACTGTTCCGAGCGTTTAAACTGCACAGGGCTAACGGACTTGCCAAGAATCGGTGCTGGTTGCTCCCGGAGAGAACGGGGCTGGCGCTCCCCGTCCTCCGTGTGTGCCGCCTCTAACCCAGCGCTGGCGTTGGCCGTTCAGAGCACAGCCCCAAACCAGACAGTCTTCCAGAATCTTCTTTGAGCTGAAGGGTTGGTGTTTAGTCTGTGTCTCAAAGCATTTTTCAAGTTGACGTTAAGATTTTGATCGATGAATTTGTCAAAGTCATTTACCAGCTTTGACTCAAGATTTTTTTGAGTTTTGCCCTCGTTGCCCGTTCTTTGCCTTCCTACGCGGTGACTCTCCGGGCATTCAAGCTGGCAATCAGCTTAAAGAGGTTTTGTGCTGGAAGACGCTGTGGAGCCCTTTTCAAAACTCACACTTGTTCTAGGCTGCGGTTCTGCGTACAAAGCAGCAAAACCAGTCACTGACACCATTTCCTTTGCAAATCGCTTCTCAAGGCAGAGATGGGGTCGGCGCATCGACAGCCGATGTTGTACATACTTCAAGATGAAGGAGTAAATCTGTGCTTGAAACGTGGTACCCGCTTTCTGTTTCTTTCAACCCTTCCTTCAGATCTTGGGTCCCCCCGTCTCACGGGGATGGACCTTTGGCCTAAAAGATGAACAGAAGCCCCGAGGCTGAGGGGCTGCACCCCCAGCCGTTCTGAAACGTGGGTCTGTCTTGGAGCTGCCTTGGCTTTGTGCTTTTCCTGAGTGACTCCGGTGCTGATTTTTGCAGCAAGTTTGTTGTGTGATCGGGGATCAAACACAGAGTTTTGTGTGAAGATGTTTTAACTGGCAATCGTGTCACTCCCTCCCCTTAGAGCAAGTAATTTGAGAACCGAATTCCAGCAACTCAGGATAAGTTCAGACATGATCAATGACGACTGATTTTGCTGAGCAAAGTGTCCATGAGCTTATTTATCTGTTAGCAGTCAGCTTCCCTAAATTCTTCCATGTCTGCGTATTGCAGCCCCGGACCACCCTGTGTCTGCAGAACGTGGCGCTGAGTTTAACCAGCTGCAGGTGGTTTTGCACCGACACGCAGCTCGGCGTTCGCGTCCCGCGTCAAAGAGCACTTACTGCCCGTGTTCCTCCAGTACGAAGGGGTCTCGTTTCGGTCAGAAGCCTCTTGCGGAGGCGCAGGGCAGCGCTGGGCTCTCATGCTCACAGGCTGGTTCTTACCCAGTTCCGCTCTTGAAAAGTATTCCAAGTAGTTTCCAGAACTTCAGTTTAGCATCACTTTGGAAAAACTATCGAGTTACCGGGGAAAAAAAGATGAGAATGTGTTTCAACTCTGCTGGAAATTGCTGGTGCTTTTCCCTTGAGTCTGTAATGAAGGTATTAAAAAAAATCAGATAAAAAGCGCAAGCAAAGTAAACAAAACCCCAAAACCAAACAAACCAAAGCAGGGGTTAAATGCCCAAGAGGAGAGGGGGATCAAAGCACCTGAACCACCTTTGTCTGGACAGAAAAACACTCCTGTATTTTCCAAGTTGACGGTAACCAGGTTCCGTACAGAGCTGTGCGCCCCATTCCGTCCGGGGTTTGACCTCGTCACCCACCAGTGAGATAACAGAACAGTTTGTGTTGGAGGGACCTCCCCCGCTCCCCAGTGCCCCCCTGCCATGACAGGGACATCGTCACCAGCTCAGGGTGCTCAGAGCCCCGTCCAGCCTGGCCTGGGATGTCTCCAGGGATGGTTCATCTACCCCCTCTCTGGCCAACCTGGGCCAGGCTCTCACCACCCTCAGGACAACAGTTTCTTCCTCATGTCCAGCCTGAAACTCCCTCCTCTAGTTTAAACCATCACCCTTGTCCTGTCACAACAGGCCCTGCTCAGAGGTCTGTCCCCATCTTTCTTTACTGGTGTCACACGGGTTTGACCCACTCTTAGCTGCAAGTTTGCTTCCCATGTAATCCAAAAAGCTCCCCTCTGCTGCCTGAGCTCTGACGTTGCTGCTTTTGTCCCCGTGCGCAGGCCCCGCGCAGTCGGGCATCCTGACGGACCGCGAGGTGGTCAGCCTGTTCCTGCACTTCACCGTGAACCCGAAGCCGCGGGTGGAGTTCATCGACCGGCCGCGGTGCTGCCTGCGCGGGAAGGAGTGCAGCATCAGCCGGTTCCAGCAGGTGGAGAGCCGCTGGGGGTACAGTGGGACTAGTGACAGGATAAGGTCAGCTCCTCTGCTAATTCTGCTGCCGCTAGATTCGTGTTTACTGAGCTTTGAGCCTGCTCTAGACCTAAACCTGCGAGGTTACGTGCCAGACCCTGATTTCCACCGTAGAAACCCTCCTGTGAACTCCGGGTTATCCGGATCTCCCGGTGCGCTGACCCACACGTGCAGCTGCGGGCTGCCGGCTGGCTTCTGTGTTGGCGAAGGTTTCCAGCAAATGGGGCCCCGCAGCACAGGCCTTTGGGGATAATTCCCCTCCTTTCACGCGGCTTCTGCAGCCGTGCGGGCGCGGGGCGCGTGGAGCGCGCTGGTGGCGTCCCCCGCTGCCCGGACCTGTGACCAGCCCGCGCCGCCAGCGCAGCTCCCCGCGCTGAGCCTGAACGCGGCTCTTTGAAACCCCTTAGTCTTGCCTGTTTGAGGGAGGGATTAGAACAAAACACTGGCTGCGCCTGCTTTTCTGCTGATACCTGGTGTGTTCAGGCCTGAGCTCGCAGAGAAACAGCAAAGCCCGGTCACGGTGACAGGAACGCGCAGGTGCGGGGGCAGGTGGGGTGCGCGAGCTTTGGGGCCCACGCGGTCAGAGCAGACGGGAGGTCACGGGACAGCGCTGGTGATTTCCTGATCCCATCCGTGCCTCGGGTGCAAGCGGGACTCGCTTTTGTGTAGCTCTAGAGCATTCTTGAGCCTCTTCGTGGGCGGGTCTCGCGTCTGGAGGGCTGTCGGGTGGCTGTGCTGGGCCATCCCTTTCAGGTCGCGGTTGGAAGCAAACGCTGCTCTCGGATGTAACGCTCAGAGGCCTTTTGGAGCTCGTGTTTGACTCGCAACCTCGAGACGCGTTCTGAGCCCAGACCCTGCAGTTTCCGCGATGGGATCGTGCAGCTTTGTGTTTTACAGGAGCAAACAAAGTTATTGCCCTTTAGGACGGTCAAAGATTTAAGCTTGCAAATAATTTCTGTAAAGGATTTCAGTTATTAGTAGGAGTCGCGCTTAAAGCTGTGATATGTTGGATTAAATCGTGGGTATAAAACTGAAGTGAGTGAAGATGTTTGTGTATCGTCCGTGTACTGAACCAGCACAGGAGCGGCAGGCTGCTCTGACTTTCCTGATCTGTCCCTGCAGGTTCTCAGTAAACAAAAGGATATTTGTAGTTGGGTTTGGATTATACGGATCCATACATGGGCCAACGGATTACCAAGTAAATATACAGGTAATTCTCTCTATTATGTTAAAAATATTTGCTGCTGTAGGGACTAGCTTACACTTTTTGGTAAATATACAACAGAATCTTGGGTGGGAAGGGACTGTGTGTGTTTGTAGACGGGGTGGTTGGCAGATGTGGCGAGGGCCAGATGGGCACTGCGGATAAGCGGGATTATTGCTCTCGATTTTGTGCAGCGTCCCGCTGCGCGCGTCGCCGCCGGATCCCCCCGGCCCGCGGCCTCCGAAGATCAAACCACAGCTCTGGGGTGTGTGGGGCGGCCGCTCTGCTGCCGCTGTCGCAGCGCCCGGCGCTCCGAGCTGGACGAACGCCGCGAGCAGCCGGCACTCGGCGCGGGCAGGGAAGAAGGGGATTGCTGCGTCTGTGCTGCGTGTGGCCAGTGTCCCGTTTGACGTGACCAGAAGGCTGAGGGACACGGTTGCCGGAAGCCCCTGGTGACCGTGTGCAGACTGAGGTGCTTTATGGAAATGGTGTGTACGTGAGGCTGGTCTGGGTCACTTGGGAAGATCCATCCCCGGGAAAGTGACCCCGGCGCAGCACGGCGCACAGGATGAGCACGGTCTGCTGGGGCTCCCGTAGCTGTTGGGGTCCTCTGAGATCTTGGGGGAGAAAGGCAAGTGAAGGTGTGAGCTCAGAACATCAGCCCGCAGTCCTCTGGTTTGGGCCCCTCACGCCAAGAAAGAGCTTGAGGTGCTGAGCGAGTGGAGAGGAGGGACCGGAGCTGGTGAGGGGCTGGAGCACAATGTGATGGAGACTGAGGGACCTGGGGGTTCAGCTGGAGAACAGGAGCTGAGGGGAGACCTTCTGATCTCTGAACTGCCTGAAAGGAGCTTGGAGCCAGGGGGGTCGGGCTCTGCTCCCCAGGAACAAGCGCCAGGAGCAGAGGAAACGGCCGCAAAACGTCCTGGTCAAGCTGCCGTGTGCCCTGGTTCAGCCCGTCCCGGGGACCCTCCTGCCGTGGGGCGGCGCTCAACTCACCGCGCCTGTTCAGTTCAACACGTGTCTTCCAGATCATCCACACGGACAGTAACACGGTCCTGGGGCAGAACGACACCGGCTTCAGCTGCGACGGCTCATCAAACACCTTCCGGGTCATGTTCAAGGAGCCCGTTGAGATTTTACCCAACGTCAACTACACGGCGTGTGCTACTCTGAAGGTACCGGGCTGGGCTGGGCTGAGGCGGGATCGTGCGACTGTGACGGTGGTGGCGGCCTCTGTGCGGTCCCTTTGGTGCAACGGGGATTCCACTCTGCGTTTTCGAGGCCGGTAGCGTAATCGGGAGGGTTTGCTCTGTGGTCCTTCCCCTGCTGGTGCTGTGTGCCCGTTCACCACCAGCAGTCAGGGTTGGTTTTGACTTGTCTTGCGAGCGTACAGCAATTAACAGGCTGCATTAGTGATGAAGGGATGGCATTGTTTTTTTGGTGTACACAGATAAGCTGCCGGTTCCGCCGGCGCGTAACGCAGAGCCTGCGTGCTGCTGGGATGGTTGGTATTTAACTGTTGAGGTCTGGTTAAATGTGACGTGCAGTTGTGATAGAAACGAGACCTCTGCTCGCAGTACCGGAGGCGCGAGGAGCCGGGAGGCGCGGGGACCCCGCAGTCCCGTCCTGACCGGTTCTCGTCTCCCGTGGCCGCCGCAGGGTCCCGACTCGCACTACGGAACCAAAGGACTGCGCAAAGTCATCCACGAGTCGCCGACGACGGGCGCCAAGACCTGCTTCACGTTCTGTTACGCGGCCGGGAACAACAACGGCACGTCGGTGGAGGACGGACAGATCCCAGAGATCATCTTCTACACATAGTGAGCTGCGCCGGACTCTCCGTTCTCGTCCCCGTCACCTTCCCAACTAAATCTCTGGCTGAGTTGACCACACCGATGGGAGCCGCACTAGCCAAAGGTCTCAGTAAAATCATTTCAAAGCTCATGTTCTGCCTTGTGCTAGTGATTCTGCTGCTATCACGTGCCAGACTAACTGGTGTCCCAGTCCCATGTGTAGGTTGTCTGTGGCTCGTCATTTTCACTTCTACTGATTAATCCTATCTAATAACATGCAATTTTTTTTGGACTGTAATGAATGTAGATGCATTTCCACCAGTCAGAAGCATGGAAACGAGTGGCTCTGGTTGTGGTTTGACTTGCCGGGAGGAGATAAACCTGCACAAAGACACAGTTGGGGCTGCGTGGCCCGTCCTGCTGCTCCAGCTCAGCAGCCGAGCTGATGTTCCCCACCAGGGCTCAGCCCGCCCGGGCCCGACCCCTCGAGCGTCACGGGAAGCGGCCTTTCCCCCGGCTGCGCTGTCCCCGCTGTTGGGCAGCTCAGGGCCGGAGCGGCCGCGGCCGTTCGCGCTGTCCTCGCTGACCGGTGGCCGCAGGGCCCGGCTGCGCTCCCGCGCCGCTGCCTTCCTCCCCGGCTCTTCGGGCTCCGTGGTGTGTTTTGGGGGGTCCGGGACAGCCCGTGCTTGGCAGCAGTTGCCCCGCTGGTCGTTACCGTGCTGATTAGCCCTTCGCAGATAGCGCTGGGGTTTGCCAGTTGCAGCACTTGCCCCGTTCCTGTGCGTCGCTGCTGGTTTCACGCACGTCTCGATGCGTTTTCTCTGCGTTTCCTGCATCGCGAAGCCCCGTGCGAAATAGGAAGAGGTTTGAGGTGCGACCGCCCGTTACCCAAAGTGCAGCAGATGGATGAGGATTCGTGAAGCAGTTCAAGAAAAATGTTAAAGGTTTTGTGTTTGCACGAGCCGCCTGTTGGGGCAGGCACGGGAAAGACGCAGTATCCCCAGATCCCGCCTGCTCGGGGCTGTCGAGCTCTGTTATCTTGAAGACGCCTCTTTGCCCCCGTTCGGGGCCGGTTCCTGTTCCCACAGCAGCTGCGACTCGAGGGGACGGGGCCGCTTGTGCCCCTGGCTGCCCCCCCACCCTCCCGCTGGCAACCCCGGGATTCCTCCTCCTCCTCCTCCTCTGCAGAGGAAGCTGCGATTAAAACGCCGGAGCCTTCCGCGTCCGCGTGGGACTCGCTGGCCGGGAGGTGCCGACGTTTCCCTCCGCGAGCGGAGCCGCCGTGACTCACCACGCAGTTGTCACCGCGCTGGGCCGCTGGAAGTCGGCGCCTGGTGGTCCCTCGCTGGCTGGGGACACGACCCGTCTGTGCAGGTGCCTCCTCACCAACGCCGCCAGAACACCCTGCGCCCCAACCAGGAGCTACTCCCCATGTCCATAGTGTGTCGCGTTCTCTAGGAAGACGTTGTAAGATGTGTATATTGTAAACCTGCTTCAAGGTAGGATGTTTTTAATATGGCCAGTACTAAAGAAAAACAATAGGTTAAAAACAAAATGATGGGTCCACGATGTAGCTATGGAAGCCGCCTGTGCCACGTGAAGTGCTGTGAGCGGGTTGGCAGCCGGGGCGGGTGGCGCTCGGGGTGGACGCGGCTGCGCCGCTGCCCCTTCCCGGGGGCTGTGGGAGCCTCACTGCGCCCGTCCCGGGGCGTCTGCGCTGGGCCCGACGCCTTGGGCTGCAGCGGTGGCAGCCGTGGAGATGATGGGAGTGTGGCAGAGGCAAAGCCTGCGCTTGGCCGGAAGGAGCCGGGCCGGGGCAGCCTGGGCTCAGGCGGCTCCTCGGGCTCTTCCCTGGAAACGTCTGGGTTTCTGTGGTTTTGTTAACGCAGTTACAGCCCCTCCTGCCCTTCCCGCCGTCCGGGAGGGGAAGGAGCCAACCCTGAGCTACACCGGAGCAACTTCTGTTCTTATGGCTTTGATGCAGTTGGATGCGATTCTGGCTTTGTAGATAGATGAATGTAATTCATTGTTGGACATGCCTGTTCCCAAGAGTCTGAGACGTTCTGTTGTAGCGCGTCACCTCCCGAGCAGAGCTGGCCCGGCGACCCCAGCGCTATACGATGAATGTATCCGACGCTCTCGTTCGTGTTCACACTCTGCTTTTGGCCAGCTTTGTGATCTGTAAATAGGATCAATAAAGACATTCGGGTTGTACAGAAGTTGCCTCGTGATTTGGAGCGAGCTGGCGGTGTCTGCGCGGGAACAGCCCTGGGGGCTTCGGCTTCTCCCTCCCCGTGCGTGGGGTGAGTGCAGTTGGGGGAAGGAGATCCCGGCTGGGGAGCCCCGAGTGTCTGGGGAACCCCACGTGTCAGGGGAACAGTCACGACTGAGCCCGTGCACCTCTGGGGAACAGGAGGGGGTGGAATGGGTGTTACCCTGTGTGTGGTGGATTTAGCCCTTCATTTTGTGACTGAATTTAACCGTGACTGGTGGTTTCTGATCCTCAGCCTTGTCCTTCTGCTCTTGCCCCTCGTACCCGTCAGTGCCGCCCTCGCGGGGGCACAAGAACACACAGGGGCTGGATCGCGGAATCGTTTTGGTTGGAAAAGACCCTCAAGCTCATCGAGCCCAACCATTCTGCAGCCCCGGCCCTGCCCCGTGTCCCCAGAACCTGCCGGCCGGGAGCACGATCCCCGTCCAGAACACCCTGTGCCCCCAGTCCCGCTCATCATCTTCTTACAGGAAACCCCTTGAGGATCCCCAAGCGATCAGGCGGGAGCCGGAGCCGCTGGAGCCACCGACCTCGCTGCTCCGCGGCCGCTCCTGCGCCACGAGGAAGAAATGAGGGGCCCTAGTTTTAGCTCCGAGCAGTTTGCAGCAGGAAGGGCCGGGGAGCCGAGTCTCTGGAAGGGTGAGAACAGCGGAGGCGTCGCCCCCACCCGCGGCCGCGCGAGCGGGCGCTGAGCCCCGGGGAGGGCTTTCAACGGTTGATTGGTTTTTTTAATTTTATTTTTTTAAATTGTTTTTTATTAAAAAAAAAGAGCCCCTAAATTCTATGGCTTCCAGGAAGCATCAGAGAAATTTAAATGCCATTTCTGTACACTTTGTTTTGAAGCGGTAACTAAACTCGCAATGGAACAAACACCCTCATGTACAATTGCAGTGTTTGGACTCCTCGTTGGAAGGACGCTCAGTGGGACAGACGGACACGGGGCCGGGCCGATGCGCCGGTGCCGCGTCCGGGACACGTTTAAGGCGATTTAAAAAGGAATCTGTTTGTCTCGTCGGGGAAGCGCGGGCAGATGTTCCACTTCAGCCCCACGGCGGCTGCCCCAGGCAGAGCGGGGGGCGATCCCGCGTTCGGGAGGATGAGGCGCCGCGGACACCCCGGACTCCCCCAGCCGGCACAGCCCCTCCCGCGCCCCGAGACGGTCGCTTTGCACAAATGGTTCAAAGCAGCCACAGACGGTCCCATTTTCCCCCCCCACCCCCCTGAGCCTCAGCCCCTCTCTTGGGGCAGAACAACATGGTTTTGCTAAAGATAAGTGTGCCCCCTCCCCAAAGGTGTCGTGATCAATGCCACCCCAGCGCAGGGGTTCAGTGGTGGGAAAGCTGCAGTGCCCGGGGGTGAGGAACGGGGTGGGGGGGTGTCTCTGTGTCTGTATCTGTGTGTCCGTGTGTCTGGGTGTTTGTGTGTAAATCACATCCAGTTCCCCAGCCCAGCGGTGCCGGACGGTGCCGCCATGGCCGCGCCTGTCCCGATGCCTCGGGGGGACTCGGCCCCGCGGCAAACGGTCTGTAAAACCAGAGCGGCCAAACTCCGCTGCCCTGCGGCCGCAGGTACCAAATGCGCTGCCGCGCGACACCCCAGCGGGTGAGGCGGCTTTGCCCCCGCTCAGCCTGTCCCCACGTCCCCCAGCGTCACCCACCTGTTCCGGGCCAGACCCAACATCGCCATATTGCAGAAGTGCATCATCAAAAGACTGTAAACATGGGCGGGGTTGCTGCTGTTTCCTCCCAAGCCCCCCAGACCGAAGGTGTTAACGAAGCGGGGGGACACACCCAATGGGGCAGCCAAAGTGCTAACAGGTGGGGGACACACCCAATGGGGCAGTGCAGAGGTGTTAACGAGGGGGGGGGACACACCCCATGGGGCAGCCAAAGGTGCTAACAGGTGGGGGACACACCCCATGGGGCAGCACGAAGGTGTTAATGAGGTGGGGGACACACCCCATGGGGCAGCCAAAGGTGTCAACAGGTGGGGGACACACCCCATGGGGCAGCGGGAAGGTGTTAACGAGGGGGGGGACACACCCCATGGGGCAGCACGAAGGTGTTAACGAGGCGGGGGGTGGGGGGACACACCCCGTGGGGCAGCGGGGGCGGGGCCCACAGGCAGCGCAGACTCCGTGACAGAGGATGGCGGTCAAGGACGGAGGACTCGGCTCGCTGCACCCAGACTCACTTTAAATTAACTTAGAGACAAAGAAGCAACAGAAAAATAAATTCCTCCTCAGCCCACTGCTCTTTGTGAATCTGTTTCCGCTCCTTCGGCTGCGGCGGCGCCGAGGCTGTGGAGCTGATCCCCGTGTGCAGCCGTCGGACCCGGAGCCGAGTGGCGCTGGGGACTTGGTTCGGGGTCTTTTTTCTGTTCTTTTTGACGGACGCAGGACTTGTGAAGTCGGGCTCGGTTCGCGTGAACGGCCCCGCCGGGGGGGCGGCGGAGGGAAGGACAAGCAGTGTGGGGAGGCCCCGCTCCCCTCCTGCGCCTGGGGCGCTGGGGGCGGCCGTCCGGCTCGGCCCCCCCGGCCCCGGCCAAACCGAGGGGCCGGCGGCTCCGCGGTCACGGTCCAGCCCGGCCGGAGGGAGAGGAGCCATGGCACACCGCTCCACCCGGCCCGCGGCTCACTTGCGACGCTTGGTGGTTTTCCTCTTCCTTCTCTTGAAGAAACAGCAGCACCTGGGGACAGAGGGGACACTGTCAGTGCCAGGATGGGCTCAGCCGCCCCACGGTCAGGGTAGAGCCGGTGGGGGGATCACAAACCCCTTGGTGAGCCCCAGGACAGAGCTGCTGCGGGAGGTGCCCCCGGTGCGTGGCAGGGGCTGGACCGGGAGCACCGCGGCAGCCACGGCAACTGGCACTGAGCAGGGTGACACCGGGCCGAGTGACACCGGGCAGAGGACATGGCGCCAGGCACAGCCAGGGCTCCAGAGCAGAAACAGCCCTGGTTCCGGGCACGTCCCTCTGCGCTGGATTTGGGGGGACGTGTGAGCCCCGGGGCTGGGCAGAGCAAGGGGGAAGGGGCCGGGGTGGTGGTGGCCCTGCAGGGACAGCCCGTGGGGTCTCGGGAAGGGGCCGGGGTGGCGATGGCCCGGCCGGGGCAGAACAGCAGCTGCTCACTCTGGGCTGTTCCTGGCCGAGGTGTCACCCAAACCCGTGTCCACCCGGCCCTGGTGAGAGTGGGACGGTGGGGGCCGTGTCCTTACTTTGTATCGTCTGTCACCTCCACCTCGGTGGGGGCTGTGATGGGGGCGTTCGAATGTCCTGCCGTCGGGTCGTCCGTGTTCAGCTCGCCGTTGGTGGAGCTCATCACCTGGGGAAGGACGAATGTCAGCGTGGGGCAGCCCAGGGGGCACAGGCCGGACCTCGTCCTTGTTCCCCACGGCAGCTGCATCCCAGAGGTGCAGCCCCAGGCCCTGTATGAGGTCTCCACACAGGGCAGCAGGATGGTGCCCTCAGTCTCGGTGCTGAGCGCTCCCAAGCAGCCCCGTCACACGGAGGTTGGATCCCCTGGGTGTCTTGGGGGGATCTTGGCCCAGGGACCCCGGCACACCCGCTGGGGACGGGCCTGGGGGCAGCCAGCTCCAGCGCCCCTGGAGACACGGCCCCGCGAGCCGTTGGCTCCATGGAGATGGTGCTGTGGCCGAACGATGGACACAGCTCTGGGTCCCCAACACCATCGGCCCCACTGGGCTCAGCCCCCGCCCACCTGGGGTGCCCCGAGGTTCCCCCGGGTCCTGCCCGCTGGCCGGGGCAGCGAGGCGCGTGCAGCGCCAGGAGCGAATCCAAGTCACCAAACCAAGGACGGGGCTGGCACCGGCAACTGGGACTTGCCTGAAACCCCCGTCCTGCGCCCACTGCCCCCCGGCCAACACAGGAGCTCCCCGGGTAGCGCGGCCACAGGGTCACCAAGCTGCTCGGCCCCGGCGAGGAGGCTCAGCCCAACCAGGACGCGCGGAGGAGCCGCCAACAGCCACAGAGCCTGCCCGGGCTACATCAAGCTACAGCCCCCCCAAAACAAGCCCGAGACCCCTGTGCGTCACCAGCACCCCGCAGTGCCGGGCACAGGCGGAGGACGGGGTCGGTTTGCAGAGCGAGCGGGAGCAGCCACCAGGACATGGAGGGGACGTGATGGGGGAGCGGAGCAGAGCACGAGCTGGGCCCTCGCTCTGCCCCAGCCCCGCCACGGGAGCCGGGCCCATGCCAGGGACTGAGCGCCAGCCGGGGATCACCACGGAGCAGCGGGAGCGAGCAGCAGCGGCGGGGACGGGAGCAGGGACAGGGAGCAGCACAGGCCGGCTGGGGGACCCCACGGCTGCCCCAGCATCCCCGCGGCGCAGGGCACAGGCTGCGAGCGCACGGCCGACAGCGCGGGCGCGGGTCCGGGGCCGGGAGACGAGGCCCAGGGCTGCCCGGGACAGGGAGGAGAAGCAGGGCTCGAAGCCGTCGCTCCGGTCAATGAGGCACGGGGACGTCCCCACGTGGGACAAGGCCACATTGCCCAGCATTGCTGGGACAAGCAGAGCCTGATTTCCCAGAGCCGGCGCTTCGTCCGTCTCTAACCGCCCTCTGAGCACGGAGGAGCCCGGCAGCCCCTGGGAAGCAGTGCCAGCCGAGTCTGCAAACCGTGTCACCCGCGCCACGGGGACAGGGCAGCGCAGCCCCGGGGCCACGTGCCGCGGCCCAGGCGTGAGCAGGGCAGGGCGGCGGGGCTGGCCCCGGCACGGCCGGCACACGCGTCAGTCAGCCTGCGCCGCGGTGCTGGCTCTGCTCCCCCCGGCCCCCCGCCCTCGGCGCGTGGTTGCGTGTACCTGCACGGACCCCCCGAGCCGGCCGGCCGCCAGGTGAGCTCCCACGGGCTCCTCGGCGGGCTGCCCACCGGCCTGAGGATCCCACACCTCCGTCCCCTCGGGCGGCTGCTCGCGACAGGCAGGAGGAACAGAACGAAAAGAAACAAAAGAGGAAGAATGGGGAGGAGAAGGGAGAGGTGGAGGGAAGGGGCAGGGACAAGAGTGGCAAAGGGAGTCGAGAAAATAAGACATGCAAAAGCAAAAACATGACCGGAGCAGCTCGAGTCTGTGATTGCGGAGGGCACTCGCGCGGCACCGCCCTGACGGCTCCCGGTGCAGCCCCCGCGGTGACGCTGCGGGTCTGTTCCTCCCTGCACGTCCACGCACACCCCCCACCCGGCACGGCAGCCGCGGGAGCTGCGTTTCGCAGCGGGGGTGGCAGAGCGCTCGCGGCACTGGGACATGCAGCCGGGCCGAGCTGACACCACCGGCCGCTCTCCTGTGAGCACAACGTTCCGAGGCCAACGCGGATCTCTGGGGTGATGGCGAGGACGCCGAGGGCGCCGGGCTGCCAGCTGTCCTGCGGCAGAGAGCACCGCGCTGCCAAACTCTCGCCGTGGTGAGCACGGCACAGCCCCAACGGCTGCGGGGTCACCCCTGCGCCCCCGGATGGAACCTGCTCCAGTGCTGTGGAGTTTGTACTTTGCTTTTCCTGCTCAGACACTGAGTGCGAACATCCATGTGTGTCCTGTGCTCAGGACCCCCAGCTGCGCCAGCACTGCAGGGGTCTCAGAGCGGAGTCCGTGGGCTCTGTGCAGAAGCCGCGTCCCCGCTGAGCAAGGCCAGGTTTGCTCTCCACAGCAGCAGTCCCAGAACCATATTTTCTGCACCAGGGCAGCACAGGCCACGGCAGCGGAGAAGGGGCAGCCTGGCCCCTTTCCCACGGTGACGCAGGCGGGAGCTGCCTGCCCAGCTCTGCCCGTGTCCCTGCCCTGGCTGCTCCCAGCTCAGCCCCAGGTGCCCCAACAGCTCCCATGGCAAAGCCAGCCCCACCAGCATGGGGCCACGTGCTGCCAAAGCAGCCCCACGCATCCCGCCGAGGCCCAGCCAGCTCCTCCCTTGTCCTATGTCCCCGTCTCACTAACGGAAACGGCACCACAAACAGAGCAGCAAGTTACCCCTGTGGGGACATTGTCCCCAGCACAAAGCGGCTCAGCCTGTGCGGTGCCCACACCCACCAGCAGTTTGCCTGGCGCTTCCCCGCGGTGACGCAGCCTCCCACGCCACTTCCCCCGCTGCTGCCAGGCCAGCTGGCCCTGGGGACACTGCCCGGGTCCCCCCGCCAGCCACAGCCACAGCCCCTCCCACAGACAGCACTGGGGTCAGAAGGGACACCCCAGTGCCTGTCCCCATGCAGAGGCCCCGCTGGGCTCGGTGAGTCTGCGGAGCAGGAGCCCCGTGCCCTGGCATCGCTGCTCACCTGGTGTTTGGTGTGTGGCTGTGCTTTGTCTCTGTTCGGGGGCTGCACCTGCACCTCGCTGTGCATCGTGCCGATGGGGGTGGGCTGGGGACACGACAAGGACAAGGTCAGCCACGGCACAGCAGCCCTCCCGCCACCCCGCGCCTCCCCATCCAACCTCTGGCCAAACATGCGAAACACCCCGGAACTGGAGCCCCTGCCCGCACCCCAGCAGCCCCAGGCTGGGTGTGTGAGCCCCACGGCAGAAAGTGGGGTGACAACTGGGCTGGGCTCCCCTCAGCTCCAGGAGCCTCCAATCCCTGCAACAGCCCCAGCGCGGAGCGGCTGCTGGGTCCGCTGAGGACTGGTGGAACTGGTCTCTGGGGCAGGGACAACTGCCGACCCGCACCCCCCCATGCTGCCCACCGCCCCCGGGGCCCAGCACCCCCCGCCGGTCCCCTTGTCACTCACCAGCGGTTTTCCTGCCCAGTCGTATTCGTAGTCGAACACGTAACCGTTCCTCTCGAACAAGTCTGTGAAGAGCTTCCGCAGGTAATCATAGTCCGGCTTCTCGAAGAAATCCAGCCGCCGCACGTAGCGCAGGTAGGTGGCCATCTCCTCTGCGGGGACAGAGTGGGCTCCGTTGGGGCAGGGGGACAAGGTGCCAGGCCAGCGGGCTCTGGGGACAAGCTGGGGACAGGGACGAGCCACGCAGAGTGTCCTCACCTGGGAAGTTCTCACAGAGCACCTCAACCGGAGTGGCTCTTTTGGTGTCACCGATCTTCTGGTACCTCTCCTTTAGTGTGTCAGCCTGGCAGAGACAAGGAGCAGGTCAGCACCGGGGACAGGCATGTCCCTGGGGAGCGGGGGCACTGGGGGCCCAGCAGACCACTAAAGATTTCTTGGTCCCCCTTTCCCAGGTGACAGTGAGAGCTCGTTCCCAGGGAACCCCCTCACCCAGGGCAGGTCTGGAGGACAAACGCCAGGGACAGGCACCACGAGAGCAGCTGGGTCACCCGCAAAGTGGGGGGACACAGCGAGACGGACACCGACAGGCCCCTCAGCACAGCAAGGACCTGGCAGAGAGCTCAGAGCAACAGCCCCTGCATCTGGTAGGTGTCAACACCCCGGGGAGCAAAGCTTCCCCCTCCCAAACCCCCTGATGCTGCCCACGGCGGAGCAGAGCCAGCCCACGGCCCAGCCGAGCCCATGGACAGCGGGAGCTGGCACTTACCTTGAGGCCTTGCCAAGGCAAGCTCCCACGGAGGAAATACATAAACATGTGCCCTAACGCTTCCAGGTCGTCCCTGCGGCTTTGTTCTGCGCGGAGAAAAAGAAGAGACCGGTTATGTTTCCACTAGAGCCACCTTCCCTGTCCCTGCCAAACCCAATTTTCCTGCCAGCATCCCAGGGTGAGGAGCAGAGGGCAGTTTGTCCCCGGTCACACCCCTGGCAGGGGGGACTCGCACCCTGCAGTCCCCCTCCCGGTCCCTTTCGGCTGAGGCGGGGCCGGCCGCGCGCACCTTTTCCGAGGTGGGTGTTGATGCTCATGTAGCGTGCTGTCCCTGTCAGGCTCTTGTGCTCTCGGTAGGGGATGTGTTTTTTGGTCTCGGGGTCAATATACTCTTTGGCCAGGCCAAAATCGATGATGTGGATGGTGTGCTGCCGCTTGCTGCCTGGCCGCCCCACCAGAAAGTTCTCTGGCTTGACATCTCTGTAGATCAGGCTTTTGGTGTGGACATATTCCATCCGTGTGATCTGGGGGCAGAAGGAGATGTCAGCACCACAGTGGATGCGCTGGACTGCTGCCTCCCCACACCCTCCTCCCCTGGACCCGACGGCTCCAGCTGCCTTGTCCCCAGGCAGCAAACCCGCTCCCTTCAGCCCAATGTCACCCTGGGTCAAAAGGGCAGGCGTGACAGCTCCTCCCTCCCTGGGGACGGCCTCAGCCCGGCCACATCTCAGACACACAGTGAGAGATCACAGACCCATTTTGGTTGGAAAAGACCCTCAGGATCACAGAGTCCAACCATAACCCACCCCATCCCTGCCCCGTGTCCTGAGAACCTCATGTCCGTCTGTCCAGCCCTCCAGGGCTGGTGACTCCAGCACTGCCCTGGGCAGCCTGTTCCAATGCCCCACAGCCCTTTGGGGAAGAAATTGTTCCTAAATCCAACCTCAACCTCCCCTGGGCAACTTGAGGCCGTTTCCTCTGCTCCTGGCGCTTGTTTCTGGGGAGCAGAGCCCGACCCCCCTGGCTCCAAGCTCCTTTCAGGCAGTTCAGAGATCAGAAGGTCTCCCCTCAGCTCCTGTTCTCCAGCTGAACCCCCCAGGTCCCTCAGTCTCCATCACACTTGTGCTCCAGCCCCTCACCAGCTTCTTCACCCTCCTCTGAACTCTCTCTAGTACCTCAGTGTACTCAAGATGTTCAGCTGTGCTTGGGGAGCGGCTGCGTGCAGGGGAGGGAGAGCTCTCCTTCACCAGGAGAGGGTGAGGGATGGAGGGGATGATCCGGGATGCGCCGGGCGCTGGCTCACCCCTCCTTCCCCTTCCCTTCCCCGTGGGGTCCCCAGGCACCCCCTGCTCCCCGGGGGTCTGCGGCCAGAGGAGCTGGAGCTGCTGTGCTCACCAGCTGGATCGCGATCATCAGGACGGTCTTGAGCGTGAAGGTCCGATCACACAGGTCAAAGAGATCTTCTAGGCTGGGTCCCAGCAGCTCCAACACCATGGCGTTGTACTTCCCGCAGGGGCCAAAGTAGTAAACCTGAGGAATTCCTTCTGCAAGAGACGGAGCAGCGGCTGTCAGGGGCTGCAGCGGCGCCGAGCAGCACGTGGCTGTGCTGCCACGGCCGTGCCATCGCCGGAGCCAGGACGGGGGCTGCAGGTTTGGGGATGTCTCTGCAGTGCCCTCTGCGCCGCAGCCAGCCCAGCTCTGCTCTCGCAGGAGGGTGAAGGAGGCAGCTCCATCTGCGTCCCTGACTCTGCTGCGGGGGAGCTGGGCGGGAGAGAACTAAATCAAAAGGGATCAAAGATTAGACGTGGCTCTGTGTAAAATGGCCTCTCCCAGCCGAGCAGATGGGCAGGAGTCGCTCAGGCCGGGAGGGAAGCAGCAGAGTCACGCTTACGGGAAGCCTCCCTCTCGCAGCCACGCCGCCCGGCTCCCCGCGGCAGCTCAGCCCGTACCTGCATTGCCGAGCTGTTTGTAGAACCGATACTCCAGGTGCAGCTGGGGGGCCCGGGATTTTATGGGTTCCTGAAGGAGAGAAGGAGAACGGTCAGGGGAGCGGGACGCTAGGGAGGTCTGGGTGCCAGACGCCTTCGTCGCATGCTGGCAGCAGCTGGACTGAGAGCATTTGGGGCTGAGAAAAAAATGGCATAAAATCGAGATGAAGCCCCAGGGTATGATGAGAGAAAATCAGCCCATATGAGAGCCAGATCCACCCCCTCCTGAGAGCACCGGGTGCAGGGGCAGGGACATTAATGGGAGCAGGTACCAGTGGGGACCACCTTTGCCCCGAGGTCCCTCTGCCCCAGCAAGGTCCTGGGGAAGTGGAGACCCGGCTCTTCTTTCCCTGGGCCCAGATCACCCACTTTCAAGGACGCGTGTTGCTCTGCCTGCCCTCAGCTCCCAGCAGCGAGTGCAGCCCCTGCGCACCCCCGTCCACCGCCCATCGCGACCCGCTCCAACAGCCCGGGGGTCAACAACCTCCTTCCAGCGGCCCAAACATCACCCCACCCCCAGTCCCGAGGGACTCACCAATTTGATAGCTACGTATTCATTCGTGTAGAGGTTCTTTCCTGCAAGGAGGCAACAGAAAGCTAGTGAGTCTTTGCATTAACCCCACATCACTGCCCCCCATAGTCCCTGAGGGCTCCTGGGCTGCAGAACGTTCCGGAACAGGTTTGGCAGCTCCCACAGCACATCAACAGACCTCGAGGCTGAGCGGGAGCAGGAACCCACAGTGGGGAGTTGCAACATGCCCGTTAATTACCCCCAGACGGGGACGGCCGGGGGGCCAGGTCCAAGTCTGCTGGGAGGGGGCAGCGCCCCAGGCCAGCCCTGCGCGGATGGGACTGGCCAGGGCAGGAACCAGACTGGGACTTACTGGTTCCCCTCGTCCTGCTCTGGGAGGGCTGCCCAGAGTGGGGGGACGCTGCTTTGGGGAGCGGGCAGAGGGTGGCAGGGAGGAGCACAGGGCAGGGGGGCGCAAACCCCTTCCCCAGGGCTGGGGCTGCTCCTGGGGATAGCACGTGTCTGTGTCTGTGTGTGTGTGTGTGTGTGTGTGTCTGTGTGTGTGTGTGTGTGTGCATGTGTGCCGCTCGACCTCCTCCTTGGGATACTCCCACGGCCCGAGGGCGCAGGGGACACCCGGAGCAGCCCCAGCATGGCCGGACTGCGGGAGGAGCTGAAGGCACCCATGTGCAGCGGGGAGGTCAACCTAACGGTGTCTGCACATCACTGCAGAGAGCCAGGGGGCCACGGGGAACGGGTTACACCAGGGAAGCGTCAGCGCAACCTCTGCCCCAGGTCCATGGCAGCAAAGATCAGAGTTTTGCAGAAATACCCGACTGCCCCCTCTGCCAGAGCCCCTCAGGACACCGGGCAGACGGGAGTTAACACAGCAGGTCCCCCGCGCGGCCGGGAGCAGCAGACACGCGATCCCACCGCCTGGCGTGCGCGTATCCGATGGAGCTGCATCTGTCTCCTCGGATTTTCTCCAAGCAATTTGCTCAGGGAACAAGCTCCTCCTGGCATAAGATCTCATCTGCTCCGACTGCCGCTCTCCACCTGAAGCAGCAATAAATCCTGGCCGGGTGACATCAGAGCCAGCTGCTGAGCGCCGCAGTCGGCGGCAGGATTACGGGAAGAGGGATGAATGGGAGATATTAATGGAGCGGCTCCTCCCGGGGACGGGCCGTGCGGCCAAGGAGCGCCCCGTCCCGCCGCCTTGCTGCCCCTCTCCCGTCCCTTCGCGCCACCAACAAGTCACTTGTCTCCTGCCTCTGCAAAAGCAAATCCTTCCACAGCGTAATTAGGGAGGGAGAAACCGTCTGGCTGACGCAAGCGTGTGCCAGACCTGGGGTTTCTGGCACATCATGGAGCGACATTTCCAGGAGAGGTGGTGGGATGTTCCCCAGACCCCTGCACGGGTCCAGAGTGCTCCAGGGAGCCTCCAGTTCACTGGAACTTGACTGGGGCAGGGAAGGACTGAAATCCCAGTGGATCCCAGTGCAGATCCCTTGTCCCTGTCACAAGCAGTCACAGAACCACAGAATCATCTTGGTTGGAAAAGCCCCTCAAGATCATCCAGTCCAACCATAACTCAACCCCAGCACTGCCCCATGTCCTGAGAACCTCCTGTCCGTCTGTCCAGCCCTCCAGGGCTGGTGACTCCAGCACTGCCCTGGGCAGCCTGTTCAATGCCCCACAGCCCTTTGGGGAAGAAATTGTTCCCACATCCAACCTCAACCTCCCCTGGCGCAACCTGAGGCCGTTTGCTCTTTAGGTTTATTTTTCGGGGGGCAGCCCCCCTTGCGTGACCCCAGAGCAGCAGGTCTGTGGCATCCCCTGCATAGTGGGCTGGTGGGAATCGCAGAATGTCCTGAGTTGGGAGGGACCCCCGAGGGTCATCGAGTCCAACCTGTGACTCCAACAGGCAGCACTACCACAGGATTCAGAGAAGAAAAGAGAAAAGCAGCATGAAGGGTGGCAGAAAGCAAATATTTGCATTTGCAGAGGCCTTTGCCCAGCTCAGCGCCGGCAGTGCCTCCGAATCCAGCTGCCAGCACCCACAAGACACGGCGTGTCCGTCAGAGCCAAAGCCGCCCATGGGAGGAGGCGGCCAGGCCCGGCGTCTGTGTCACCTCCACAAGCCAGACCCGGCTTTCCCTTGACCCCCTGCTAACACCAGACCGTCCCCTCCCAACGGCGCGTTTGGCAGCGGTGGGATCCGGCACCTGCTCCTGCACATCACGGTGCGCGGGGAGACGCCGGGCTCTGCGCCGCGCTCCAGCCACGGCCCCGGCTCCCACAGCCCCAGCCTCGGCCGTGGCACAGTCCCTGCCCCGGCACCGCGACCGGTGACCCAGGTTCTCCGGTGATCCGGGTTCTCCGGTGCCGGTCACCTCCTGGCATGGTTTTGTGAGCTCTCCTGGCTGTTTTTATGAAAGGAAAAAGTCCAAAGAAGATTTGGGAGCTTTTGAACACTGAGCTACACTTTGGCCCTGCAGCCAGCCTGCCCCGGGGACTGAATGCTCCACTCCTGGGGAAGCGCAGTGTCCACCCCTGTCCGTCCTTCCCAGCGGGATCCCCCTGCTCCCCTGCGGCCAGAGGGATCCCTGCGCGCCCCCAGCGCGTTCCCGGGCCCCGGCGCAGCTCGGGGGCGCAGCTAACGAGGAGAGACGGGATCTGAGGAGAAAAGCCACAGAGCTGTGGCCTCCATGAGATCCTGTGCTCAGGCCTTCACCGTGTTACAGCTGGGCACTACAGGGTGCAACGGGGCAGGAAAACCTCAGGAAGGGACCAGAAGCTTCTCCTGCTGGTGGCAAGGATGAACTCTGGCAGCGAGAACGACTGCTGCAGAGCCCCCGAGCAAGAGCTCAGGAGCGAACTGAGCCCAACTGCTCCCAGTCCCGCGGCTCCGAGTGACCCGGACGGCGGGTTCCACGGATGCTCCTCAGACCCGTGTGAGACCCGTGTCCACCTCGGTGCTGCTCCCGAAGAGCAAGGGGGAGGCCAGTACAGGGGGTGACGCCAACCCTCAGCGCTGAGCGTGCCCGACGAAGCAACAGCCACGGCCCCGGCTGTTTCAGAGTCCTGCCCGCAGCAGGATCTTGGAACGCGGCTCACCCCAAACACAAACCCACGGCAGGACAGTCCCTGGGGTGAACAGGAGGTGGGAGGACACAGGCAGATGCTGCGCAGCTCTGACCCCCGTCCGACCAGCAGGCAGCCCATGGCTGCACCCCAGCGGGCGTCCAGATCCACCTGGGGTGCGAAAGCAGCCGCTGGTGCAGCAAAACCCGTAAATTCTTCCCCTTCCGTGATATCTGGGTCTGGAGGAGGGATCGGAGCTCTTCCCGACACCAGAACAGACAGACCCTCCACTGCCGAACGCGGGAAACGCTTGCCTGGATTTTAAACAGAGCATTTTCCCAAGCTCTGCAATTAAGCCGCGATCCCATTGGGGAGTTGAGAACAGGAGGGTTTAGCTGGCACCAGCCAGTCTGTCGTGCTGGGAAGAGCCAACTTTAACTGCCCACAGATGAGGTGGGTAAACTCGCTCCACCCTCCCACCTCCCGCAACCACCGCATTTCCTGCAGGTTTAGCTCAGAGCCTGGCTTTAAAAGGCACTGCTTAAAATATCACGGAGCAACAAGGCGCACGGGTGTCCCAGGCTCCCACCCGCCACGGGGACCGGCTCTCTCCCCTCTTCCCAGGCCAACGCTCTGGCTGCGAGAGGCTCCATCAACACATCTGACGTGCGTTCCTGGAGCTGGCGCAGCTCTCCCAGCTGGCTGATGCCAACCCAAGAGCTCGGAGCTCGCTGAACGCCCCCCGCACGCGGCCCGTCCTTGGGAGAGGAGCAGCCCACCCACCCTCTAAGCAAGAGTTTGCTTGAGCCATTTCCTGGTAAATTTGGTTCAAACCAGAAGGTGACTGTGGAAAGTGTTTGGGTTTTGTTCAGTCCTTCCTCTCTCCCCCACAGAAAATTTTAGGAGAGTCTCCGAAAACCAGTGTCAACCACCAGGGAATTTACCCAGGATAAAATACCGACCCTCCTCCCCAGACGTTCGCCCCAGCAGCGCGAACACGCGGCGGGAGGACAGCACCCCCTGCACAGGCGGAGCGCATCTGGTGAGCACGCAGCAGCATCGCGTGGAACGGGATGTACAAGATGAGGCTCTGGGGGACGTGGTTTAGCGCTAGAGTTAGGTTATGGTCAGACTCGATGCTCTTAAGGGCCAAAATGATTCTATGAAACACGACTCACTGAGTGTTCCCGGACTGGGGGGACACCCAGGCCTTCCAACAGACATGACTGAATAATAATAGTAATAATGCTCTCCCTGATGGACCCAGACAGGTAGGTAAGGGGAAGAGATGGGAAACACCTCTGCAATAGGTATTGTGGGCTGCAATGGGCTTTGAAAGATGAAGCCCAGTGTAGGGGCCAAGGAAAAGGAAACTCAGCGAAGGGAGCGAGGGCTCCAGCACCAGACAAGAGCCGCGGTGCTGAGGGTCCCGGGCACGTCCTGTCCTCCTGCGCAGGAGGGGGTGCCAGGGCAGTCCCGGCACAGGCGGTGATAGCGAGGACAGAAGAAGGCCCTTCTCACCTAGACGGAGCTCCCCGAAATTGCCGCATCCAATCTTCTTGCCGACCCGGAAGTTGGGACCCACCATTAAGACTCCCGAGTTGGTTCCAGCGCTCCGGCTTCCATGACTGCTCCTTCCTCCACCTGTCTTGGACATCCTTTTACCTTCCTCCAGCTCCCCTTTCCCTCCTCTCTTATCAAAATCCATAAGTTTGTGATACCCCGGCCTCTCCACGGTTACGCTGCTGCCATACAAATCCCAGAGCTGCCAAAAGTTGAGGGGTGAGGAGCAAAGAAGCAGAGTTCTTCTCGGTTAATACACCATCACGGTGAGCGGTGGGAGGGCGGGGTGTGGAGGAGGAGGGATGAGCGGCCACCCACGGGTGCTGGGTTACTGAAATGTTAGTGCTTCCCAAGGTCCCGCCGGGATTGTCATCGTTGCCCGTCACAGGGAGCTCTTTGGTGGAGAGCACATCCCGCGGAGAGGGTCCTCCCAGCGCGGCTCCTGGCTCTCCCGGCTGTGGCAACGAGAGGGAGAGAATTAGCACCGAGAAACAAGAAGGGAAGGTACAAAAGGTGGCTGTGGGTCCAAACTCCTGTCCCCAGCTCTGCGGGGCCCCTCCAACACCCCCCCGTGTTACAGGGAACTCCCGCTACCTTTCAGCGACACCAGGAGCACAGCGAGGCCACAGAGAGACAGACGGACGGACCGGCACGCGCACGCATGCCTCGCCTTCCCCAGCACCCAGCACCTCTGGCTCTGCTTCCCGCTCGGCCCTTGCTGCGTTTTGAACGAGCTGAGCTGGGTGGCAGCCCCCCCGTATCCCACCTGTCCCCCCAGCCCCGTTTTCCCTCTCCCCGCCTGGCTCCGCTCAGAGCCCTCGCTGCGCGGCCTCAGCGCCCGCGGGGTAACGGAGCAAACCCGCAGCGCTCCGGCTGCAGGAAATGAGCGCACGGCCAGTCCTGACGCTTGGCCAAGCGCTGTAAAAGATTTATTGGCTCTCAATAGCTATTAATAACAACAAAAAAAAAAGCCTTCTTGTGCTAAAGGGTGCACGGGGGAAACAGGGGAGGGTCTAAGAGCGACAGAGGGAAAGAGACGTGCAAGGCAGAGCTCGGCACGGGGGAAGGATCCGAATCCTCACCAAGGCCCAGCACACCCTGACCGCGGCCTCCTGGCCAAATGCTGCGGGGTGCTGGCCTGGGCCCTTGGGGCTGCTGTGGGTGCATGAGCCCATCCGCGGGAGCGGCCGGTTTGAGGAGTGGGACCAGAGCCCTCTCCTTCCACCAGGCCAACGCCGCTGGAGCATCCCCAGCACGGAGCAGCACGGCAAAACCAACACCCAGCCAAACCAACACCCAGGGGCCATCTCAGCCGAGGGAAACTGAGGCACACGGAGCCTCCCAGCTCCCTCCCCGGCGGCGCAGGCAGCGGTGCGCCGGCTCCTGCCCTGACGCTCCCTTTCGGTGGCCGTCCCGCGCCAGCAGGAAGCGGGTGGGAGCGGCGGCCGAGCGGGGCTTCCCTGCGCTTTGTTCTGCCCCGGCCCCAGCGCGCACGGCCGACACGTGATATCCTGCTCATTCTTTGCTCCCCCGATAATTTCCGCTCGGGGTTCGGCGCGCGGCGGTGCCCTCCCGCCCGTCTCGTGCTTCTCCCACCTCCGCCGGCCTCGCACATCGCGGAGCCGCTTCCCCGTGGCCCTCCCGGGGCGCTTCGGGGCCACCTTCCCCAGACGTGGCTCCTGCAGCCACGCTGCTCCACACCCCACCGGCGTTTTGAACCTTTATGTTCAGTCCCGGGGGATTTCAGGCCCAGACTGTTTGCACAGTCAGGCGGCCAACAGCCAGAGCCAAGGGAGCTCCAGCCACCGTGCTTGGGATTATTTTTGTACAGAGAGTTATGGGCCAGTCTCTGCAAGGGAATTTCAGACAATGGTGCGAGACAGAGCCCAAACAGAAGGGACAAAATACACCTCTAGTCTTGATAAGATACTGCTTCCCGCAAGCACCGGGAGACGGTGCCGTGTCCGCGTGACCTGCCTGCGCAGCGAGCCCGCCTCGGGAGCTGCCGTCCCGAACCAGCCCGGCTCGGGACCCGTTACACAGCTGGGCCAGGGCAACAACCGGCACGGCCGCGGCACCGACCCCGCCGGCTGCAATTCCCCTTTCCCAGCAGCCGCCGCCGCCGAACCGCGGCGGTGTGAGTCAGCCCGGGCGAGCGATGCTGCCCCGGCTCTGCCCGCCGGCCCCCCCGAGGGCTGCGAGGAATCCGTTTCACATCCCAAGAGGCATCGGCTCCCTGGACCTCGGCACCACAGCAGCACCCACCTCTGCGCAGCGTCAGCGACCCGACGGGTTTTCCACCCTGTGCCATAAAGGGATCTCTGGCCTTTAAAATTGAGAACAACCTAATTAGAAACAGAAACCACTGGTAAAGTCCCAGGACTCCCACTGCTCTGGAGCAGACAGCCCTGCAAAACCCTCTGGTTTTTAAAACGCAGCAGCCTCTGGGTGGGCAGCAGGGACCCAGGCCTGCCCCGGGGCAGCAGCACCATGAGGAGGATGCCCCGATGCCACATTTTGAACAGGAGGCCGGATCGAGGCAAGCAGCCCCAGAAAAGCACCTTCTGGGCTGGGTTTGTTGGCCTGGCATCTAATCTGATGCAAGATGAGACTAAGAAAACCGCTTTCTTCAGGGGAAAAGGGAGGGAGGGAATGGATGGGAAAAAAATACATTGGCCTGACATTTGGTAGAAGAAATTCCAAAGCAAGCTGTGGTCCTAACGCAAATAAGCACTGCCCTGCAGGGTTTGCAGCGCAAGTGCTGCGAGCCAGGGAACCTGAAAGCGAAATGAACTGCAGCAAGTACAAGTGACTTCGGCACCTCCCCAAAACACAAAAACAGAGTAGCAGAGAGGGGGCAACCCCCACCTGAGCAGCTATCTGAAACCCAAGGAACGGGCTTGTGTTGCTTCTGTTGAAATACTGGGTTCCCTTTATTTGCCATCTGGTTTTGAGCAGTCTGCTCCAGCCGCATTTACGAGCTTTTCCCTGCAGTCCCGAGGTGAGAAAAAGGGGCTGGGGGGTGTGGGGGTGAAAAAGAAGCAAAAGCTGCAATGGTAGCGCCGGCCCTTGTCTCCGAAACCTGGGACCGAGACCCGGGCTCGGAAGTTCCCGGCCACATCTGCAAATACAAAACGCTGAAAACTTGTGTCAGATTTCTCAAAATTTCTTTCCTGTACAGTGAAACCTCGTGGCTGCCGAGAAGGACCTGTACAACACCATCTGGGGCACATTGTTCTCAGCCCTTTATACACACACCGCGATCCTGCCCGAAGGAGGTTACAATTAAACCGAGCAGAACAAAAGCGGGGAAGAAGAGGAAAAAATAACTGCCCGGAGCAGGAGGCGAAGGTCAGGGAGCGGGTCTGCGGCGCTGCCTGGAGCCGGGACCCGGTGTCCTGGGCCAGCCGGCACGCCGGGCGGGTGAGCCGCTGCCACCGGCTGCGAGCGCACGAGCCCGGGCTCCGCGGGCCTGCGGGACGGCTCCTCGGAGCCGCTTCCCCGCGTCCTCCGCGCTTTGCCAGCGCAAGAGAAACACGGCTGCCTCCAGATGAAAGAGAAGAAAGCTGCTTGAGAGCACAGAAAGCGAAAACCTTTGACACTGTGCAGCTCCAAGCAGAGATCACTGCCAATTAAACACTAAAAATACTCACAAATACCCTGATGTCCCAAAGGGCAGCCCATCAGCTGGCTCCCAATGCAGAAATCCAGACCAAAAAGCAACCGGTGGCCTTACACAGCTGAAACCAAAACCGAAGAAACTCTAAAAGTTTAAGGGGCAGATGAAGTCTCAGCTCACAAGGAGATCAAAAGTCTTACAACAAGCAAGACCCCACATCTTTAAAGCAAGCTGCGGACGGTCCCAGACGGTGTCGACGAAGGCCTGCAGTTCAAACCTATTTCAGCATCCAGCGCCGGCAGCCAAGCCCAGAAAAGCTGTGCCGGGAGCCCGAGGGTCCCAAAACGAGTGTCCGTGGAAAGCAGCACCGGGCTGCCACAGGAGACCCCCGGGACGGACCGGGGGGTGGGAGAGGGGCTGGGGGACACGGGGCAGGTCCCTGTCCCGTGGGACAACCGGGGAGACGCTCGGCTCCGTCTCAGCTTTGGAACAGTGCTGAGAGCTCCAAACCCTTCCCCTGCCCCCGCCAGGCGTCTGCGGGAAAGGACGAGAACCCAGCAACTGAGCGAGGAGATAACAACAAAACCACCAAAACCCAACAAAAACCGAACAAGCCAACGCCAAACCCACTAACTAGGCAAAAGCCTAACGATAATAACAACCACCACCAAACCAAACACAACCCCTGTGCACTGTGGTCAGCTCTTCGCCTCCTTGCGACGGGCGCAGAACGGCGCGACAGGAACCACGTGCAGGGGTGAATGCCCACGCTGCTGTGATTTAGAACCTCCTTCCCGAGGGGCCGTATGAGCGCAGAACGGCCCTGGACCAGCAGCCAGGCAGCCTCACCCGAAAAGCACCAGCCTTACCCAGAACCAGCTTTCTGGCAGCAGTTCAGCAATAATCATTTTGCACCCAAAAATATCTCAAAGAAACAGGTCCCTCTTTAACCAAGAGGAGCTTTGACACGTTTGTTCCCTGCCTGCATAAGCAGAAATGTTAATCAACGTGTCTTGGACAGTCCACATTCAGAACAACCCAGATCCTCAGCGTTTCTGAACAGTCACAGCTCTTCCAGGGCAGCTCCTGAACCTTTCAGTACAAGCAGCCACCAGGAAGACTCCACGAAGCCCCTTTCCAGCGCCGCGAGCGGCCGCGCGCCTGCTCCCAAACGCAGAACCGCGCTCCTGTCCTCGGGTCTCTGGCCAAAGCAGCTACACCTGGGTGGAAAATACTAACTGTGCTTCACCGAGGAGCCGGAAACGCCAGGATGGAAAACGCAGCAGCAGCACAGGAACTGAGCAGAAAGCTAAAAATATTTCTCTAGGAAAAATAATAATAGTAAATACACATACACTAAACTAAGATGAGATCTGAAAAGCAGGCTGGAAAAGCCGAAATACAGCACAAGTCAGACAAATCCACCCGAGAACCAAGTGCCTGAGAGAATCCATTCACCTGTCTGGGTTCATCAGCCACAAATTAAAACTTCTAACTTCATGAAGTCTGCCAGAAAACACAGTGAAGCTTTATTAGAGAGCCTGGAAGGGAAACAGCTGTTTGGTTGGCTTTACGGAGCCCACAAAGGGGGTCTGTGCTGCACGCCTTGATTTCCCCCTTGCGTGACATCTGACTGCGCCCCATGGAGCCCCCGGGCAGCCACCTCCTGGCTCTCAAGTCGTGTCCGTCTCCCGAGCCCTTCCCACGGGCCCCACGCCGGATCCACGCCGCACGGAGCCACCGGCAACGCCAAAGCACCGCAGGGTGCCGGGAACGCGGGACCCCCGGCTGCAGGAGGGAGTTGGGTAGCAAACGATGCCAAGACCAACCTTCCCATCCAGCCGTCGCGCCTCTGGGATGTCACCGGCATCTTGTACCTGCTCTCTGCCGCCGTCCCCCGCTCCGGGGCCGGCAGCACCCGTTCCCGAGGCTGCGGGCAGGAGAGGTTGGTTCTGCTCCGCTCTTGGAAGACGGCAGGGTCAGCAAGAAACCCACCTACAGCTCCAGCCCGTGGCCCTGCTGCTTGAACCGGTGTCACTCTGGTGTTCCTGCTCACAGACGGGGCACTTTCTGCCTGAGAAACTGAAACCTGCTTCGCTGTTACTGTAAAAGGGACATCACAGGTAACAGATGGGTAATCAGAGCAGTAAAACCCGGTTCTGAACAACAGGAAAGACACGAGCTTGCCTTCTGCCCCGGCATGAAGTCAATGAACCAAGGCTGTAATTCTGTACAATCTATCACATCTTCACAGTTCAGCACGAAAGAAAAGCCAATTAGGATGTTGAAGTGGTTTCGGTTTTACTAACGCAGAGTTAGTCGTACTGGAAGAAAGGAAGTTCGTTACACAAAAGCCGAGGCGCGGGCTGGGAGACCCTGAGAGGCAGCGCCAGAGCCCGCTCCCGGCCCCGCGCCCCTTCCCGCAGCCCGGAGCCTGCGGCCGTTTCCACGGGACACGCCGACACGCCGATGCCTTTCAGCCCCTGCTCGGCCCCGCAAGAGCTGGATTCAATAAAGCGTCTCAGACACAGAGTCACTTACTTCAACAAGTGGTCTCAGCCGTCAAGCCCCTCGTATGCGCCGAGTTTTGCGGCCCCGCCGGCGGGTTTTCTATTCAAACCAGACAATAGATCCACAACACAGCAAGCTCCAGCTCGACACCGGATACTAATTAAATCCATGCTGCTGCTAGAAGGCAGAGCTGCAAAGGAACCAGCTGCCTTCCAAAAGTCCACAGCAGTTGGCCAGGAAAATCTGTTTACCAGCCCCGTGCCCTCCCCTTCTCCTGCTCTCCCCTCCACACATCTACTGAGGTTGATGTAAGAGCAGAACCTGCTTTTTCCCCCCATAATCAGCCCCATCCTGCCCAGTTTTTGCACTGATTTAATTGTCACAAGCACACTCATCTTGGCAGAGGGCCTGCAAAGGTTTCGTTTCTAGAGTGGAGACCTGATATTGCCATTTACTCCACTCACACCCCAAGCGTAAGGTGCAAGGAACCAGCTGTGAAGCGGCATCGACCCCAAATGCCCCCGGAGCAGAACGGTCCGGCCGCTCCTGACCGACGGGGAAAGGTCCGGTCCCCAGTGGCACCCACCGCAACACCCGGGGCTGCTCCCGCGCTGGTGGCTCCCGGCAACGCGGGCTCTGTCCGCAAGCAGTTATCCAAAGGGCTTCCCACATAAGAAATGCAGGTATCCCGAATCACCGAGTCACGTTTGTGTCCTGGGAAACAGAGCAGCCCGAGAGCTGCCGCTCCAACAGCTACTGAGCGCTGACCTCTGGAAACAGTTACAGAGCCAGAGGCCAAAACACCTCCCGGGACAGCCCTATTCCAGATTTCAACCTCTGCTGTTGGACAAAGCCTTTTGAACCATTTTTGCTTCAGTTGTGGGGGAAAAAGAACCACCGTGACAACTCGGCCGCCCCTTCCCTGCGCTGGCACGCGATAGGAAAAGGAGGCTGAACAGCGACGGATCCTGACGTGCTGCGAGCGGCTGCGGCACCGCGGGGATCCTGACTCACGGCGGCTGAGCAGTCCCTGCAGATGCTGAACGGGAGCTGCACAAGCACGTCTGGAACGGGCACCGCCGAGCCCTCTCCGGCCTTCCCCCACCACCACAGAACTTTCCGGAACGGGTTTATCTTCAGGTAACGGCGCTGGCTCAGCAGCAAGAGGCAGCAGGAGGACTCAAGGCACCCGCAAGAGCCTTTCTGTGAAAGGAACGATCCTATATTTGTCACAAACACACGAATCCACCACAACCCGGATCATCAGGTACCTGTGCTGGGCCATGCTCCAGAACCAGGCAGGAACTCGTTGCATTCACGTCAGGTGCGCGTGAGCCAGAGGGTCCGACCACACAGCGGGACGAGACGTCCCCACAGCTCGCGGAGCACGAACCGCAGCCGCGTCCGCGGGCGGCAGGAGGGAGCAGGGGCCTCGGGGGGCGCGGCGTGCAGCGCTGTGCACAGGGAGTGCTGTCGGGGGCGGGAGGTGTTCGGGAGAGGACGGAGAACGCGACCGTTTTGAGGATGTCCCCAGAGATCCCGCAGCCTCGAATCCCACATGCGCTTCCTCCTGGCATTGCGAGGGATCAGCTGTAGCTGAACGAGGGGCTCGACATCTGCTCTCCAAAGGATACGAGATGTTTCCCAACCCCTTCCCTATAACAAAAGCAGATTCCTGGATGCGCAAGGCTCCCTTCCTTTCCTCGCCCACACGGGTGACAGTCTCAAAACCTTTCATGCACCTGGAGAAGGTTCCTCCCGCAGAGCAGCTCCCTCGAGAGCAGGACGCCCAGGTGACGCACTCAGCACCTTTTCATCCCCACGGCCTTCAGACAGGCTCCCAAATAACCTCGGGAGCAGGAGACAGGGAACGCGCTGCTGCTCCCAGACACTCACCCCACGGGTCTCCCCACAACACAAATGGCTTCAAACTGGCCGGAGCTGACCTGGCACCAGTGAACAACCCAGAGAATCCCCACTCGCTCCCACCCTCCACCTTCATCAACACTTGTCATGAGGAAGTGCTGTATTACAGATTTGCCCAGGACCTCAAATGACACAGCTTCATCCCATCGCCGCCCCGGGCCCGCGGCAGGGGAGGAAGCGGCAGAGATGGAAGCCACATAAAGCACAGCCTGTTTATCCCCATCTCCAAGATCTGAGATAGCTACTCATCCCACAGGGCACGGGGACAAGTGAGCTCTCCGGGGCCAGAAGGGCTTTCCAGAGGGTTTCTAACCCGCCGCAGTTCAGAGCGGGGAGCAGGCCCACGGGACACAGCTCGGCAGATCTGACGCGCACCCAGCCCGGCTGTCAGCGGCTCGTGCGCCGCGGTGACACGCGGGTGACAGCGGGTTCCCCCGCTCCTCAGCCCATCTGGGGACTGTCACTGCAGAGATCTGCTTGGCCTCCTGTCATGTGTATCGCTACCAAACCCTTTTCTGTCAGCAGGATCTGGGTTGGCATAAGCACTTTTAATAGTAGATGTATTTTTTTTCCCCTTAACCCATATCCTCTTGACAGAACCAGGTTAGGAAGCAGCTGCGCTGGCAGATCTGGGGTAGCCTTTCGCAAGACACGGTAGGGAAAAAAGGGGTACCTGGGTCCCGTTATCTCTTCAGTTACCGAACTATGGGTCACTGCAACTTCCCCAAGTCCCCAAGGGTGGCAAGGAAGGGGGAAACAAGGCCAGCTCTGCTCTGTCCCGGTCCAGGGCGGAGCCCGTGCCCCGGAGAGCCCGGAGCAGGGTGGCGCAGGGGTGTCATTCCCACCGGTGACAAGGGCTGTTTCCATTTCTGGGCTGCAAAGCTGCAGCTCTGCCAACTCGAGCTGTCCCACATTCCAGCCAACACCATTTCCCCCTCTGCTTTTTTTCCCCAGGTTGCTCAAAGCCCCACACATTTCCTCTCCAATTACTGCCAAACCTTAAGAACTGGGGAGGGAAAGAAAAGGGGGGAGGAAGGGAAGGCTCCAGGGGGGTTCACATGGAAACCTCTCCCCAAAGAGCTGTCACACTCCTGGCACTGAGATGCCAGAATCACTTCCCTGCTGCAATGGGGGAGATGGCCACGGCAGGACCCACAGCCCAGACTGGGGGAAGGAAAAAGCAGCACCATGCAAGTCACCTCTCCTGCAAAGCAAGGGGGGCGGAGGGATGCCCCGTGGCACGGCAACATCCATCAGCTTACACGCAGGCGCCAGCAGCATCTTCAGAGGAGCGACGAGCAATCCACGAGGCATTTGTCTTCCCGCCCCCTCTATGACAAGACCACGCACTCAATCCAGTACGCATCCTTCCTTGCAACCTCTCCAAGGTACAGGAGCGACCTGCTTATTTTACAGATGGGGAAGTGACGTGCCTGTCATTTCAGAGAAGAAAAGGCTGGTAGAGAAGGGTAATTCCCAACTAACTGCAGACTAACTGGGACAAATTCCTAAGAGCTACATAAATACCCCAATCTGCTGGCTTGCAGTGAGGGATAAACTTCAGAACAGAGACCTACGTCCCACTCCTGGTCATGCCACGGGATCTTTTTCCTTTCCCATCCCTCACACAGAGGATCAGCCTCACAGCCCTTTATGAAGCACCTTGACAGCTTTGTGCATTGAGGACTCCGGTTTGCCGCCAACCTTCACACCAGAAAGGCACGTTCCAAAGGTCGTTTCTCATCTTCCCTCATTCCCCACCTGCGGGCGTTTTGTGCGGGACCAGAAGGCCAGGAATGAAACGGGAACGCCACAGGAGCGGCTACAGCCAGAAGGTGGTTACAGAGGTGCTGTGGGGTGGACATGGTACCTTGCAAGGGGTTCATCCAAAACTCTCAAACGGGGAGATCTAGCGTGACCTCACCTGCTCAAGACCCGCTTCTCTGGGCTCTACACAAAAGGGTTACTTTATAAAGTCAGAGGGATCACCCACATGAAGGAACACGCAGGATACACCCCCAGGAGGACCCATTTCATCTTGCTGCTATTAATACCTGGAACATTATTTGCGTGAACAAACTGTCCCTTCTCCCTCATTTCTGGGCTCTCGCTTCTCCGATTTGTCCCAGAAAACCCAGCCAACACACGTTCATCCTTCTTTAGAACACACTTCCATCCAAAACCCAAACCTCTTCTTTTTTTTGAGCTAATGACTTATGTTTCTGGTTCCCATCACCTCTTCCAGCCCCTGCAGACAGAACACAGCTCCCCTGGCTCCCTCATTCATTACGCAGCCAACTTGTGGGCCTAAACCCATCAACGCTCATGATGGAAATAGGCCAAGTCTTCCCAGAGCTGCTGGGTGCCCCGTGGGTGGGTGCTCAGAGGGGCTCCCAGCCCCATTCTGGAACACGAGCCCCCCTACGGCCTTTCAAACTGGGAACACAACAACAGAGGGGCCTGTTGGGCTCCTGCCAGAGCCCTCGGGTTGAAGGGACACAGCGCAGTTGTCACCATGGAGTTATCGCCACCATCACAGACAGTACCAGGTGCCTGCAGAGCATCCAGAGGTGGGGAAAAGTCAGCTGATGTCTTCTAAAACAGTCCCTGATCACCACCCGAGCTGGACGGGGCTCTGGCAAAAGCCTTGACTTGCCCAGCGCCAAGCCTGTCACTAAAAGCCAGAGCTCTGGCTGGGCCTGGCTCTCCTAAGCTGGGATCAAGCTGCTCACGAGCCCTTTGCCACACAAAGAGGGAAGTTCTCAACCCTTCAGAGCTGGGCTGAGCTCTGCACACAGGAGCCCGGGCCCAGCCTTGCCCTCGGGCCGGCCCGCAAACCGCCAGGGGCCTTTGATTTGGCCTCAAGAGGAAACATGTTCGTTCTGTATCTAAGCATAAATAGTGAAGCATGGCCAAAAGCATCCAATCGAGAGCACAGAGCACCAGAAGTCTGGGCAGAGGGTTACCAGGTAGCTAAAGAAGCCCAGACTCCACTGAGGTCTCAGGGCAGACCTCATTGTGGCCTTTCCAGACTTAAAAGGGGCCCAAAAGAAAGATGGGGACAGGCTTTTGAGCAGCGCCTGTTGTGACAGGACAAGGGGTGATGGTTTTAAACTAAAGGAGGAAGATTCAGGCTGGACATGAGGAAGAAACTGTTGTCCTGAGGGTGGTGAGAGCCTGGCCCAGGTTCCCAGAGAGGGGGTAGATGAACCATCCCTGAGACACCCCAAGCCAGGCTGGACGGGGCTCTGAGCACCCTGAGCTGGTGACGATGTCCCTGTCATGGCGGGGGGGCACTGGGGAGCGGGGAAGGTCCTGCAACCCAAACCATCCTGTGATTCACATTCACACTCAATTACTGAACTGCCCTAAGAAGCCAGGAACAGAGGCCCAGGCTGCTCTCCATCGCCGTGTCCTCGCACACCAGGGCCAGCCCGCGCAGACGCCAGCACAACCTGACCTGAATTTTGACATGCGGCACCGGCGCCCCAGCACGCAGCCGCCCTGCCTAGAAACATGGACCAGCAGCAGCAAACCCTCCTGGGGTTACGGTAGGCTGTGTGACGGCGTGTGCGTGTCACACTGTGAGAACGGTGACAGAGGACAGGAGAAGCCACACGCCCAGGGAATGGGAAATCCTGCCGTTAGCAGGATCCACTGCAGAGGATTTCACGGCTAATGAACTCTTGCTACCAGAGACCACAGAGAAGGCAAAACGCAGCAGAGCATTTCTTTCCCGATAAGCTGCTTTTATCAGGAAGTTTACGCACGCTTCGGCCCGGCTGCCCACGCCAGCCCCAGCTGGAAAGCAGCTCCAAGCTGGGGCCTTTAAATCCGCGCTGGCAGCAGCGGCGCAGGCCGGGGCCGTGCGGGCAGACACACCCTGTGCGGCCACAGCGCCAGCGCCGGGCGCACAAACACTTCCTGCCGGCCAGAGCGGCCCCGTACCTGCCAGGAGAGGAACACAGACCTGTAAATACGGAGACAAACCTGCTTCCTGAAACCCCCTTTGCTTCCCCCCGCAGTGGACATTCCTCACTCAGACTTCTTCCTCAAGGCAAATAGAGCCTAACAGGCACAAGTTAAATATTGGCCCTAAAACAATAGCGAGTGCCTTTAAATGAATCTGGCTGGAGAAGCACCACTCTGGACTTTGATTTCTGGCTCTGAGCAAAGCAGCAAGTGCTACACTCTCGTGTCAGGAGAAGTCGGATTTCAGGCTCTGCCTGTCCCCTGCCAGGACCAGAGTCAGCAGTGGAACCATCCCCTGCTCGTGCACGATCACACCTCCGCTGTCTGCTGGCGGCGAGCCGAGCCCGCTGCAATGCATCCTCTGCGCTGCAAACAGGAGGGTTTTGAGTTTTCATCTCCAGGCCTGTGCTGATATACTCAGAGAAACATTAGAGAAGACCTGCTGGGAGCCCTGGGTGCCATCCAGACTGCAGCGAGGCCACTCGCACCTGTTGTCCTCCCATCTCGGGCGGCACCAGCACCGTCCTCAAAGGCGCCCACCCTTCCATCCAGCTGTGCCTGGCAAACTCATCTCTCCGGTGCGGAAGACGCTCTAGGCTGTTCCTGCTATGCAGGCAGCCTGGCCTCCCCGCAGACATGCTAGCTCTTGCAGGAAAATATCTCAGCAAAGTAGGAGCCCAAGAAGTCAGAGAGATGTCAGCACAAGAAAAGGAGAGGGGAGGGCGAGGGGGGAAAGAACAAATACACCTGCAGCACAGCTGCAGCCGGGCTCTGGGAGGCTGCGGGCAGTCTGCACGCAGAACAGGGGAGCAGAGCTCCTGACGTGCCTTTGCAAACAGCCCCGAGCAGTCAGAGCCCCCGCGGAGCGGCCAGAGCCCCCGCGGAGCGGCCTCGCTTCACCCCAAGCAGCCCCACGGTGCTCCGTCACTGCCGAGCCAAGTCCACCAGGGCCGCTGCGTCACCGTCCCGCTCACACACCTCCCTCGCAGCCAGGCAAGGGAGCTCCTGCCAAAACCACCTGAAACCAGGGTTTGCTCCAACACAAAGATCTGCCCACCGTTCCTCCGTGGCAAAACGCCACAGGAAATTTACCCAGAGAGCTTCAGCTAGAGAACGGTTACTGCGGCACAGCACAGGTGTGCCTGAACAGCACACTGCACGGTAACTCCTGTTCCCCGTGTTTGTTCCATATCCTGCTAAATTCAGCATGGTGCGTTAACTGAGTTTCTCCCAAACCTGGTAAACTTGAGGAGCACCCTGCTCGCCTCACCCTGCACCAGGGAGTGGGTCTGGGGGGCAGAAAAGGGGCCTGAGCGGTGGAGAGCTGCGCCCTGGCAGCATCCCCTGCTGTGCTGTGACTCAGAGCCGCGACGGTCTGCTGGGCTGGAATTCCTCTCCGTACTCCTTTCCCTGCACTGAAACTCCTCCTGCTTCAGGCTGGAGAGTCTGCTGGGGACTCCGACAATCGCCCCTCGGGATCCCCGGATCGGGCAGACACTGCTATGAAAACAACACGGGTTTAAAATCAGCTGCGAGTTACCTCGGAGGAAACGTTCAAGCTCCATCCCTTCAAGCGCTTCCTATTCCTTCGCCAGCGCGGAAGCCCACTGAGCAGCGAGCTCCAGCACGTTTGTGCAGGAATTCCCAAGGCTTGAGGCAGGGACTAGTCCGTACCTGTCGGCTCCAAGCCCTCTGGTGTCCCATCACACACTGACCCCACACGCAGAGACAACTGCTGCGAGCAATCCCTTCGGCACACCAACCGTACCACCCTTAATATTCTCTGTACTTGGGAACACTAAAGCTTTACTTCAACTCAAACCGCCATCGCCTTTGGGATAAGAGGAATCGGTGTAGTTGGGGGCCCACACGCAGGCACAGAAGGTGCTGGAAAGCACCGTCCTCTCCCCGCATCAAACTGGGGAAACCGGGCAGAGTACGAACTCCAGCGCTGCCACAGCTCGTGCGAAAAAAGGAAAAGAAAAAAGGCTTCTTGCTTTGTTGTTTATACCTCAGTGCTCTCTCAAAAGCAAAAAAGCAGCGAGATTTTCCTACCTGAAAACATTGAGCAATGACAAGAGTGCGTACGCATGGAGCTTCCGAGGCGTACAAACCCCTCACACCTCCGTTGGGGTTTAAGTTGGATTACCGCTGACCGTTCGGAGCCCGCCAGCCAGCCCCCGGCAGCAGCCACCCTCAGCAAGGCTTTCCGGCCTCCAGACTGGAAGGGGAAGGAACCCCAGCGACGCGGCCGCGCGCCCCGGGTACCCAAAAGCTCCAGCGCCGCTGCCCCACGCCGGCTGCTCAGCGGAACGCCTCACAAAATCCCAGTTCAAGACCAGCGTTAACCCGTCTGTTAACTCAAGAACATCCCTCCCAGGCTGACAAAGCCCGCGTGTCACCTGCCAACTGCCTAATTCACCATTTGCAAAGCAAAAGCCAGGCCTCCCTCATTAAAAAACATTACATAATGATAAATAACAAAGGGCTACAGGACAGGCTTTGGTTGGTGGACAAGTGAAATTGAATGATAAAAAAATGAACACTTCTTTCTTCCAGACCCTCAGTGTCTCAGACACCCTGGGAGCCCAACGGGTGCCTTATTTCCAACACCTTATTTCCAAGACATGCTTGCAACAGCACTGTGGCTCATTCCAATGGTCTCGCACTCAAGTGATCGCCACCTGTGCCCAGGGACACCAAATAAAACGCTTTGTCAGAGCGCTGTCCCCACCAGACAACAGTGGGGCTGAGGCTGGAGAGGAAGCAGAGCCCTTGGGTTTAGTGTCACAGGTGAATGTGCCTCAAGACATCGAGACCTTCGTTTCCTGCATGAGAACCTTTATGCTGCAGCGTTGTAAGCGGCACGGCCTGACAGCGGAGGAGAAGGCAGACGGCAGCAGGACACTGCTGGAAAATGTGGCTGTCACCAGCCTTCCAGCAGGAGAATACAGACTTCATGGGCACAGGGAAACCTTCCTGGACACACGGCGAACTTCTGTCCATCCTCTTTTTGGAACCAAAGCAGCCAAATTCAAGTGTTTCAAGAACTAATTGACTTCCTCTACTCCAGGAGCAAACTCTCCTTACTGCGAGCTGTAAAAGAAATCACGAACATCCTGCTCCAAATTGCATTTTGAACCACCCTGCAAATTCTCACCTCCAGGTTTCAGCTCACCTGAAGAACCATTTCCTAAATTGCACAGCGTGGGATCACCTCAGCACTTATCGAGCGCACTGATCTGCTGCACCGTTACCATCGCAGCGAGCGGAAGACAGACAGACGTTCTGTGGTTTCACGCACGCCGCGCTGGCCCCCAGCACACGCTGTACCAGCCCGCGCTCCCCAGGGCGGCGGGGCCGGCGGGACCCACGAGCCGTGCCATCGCGGCTCTGAGCAGCTGGGGAGAGCCGAGCCTGGAGAGAGCAGATCTGGGTCTCACTGTCAGAGAAGGCAGGAGGCATCTTGGAACGTGTCCGCTCGATGCATGCTCTGCAGTAAGCTTTTTGTTGAGCCAGTTATTAAGAATAATGCATCAACATAACATGCAAGGGAGGGGTTGTCCAACAGGAAGGGCTGCAGGGCTGCAGCCTGCGCAGGGATTTCCAATTCCCCAGGAAACAGAGGGCAGCAGCGCGGACCTGGGAGCCAGAGGGAGAGCCCAAACACTCCGCGTTAGCTGCCCCAGCGGAAAAGCACTTTTACACTCTCCTCAGCACCGAGCCCTGTTTCTTCTCTACAGCGACGGACCCACCGGAGCTGCAGACTGCCAGTAGGAAGTATAAACATCCACTGGAATAAAATCTCAGAACTATTTATAAGCACACGGCTTTTCTAATGGGAAGATAACTCATTCTCTGGCAGAATCGCAGAGTTGCTGGGAACTCTGCTCCCTCTCTTCTCCCTCCTGCCTCGCAGGGTACGGCAGTGCTGGAGCAGCCTCCAAGCCACACCAAGGCCGGGTCTGCGGATGGAGCCCCAGTTTCACGGCTTCTCACAGCGCCCGGGACAAGCCAGGTCTGTCTAGTCCAAGCCCAATCACAGGGCTGCGGGCAGAGCTGTTCCCACAAGCTCTGAGCAAAAAGCCATGGTAAACACAAGCAGGAAGCTCCTGCGCTGCCACCTGCGTCTCGCGCTCCCAGCAGCGCTATGAAGGAAGAGGGTTTGACTCCTGCGGCGGCCCAAGCCACAGGAGCAGCGCAAGGCGAACCAGGCCCCGCCGAGGGGAAGGAGGGCGGCTGTTCCGCAGCCCTCCCGCGCATCCCCAGGGGCGGCTGCTCACCCGAGGCTTCCTCACCATCTCAGACAAACCGCTAGTGCCCGTAGTGCTGCAGTTCCCCTGTTTCAGAGGCAGAGATAACCAGCTCGTGCCCAGCCCGGCTCACGCGAGGACTGGTCCTTCCAGGGGCCTGCAACACCCCTGGACCAGCAGCCGTGCACATACCTGGATGGCCCAGCCAAAGCTCAGGATTGCTGGTCCAGCCCAGCTCATCAGAGCTCCTCCTAGCCGGGAAAACCACAGCGCCGGGGGGAGAAAAGGCTCCAGAGCACAATCAGGCCCGAGTCCAGTAAACATGTTTATTGGCAGTTGCTCTCGGACATCGTCTCTTCCAGCCCAGTGGGGCTGGAGGGGGTGGGGGGAAAAATACTGATTGTCCACGAGCACAACCCTCATGTCATTCCCATTGATCCGCTGAGTCACTCCCGTATTAACAGTTTTGACAACGCTCGGGCTGCACAGGAGCTCGGAAACGGAATACAAAACGAGAGGCGAGGCAAAGAGAAGCCTCTCTGCATCCTGACACCGGCGCAGAGAAGCACTCGCAGGGCAGAATCCAGAAACCTGCTGAACTGCAAGTGCCAACTTCCTCCTCTCCACTCGCTCTTCTCAAGAGTGCTGCAACAAGAAAACCAAACACGGAGCACGCCGCAAGGGCCGAACACAGAGCTCCATTCAGCGCGCCCACGGAAACTGCCCAGAATAAACAGTCTCCCCTGCAAACCACCACCAACTGCACCCCAGTCGTTCTGGTGCGGGTGTAAACCAGAGCGGCAGCTGCTTTTACAGAGAAACTACACAAGTGATTTATAAGGCCTTACAGATTGGGAAGCTAACGAGAAGAGATGACATCCCGAGGCACACTGACGCAGGAGGGCAGTTGTCTCTACAGGCTAATGAGACGATCCCAGGGGGTCCCCGGGCACGGGGGGACAACGAGAACCTGCCCCAGCCAGGCAGCAGAGTCACGTTAGACCATCCTCACCTGCACCACGAGACAACGACCCACCAGTGGCCCAAAGGTGCTCAGCAGGGATCGAACCACCACCGAACAACACACCCATCCGTAATGAACCGAATTACACCAAACCCAACAAACCTTTGGCAAGTTCCTCCCAGGAGCCAGGCCTACCCCGCCACAGAGAAGGCCTCGCCATGGATCCCCATGGAGGCCTCCTGCCCTAATTTACAGCAATTCTCTTTCAGACACACTGGCAAACACCAAACGTTCCCTCCAATTTGTTATATAAGGCCCAATTTTTAAACCTGTGTGCTGGCGGTGGGAGACGGGGAACACGGCCCGACAGGACCGACTCCTCGGAATTCATCTCCAGACACTCAACAGTTATTGTACAAAAGGAAAACAGACGGATTAGTTAACGAGGCAACTTCCAAACACGCTGGTACAAACCACTCGCAGTCATTTTACACACGGTACGACCCAGGCCCTGGTTACCCCCAGCCTGTTTAGAGCGGACTAATTTCATGTCAACTTGAAAGATGCTTAACAAACTTCCTTTTTTAACTTCAGAAATACACCTAAGACAGCAGGTCCCCACGCTGCCCGGAACACAGGACATTCCTCAAAAGAAAAGACGCCTCCCCAAACATCCCCACAGCTTCGATCTGTCCCCCGTGGCCCAAGAGCGGCACTCCGTTCCCTTCTGCCACCGCCAAACAGGAGACCCAGGAGACCCAAGAGACGAGACCCAGGAGGCCCCGGCGGCCCCGGCGGCTGCAGCGCTCGCTGCCTGTCGGCTGCCTCAGAGCAGCTGGAGTCAGCTCCTGTCTGGGGGGGGCAGAACGGGGAAGGTATTTTTCCTGTTTCTCACATTCATCCTCACCAGCTCTGCTAAAGAAACAAAACAAAAAACAACAAAAAAAAAAACCCAACACCAAACCAAACAAAAAAAAGCTCTTTTAAATACCAGATTCAGCACAGTCCCTTTCCCCAAACAAACACTTCCCAGCCCCTGGGGGAGAGGAAAGCCGCCCACAAAGGAGCCACATCCTGCGAGGGGCGGCCCCGCGGGCCGGCCAGGCAGGGACCCCATCCCGCGGCCCCGCTCGCGCAGGGGCCTGGGGGCGCCGCGGTCCCGGGCGGGCCCGAAGCCCTTCCCAGGGCTGCGAAACCCGCATCGCCGGGCGGGAGCGGAGCGAGGCGGCCCCGGCCCCCAGCCCCCCGACCGCCCCGGCCCCAGCTGTGCCCCGCCGAACCCCAGGCCCAGCGCCGGTACCTGTGTCGCCCCACGGCCCCTTCTCCCCTCCGGCCCGGCCCCGCAGCCTCCCCAGCGCCCCGGCTCACGCCGCCCCCGCCTGAGGCGACGCCCGGCCCGGCCTCCCCCCCACCTCCCCGGCGCTGCCCGGTCCCGGCCGGGGCGAACCGCAGCAACAGGGCAGCCCGGCGCGGTTACCTCCGCGGGCTCTCAGCGCCGGGCCGCGCTGCCGCTGCCCCGCGGCCGCCTCCCCATGGCGGCGCCCCCGGCCCCGCTCTCCTCACGCCGCCTCTCGCCTCCTCTCACCACTCCGCGGGCAGCGGCCAGCCAGCGACAGCGCTACGCCACCGGCGTAGGCTCCCCTCGCGCCCATGCGCCCCCCGCCACGCCGCCGGCGTAAGCGCCTTTCCTGAATAGCAAGTCCGAAGCGGAGAGGCCCGGCGGAGCCCGGCGCAAGCGCAGCCGGCGGCAGGGTGGTGGCGCAACGGCGTTGGCGCAAAGCGCGTTCGAGAATAGGAGGCTTGAGGAGAGCGTCGAGAGGGCGACTTTGCAGCAGCGCGGGGGCACTTTACGGCAGCGCCGCGCTTGGCGGCCGGCGGCGGGCGCCGTTAGTTCCGCGCGGGCAGCACGCAGCCCCGCCCCGGGGCGGCCGCGGGAGACTCGGGCCGGTCACCGGCCGTAACGAATTGTGGTGGCGGAGGAGGCACCGCGGAGAGTCACCGGGTCAGCGTCTGGAAAAGCCCCTCAGGATCATCCAGTCCAACCACAACCCCCCCGGCACTGCCCGTGTCCTGAGAACCTCCTGTCCGTCTGTCCAGCCCTCCAGGCTGGTGACTCCAGCACTGCCCTGGGCAGCCTGTTCCAATGCCCCACAGCCCTTTGGGGAAGAAATTGTTCCCAGATCCAACCTCAACCTCCCCTGGCGCAACTTGAGGCCGTTTCCTCTGCTCCTGGCGCTTGTTCCTGGGGAGCAGAGCCCGACCCCCCTGGCTCCAAGCTCCTTTCAGGCAGCTCAGGGATCAGAAGGTCTCCCCTCAGCTCCTGTTCTCCAGCTGAACCCCCCAGGTCATCTTTCTTGGTGGCTCGAGTGGTCCCTGTTTGAGCGTTCCGGGTGACACGGGGAGGAGGCCCCGCTGGACGGCGCCGCTGCTCTCGTCTTCACAGCACGGGGCGGATTCATCCCCAAAACGTGTTCAGGCAGTGGGCAAAGGAGTTCACGTGGGTTTGGGGGAGAATCGTCTTCAGCCACCAGCATCCCCCCAAAACCCCATTCCAGCGTTTCCAGCTGCTCGAATGGATTCTCCCCTAGTTTGTGGAAGTGCTCTCCCCGCCGTTTGCCTAAGGCTCCTCCCCGCAGGTGTTGATTCCAGAACACGCTGGGGCAGCCGCGGAGGCTGCAGGAAAGCAGGGCCGGCGGAAGCGAGGTGGTGGTGCCGGGCAGGGGTGCCCGGCGCGCGGCTCCGGAGACCAGACACCGAGACCAGCAGACGTATGGAGCACCCGGCACCAGAACGTCTCTTTTAGGGTATAACAGGGGTACAAAGCCACAGCACGGTAATTCGGGGTGATAAATTCAGCTATGTGCTAACAGAGCGGTTCAACTCGCCGTTGCTGTCAAACAGCCCGTCTGCTCCGGGGATGACGATCTCCTTTGGGCAAGAAACCGGGAAGGCAGAGCCAGCGCTGCGCGGGCCGGCGAGTCCCCGAGCTCAGGAGGTGCCGGGAAAAGAGCCGGAGCCCGTCGCTCGGGAGCTGCGACGTCCCCCGCCGGCCCAGCTCTGCCCTCCGTCCCCTTCCTCCGAAAACGACGGCAGCAGCTTCGGTAAACGCTTACCAGGCACCTGCGAGAGTACAAACCGCAGCGCTCCCCATCCGTAAACGTGCTGTTCTTTTAAGGAAAGAAAACAACATGTGGGAGACTTTGGAGGAAAAGAGAGATTTTGCCATTTCTCTCCGCCAGATAACTCCGGTTACCTAGGAACAGACACACTCCTCTGGCACGGCCAGTTCTTCTCATCAAGCACAGGATGAGCATTTATTGTCTTGTGATCAGGAGGAAAAAAACACAAACAAAAGCCAGAGCTCCACGAGTAACATGAAAATATCGCACACATACACGCCACGGGATGCTGACCAAACCGGGGCCGGGTCCAGGTCAGCGGTGTTAACGAGTCTTAGAAATCTAATGTAAACATCTAAAAACATACAGGAGTCAAAAACCAAAAAGCCACGGTAGCGCAGGCAGGGCATTGACTCAGCGTTCTGGAATTCCGGCTTCTGGCACCCGAGAGGACGGGGGGACGAGAAGCGGCAGGTCCCACCCCGAGAGGTTCGGTTGAGCTCTGGAGAGGTCCCAGGCAGTGACTGGTAACGGGCGCGGCTCTGGTGTCTGGCTCCTCTCCTGCATCGAGCATTTCCAATGGGGGGGCTTCAAAACAGCCCCCCGGGTTAAAAGAAATACAGGGCATGGAGTCCGGGTAACACTTGTAACACTTCTCTCAATTCCTTCACAAGCCCTGGCCTGGCACACGAGAGCCAAGGGCAGACACCAGTCGCTTCTGGCAGGTTTTGGCAGGAGCTGAGGGCGGCGCGGGGCAGGGCCGGGGGGACGCGGGTACACGGTGCTCCGGCTCCCGAGCGCGGCCGACCTTGCGTCCGGCCCGCGCCCCTCGCTGCCCCGTCCTGCAACCGTATGGCCAGGGAGTGACCCCTCAGGCAGCTCCTTCATCCCTCTCCGACGGCAAGTGGCACAGGACACTTCACATTACACCTGACACACGACAAAGGCACCTAAAAGCTTGGCAATGCGATGGGGTTGTGTTCTGGTAAGAAAGCTTCAAGCGATTGTACTTAAAAGCACATTGCGCACTCGCAAGAAAAGAACCCCTCGTGCTGGAGCATGTTAAATACCCGAGAGCAGAGAGGCCGGTCTGCAGAGCTGCCGAGAGCAGAAACCCGGGCGCTCTGCCCTGCGATGCACGTTCGCTCCGGCGCCGCCGGCAAAGCCGTCCTCCGACCCCGAGCGCGCTGAGCGCTCACAGCGCGGACAGAACGCGTAGCAGAGCAAGCGGGAAGCGCCGCGGGAGCGACGGGGAAGCCAAGTTCTCCCTTGTGAGCTGTTGTTTTATTAGATAAGGCACATGTAGAGACAAGTTTTCAAAAGATCACTTGCAAATCAATTCCACCTAGCTAGGACAAGCTCCCTGGCCCTTTCCAGGAACCAGTTCTATTTTTCCAGTTACTCAGTGTGAATTCGGAGTGACTCCGCTTACGCTATAACATCTCTGGCGTCCCATCCGACAGCCAGACAGGTCTGTCCCATGGGGAGCCCAACGCCTCCCACCTCTCCACCATCCTTCACAGGACCGTTGGCCAAAACCTTCTGAGCCAAAACCTTCCAACACTCGCACCTACAAAAACACCGGGAGCTGATCCCCCAGTTTTGACAGGTCCGAGAAAAAAAGAATCGCAGCGGGCTGTTGGGGGAGAGGAAAACCTGCTGCGCGGATGGGGGGTGCGGGACGCGGGGGCGGGACGGCTCAGGCTGCAGGAACGGAGATGGACGAGGTGGATGTGAACAACCCCTCCCGACAGCGCTGTCCTCTCGAGAGCCGATTCTTGAGAACGGCAGGAGAATCTGCTGCTCGTGCACCGGGGAAAGTGCTGCTGGCTACGCAGGTAACGGTTCTGAGGACGCACAAGCTCTCCTGCTCTACCAGACCCCATAATGTTTGGATTTCAACTGCAGAATTAAAACTTTTCACCGTACTAGAGTTCTTCCGGCAGCACAGCGGGGCCCGGGCGGAGATCAGCAGCGACCCCGGCCCCGCTGGCCGGGCGCCCAGGGAAGGGGCAGCACGAGCCGCGTCTGGTCGAGCGTTTCTTGGGGCAGCACAAAACCTGGGTGCCACGTAAGATCTCGCGCTGCCAGGCCGAACGTCCCCGGCGTCACCAGCTTCTCCGCAGCCTCCAGCTTTGGAACCGGCCTTTAGCAAGCGATCGTTAGCAAACGAGATGGATCTGCACCTCTGAAGCACACAGATCTGACAAGAACCTCTGGCAGCGGGGAAAGCGCGAGTTGTGGCGTCACAACAGTCCCAGCGGGCACGTGAGGGCTCTGGGGGACTTCACATCTGAACCCCGCGCCCACCGCGAGCACCATGGCCTAAGGATTCTTCACAGAGAGCACAGCAAGTGAGGTTGTAGGTTTTACAAATACCTTTGCTATCACTAGTACCGAATCATTTAGGTGTCGCGTTTCCCTTAGAGTAAAAAATTCCAGCTTATTCATCCAGGAGAGTGAACACCAGTTGCCACTAATGCTCTGACTGCGTTTGTCACCAAGCGTGCGCGGCGCTTGATGAGAACGGAGCGGGGAGGTGGGAGAAGGAGCGGTTACGGCGTTCGCCATCGCGGGGAGATCGGCTTTGAGACACGGTCAGGAGAGGATCCCTCCAACGGGGCAGCGCTGGTCGGTCCCTCAGTCTGCAACGAGGCAAATACGGGTCACCCAACGCAAAGAACGAACCCCCGTTCTGGCAGGGCCGCGCAGAGCTGGGCGCGAGGGCTGACGGCACGCGTCTTCTGCGGGGGCGAGATCAAACCAAACAGTCCACACGACGACTGGGGGGCTTGTGGGGAGGGAATGCAAATGATCTTTTCAAAAACAATAATTAAAAGACCAACAAAAGCAGATAATCCAGGCAGTTTGCAGCGGTGGCTCAAGGCCATTGGCTTCCCGGGGGGTAGCTGGGCACCGTGGGGTACTCCGGCAGGCTGTTCCCCGAAAAATTGCTGTACTGGGCCTCCCTGCTGGGCGGGTTCCGCCAGGCGCCGCTGTGCCACTCGTCCTGAGCCTTCTGGAAGCTGCCGCCGCCCCCCCGGTAGATTTTGTGCACCTAGGGACCAACAGGAGGAAAATCAGCAACGCGCCCCCACATCTCACCCTGAGAAGAGCTACGGTCACTTCGGTACCGTACCGGGGACTTGTTTCTCTCTCTCTGTAAAGTCCTGCACTCCCGAGCAACAAAAGCACTACAAATGTAATAATAGCAACCGGCTATTAAACCTTGGAAAGCAGTGCCGGCTTCAGTGTCCGCGGAGCCGCCCGTTCCCGTTATCGCGATATGGAGATACTCCAAGTCAAAGGAACCTCTGCAGCACCTACCCTTACGATGCAGATGAGCATCGCGACCGCGGACATCGTAAACATGACGGCGGGGAACAGCATGAACACAGCGGCCGCAACGTTGGTGCTGAAGAAAGTAATGGCTGCCAACCAGCCGCTGGAAGAATCAGAGAGAAATGACCAATCTCATTATAGGTCTCATTTTAATCTCCTTGTTATCAGAAAAAACTGTTTGCTTGTACCCAGAAATTACCAGGCAGCTTTAAAGCTCTTGAAAATGAAAAGAACAATTGAGAAAATGGCCAGAATTCAATGCGCTCGGGCAGGTGTTTCCCAGGATCTCAAACCTCGCTGCCCCGGGCTCCGGGCCCTGGGGGACAGCCAAAGCACGCACCTTGGGAAGAGGAGGTTTATTCCCAAGGGGCTTTTGGCTGTGCAGAGATCGTGTGTCTAGAGACCAGGCTGGGAACACGAGGGTGCTGTGGTTCACCCCTCCGGCCCTCGGGGCAACAACCAGGTAGGACAACGAGAGCAGCTGCGGTTAAGAAAACAAAATGCTACCCAGAGCGCCAAGACGTGATGTTATTTGTAATTTCAGCAGGAATTGCTCTCGAGTCTCTAGAGACAGGAAGTTAAAATGCCAAACAATTATAACCAGGGACAGACACTAAAATGCTCCCATTTATTTTAGGACAGCTCTCACAACACTTGCTCTATAGGCCAGCACTGAGTCACCGTGTGCTGCCCGCCATGTGCTGCCAGCAATTGGAGGGCGATGCTGAGAGAGGATCAGCGGAGTCTAGAAACCGGCCGGTTAAACGGCCAAAGGATATTGTGGGAAGGTGCTAAAAAGAACGAGCAGGTGAGGGGATGTGGCTTCTGCCGACAGACAGACGAACACAGGACTGCTCACCAAGCTCCCCAGCCGGAGAACCCGATCGCCTGCAGGACCGTGAGGAGAAACTGGGCGCCGAAGATGAAGAAAAAGGCCATGAAGTTAAACGAGCTGTCCGACCTGTGAAGGAAGAGACGCAGTCAGGGAGAGAGCGGCACCTCGCGTTGCCTCACGCTGGTGTTTGACCCCATCGCGTACAAACCCCCAAACACGGGACCTCAGAACAGACTTGGGAGGCTGCTCCTCTTTCCCCACGCAGCCCCAGACGTCTCCCAGTGAGCCTGGCTCCCTGACTGCTCTAGCAACGCAGCCCCGCACGTGATGCCCGTGAGGAGAGCCGGGCTCTGCGGAGCACAGCGGGCCCAGTCGTCTCTCTGCCCGACACCCGAAGCCGGCGCGGTCCGGCGCTCCGCGGCCTGAGCAGGGCGGTTCCAGCTGGGAACGTCTCAGCGGCTGCTCCTCATCACGGTCACACGCCCACGGTTAATGATCCAGCACTGGGACATCACCGGAGGACAAACAGCCACGGGAGCAGCAGCAGAGGCGTGTGTTCCCGTCTTTGCGGACTCCACGTCTCCGGGATGTGACGGTTGAGAGGGTCCTGAACACGTGAGGCCCTTTGGTCCACGCAGGCGCAGCAGGGTCACGACTACGATCCCAAATGAGGGGCTGGGCAGATCCGTTCCCGGTGTCTCCATTGCGGGTGCACAGCGCGGTCTTGCCTGAGTTTCAGCTCCACCACAGAACAGCAGAACAACCTCATCCCGCTGAACCAGCCACGGCGACGAGCCGGCCTGTCACTGCGGGGCCAGGCACAGCTCCCCAGACCATCATTTTCAATGACACTAATGATTCCTGTTCTCTCGGGAACCCAAAGGGCCCGTGATTTACAGAACACATCTACAAAAACCACTTTGGTTGCTTACGAGGCAGTTTGGTGCAAGGGGGAGATTCCAAAGGGGCTCCGGTCATACCCAGCTCCTGCTCAAGCCCCACAAGTATTTAATGTTTATTAGCATTATAATTCCAGCCTCTAATGCCTGAAGAGGAGCCGAGGGAGGCAGGAGAGCGGGCTCTGGAGAGCTCGCTGTGTGCACCCCGGTCTGACACACGCGGAGAAGCCGCGGGTGACGGCGCGGTGACCTTCCAAAAGACGGCACAGAGATGCCGTGGAGGACACTTGCCATCCCGAGCATCCTCGATGACGCCACCCTTCAAACGGCGCCTCGGAGTCCAGCGCTGTGACAGACGCTCCGAACACGGGCTGTTCGCAGCAGGGCCTGTCGCAATCCAGTTAACGAGGAGCAGGCTCCAGGCCGAGCCCGCAAACAGCCGCCTGCGACCCGGACCTGGCCGGGCTGGGGGAGTCTTCGTTTGAACAGCTCTGCGGGAATTAGTGAGGATACACAGAAAAGGTGATTTCTGATCCAGCTTTCCGGTGCAGATTTGTAACAGCCCTGCCCGAGCGCCAAAGCTCTGCAGCTGATTTACTTCTGGATGCAGGCGGCTGACGAGGGTTTGACGGCAGCGTCCTCCAGCGTCCCGCGGTGCGCGACACCGGTACCGAAGGGCTGTCTGCCCAGAAGAGCGCGGCGAGCGGCTCTGGCCTCGCTCTCTCGAGTCCCGCACGGAACCGCGCTGCCCCGCCGCACGTTTTCCAAGCCTCTCCCACAACAGATGGCAAAGCCGACGATCCCGGGGCTGCTGCTTTTTATAAACTGTAGAAATCTTTACACAGAGTAACCTCGGGGACCTTTCAGTATTCAGTTGCACAAACACATACAAACAACATTAGAAGAAGTAATTACAACGGGCCCTGTGAAGCCCAGAGGCGGCCAGTGGCTGGAGTGATTTTTCCCAGCGTTCAGAATGGCGAATGCTGTTTGAAGGGAGCCCCGCGGCTTCCGCACGGGGACGGGGACAAAGGCCCAGAGCTGGGTCTTCCTCTTGTAGAACTCTGGGATGAATCCACGCAGCGGCTTTCCGTCTCCATCAGAAATCACCCTCCCCGGGCTCCGTGATGTACGCACTGGTGTTCTAAGCGCCACCAGCGCACTAACTGCCTGCTGTTGTTAGTACACAAATTTGGAAGAGCATTTAAGCAACTAATTTAGCGCGTGCTGAGCAGACAGGACCCCACCTGCCACCTCCCATTTCTATCGGTGCCTTTTGCTGTCGTCTAAACCAGCTCATCACGGAATCTGGTGAACAATGAAAACCCAGAGCACTCTGGTAACGGGGAACCAGGAAGAGCTTCGCGCTCGGAGCCCAGACCGGCGTGCACTGGTGACACCGGGCAGGTCCCCCCCGCGTCAGGCCGGGAACCGCTCGGCACCTCAGGGCTCTGACAAACATCATTTATTAATGTCGGATTAGCGCCTCGTGATGCACAGCGAGCACCAGTAAATGCAAATGTTGATTAATTAAAGTGAAAATGTAGGATGGCTTTAAATATTTGTGGAGTTTCAGAAGGACCCGCCCCAGGGAGCCGCTTTTATCTAAAACGCAAAGCTGCCGAGCTTGCCAGTGTCTAGAGACAAAAACCAGAAGAGTTCTCAAAAACTAGTAACTTAATAGTCTTCCATCAAAACAAGCCTCAGCGAAGCTTCATCAAATTAGTATCTATCTTAGTGTTATATGACCGTGCTGCTAAGCTTGAGATGTTTAAGTAGAATATGAACTTCATCCTCATGGACTCACTGCTGCTCACCGCCCACCCGGGGCAGCTGAACTCAGTCCCACTTCTCCTGTTTAAAAGAGGCCACATTCTTCTTCATCTCCAAGTAAACAAGACGCTCAGACATCACGTCCTTCGTCTTTACCCCAGCCGGCCGGATCTCCACGGGGACGCGCCCAGCAACGCGTCTCTCTCCCCGAGGAAACCGAAACAGAGCGGCCTCGCGGGCTCCCCCTTACCGGAAGGCTTTGTACGCGGGTCGGAACCAGCAGACGTAGCCGCAGGGACTGAAGAGGACCAGCCAGAGGATGGCCAAACCAAAATTGGCCCCGTAGCCTCCTCCGATCCACCACGCCAGGCACGCGATTATGTTCACCGCTAGCGTGACGCAGTAAACTGTGGAGAGGGCAGAGGAAAGAACGTGAGGTTGTGCGGTTTCGTCACATGAAAAGGAAACAAAGACGCGGTGCTGCGATAGGAAGGGTCCTGCGACACATCTGTCTATAATCTGTCCTGTAACTCCTCGCAGAGGCTCCGCAGCTCATCCGCACTGAGCTGCCGTGGAGTTTGTTCTCCAGCAGTGGGAGCTCTGGTACAGGTTTCTCCAAGTCACCATCCACCTTAATTAAATGCTCACATCCAATTAACGTAATGAGCATGCAACCTCCCAACAACTTTGGCGTTTCTGTTTTCAACGCTGGCCTTTTCTTGCCCTTCCCTTCGTCTCTCCCTCCATCCCATCCCCAAAAAGTCGGGGAGACTCCAGAAGAAATGGTGCTGTGGGTGGAAATGTTGAACTCCTGGTGCCAACGCCGGTCCCCTCGGCCGCGCCTGGACCAGTTGCCCAAATGGCCGGTTGCCCAAACGCTTGGCCCTTTTCCAGCCGCCATTAAGTGGAATGAGGGGCGCTTTGTTTCGGAGCAGCCGCGGACAAAGGCGGCCTCACAACGCGCAGCACTGACCGGCGGAGTCTGAAGGGACAAGCGGTTTCTTCAGGCAAGAAAATTACAGAGCTCATTTCAGCATCTCGAAATAACGGCGGCACAACGGGCGACAGACGATGTCGTTAATGCACACAAACCTCGCCCGTACTCACACCCTGTGCACCGGGCAGAAGAGCCACGGCACCCAGTGCACAGCCGGCAGAAAACAAGCTTTCCTGCAGCCAGAGGGGAAAACGGGAGGACGAGCGTTTGGGAATAAAGATAATAAAGGCAAAAAGATGTTTAATCTGCCGGTGTGTTCTGTGTTCTCCAGGCCTGCTGCGCCCTTCTTCATCCCGTTTCTTTTCGTGGAGGAGAGCGGTCAATGCTCGTTACTGGTTTCCGAATGGCTGAACCAGACAACGAAAAACTCAGAGCCAGGACCGCCCAGAATATCCAGTTTATCCTGAATATAACACAATAACCCTGGATCAAAGCAAAGGAAGGAGGCACAGCTGTCACCACGGGAACGTTTTGCGGGCTGAGCAGCTAAGGAAGAGAGCGTATGGCTGGAAAACGGCTCCGACCGGGCAGGGGAACCTGCAGCTGGCCCAAACAAGGGGGAATTTCATCCTCCCTACAGCAAGGTGGGGATACAAGTGGCAGCACAAGGGCCACATTTATCTTCTTGCCTAAAACTCTCCTGTTCATCTTACTTTAGGTGAATTTAGGTGGGAATTACTCTAAGATGAATCATTGTTTCTCATCAACTTATTGCAAAGACTTTAAGGCACAGGAGTCATTAAGATCCACTTTTTTTTTACTACACATATAGATTTTCCCAGCACAGGTTTCTTACTCAACTTACAGATCCATACGTGGTAGATCCTCTTCACCAGAGACTGGTAATCGATGGGAATTTCATCAGCGAAATTCTGGTAGAAACACGGTTTCAGAGGGATGAACTTGGGGAGCGGAGGGAAGTTATTCACCTTTTCTACAACACAGAACACAAATACTCGCTTTGCACTCAGATACAATAAACCCAACGCTGACAAAGGCAACGTGGTGAAGAAAAGCCGACCTTGCGGAGAAATTCTCTTTAAAATCAAGTAATTAAATGCCTAAATTCAGTGGCAGGTTGGCAGGGAAGAGTCTAAAGCTGTAAGCTGAGCTTTAGGAAAGGAAAGGCTTCACTTTGTGCAAAGGAAAGGCCTATTTTCATGCGGAAAATGAGGATGACACCCTCTGTGAGTACATCCGAGTTAAATATGGAATAAGGTTTGAAGTCACCGGCCCAATTTGACTTTTCCGTATAGAAACAAACACTAAGCCTTCTGCCCCTGCTCATCCACCTCCTCTGAAGGCACCGCAGGTTAGTTCAGGTGCCCTGCAAAGCTGGGCTCGGTCACCGGTAACGCCTCCCGCTGGCCCTGCCACCCGCGTGCCCGGGTCCCACGGCCGAGCCAAAGTCCACGGGAACCTGGACGTCTCAGCGCTAATCTCCTGTTTGCTACAAGCGCCTAATGAGCTTTCTCCTGGGCCGTCTGTCTCCGCAGCCGACAAACGGACACAATAACCCTGGATCAAAGCAAAGGAAGGAGGCACAGCTGTTGCAGCCAGAGACACAGCTCTAGGAGACCAGGATTAACTGAACCGACCAAAAGCAGAATCCCGGGCAATCTTTCTTTTCTCTCGAGGGAGGGGGAAGTCCTGCTGGCTCTCGCAGCACCAGGTCACTTTGGTTCTGCCCTCTCCCATTTCTCTACTCCTGCACCCCCGACCTCCAGCGCAGAGGCCCCGAATGGCGGCGCCGAACCGGCCTGCTGGGCACCGGCCGCTGCACTTTGTCCTTTTGCGAGCTCAGAAAATGCTCCAAGTGCTTCCGCTTGTTTGCCAGGTACACGACATGGGGGTTCCGCCGCTGTGGCTGCCCAGGTGCGAGCAGCCAGGTGACTTTTGCCCACCCAGAGACCCTCTAGTTTACGAGTGCTCCGGGTTACTTCCAGAACAGCCAAAGGAAACCGAATTCCCCCCCCGCTGACGTCTGGCGGGGCTGCTGCAGCGCTCCCACCCACACGTCGATCAGCAAGCGCGAGCCGCGCTCTCACAGTTCAAACTGCGTTCCCAACAAACAGCGGCTGCGCACGAGTCCAGACCTCCCCTTATCTTGAAAAAGTTGGGAGGAATTTTGTCACTGATTTTGCTACAAGTAAAATGGAGATGTATTAATATTGGTAATGCAGCCAGGAGCGCTGCAGAAAGCTGTTTAGCCTCTGCAAGGAAGGAAGGAAGCATTCTCCTGTGAATAACTTCCATCCTCAGGAAGCTTCCAAACGAGTCGCGCCCGAGCCGTCGGCTGACGAACCCACAGCGAGAGCCCCGAGGTCAGAAACGCGGAGCAGCTGCAGAGCTTCGGGGTCACTGACATCTCAGGGAGGGACGTGTTGGATACCTGAAAAACATTCTGGGAAACTGTTTTTCTCCCGACGTTGCCACATTTTGAGGAGCTCTTACCTGCCATTTCTCTGAGGAGCGTTCCCTGGTGAAATTCCAGACAGACAACAACGGATCTATCGCAGGAAGAAGCTCAGGTCAGCACGTGGCACAGCCAGCGCCGAAGACGCTCAGCGCAGCCACGGGGGCTCCGGCACAAACCGTACGGAGGTCACGAACTCACCAGACCGAATGCCGCATTTATGTGCCGGGATGGTTTCCTGGTCCCTGCAGACGCTGCCGACTGCCGAAACAAACAGAAAATCGCTGTGAGCTGGGCCGTGAACTGGTGCCCCAAAGTAAACAAACCGGCTGGTGCACAAAGCCCAACAGCCCTCGTTGCTTTAATAATTCCCACAACGCTCCCAAACACACGGATTCATCTTTCCTGTCGCTGCTGTTGAACACGACGGTAATTCTGGAAGACTCAGCTCCTGCGGTTTACTCAGCGCCAGGCGCTGCTGATTCTGGCAGCACCGACTGCACAGACGAAGCCACACGGGACCGTGCTGACCCCTTTTTGTCAAGGATAAAACACCCCCGTGCCCCCACCCCCAGATCCCAGACGGCAAACACAAAACGCCACAAACCAACCTCCTAAACCAGCCCCGCGGGGCCAGACAAGAGTTATCCAGAACCAAGGAAACTGGGACTAAAAACGGCCCAAAGCCGCCCGCTGCCGCTCAGAACCGCTGCGCTGGACCCAAACCCATGGATTCCCAGCAGCTCGCTTCCCTGTGCCCGGGTACGGTCTGGAGGCCGCAGAATCTGCACCACCGCGATTATTTTGTTGGGCTTGTGTTTACTTTCCTTTTTAATGGAGCTGCTCTAGCACAGCCCTTGGTGGAGACAACGGCACTGTGAGAAGTGGGACCTGTACAGGGTGCTTGTTCTTCCTGTACATACAAACACAGCTACAGACGAGCCTAACTACGTCTACATAAAGGAAAACGTATTATTTTGCTCGTACCAGCCTAACGAAAGCAACAGAGCGTGGACGGGGAAGCTGCGTCACCCGGGGCTGCTCAGGCCGGGGGTCCCTGGTTAAATCCTGCACACGGGGCGCGTTGCAGCCGAAGCCTCCGGGTTTTCCCACCTCACCGACGTTACCCAGCGTCCGACAGGCGGTTTATAGCTTACAGTTTAGAAACAGAAGCGTTTTGCTTTGCCATTTTCAAATGTGTGAATAGCAAATGAAGTATGAAGACAGTTGAGAACAGAATGAAGACGTCGTGTGCAGCTGCTCCAGCTGAGACCCGTAAACGTGGGGGGAACACGTGCCACGTGGACACCTGTTACGCTAAAGCGCTAAGAGAAGAGTCCTTCACCAAGACACGGGCACACGGTAGGGCACACCTTCCGAAGGGGCTGTTCAGTCACGCACTGCGTGCCGGTGCCGCAGAGCGCGGGAGGAGCGCGTCCCGCACCGCTGCCCCCCCGGGCTGCCCCCATCTCCGCCCGCCGGCGCTGCCCCGATTCACTGAACCGTTTTGGCTGGAAAAGCCCCTCGAGATCATCGAGTGCAACCACAACCCCCCCGGCACTGCCCGTGTCCTGAGAACCTCCTGTCCGTCTGTCCAGCCCTCCAGGGCTGGTGACTCCAGCACTGCCCTGGGCAGCCTGTTCCAATGCCCCACAGCCCTTTGGGGAAGAAATTGTTCCCAGATCCAACCTCAACCTCCCCTGGCGCAACTTGAGGCCGTTTCCTCTGCTCCTGGCGCTTGTTCCTGGGGAGCAGAGCCCGACCCCCCTGGCTCCAAGCTCCTTTCAGGCAGCTCAGGGATCAGAAGGTCTCCCCTCAGCTCCTGTTCTCCAGCTGAGCCCCCGGCCTGTCCCCAGCCCTTCCCCGCGCACCGGCTGCTCCCGCCCCCCGCCCGTCCCGGTGCCCCCGCAGCCGCCCCGCTCACCGCTCACCGCTCACCGCTCACCGCTCCCGCGCGGCCCCGCAGCCCCGCTCCCGACCCGCCGCGGGGCGCACTGGGAAAGCGAGTCCCGCCAATGGCGGCGGCCGCGGGGCTGCGCGCGTCCCGGACTACACTTCCCAGCGTGCCCCGCGGCGCGCCCGCCTCTCGTCACGTGAGGGGCAGCCGGAAGCGGGGCGGGGCTGACGCGCGGCCGGTCCGCTACGGCGGCCGAGAGGGCCCGTCCGAGGGGCCCGCCCAGGGCGTGTCAGGCCCGCGCGGAAGCGTCCCGGCCCCGCAGGGCGCGTTGTCGCTGCAGACCAGCAGAGGTCACTCGGCCCCAGTAAATCCAGAGGTGTTGGTCCCGCGGTAAGGGGGAGAGCGGGGACAGGGACACCCAGCTCCCGGTCACCGGGTGCGGGACGGACGCGCTCGGGCTGTCCCGTCCGGTCGCCTCGTGCGGGTGTTCGGGCTGGCGGGGCCTCCCGGGCGCGTCCGCCGTGCCGTGGTGTGCGGGAGTCCTGATGTCCCTCCGTGTCCAGGGCTTGGAGCTGGGGGTCACGGAACCGTTTTGGCTGGAAAAGCCCCTCAGGATCATCCAGTCCAACCGTAACCCACCCGGCACTGCCCCGTGTCCTGAGAACCTCACGTCCGTCTGTCCAGCCCTCCAGGGCTGGTGACTCCAGCACTGCCCTGGGCAGCCTGTTCCAATGCCCCACAGCCCTTTGGGGAAGAAATTGTTCCCAGATCCAACCTCAAGCTCCCCTGGCGCAACTTGAGGCCGTTTCCTCTGCTCCTGGCGCTTGTTCCTGGGGAGCAGAGCCCGACCCCCCTGGCTCCAAGCTCCTTTCAGGCAGTTCAGAGATCAGAAGGTCTCCCCTCAGCTCCTGTTCTCCAGCTGAACACCCCCGGCCCCTCAGTCTCCATCACATTGTGCTCCAGCCCCTCACCAGCCCCGTTCCCTCCTCTCCCCTCGCTCAGCTCCTCAAGCTCTTCCTTTCCTGAAGCTCACACGGTTCTGCCCCGCGCAGCCCCAGGGGTGTCCGACCCGCCCCCCCCGGCTCCCCGGGCCCGTCCGGCTGTAGGTGACACCGTCAGTACCTCACGACATCCGAAATCTCACCTGGTGTCCCCGTCCTGCTCCGCGTCGGGGCTGCGGCACCGCCGGGGCGCGAGCCCGAGGAGATAAAGCTTCTGCCCCGACCCCGAGCGGCTTCGCCCCCGTCTCCCCCTTCGCTGTAACTTGGAGCCACAGTCGCTATTCCCAACATTATTCATTTTTTTTTTACCTTGCAAAACAGACTTTATTTTTCTTCCTGTAACTTGTGTGCAATATACAGCTAAACCTATAGAATACACTGCAATACAAAGCTTTTTGTCCATACATTATATTACTTTTTATTTAATGTCATGAAAAATTCAGACAAAGCTTTTGTCCTTAAATAAAGGTTCCCCCCGCCTCCTCCCGCGCTGGCCGGCCCGGAAGAGGACGCTTTAGTTATTTTCTTTTCTTTAAAAAAATAGAAATTACAATCTTACAAGACAGGACATTCAATGAGAACAGAAGCGTTTTCCTAAGTCTACAAAGTCAAACATTTCCATGACCCTGTCGGTATCTACAGGTGGGTAAACGGAAAGAACAACAAACCTCTTCCATTTCTTCCTTTCATTCATATAGATAAAAAAGAACATAAAACCAACTGAAACTTTATATATTTTTTTCTCTTTTGCACCAACATTCACAAGAATATATATTATATATATATTTTATCCATTTTTATACACAGTGTGGGGGTTCTGGAGGTGGAAATGCACACTCAGCCAGACTGCCAGAGCAGGCGAACACGCACGATTCACGTTCACCGCGCAGGAGGGATCCCCGGCCCCGAAAACAGCGCTGCAAGACACCTGCTGGGGTGGAAACGCCTGGAGACACCGTGACCCGAGCACCAACACAAACCGCAACACAAACCACGGACCGAGCACCAACACGAACCGCGACCCGAGCACCAGCACGAACCGCGGCACGAACCACGGACCGAGCACCAACACGAACCGCGGCCCGAACCGCAGCCCGAGCGCCAACACGAACCGCGGCCCGAACCGCAGCCCGAGCGCCAACACGAACCGCAGCACAAACCGCGACCCGAGCACCAGCACGAGCGGCTCCGGGGCCCCCGCGCCGCCTCCGCTGCCGTGTTCAAGTGGAAATCTCCCTTTCTGGGGCATTTCTACCCAGGTTGTCCATCCGCCCTTTCCCCACGAGCTCGATGCCCGGGCAGGCGGCACACAGGGACCACCGGAAAGCGGCGGTGCCGCAGGTTCGTCCCTTGACGCCCCTTTCACCGACGTTTGAACATTTATCCCCTCCCAAGAAATCATCAAACTGACGAGGTGGTTCCTTAAAGAGAACGTCCAAGTGCGGGTTCCCGCGGGCCGGCAGGCTGGGTCGCTCGTGTTTGACACTTCCAGTCTGCCCAAGGCTCCCGGGGTTTTCAGCGCTCGGAACCGCGATCGCCTCCCGGAGCCGGATGGACGCCGTGCTCTTGTACGCCAGAAAAACGCAGCCGGTGGCGGGGGCTCAGGCTTTTCCCCATTTAAGGTGCTTTCTTGGTTTCTTTGCCGGATGAGATGAAAACGGTGACGCTGACTGTTGAACACCGAAGGTGTAAAGGAGGGTCTGTGCTTTTGTTTTTCTCCCCGTGCGTTTGAAAACCCCCGCGGCTGTTCCCTGAGGCGGGAGTGCGGCTGTCCCGCGGAGCCCCGCGAAGTCAACGGTGCCCTTGGAAATTATTCTTACAACTACAACAAAAAAGGCACAACCCTCTAGAAAAAAAAAGAATAAACAAGGCAGTGCTGACTTCTCACTTCGGTCTCAGCTCTGGGATCCGAGAGGGCGGGAAGGACGCACGGCACCGGAGAACGACGTGCTGGCACTCGGTGTCGGCGGCGCCAGAGCCGTCCCTGCGGATGAGGAACCGCACGGGCTCCGGTTCCCCATCGGGCGCCCGGCGAGGCCTCCCCGGTGCGCTGCTCCGTGCCCTTCCCCGGCACCCAAAGCGTGAGTATCCCCCACTGGCGCCAAGCAAGCTGCTCCTTTAGTTTAAGGGCCGCAATCACGGTGTTGAAAGCCCTCGGTTCATGCACGGGGATGATCCGAGCCACAGGACGGGGTTGGACACGCGGGGAATCAACACGAGGCATGAAGGGTCTGGGGACTGTAGCCCTTTGCCAGCAGAAACGGGAGCTGCCTCGCAGCGGGTGTTTCCCTTGTAGCTTTTGGCATTTGCTGCAGGAGGAGCAGGAATGGAGATGGAGAAGCCCCGCGGAGCGTGGCTGGAGGGCCCCTCGAGCGGCGCCGCCGGCTGCGGGTTGTCGTGCCATCACCACACAAATCCACCCCTTTGCCTTCGGAGCCTGCCGAGCTCGGACAGCGGGTCCCGGCCACACCATGGCTTCCCGGGCGAGGAATAAGGACTTTCCTCTTCCCTTTGTCCCCAAATGGCAGTTTCTCTCTTAAGACGACACCAGGTCCTGCCAACTTGAGAACAGACCCCAAAGTAACAGTTCCCTGGGGGTAAAATCCTGGGTCCAGCTCAAGCTGTGACAGCAGCTGCGGTGGCAGTTGTGGCGCGGGAAGAGGGACCCGGCGCTGGGCTGGGCAGAGGAACGAGAGATCCCCGGTGCTGAGACACGGGACCGTGTCACCGGTGCTGGTAAAAAAACTACAGGCGACAGCAAAGAGACGCGGCCCGCGGGGACATGCGGGGACGGGCACCGAGCCCCGCGCCCTGGGCTGGAGCAGCCAGGATTTGGCCACGGTCACAAGGGCAAAGCCCCTCTTGGGATGCGGGAAAGTGGCACAAGGCGGTTGGACCTGCTGAATCAGCTCCGAAAAGCCCCGTGGGACGTGGAGCTGGCACTGGGGAAACGCCGCGACGGAGCGCACGGAGACGCTGCCGCGACGGAGCACACGGAGACCCCGCTGTGCCGGGCGTCCTCTCCCTGGAACCATCCTGCGCTCGGTCCCTCCCCACTCTCAGGCGGGCTCACGAGGTGACCCCGCGGGCTCGCTGCACCCACGGCAGCAGGGATACAGCACAGGCGCTGCCTTCGCCCTCCCCTCGGCTCCAGCCCTGAGCCGTCCCCACCAGCCTGCTCACCCCCATCCGGCCGAGTGTGCATTGCCCCTTCTTCATCCCATGCCTTGTGTTTGGGTAAAAAATAAAATAAAAATAATAATTAAAAAATAATAATAATTAAAAATAAGAGACGGAGAGTGCAGCCAGGACGGTGGGAAGGGCCGCGGTGCCGGCGGGTGCACGGTGCGCTACCCGGCACCGCAGGGGGACTCGGTCCCTTTCCACCGCCGGAGCGTCTCCTCTCCCGCGGAGGTTTCACATTCATTTCACGGTATGGCAAAGTCCGTTCGCTTTTTCCTTCAAGGTGCTTTACATTCAAGAGCTATTGCAATCCACAGCGAGGAAACGGGGCCGGGGAGACCCGCAGCCCCCAGGTTCTCTTGAGTTTGATTATTTGATTTAAATAAATTGCCCCAAACCTCTGAAGTTCAGTTCGTCTCCAGATGTTGGGGAAGCCGCAGCGGGCCGGCGGGTCGCGGCCTTAGCTCTCCCGCGGGTCGCTGTACTGCAGCTCCGAGTTGAAAACCTCTTTGTAGAGGGGCGGGAAGTTCACGGCCGTCTCTGGGTGCAGGAGACGGAAAAACTCCAGCTTGTCCAAGTGCAGGTTGCAAATGGTTTTCATCAAGGGCAGCTTGGAAACCATCTGTGGGGAAAGAAACCGGTGACCACGGGGTTTCCTGGCCAGCATCCCTCATGCCACCTTTCCCGTCCCTTGGGAACAAGCGGGTGGCTCTGGGGACCACTGGCACACCAGCACCAAATGGGTTGCCCATCTCTGGGCAGCCTTGTCTCCAAACCCACGTCTTTCCATGGGACAGGCAGCACCAGGGAGGGCGCGAGGAGTCCCCAGTGTCCCCTGTACCCATGCCAGCTCCATCCTGCCCAAAGCATTCCCAAACCAGCTCCGTTCACCCCAAAACACCACTGTGCAGAACGGCACAGGGCGCTGCGACAGAGACACGTGGCCCTTGGAACAGAGATTCCCCTTCAGCAGGTCCCCGGGTCACCCCCAAAACCAGCCCACGTGTGGCTCACGAGCTCCACACGGCCACGGCCACGGCCCCGGCTCCGCTCCCCCAGCCCCGGCTCCGCTCCCCCGGCCCCGCGCCGAACCTTGGACAGCTTGTCCTCGGCCGAGTGCTTCTTCTGGATCTCGTGCTGCAGCGCCACGTAGATCTTGTCCTGCAGCTTCTGCACCTTCTTGGTCTCGGTCAGCCAGGGCCGATCTGCAGGGGACGGCGGGTCAGCACCGCGCGGGCTCTGCCCGGCACGCTGCCTGGGCTTCTGCTCTTTAACCCCCCCGCTCCCTGGGGTGGATCTGGGGACAACGACACAGCCGGGTGGCCCCTCTGCACCCCTGGGGGGACACGGCTCCTCCTCTCACCAGGTTTGGCAGAAGCATCCTGTGTGTTTTCAGAGGCATTTTTTTTCCCCAACCTCCTTTCCTGGGAATAACTTAAATCACATACCATGGAAGCAGCACTGAGACTTATGGATCAGCCCGCCCAGATTGGGCATGAGACCCCCTCACCTTCCAGTGCTTGAAAGAAGGATGGGGACAGACTTTTGAGCAGGACCTGTTGCGATAGGACAAGGGGCGATGATTTTAAACTAAAGGAGGGAGATTCAGGCTGGACATGAGGCAGGAATTGTTGCCCTGATGGTGCTGAGAGCCTGGACCAGGTTGGCCAGAGAGGGGGTAGATGAACCATCCCTGAGACACCCCAGGCCAGGCTGGACGGGGCTCTGAGCACCCTGAGCCGGTGAAGATGTCCCTGTCATGGCGGGGGGGCACTGGGGAGCTGGGAAGGTCCCTCCAACCCAGACCAGTCTACGACTCCCCAGCCAGTGTCCCCACACACCCGGGGACAGCAGGACGGCGGCAGTGAACAGTGCCAGCTCCTCGTCCGACAGCTGCAGGCGGCACAGGGTCCTCCCCAGCTCGAAGATGGCGCCGATGAGGTCGTCACAGCCTGATGGGGACGGCAGAGAGGAGAAGAGGGGCACGTCACAGCTCCGCGCTGCCCGGCAGCGCCCAACCCCCCAGCGCCCCAGCAAGCTTTGGGGAGAGGAGACGGGTGAAGGAGCGGGGCCCAGCACGGGATGCTCGGCGTCGCTGGGCTTCGGGCTGCGGCGGAACGCGGGTCCAGACCACAGTGCACAACCTGGTCCCAAGGGGACAGGGGACAAATGCAGTGGGGGTCTCACCCGTCCCGTCCCCCGGGGACTCAGCCCAACCGCCGCACACCCAGCCCCATTCGAGCACCAGAAGGGGAGGAGAACCCTAAAAGAGGTGTAGGAAAATGGCTCTTACCAAGCGACTTGAACATCTGCACGCTGCCGAACTTGCCGTCGAAGAGGACGGTGCTGTTCAGGGGGTTGAAGGCGCGGACCATGCGGAGCAGGAGCACCTCGAGGCAGCCTGGCGCCGGCAGAGAGCCGGGCAGGCGGGCGTTCGTCACCCCGGACCAGGCGGAAGAGAAAGGAAAGCCCGGATTGTTCGTTCCCGGGAGCAGAAATTCCAATAAATCCATTTTTTATTTTGTTTAAGGTTTCCAGTTTTGATGACGATATTTCACCAAAGGGAAACACCACCCAGTAATTCGCAGCCAGACGCAGGGGTTGTGGAGGAGCGCCGAGGGAGGAGAGGGGGAAAACGACATAAACGAGAAGAGAAGGAAGAAATGAAAGAACAAGTTAAAGTCCCGCGTGTTGGGCACGGCCGCTCCGTGCCGGTTACGGCCGCTCCGTGCCAGGTGCGGCACCCACTGCCCCTGTGAAGCTCTCAGCTCCCCAGCCCCAAAAGTCTCCAAACTGAGCAGCTTTTCCACTTTTTTGGCATCCTGGGGCTCTGCACATTCAGTATCACAGCCTGGGCAGAGGGTGGCTGGGGGACGTGGGTGTGAGCGCCCCTATTCCTGCGGAAACCCCCGTGCTCCTTTCCATCCCACTTCCCAGGTGACATTTGGTCAAGGGTGACCTGGGAGAAAAGCTTCTGCTTGCTCCCCATGTCCCTTCCAGCCACCCCCTGCTCCCCGAGCAGCGACACGGAGCCCGGGGACAACCGAGGGAGACATCAGGGACCCCCCTCTTACCGGCTTTCAGGAGGATGATCTGGTCGTTCTGGCAGAGCTCCATGAAGCCGTCGATGCGCTTGGCGAACTCCACCACGTACTGGATGGCGTTGGAGATCTGCAGCGAGCACTGCTGCCACATGGCCTCGCAGCTCTGCGGGCACAGGACGTCCCTTAGGGCTGCCTGCCACCCGCCACCTCAGCTTCGCTGCTACCCTGCCACCTTGGCTCTGCTGGCCCCCCTGTCCCCACTCCACGGGGCAGGGACGTGACCCAGGTGCCATGTCACCCATGGAGGCTGGTGGCACAGGGACAGCCAGGATGTGACCTGCCACCCACCCCCATATCCCCCCAGACCGGGCTTTTGCAGCTCCCAAAGCACCACGAGACCCTCCTCATCCTCCTCGCCTTCCTCAGCACGGCACGGGGGGACAGCGGTGGCCCTGCCGAGGGCTGCGGTGGCTCTGGCCGTGGCGGGGGGTCGGCGGGGCTGTGGCAGCGGCGCTCACCTTGCTCTGCAGAGCACGGACCTCCTCGGGGGAGTAGAGGCTCCAGGCCAGGCGCTTGAGCTCCTCCGTCGTGTACTGGCACGTCTCCAGGTGCGACTTCACCACGTTCTGGGCCACCCGGTCTGCAAGGCAAGGGATGGGGGGTGGTGGGTCCTGGGGAACCCCTTGGCCCCCCATCATAGACTCGTAGAATAGTCTGGGTTGAAGTGCCCTTCCCAGCTCCCCAGTGCCCCCCCGCCATGACAGGGACATCGTCACCAGCTCAGGGTGCTCAGAGCCCCGTCCAGCCTGGCCTGGGATGTCTCAGGGATGGTTCATCCACCACCCGGTTTAACCTGGAGAACAGGAGCTGAGGGGAGACCTTCTGATCTCTGAACTGCCTGAAAGGAGCTTGGAGCCAGGGGGGTCGGGCTCTGCTCCCCAGGAACAAGCGCCAGGAGCAGGGGAAACGGCCTCAAGTTGCCCAGGGGAGGTTGAGGTTGGATCTGGGAACAATTTCTTCCCCAAAGGGCTGTGGGGCGTTGGAACAGGCTGCCCAGGGCAGTGCTGGAGTCACCAGCCCTGGAGGGCTGGACAGACGGACATGAGGTTCTCAGGACACGGGGCAGGCACAGGGCTGCAGGAATGGTTGGACTCCATGATCTTGAGGGGCTTTTCCAACCAAAACGGTTCTACAATTCTATGAACACCATCCCCAGGGCCGTATGCCCCATGTGTACCCAGCACCACATCAGGACCACGGCAGCGCTCACCGATCTCGAGGACGGAGATGTCGGCGGGCAGCTGGCCGCTCTCCAGCGCTCCGTGCACGAGCAGCGCCGGCTCCAGCATCAGCTCGTAGATGGACTCCTGCTTGATGAGCGTCGCGTCGGCCACGTCCAGGCTGGACTGGTCGGGCGAGGGCTGCGCCGAGGTGAGCAGGTCCAGGTTGTAGTAGGTGCTGCTGCCGTCGGGGGTGAGGGGGAAGTCGAAGAGGAGCCCGTCGGACAGCGTGGAGATGTCGTCCAGGTCCGAGAGCCCGCTGCTGACGCTGGTGGTGTAGACGCGGCTCAGGGGTTCGGGCTCATCCTTGGGGCCGCCGCTCTGCTCCTGGCTCTGCTGGTGCTTCTGCACCTCGGCGTACAGGCTGTCCCGCTGCTTCTTCGACATACGGCCGAACTTCACGGCTGCTCGGGGAGCGGGGGTCACATCAGGGCAGCTCCGACCCACAGAGACCACCCGCCTGCCCTGGGACGGGTCCTGGGGAGCGCCTGGATCGGGGTGTCTGAGCCCTGACTTGGGGCAGGGGCCTCACTGCATGCACCCCCACCCCAGACCGACCCTGGGTCGAACGGAGCAGAAACTCCAGGGTGTCTCAAAAAGATGAACCCCATTTCAAAGTCATTGCAATCTGAAATTGAGTCCGTCTTTTACAAGCACCCTGTATTTAAATTTTCCTGCAGAAAATGCAAAAGCATTCCTTGCTCCCCAAACCCTCCTTTCCTTTTTTTGGCCCCCTGGGGAAGCAGCTCGGGCCCAGCAGCCCAACCCCCCTGGGGGAGCAGACGGACGGACCGCGGGCAGGACTCACCGTCGCGGGACATGCCCAGCGCCAGGCATTTCTGCAGGCGGCAGTGCTGGCAGCGGTTGCGGTTGGTGCGGTCGATCAGGCAGTTCCTCTGCCGGGAGCAGGAGTAGCTGGCGTTGTTCTGCTGGCTCCTCCGGAAGAATCCCTGCACGGCACCGGGAGGTTGGGAGATGCGCTGCCAGCCCCTCCGCACCCGGCCCCGCGCGGCCCCGGGCTCACCTTGCAGCCTTCGCAGGTGATGACGCCGTAGTGGATCCCCGAGGACTTGTCTCCGCAGATCTTGCACGGGATCACTTCGATTTGGGCTGCGGTGGAGGGAAAAAAAGGGGAAACCGTGGTGGTGAACGATGGCCGGTGCTGAACTGAAGGGGGGAGATCACCCCCCCTCTGCTGGGCAGTTGGGAAACTGAGGCACAAGAGCTGGACCCACCAGCACCACAGAGAGGACCCCAAAAAGGTGCACGCAGGGAACAGACACCCCCGTCTGCTCCGCCATCCTCTCCAGCGCCAAGAGATGGGGAGAAAAGCCCCTTGAGCTATGGCAGTGCAGCACATTTGTGCACCAGCCCACCCTGGACCCTTTTTCGGAAGCTTTCCCTGCAGTTTCAGCTGGTGTGCGCATGGGGGGCACCTGGGACAGGGACCATCCCCATCCCTGCAGCCATGGGCTCTCTCCTGCTGGGGGTCTGGCCCAAGCAGAGGATTTGGGGGTCCTTGTCCCCACTGGCAGCTCCTTTGAAACCCAGGACCAACATAACCATCCCCAGCTCAAGGTCCCGGCCCCCTTCCCCCCTCAAATCCGCTTCCCTCCCCGCTTCTGCTTGGCTGGCACTGAGCTGCTAATAGGCTTCGTCCTCCTCGTTTTCCAGCTGCCCCAGATCTGGGCTGGCTCTGCCCGCCCTGCGCCGGGGGGGACAGAGGCACCCCCGGGACTCGTACGTGCCTCCCGGCATCTCTGCACCGCTAATCCGCGCTCCAGCCCCGGCGTCGCTCTCGAGGGTGCTGGGCAGCCGCCGCACACCAAAATAACCCCCCGGCCGGATTACGGTTATTTCCAATCTCCCGGGCCAGTGCAAATCTGGCTGCAGTAATTCCCTTCTGCCTCGCTTCTCCCCGGGAGCGAGCGGTGCTGGCCGAGGGACACATTCCGCAGGCGCTGCTGCTGGAGGCCACCCCATGGGTGACGGTCCCCGCGCTCGGCAGTGCCACCTGCACCCCAGCGCCCAGGGGTGCCCCGGGGTCCCTCCCTTTGGGGGAGGCTGGGCTGCGTCAGCAGCAGCCCTGATGTGCAGGGGGCAGCTGCACTGCCATCGGTCCCCAAGGGATGCTATTGGTACCCCCCAAGGGATGCCATCGGGTCCCCCACAGGGATACTATCAGGTCCCCCTGCCCCCAGGGCTGCTATCAGTCCCCCTCCCGGGGCACATTTGCTCCCAGCCATCCAGGGAAAGAACTTGCCCCGAGCATGGGTGCAAGTGGGGGGGCTGGATCCCTTCCTCATCCACTGACTCGCTGCTCGGCTCCTGCCCCAGTGCACCAGGAAATTTTGGGGTTCACCCCTCCTTCCTGGGCTGCTGAGCCACGTATCTCCCAAGGCCGCCTGTTGTCCCCGCCCTGAGCCACATCCCAGCCCCCCCGACTCTGTGCCAGCATCACAGCCCCCGGTTCAGCGCTTTGCCAGGGGACAGCAGTGACATGTGGCCACCCCCATCTTGCCAGGGGTCTCCAGCAACCAAGACACCCCCAGTTCCCCAGCCCACCCACCACCTTCACCCACGCTGCCAGAGGGGGGGCAACCTGCAAACCGCAGGGACCCCTCCCCACCCCGTCACCAGGGGATGGGATGGCGGTGGTGGCAGCGCAGGGGGCACAGGGAGGTGATGCCACCCCTGGCAAGAAGCCACGTTGGTTTGTTATGCAACGTTAATTGCAGCCGCCAGGAGCGGCGGGTGATGCATCGCCGGGGCACCGCGCCCTCACGCCCGCAGCCGATACTCCGGCCCCCCCAATTAACCAGTAATCCCAGCCCCCCCAGTTACCGGTATTCCTGGACCCCCATATTCACTGACAAAACAGCCAGGCTGAGCATGGCCCCTGCAGCCCACAGGGCCCCAAAAACCATTCACTGGCTCCCAATGACAGCGATGGCTTCGTGTGACACCCACGGCCAAACCCGCCCCTGCACCCCCAGGCCAGGCATGGGGGACCCCCAGACCCAGAGCCAAGGGGACAACAGGACGATGCTGTCCCGGCTCCTCCAGCGTCACCCTGGATGCTGCCAAGGAGAAGCCCCAACCACTTGCTGTGTCCCCATAGCCTCTTGGGGTTCTAATTAACATCCTGCTAATTACACGGCCGTGCCCACCACCGGCACCTGACCCACTCGTAAGACATTCGCTCCAAATAACTGACGTGGGTATACGGCCGTAACCCCAGTGCGATGGCAATTACAGCCCAGAACAGCATTTAATTGTGGCTCTGTTTGTGAGCCCCGGTGAATCACCGCGCTGGCTCCCTCAGTGTCCCCTTGTCCCTCCCGCAGCCCCTACGGTGCCTGCACATCCCCCGGGACAAACTCAGCGGGACAGGGAGGGACGGGGGTGCTGGTGGCACCGCCACAGTGACACCCCGCAGCCCCCAAACCCCCTGCGATCGAGGGGAAACGTCACAGCAAACCCCGCACGCCGGGCATGGCCACCCCCCCGTGCCCCAGCGTCCCCACCGGGCTCCTGCTGCCACAGCCCCGCCAGCACCGGCCACCCCGTGCAAAACGGGCTTTGTTTAGGTGGGGACAAATCCTTCCCCTGCCGGGTGGGGGGACAGGCAGCAAACTGCCCCAGGGCCCGCGGGGCTAAAATAGGGGGCAGTAAAACCAAAAAAGTCTGAAAAGATAAATAACAATCTCCAGCTGGCAATTAAAATGTCCCGGCCGCGGTATTTGCTCCCCTCCCACTGTAAATACCTCTTGCCCAACTCCCGCCCGCTACCACCGGCCAGCCCTTATGTAAGTGGCACCGTCCGGCCACCGGCCACCGGCTCGGCCGTGCCCGGCGGGCGGTCCCTGCCCGGTGGCCCCGCTGGAGCCGTCCTGTCCCGTCCTGTCCCACTGACACACTTTCTGCCCGGGGGTGAAGCGCAGCGGCCGCTGCCGTTAACCCTTCCCGCGGCCACACCGGGGCTGCGCCCCAGCGCCCGAGGACGGGGCCCTTGGGGAGACACCTCGAGCTGGGGACGCCCGTTCGCACCCCGAGAGCTGCAGCTCCCTGCGGGGGACACGGGTCTGGCCCTGCACAGCCCCCGGGTTCCCTGTCACCCCCTCCCCTGGGTGTGCACACGGGGCCACGGGAGCAAACCCACCCTGGCCCTGGGTGCCCCTTGCCGGGGGTGGGACCAGCCCCGCTCCGGGTGTTCCGGAGGTGGCTCCGCGCCTGTTCCTGCCCCAAACGCCCCCTCGGCCGCCGGGGGGAGCAGTGTCCCCGGTGCCCCAGCTCATTACCAGCGACCCCGCTGGGAAAGCAGGTTTGGGCCCCATCCCGCTGCCGCGATCGATGCCGCAGGACGGGCGCCTCCGCTAATTAGCAGCCGCCCCCCAAGGTCACAGGGATGCTCTGCCACCACTGTCCTCTCCCCCCAGTGACACAGGGGTGCAGGCACAGCCCCCGCGGGGCTCAGCACCCTCAGCGCACGGGAAGGATGGGGACACAGGGACCCGCAGGGACACCCAGGGACCTATGATGGCATCCCACCTCCCCATCCCTGCCCCAAAACCCGGCTCCGCTCCCTCATTCCCTGCAGGAACCTCTGGCCCCAGGACCTGCGCTGCTCCGCCTGCATCCGTCCCCAGGAGCCGCCGCATGTCCCACAGCAATCAGCCACCGCTGTGTTGCGGGGAGGGGGCTGCGGGGCAGGGCCGGCAGAGGAATAGACAAGTAAATAAAGGGAATGATCACCCCTTCACATCTGCTGTTTGTTTTGCTTTTGAACCGGCTCCCACACTGCAGCACCCCCGGTCCCCCAGCATCCCGGTCCCTCAGCTGCCACGGCCGGCGAGTCCCGTCCCCATCCGTGCACCCCGTGGGTGACCTCGAGCACGCCGGGCCACACGAGGCTGACGGAGCTCGCAGCATGCGGCCCTGGGGTTCAAAGCACCAGCTCCAGGGCCATGGGGACAACACATCAGCAGAGTAATAGGAAACGAACCGGGAAACAGGGCCAGGCTGATGCTGGAGGTGGGAACCGGTTTCTTAATTGATTAGCAGAGATTTCCTGGAAACTTGGGGCCAGAACAGGGCTCAGCCACTCTCCCCCTGCCCCAGGGTGACACTCGGCCACCTTCACCCAAGACCACACAACCAGTGGCTCCACAGCCACCTCGATCCTCACCACAGCGCTGTTTTCCCCCATCCCGTGGTGCAGTGTGTGTCCTTGGCTCCGACACCCCAACAAGCTGGTCACCCCCGAGCAGCGGCGGGTGATGGGCTCCCCCGGGGCCACCCAGGCACTGCGGCTCACCGGCCCCGCTCCAAGGCCGCCCCGCCACACAGGACACAGCCCTTTGCACTTTGGCTGGCGCAGGAGGATGGCACAGGCGTGGTGGCAGGGAAGGGGACCTGCCACCAGCCTGGGGTGGAGAGAAACCAGGCTGGAGTGGGAGACACCCCCATCCCTCAGGCCCTGCAGCTAAATCAGGGGGGAATTATCTCCATGGGGCTAAATAAAGGCAACAAGAGCAGCTCCGCTCACCACATCCAATAAAGCGGGTGCGATTTAGACATTAGCAGCTCTTTATATAGCTGCTGCCGAGTTCAAAGTTAAACGTGTCGGGAGGAGGGACGGGCAGGACGGGCAGGGGATGCTGCCAGCACGGCCGGCAGCACGGTTAACCCGCTGCCACCCGCGGGGACCGCGACCCATGTTCCCCCATCACTGCGCTTGTCCCCTCCACCTGCTGCTTCTCCTCGGGGTTATGGGGGTCAAGGAGCCCAATTCCTGGCTGGATCCCTTGGGACCCCACATTGCCAGTGGCCAACTTTCTCCTCCATCTTTATTTTTGGGAGGCGAAGGGCACGGAGATCCCCATCCCCATTCTCATCCGCATCCCTGTCCTGCGGTACCTGGGACAGGCACAACCATGGTGCGGGAGGACCGATGGGTGCTGGCCGTCCTTGCCCGCGTGGGCATGCTGCCGAAACGGGCAGGGAAGCTCCTCCTCCACCCTCTCTGATTTTTTCCAATGACAGATCTAGGTCACTAGGACAAGTCGGAAGGCTGCCGAGCCACCGCACGCTCCTCGCCACGCCACTTGCAAAACAAGCGAGCGGGAGGGCTGGAAACTCTATAGGATTAGAGGAGGCAAAGCCTCTCGGCCAGCGTCGGCGCAGCCGCGGGAGGGACAGGAGCGAGGAGCTGCTGTGGCCCCGGGGAAACGGGCAGAGCGGAGGCGGTTTTGGGGAACAAAGCAGAGATTGGATCGATTCGGTGTCACCACGTAGCACTTGGGCTTTGGCGAGAAACGGGGACCCTGCACTGGGCGGCACTGCGGGAGGAACGCCTGATGCAGAAAAATGATGCGACATCGGGGGGTTCGGCCCGTAGCTGGGGCCGACACACCGACACTGGGGAGCGGGAAAGAAAAGCTGTTTTTCAAAAAAAGGAAAAGTTCACCCAGCTAATTAAGGCCAGTGCTGGCTGTGCAAGCACTACATAAGAGCCAGGTGGTGTTATTAATTAAGGCAGGTGTTAACGCTTCCCTCCGTACTAATAAAGGTGAAATCCTGGGATGTCATGGGGCAGGAAGGGGATGCGGGGGGCTCGCCTGGCTCCTCCATTACACAAGAGTGCGGCGGGCGGCAGAGCCGCAGTGTCTGCGCTGGGGAGGGAGGAAAAACGATTCGAGGAGCTTGAATATGTACATCCCCAAAAATACACCTAGATGTTCACCTCCAAAACACACCCAAATGTGTGCACCCCAAAACCCACACCTAGAGATGTGCACAGCACAACTTCCAGCGAGCCCTGGTGCGGTGGAGGGCTCAGGCGGTGATAGAAAACGGCTTTGATGGGGGATTAAAATCCCACCCAGCAGCTCCATGAGGAACGGGCACGGGGAGCGCTGGGTCCGGCCACCGCTGCGTCACCATCACTGGCCCCGCTGCATCGTCCCGCCGGAGCCTTCCTCTCTCCCTCCCTCTCTCTCTCCCTCCCTCCCCCTCCTCCTCCTCCTCCCAACCGCCTGCGTTGCAAAGTGGAGAGTGAAAAGTAGGAATCGCTTTTAATAACGGATGAAAATCAGGCAGGCGCTGGAGAGACTCAGCCCCTTCTCTGAATAAGGGGCACCCCAAAACCGCGCCGGTCCCTCCGGCTGCGTCGACCCGGCCCCGAACGGCCCCGGGAGGGGAAAAACCGCACTAAATCCAGCACTGGTGGGAGCAACATATTGAAGAGGAGATTAAGGGGTTTAGTGCGAGGAAAAGCTTAAGAGCGGGTCTAAGCCGGCGTCGGAAAGCAAAGCAAAATAAACAAGAATGTTATTCCTAAGGAACGGGGGAGCGGGAGGAGGAACACGGCCCCCGCGGGGCTGATGCGGGTCCATCAATGTCCCCAGCGGGGCTGACGCGGGTCCCCCCGTGTTCCCGCGGGGCTGACGCCGGGTCCCCCCGTGTTCCCCAGAGGGGACAACTTTTGCCGCTACCCCCCCGCAGCCGGGCGGTCCCCACGCTGTCCCCAGCGCCCCAAAACTCACCTCGCATGGTGGCCGGCGGCGGTCAGGAGCGCGCCGCGGGGCGCATGGGGGTCCGTGCGGCGGAGCGGGGAGCGGCAGCACCGGGAGTCACCGGGAGGGACTGGGAGGCACCGGGAGGGACGGGGCGGCTCTGTCACCGGCCCCTCCGCGGCACCGCTGACCCACTTCTGCCCGAGCATGCGGCCGTTCACATGACGAGCCCGCCCCGCCTCCCCAAATCGGTTTCACTTCCAGCCCCACCTCCTGCCCTTCCTCCTCCTCCTCCTCCTCCATCATCTCCGCGGTCCCCGCCGCTCCCGCCGTGCCGATGCCCGATGCTGCACACGGGCGCTGGGCTGGGGGTGCCGGGGGCTGCTGGACCCCCGAGCTGGGGCACCCCGGGCTCTGGCAGCGGGGGGCTCGGCGCTGCACCCCCGGCTGCTGCCCGCCCATGGGAGGGCCGGCCCGGCCCGTCCTGTCCCGGCTCGCCCAGGCACGGGGCCGCCTGCGTGTCCCGCTGAATCAGCGCCCCGGGCCCCGGGCAGCTCCGCCGTGCCCGCCCCCCGCGGGCACCGGGACCCCGGCAGACGGGCTGCGGGCCCCGGAGAAGCTGCGGACACGCAGCGCTGGGGGTTGGGGAAACTTGGGGACCCTCCAACAGCCACGTCGTGTCCCTACACCACGGTGCAGGTGACATGGTGTGAGGGGACATCCCGGCTGGGGGACCTGCGTTCGGAGCGCAGGGGGAGCAGGGGGAGCTCGGGAGGTGACAGGAGCCATTGCCACCCTGTCCGTGCTGTGGTGCGCACAGAGGGCTTTGGGGGGCGGTGGTATCCTGGATGACGGGGTGCTGCAACACGTGGCTGTAATAAACACGGACAAATGGTTGCGCTGGACCACTCAACGAGACCTCGTGGTCATTGCCGGGGTGACGGCACAAGGCAAAGCCCCCGGGCTGGGGTTTGTGGTGTGACTCTTGCACCCGGTCACCAGAGTCGCGGTGGTGCCACATTGCAGGGGTGGGGGCGGTTGGTCTGTGTCATCGCCAGACCATGGCTCAGGGTGCAGGGGACATGGTGCTCAGCAGCACCCAGGGGTGCCTGGGTCCTGGGGACGGTGGCGCTGGCCTGGAGACCTGCTGTGTGCAGAGGTGGCACCTACCATGGGCATAAGCACAACGTGCACCATGGGCATGGCACCTTCTATAGGCACTGCACCCATCATGGACTTGGGCCCGGCACCTTCCATGGACATGGCACCCACCATGGACGTGGGCATGGGCATCCACCACAGACGTGGCACCCACCATAGGCATGGATGTGGCTTCTGCCATAGGCACAAACAAGCCCCCAGCCATTGCCACAGCTGCGGCATGGGCACCATATCAGCCATGATGGCATTCGCCACGGGCACAGATGTAGCCACCACCATCCACACACATGTGGCACCGTGTCTCCTCCCCAGACTCCCCCCGCCCTTGCAGTTGGGCTCTTCAAGGGGCACTGTGGCCCACAACCCCTTAAATTAAACCATTTAAGCAGATGTGGAAAGGGTGATTTCAACCCCCACCTGTCCCCGAGGCCGGGTCCGAGCTGGGGTGCAGGGACGCTGCTGGGGCGGCAGGGGGGTTCTCACCGGCTCTGTCCCCACACCGAACCTTTCTGGTGCTTCGTGTGCTCCCACCCTGTGCCGAGCTGCCCTGGCTCTGCCGCGGCGGGGGGGGCGCGGGGGGCTGAGCCGCCTCCGCGCTCCAGTGCTGCCGTCTGACATGATTTTGCTGATGGCGATTGGGAACGGGTTCGCTGCTCTCGCCGCTCGGATTTGCTCCTTCCTCGCGGCTTTGCTCTCTCTCCGCACGGATGGGCACGCGGACGGGACGCGGGGCGACGTCTCGCCTCGGTCTGTACAGGCTCCGCGTCCAGCGGGGCTGCTGCGAGCGCAGCCCCTGGAATCTCGGCCCGGCACACGTTTCGGGTGGGGGCGGCCCCTGTGCTGACAGCGCACATGGCGCGAGGCCGCTGCCTGTCCCCGAAGGTCACAGGCGCTGCCCGAAGGAGGTCAGCCTCATTAGCCGCGTTTCGCAGATGGGGAAACTGAGACTGGGAGCAACACGGTGACTCTTTGGGGCACGCAGGGTCCAGCCCCGCCGAACTCGCCCCTCCCGTGAGGCGGCCGCTGGCTTGCCATTGGAACGGTTATGGCCAAACCACACCGGAGCGAGAGCGAAAATACTCCCCGAGTGCCCCCGGCACAACCCAAAAGTATGAGGTTACATAAGCGGCACCACACCTGCCGTGAGCAACGCCGGATCCATGCACCCTCCCCGACGCCCTCACCTTAACCCTTCGCACACGGTGCCCAACGTCTGCCGCTGGCCGGCGCTGGGACGGCGCGGGGAAAGCCCCGGGGAGAAGGAGATGCTGGGGGCCGCTCCAGTGGGACGGCCTGTCGCAGGTCTGGGACGGAGCTCTTTGGTTTTGGAGCTGCAGGGAGGCAGGTGGAGAAGTCACACAGCACCAGGAGCCCCTTTTATCTTCACCAGGGCCTCACCCTCCAGACTTGGCTGCGTTTAAACTGGGGTCCTGGTCCCAGCAAAGCCAGAACTGAGGTGGAGCCGATTCGCTATTGGTGACACTTGAGTCCCTGGCATAACTTTTGCTCCTCAGAGAGGAGCAGCCTCTCCTCCCCTTGCCCAGGGCTGTTCTGGATGTGGCAACTCTGGAGGCCACTGAACCTCCCGTAAAAGCTGTCACCCCATCATGTGGTGACATGGACCCCAGTGCTGCTCCGCTCTCAGCTGCTCGGTACAGAGATGCTGACCCCGGTGACATCCCAGCGATCAGAAAGCAGCGGGGCCAGAGCTGCCAAAGTGCTGCCAGAACCCAGGTGGACACCGGAGCTGCACCCCCTGGGCGATGCCAGGGGCCGTGTCCAGCGGGGCTGGATCCGGCTCATCGCAGGTGGCACCAGCGTCGGGAGTGGATTAGAAACAAAACCTCTGCCACCCCGTCACCGTCCTGCCCTTCTCCTCCCCCCGCTCCCTGGCCTGGCCTCACCACCAACCCTTTGTGGTCAGGGCCAGGACAGACGCCGGGACGCCACCAGCCCATGGCCGTGTCACAGCAGTGGCTCTGCCACCGGAATCGTCCCAATCGGCCGCTGGCCTGGAGGCGAGCAGGAATTTGGGATGACACCACCGCGCCTTAATCACTGTTTGCTCTCGCTGTGCCGCACCCAGCAAGAGGGGAACCTCTCCTCCCGCTGGTGTCCCCATCCCGTGCCCGCAGCCCCTCACTCGGCCCCAGGCCCCGGGCTGTCCCGGGCTGTGCTGCCGGGCTGTCCCTGCGGTGGCTCTGCCGTGGGGTCCCTGCCGTGGGGTCCCTGCTGTGGCACTGCCAGGGCCCTTCACCTCCCCGTGACTCAGTTTCTCGCTGGGAATGGCCAGCCTGCCCGGCGGGGAGCAGGTCATGCGTGAACCCGCTGCTGGCGGCCACAGATCAGACCCACAGCTCGTCCTTGGGTGCCCTGTGGCAGCCCCGGTGCCAGCGCAGGTCCTGTCCCCAGTGCCGGGCTCAGGGGGGGCGGGCAGTGGGGTCAGGGACGGGGTGGCTGCAGGGGATGTGGGGGCACTTGCAACCCCCCAGCCTTGATGTGGGGTTAACAGCACAGAGAACCCGTGCTCAGGGTGCCTGCTGCTTTGTCCCCTCCATGGCATCGGTGTCACCTTTCGTCCCCACCTTACTGCTGAAAGGCCCTGGCGGTACAGGACAAGGGTCCGGTACCCTCGGACCATGGTGACAAGATGTGGCTTTGCCACCTGTGCCAGCCCCTGGCAGCCAGCCGGCTCTGGCGTGGCGCTGGGCACATGGCTCCGCCAAAGCAGCACGAGTCACCGCCCCACAGCACAAAGCTGGCACGGGGCTGTGCCATAGGGCTGTGCCGTGGGACTGTAGTGTGGGACCATGGCGGTGGCCCGTGACACAGCGTGGATGCTGCTTGGACACGGCAGGGTGGGTGATGGGTGCAAAGCAGAGCATGGAGAAGGGGAAACTGAGGCAGCAGTGGGGAGCACACCCAAGTCTCACAGCCTGTGCGGGGCACTCCCTGTCCCCACTCAGGGCCAAGGGCTGTGTGAGGGTGGGGGGCGGGTGGGACCAGGTATAACTGGAGCCCCTGGCCGCGTGGCTATAAGGGACATCCAACATCGCAGCAATTACCTGGCCCTTAATCAGCTGCGATGCAGGATAACGAGGCTAATTGGAGCTGTGGCTGGCCAGGGAAGGGACATTCAGTCTCATGCTGCACCCCGAGGGGGGTCCCAAGCAATTAGTGGCTGCAGAGCCTTCGTTAGGGGCTGGGGGTGGGGGGGCCTTGGCCGGGCTGAACCTCCGTGTGCCCCAGGCTCTGCAGGGTGAGTTGGAGCATCCCCTGCTGCTTGGCTGGACCATGGCATCCCTGTCCCCATCCCTGCACCTGCCACCGTCCCCATCCCTATCCCTGTGCCCGTTATCATACCCATCTCCTCCCCATCCCCATCCCTGTCCCTGTCACCATCCTCATCCCCATCCCTGTCACCATCCCCATTCCTGTCCCTGTCACTGTCCGCTTCTCTTCCCCATCCGCGTGCCCATCCCTGTACTCATTATCATACCCACCTCCTCCCTATCCCCATCCCCGTCCCCATCCCCGTCCCCATCCCCATCCCCATCCCCATCCCCATCCCCGTCCCCGTCCCCATCCCCGTCCCCGTCCCCATCCCCATTCCCATCCCCATCCCCGTCCCCGTCCCCACACGCCCACGGCGCAGCGATGTGCAAAGTAGGTCAGTGGGCCAAGGTGCCGGGCGACCACGGGCGGCCGCAGCATCCGCCCCGGGGGGTTCTCTGCGGGGGAGCTCGGCGTCCGCCCCCCCCTGCCCCGACCCCGGCGCCCGCCGGGCTGCGGTCCTCGGGGAGGGGCCGCGGCCGCAGGGCCTGAGCAGCGGCGCCCGAAGGACGGGGCTGGGACCCCGTGCCCCGTTTCCTCCGCGCTGCCGCGGGGGCTCGTCCCTGCGCCGGGGGTGCAGGGGGGTCCCCGGGCGGCTCCCCCGGCCCGGGCAGCGCCGCCCCCGCTCGGCACCGGCCCGGGCACCGCGCGGCGCTGCGAATCTCCAGCGTAATAATTAGGAGATAAACAGGAAAGAGGAGAGGGGCAGATTTCATATTCCGGCCCGGTCCCCCGAGACAGATAAAAGCGGAGCGGGGGGGATGCGAAGGGGCTTTTTTCCCACTTGTTTCTGCTGAATCAAACATTTTTCCTCCTGCTTAGAAGATTTCCCTGTCCCCCCGCCCCCCCGCTCCCTCCTTAATGAGGTTTTGCTGTAAAAGTCTCGGAGCCTCCGCCGTGGCCTTGAGTTAATCTCCAGGCACCTTCAAAGCCGGGCTGTTCCTGCCCCCCCGTCCCCCCTCTTTGCCTCCATCTTTTTGAACTTCGCAGCCACAAAACTGCGAGTTTCATGTGATGCAGCTGCTCCCGCGCGCAGCGGCGAGTGAGGGGACCCTGGGGCAGAGGGGGACACAGGGGGACACGGTCCCTGGGGCTGGGGCAGGGACAGGGGATGGGGGCTCCCTGGGGTCCCTGCAGATGGAAAAGCAGCCTGCCTTTGGGGGAGCTCCCAAAGTGGGGTGAAAAAGAGATATTTGGGGATCTTATTTTTTGCCCCCAAAGTAGGATACTGAGGAAGTGGGCCATAGGACACAGACTGGTGACAGTGCTGGGTCAACGGTTGCACTCGATGATCTTGAGGGTCTTTTCCAACCAAAATGGTTCTATGAAATGCAGCAAAAAAACAGCCCTTGGCTCAGCCAAGACAGTGTCCAGACCCCCCTTTGCTGCCAACAGCGAGGGGTTTGGTGGCCCAGTGACACTGAGGTGTCACCCTGAGGGACCCGCAGAGGACGTGGGGTGCTGGCAGCTGCCCAGCAGCTCTGGGGGGCTGGGAGCATCCCCCCTTGATCACATGCCCCCTTGATCGCATCTCTCCCTTGATCGCATCCCCCCTTGATCGCATCCCTGCTGCTGGGTGACACCTGCCAGGCTGGGCACAGGGTGTCCCCAAAGCACCCACCCATCGCTCCGTGACTACTGGGCATCCTCACCCTCCCATTGCCCGGGGGTTCTCAGCCCTGACAGCAGCAGCTCCAAAACCCCGGGGAGGGGGGAAGCAGGAGCTGCAAGCACCCGAGTCGCTCAAGTGTGGGGTCCTGCACCCACCCCTCCCACCCTGTGCTGGAGCCTTCAGCCTCGCGTGGGCCCCTCCTCCCGCTGGCTGGTGGCCCTGGCTGCCCGCGGCACCCGTACCTGGGCGTCCCGCTCCAGAGCTGATCTGGAGGCTTTAGCGCAAGTTAATCCCGACAATCTCTTAATTCCAGGGACCAAAATAGGAAAGATCAGTAGGTCAGTGGGAAAAGCTCTTGGCCAAATTTAACACATTAGTGTGAGAGAGGACGAGAGAAAGAGAGGACAGCGCCTGGGGAGCCGCTCCGGCCTCTCCCCCTGCCCGGGCTCAGGTCACCCTGTGTCACACTGGGGAGACCATCAATGACAGCCCAGGGAGTCTCAGCAGCTCCCAGTCCACTGCAGTTTGGGGAGGAAAAGGGATGTTTATCCCCCTCTCACCCCAACATCCCAACCCCAGTGCCTGTGTCCCAGGGATGATTTTGCTGCGGTTTAAATCCCAGCATCCAGAGGCGAAAGGTTGGGAATTAGCACCGCTGCACTGCTGAGCATCTCTAATTAGGGCTTGGCAGGCTCCTGCCTTGGCCCCGTAAGCACCTTTTTGGCTGCGGCTCTGGAAAAAGCTGTGCCGGAGGACTTAGCTTTTAATACAGTCAAAGCCCAGGTGAGCCTCCCTCCACAGCCCGCGCCGCCCGCCTGGCACCGACGGGCCGGGCCCGGTCCCAGATGTGGGTCCCAGTCCCGGCTGTGGGTCCTGGCCCCAGCTGTGGGTCCCAGTCCCGGCTGTGAGTCCCAGTCCCGGTTGTGGCCTCATGGAGCAAAACCCCCAAGCACTGTGGTGCCAGCGCTGGTACCGGTGCCGGTGGTGATGCTGGTGCTGGTGCATCCCACCAAGGACCAGCCCAGGGCCTTTTCCCCGCATCCCGGGCTGCCTTCCCTGCCAGCCCGGTGCTTTTGGGCAATAATATCGCTTTGGGAGCAGTTTCCTTAAATCCATCTCTGTTACCGCAAGCAGCTTAGCACCAGAAACTCTTCCTCTCTGTGCTTTTAATATGATCCTGGCTTAGCAAAGCCCCAGGCTTAGCTGCTGCCCCTGCAGTGCAAGTGAGGAGAGAGGAGAATTAAATAACACGAAAGCACAAAACAAAGGGCTCTGCTTGATTCGAGCAGCTGGGGGGGTCAGGCTGACCCAGCCGTGCCCGGGGGGCTGTGGGGGTTACCTGTGGAGGGGGCTGCTCGGCTGGAGGACACAGGGTGCGGCTGCTCCGGGGCACCTCGTTTTTATGGGTCAGTGGGTCAGGGATGCTCTGGTGCTTTCAGCCGTTGCTCATGCTGCCAGGGACCAGAGAGCCTGGCTCAGACACACGCTCATCCTGAAGGTGCCTCAAGAACCTTGCTGTGACTTTTGGTGGCAAATATTCCCATTTTCCAGACTTTTTCCATCTGCTGGGACTGCTGAATGGCTTTGGGGAGCTCAGTGCCTCTTGTAGAGGTGGCATCGCACCAGGAAATGGGTCTCACTCACCGTCCCCAGCACCTGCTGCCCAGGTCCCTGTGCCGTGCCGAGGGGCCGGGGGTGAGCGCTGCTCCCCGCTGGCTCCCATCGCCGGCACCGCGCGTCACCTTGGACTCCGCTCCCGGCGCGGCCCCGCGCCCGGCTGGGTTGCTGGGGAGACGGGTGGTTTATTTACCATCGGGGATGCGATAAGGAGCGTGAAAGGGGAGGCCGAGCACATGGTGTCCAATGTGCCCGACTCAGTTTTCCACTGCCCGGGCATCACCCACCCTAGGCTATTGGATTGCAGTGGTGGAGGCGCAGGGAGCTCACTGGAGCTGCTGTACCATGAAAATCTGGGGTGTCATTGCTTCTGAACCTGATTTTCCCTGGGCTGGTTGGGAATAGAGGAAAAGCATCCCTGGGTACCGCGGGTGCATCATGGCTGGACGCTGAGCCGCCGCCATGGGGACAAAAACCAGCGTGCAAGCCCGCTGCGGCGGGTGCCTCGCGCCCGTCCTCGGCTGCGGTCCCCACCGCGGCGTCCCCCGCCGGCGCTGGCACAGTGGCCCAGATCTGCCATTCCGCATGGCTTCCCCGCCATCCCCGGGGCCGGGCGCCGGCAGGCAGGGCGCTCGCACCGCAACTCGCGCGGCAGCCCGCTAATCCAACATGACTCTTCCATTAGAGATGAGATGCCGGCAAAGAGCTTTTCGGTGTAGGAATTAACTCCTTCTCCCACCCCGGAGCTCCCGACCCGGAGCGTCAGCTCTGTCTCCATCACCAGTGCAGCCTGAGGTCCGTGGGATGGGGGGGTTCCCCCTTGTTGTCACCCCCCAGCCTGGTGATGGGCTCAGTGGCACCCGGCTCTGCCTTTGCACGTGCGTCTCCCATCCTCCTCCTCCTCCTCCTCCTCCTCCTCTGGGGATGCGGGAGGAGAGCAGGGACCCAGCATGGCTGTGCCATGGGGTGCCTGAGGGGGCATCTCCAGCCCTTGGGGTGGCAGGAGGGACCCCAGCCCTTCCAGCCCCAGCTGCAGCGCCAGACGCTTCCCTTATTGATCTCCTCTCCTGCTGTTAATTATCAGCTCTAATTGAGCCTGATCAGAGCCACACTCGCTGCAAAGGGCCTGTCTGGGTTTTGGCCGTTGTCCCCATGGAGTGCTGGGGTGAATGGGACCCAAAGGGCGAGCATGGGGACCTGGTGGCAGGAGGGGCTTGGGGTGACCATCCCAACTGGGGGGACCCGGGACGTGGTGGGGACCCACGGCAGGGGGTGACCCCTGGCCAGGAGCCGGCATGTGACCCTCCAAGGGCATGGATGTCCCAGCTTGGAGGTGTCAGCCTCTCACATCCAACGTGACACCATGGCTGGAGACGGCGCTGGCGCCAGCAGCAGAGGAGCCTGCGGTCAGAACACAGTGCAGGGTTCATTTACCCCCTGTCCCAAGGACAGCCACCATCCCATGCCCAGACAGAGCTGTCCCTCCTGTCCCTGGAGCTGTGAGCGTGTCCCCTGGACACCCTTGGCAGCACGCTCGGGGCTGGGGTCGGTCCCTTGGGGGTCAGGAGTTGGACTCGATGGTCCCTGTGGGTCCCTCCCAACTCAGGGCATTCTTTGGTTCTGTGTCCTTGGGAGAGGGATTTGCAGTGGGGACAGCCCTGCAATGGCCAGGGAGGACAGGACTGGGAACAGCTGCTGTCCCCATCCCTTGTGGTGTCCCCAGCACAGCCCAGTGGGACACTCCAGGCCACCCACGTGGTGCTTTGGTCCTGGGGTGGGGACACCCAGCAACAGCACTTTGGGAAGTGGTGCTAGAGACCCCACCCCTCACCTGGGTCTCCCGTTCCCTCCGGAGCAGACAGATGCCCAGAAGGACACTTCTGCTCCCCCTGCCCAGGCAGGAGCAGAACGTCCCCAGATTATTTCTGTGGGACTCTTTGGCTGCAAACTGGGGTGTCATCACCCTGTTATCCACACCAGATGGCTCAGGGGTGGGGACATGGCTGCAGTGGAGGAAACGGTCCCCAAAATCCCGGCGCAGAGCTGCACATGAAACATTCAGGCCATTCGGTGTGGTTCCCACCCTGCCATCAACAGCACCATCAATATTGCAGGTGGGCATTAAAGTTTCACACCGCCACACTTTGCGCAGCCTGCGGACACCGTCACCATGGGAGGCCCCTCCACTGGGACACGGAACACCTTTGCCAGGCTCCAGACCCGTTTCCCTCTGGTTTATCCCCAAAACAAGTGGTGCTGATAGGCTGGGTCCCTGAAGCGCTCCAAGAGCAAACGGACCCCAAGGTCCCCACCATGTCCCCAAGAAGGAGCGGCACAGCTCAAGACAAAGCCACAGGAGGGCGCAAGGGCCTGGGGGACTGGGGACAAGCACAGGATGTGGCCACCCCAGCCCAAAAGCTCCTACGCAGCCCTGAGCGATGCTTGTCCCGGGCACAGGGAGAGGTTTGCAGGTCCCTGAGCAACTCGGAGGGTTTCATCCTCCATGCCATGAGCTTTCCAGGTCAGTCCCCACCAGAAAGGATCGTTCCCTTCTCCTCCACCCGCTCTCGTAACTCCGCTCTTCCCGTGTTTATATAACAACGACGTCTCCCGCAGACTGGGGAGAGAATTGTCCGGGGAGAAATAATGAGGATAATTCAAGCCATTTGGGAAGATGAGGTTTGCGAGGTGCCCAGCGTCTTCCACCTTTTACATGTTGTCTCTAATCATCCGCAATCTCGGATGGCCATTGATGGAGCTCGTTGCTGTGGCGACGGATGAATAGCCCTGGGATTGTACCATGCCAAAAAAGTGCCGTCCTTCCATCAAAACAACAACAACAACAAAAATATCATTTTGTGCAGGAAATTAAGCAGTTTGCAACCAAATCGCAGTGTCTGAAAGGGCTCCTGCGTCTGCTCTTTCCTCCTGCTCCCGCAGCTGCGTTGGGTTTGTCAGGAACATGCCCAGCACCCCGGAGGGTCCTTTGTGTGCACCGGACAAGGAGAAGGCGGTAATTGCGAGGGGGTTTCTAACCCACTGAGCCTATTAAAAGGATTTGATGTCCCCCCACCCCTCTGTCCTTCCCCAGATGTGTGTCATGCAGGCAGGGAGCGCAGGAACCACAGGCAGGGGCTGGCGCAGCACTAGGTTAATGTGTTACCTGCGCAAGGCTGGAGCGGAGCAGCAGCCGGCGCTGGGGACAGGGAGGGGACAGTGGCTGGGACAGGGCGTCGGGTCTCGGGTCCTGCTCCTCCCCTGGGGACGGGAGACGCTGGGCAGGGTGAGGAGCTCCTGAGCTGCAGGAGGAGGGGGCTGGTTGGGGCTCCTGCCATTGTCAGATTAATAGAATCATGGAATAACAGAATCATTTTGGTTGGAAGAGACCCTCAGGATCATCGAGTCCAACCATGACCTGACTGGCACTAAACCACTTCCCTAAGAACCTTGTCTATGTCTTTTAAATTCCTCCAGGGATGGCGACTCCACCGCTTCCCTGGGCAGCCTGTTCCACAGCTTCACCACCCTCTCCGTGAAGGATTTTTTCCTAATATCCAAGCTAAACCTCCATGGTTTTCCACTTAAACTCCTTCCCAGGTGATACAACCTGAGCCCAGACACTCTCCTTCCTCCCCACCGCTCTGGGAGCATCTTCTGGAGATGCTGCTCGGACACCGGGTGGCACGGCCCCTGGGGACAGCATGGGGCAGATCTCGGCTCTGCTCACCCAGGGATTCATCCTGGCTTTGTGTTTTTCTCTGGGAGCGGAGGCGTCCGACCCTCCCAGTGCTGGAAACCACACGCAGAGCTCGCTCACGTCTCAAGGGCATTGCCTGTGCGCGACCCACATCACCGCACTGGGCCGCGACACACAGCTCGAGGTGGGGGCTGGTCCTTGCTGGCATCTTTGGTGCTCACAGAATGTCGCTCGCCAGTGATGGGATGTAAATAGTGTAACTCAGAGCTGTGTGACCCCAGCGCTGGTCCTGCCAGAGCATAGGACATGAAATACCGGCCAGGCTGGCGTCCAGCGGGTGTGGGGAGAGCCGGGGCCAGCGGGCTGGACCCAGCCCTGCGTGCTGGGGCAGCGGGCAGCAGGAGGGGTGGCGATGTGGGGAGGGAACAGTCCACAGAGGACCCCGAGGGTGAGAAACCGGCCGGGTTCCCGTGGCTCCATCTCCCGCCCGGGTGAGCGCCCCGGCAGCGCCCCAGAGCCCCCACCCTCGGCGGCGCAGCCGCAGCCAGATGGACGCGCATCTTGGCTGCGCAGGAAAACGAGGCAGCGGAGCGGCTGGGAGATTAACTCCGCGGGGAAAACAAGCCCAGCAGACGCTGACGACGCCTGCGCAGCGGCGCGTGTGTCCCTGCATGTACACGCGTGTGCCGCCACGGAGCGCCTGCGTGCGAACCCGAGACTGGCCTCGGAGGGGCAGGCAGGGTATTGGAAATGTGTCCTCATCCTTTAATTGCGCTGCTTTGGTAACAGCGATAATTGGCTGGAAATCAATACTGGTTTGCTCCTCTTTCTCCCCCGCGCTGCCGTCCCCGCTGCACGGCTCCCATTAGCGGAGTGACATTTGAATGCTCAGCCACAGCCCTTGGACACCCCGGGCAGAGAAGATGCTTGGAGGGGGCTGATGCAGGCGGGCAGAGGTGGAGGCAGCTCCCGCTCCGCTGCCACAGCTCAAGGACAGACGGACACGATGCTCCAGCAGCACATCTTGGTGCTGTGGGAGTGACAGCGGTGGGTGACAGCAGTAGTTCTGGTGACAAGGGAGAGCGGAGCAGGGAAGGGACAAACCCAGGTTGTGTCGGCTGGCAGCTCCCTCCGGCTTTGGCTCTGAAAATGTTATCAGAGCATCACGGGAAAATGAGCCTGGACAGCGCTGGAGCTCAGCCCGCCCCCGCTCAGCACCCACCACCGCCCTCGCCCCGTCCTTGTCCCCCGGGCACAGCGTCCCCTGCTCCCGCCGGGATCTGGGAGCCTGTGAAGTCAGGTACCTCCTGGGCTCCTTCCAACCGCCCTGGCAGAGCAGCCCCTGCGCTGCAGCTCGGCTGCTGGGGGCTCTGGCCCCAAAAACGCTGCGCTGACCCCCCACCCGCTCTGCTGGGCTCAGTAAAGCCAAAGTGTTTGGGGACAGGGCAGTAGCACTGGGGGACACACGAAGAGCCCCGGGGGGACAGGGGCACCCCAGGCTGGTGGCCCCAAGTCCCCTGCTCCACGTTCGCCAAGTGACCCTCGTTAGCCAAGTGGGGCTGCAGTGCCGCAGAGGGACCGCTCGGGTGTGCAGGGCGGCCGGGGGGTGCCCGGGAGGGTGAAGGGGCTTGGGGGGGGCCGTGTGGCACCTTCCGTGGGGGGCTGGTGCCACCTGGTGGCCACGGCCCGGGCCGGACGGCTGTCGCGGGTGGTGGCCACGGGAAATGTGTGGCTGGGGACGCTCCGGGGACGCCTGGGGGGCCGGGGGGGCCCGGGCAGCAACCTGCCCAGCCTCTCACTTGAGTTTATCTCCCACGCTGGCTGCCACAAATAAATCAAACTGCACCAACCAGGATCATCTGGTCCAACCTTTCTTGGCAAAAGCACCGCCTGGGCAAGATGGCCCAGCATCATCTTAAAAGCAGGCAATGTTGGGGAAAATACGATCACAGAATCAACCTGGTTGGACAAGACCCTCAAGATCATGGAGTCCAACCATAACCCACCCGGCACTGCCCGTGTCCCGAGAACCTCACGTCCGTCTGTCCAGCCCTCCAGGGCTGGTGACTCCAGCACTGCCCTGGGCAGCCTGTTCCAACGTCCCACAGCCCTTTGGGGAAGAAATTTCTCCCACATCCAACCTCAACCTCCCCTGGGCAACTTGAGGCCGTTTCCTCTGGTCCTGGCGCTTGTTCCTGGGGAGATTACAGAAAGAAGCCCAAACCCATCACCGGGGGCTGGGAGAGGAGCGTCAGCACAGCTGTCCCCCTGTAGCTGGGGTGGGGGGAGAGTGTTGCCCCTCTCCTGCAGTGCCCGTAGATGGGGGTGTCCCTAGTCCTCTGCCCTATAGCCGGGGTCCAGCCGGTGTCTCAGCCCCTGCAGCGGGCGGGAAGGTCCTACAGCCCGGCTCTGTGTCCCAGCCCCTATAGCGGGGGCTCCCAGGCCCCCTCCCTGCGGTGGAGCCCGGCCGTGTCCCACCCCTTATACACACAGGGGGTCTCAGCCCCCTCAGCTACAGTCGGGGCACACTTACACCCTGCCCGTACAGCCAGGGGAATCACAACGTACCCACACCTATACCCCAGAACCTGTAGCCAAGGGGGTCTCAGCCCCCTCCTCTACAGTCAAGGGGGTTTAAACCCCATCCCTATAGCCAGAGCTCACCCACACCCCAGCCCCTATGGCGGGGGGTGTCAGCGCCCTGCCCTATCGCCGGGCTCAGCTGTGCCCCAGCCCCGCACCGGCCTGCCCACCAGCGGCCGCGGGCGGCGGCCCCGACCCGCCCGGCCGGGCCCTCCCCGGGGGAGGGCGCTCGGGGGCCGCGGTCCCGCCGGCAGCGCCCGCCATGTTTCCCGGCAGCCCGCCCTGCTCGCCGCCAGCCTGAGCTCCCGGCGGCCGGCCCGGCCCGGCCCGGCCCGCCGGCCGCCTCCGCCGCCGGTGAGTGGGGCCCGGCGCGGCCCAGCGGCCCGGCCCGCCCGCCGCCGCGCAGGCCGCAAAGCCTCGGCCTCGATTTCCACCGCGGGCGGGGAGCGGGGCGCGGGGCCCGGCCGCGGGGTGGGGGGGCACGGGGAGACGCGGCCTACGACCGGGAAGCGGCCGGGGCAGCTCGGCCGGGGGCGGCGGGGTGGGCGCGGGGCCGGCGCTTTCCCTGGCCGGGGGGGCCGGCTCCGGGTGCGGGGGCAGAGCGGCGGGAGAGGGAGCGGGTCGGTTCGCCGCCGGTGCTCCATTTCAGCGGGCTGGCGGTGCGGCCGTGTGCTGCTCGGCTGTCCCGGGCCGGCGGCCGAGCGAGAGCCGAGCTCGGCCCGTCACCGCGGTCTTCGCCCTCTCCCTCCAGGGACGCTCAGAATTCGAAGCGGCTCCCGGAGGCTCGTCCGTGCGGGATCCGCCGGGTCTGATCCGCGCGGCGCCGGCTGCGGGCGCACCGAGGTCGGGCTGGGGAGGATCCCCGGCCTGGGGATGGGAACGCCGGCCTGAGCTCTGCAAGGGGAGCCGGGAGCGGTTTGTATCGCCCAGCTGAGGACAAGGAGGAGTAAACCAGAGCTGGTCCACCTCACCCGCAGCAGCGCTCCCGGGACGGTAATTATTGCTGTTCCTGTTGTTTTATTCCCGTGGCTGAGCCACTTTTGTAGGAGTGTGACGGGAAGCTGCAGGGCTAGCTGCGGAGTGGGGGTGCTCTGTGCGCCTGCCATGCCGGGAGAAGCGGATCGCTGCTGGGGCCTCCGGGTAGCGACAGCGCGGCGCTGGAGCTGCGGGCGCTGGAGCTGCGGGCACGCCGTGGGCACGCCGTGGGCCCGCGGACGCCTCTGCCCGTCTGCGCCGCAGCGGCCGCGTCGTCCGCACGCATCTCCATCCCCGCTTGTTGCTGCGGGGAGGTGTTGTTCGTGGCTCTGGGTTAAGGGCGCAGCGTGGCTGTGTGAGTGCTGGAAGGGGCCGGTTCCTGGGTCTGGAGGCAACTGCGTGTGATCCAGAAAGAAATTATTAAGATTAATTTTAAAAGTAGGTTTTGCCATGTCTGCTGTTTCGCCCGAGAAGGTGTTCCAGAGTCGCATCCTGCTGTTGGAAAGAAACCTTATTCTTATTTCCAGCCTGACTATGTTAATGCTGCCCTTATCTACCAGCATATGTTGGGAAATACATGTGCATCAAAGCTGAGGTTTAGGGGGTTCTTTTTGCATCATTTATATCATCTTCCTGAGAACTAAAAAACTAAAACAGGCTTGAAATTAAAACAAACACTGCCAAGTGCAAAATGTAGCTAATAGTGCTGGCCGCTTGAGTGGCATTCTTTGTTCCCCTTTTTGCAGGAGTCGATCGCCGTGCTGCGATCGCACTCCTTGTTAGGCTGGAGCGGGTCGCTCAGGTCTTTCCCGGGGCTCGGGGAGCCCTGTGGTGCGAGGAGGGGCTGCGGGAGCCGTCTGTCGGTGTTCCAGGCCGGCTCTGGGCAGCTGAGCCAGAACGGCTCCAGGACCCGCGTCCCGGGGCTGCTTTACAAGCCCTGGGCACCCCTGCTCCGGGGACGTGATCGCGTTGTGCACGTGCAGGAACCGGACCCTGGGGATCCTTTGTGCTCCTTCCTGGGCAGCTGCGGTACAATGAACGAGCGCTCCGGCCCTAACAGCTGTGCCATTTCTGTTCCTGTTTGTAGCCCGGGGCCTTGGAGCAGCGAGGATGGCTCAGGAGACGAACCAGACGCAGGTGCCTCTGCTGTGCACCACGGGCTGCGGATTTTACGGCAGCCCCCGCACCAACGGGATGTGCTCCGTTTGCTATAAGGAGTTCCTGCAGAGGCAGCAGAGCAGTGACCGGATAAGTCCCGCAGGTAGAGGACTTTTTCCTGAGAAGTCTTGTCTTCCGTGGGTGCCTGGCTGCCGGAGTTGAGTGGCCGGGACAGAGCGTGGTCTGGCACTGGCCGCCGGCAGGTTTACTCCCTCCTGGAAAGCTCATGTTTTTCCCTTTTCATGCAGACCTGGGTCTCTAAACTGAGGGCCGGAGCCGCTGAGCGCTTCTGTTCCCTCTGAAGGGGTCACTTGTTCTCTTCTCAGTCCCGGCGGCTGGTGCAGCGCCGGCCCAGTCCGCACCTCCCAGGAACTGTGAAACTTCACTTGCGCTGACACTGCCCTGAATTTTAGCTATTACCTGCTCCGTGATAGATCCCCGAAACAAACTTTATTTGGGAAGAATTTGGCCTTTTGAGTTTGCATAATTATTTTAACAGGGCTGACAATCAAAAGCAATTAAATAAAAGATTTGTTTCTTGCAGCTAAACAGAGCTGACACGTCCCCAGCTGGGAGGCAGCTCGGTGCACAGAAAGGACGCTGTGCCATCGTTAGCAGGATCTTCTTTTGCTGAGTTTGTGCAGATGCCCCGTGTACAGGCTTTGCAGTACTGCTGGGAAATTCCTTCTAGAGATCTTTTGCAGTTTTGTTCCTGAGTGTAATAATGGCTTTGCCCACCCAAAATATGTATTGGGAACACAAAGGGTTTTTCTAAAGACCCTGACTTAGAACCTCGGCTGGCAGAAACCAACATGTCTCTGTTGAAGCCGGTTCCTTTCAGCAGGTGAGGACCTGGTTCTTACACCTTGGAGAGGCTGCAGAGTAATGTTGGGTTCAAGGTAACTGCAGCACTTTCATTTATAGTGATAGGAGAATATCTGTGCTGATGCACAGTTTGCCTTGCAACGCTGAGGAAGAGAAGAGCAATCAAAGAATGGTGGAGGTGTCATGGGTGACTGAAGTCAGATTTTACCTGCCCGGCTCCTGACAGGGAGCAGGAGAGTAAAGCCTGCTGAACGTGCTCACCCTGCTGTCTCCTTGCCTGTCGAGCACCCCGGGAACTTGCTGATGTTTTTAACGGTCTGCCGAGACTCTGATCTTGTTCCGTAGCATCCGGTGGTCCCAGCAGCAGCCCCATGGCTTCGGATGCAGTTGCGGGGCAGCGCGCCGAGGGAGACGCCGTGCCTGAGGATGCGAAGGCCAGGTAGGGGCAGGGGCTGCGGGGTGGGGTAGATCTACAGCCGTGCCAAAAACCGGCCCTGGGACACAAGGGTGGGCTCTCACCCTTCATATGGCCAAGGGGATCTGTAAAGCGGGCTGGATTGTGAGCCTGGCTTGTCTGGAAGACTGAGATGATGATGACTGATGAGTAGAGTCAGGTACCGGAGGGTCAGTTGTAAATTAAAACCTGTAGTAAGCGAAGTGGTATCCTGGTTCTCTGGGAGCTGGTGCAGCTCGTCTGTCGCCGGCTGCGTTAAACTGGTTTTAATGCAGTCCTGAGCGAAAGCACCTGGCGATGATCCTGCCTGGAAGCTGCAGCGCCGGGACTGGGGACCTTGGTCACATTTGATAGGAAGGAAGGCAGCGCTGCCTTGAGCTCTGCAGTCCTGACTCATAACTCTGTTTTCCTGTCCCTGTGCTTCTTTGGATGGGCTGTTGACTTGGCTTTGAGATATAATTGGGTGGAAAAGGAAACTGAGGTCATCAGAGATTTGTTCCATTTATGTCTGTGAAGAATGTTGATCCCAAATCTCAAGGGGAATTGGCCTGTTGTACTCCCGGGTTACCTCTGAGTATAACAAAATTAACTTTATGGGCTGAAGATCTCTCCCACATCGCTGCTGATCGAAAGAAAACACTTGTGTTTGCTCTCTGGTTTGTTTGTTGTGCTTGCTCCAGTGGGCAGACCCCTGTGACTCACCAGATGACGGCCATGAGCATATCCAGAGATGAAAACGGCGGCGAGACAGAAGAATCGATCAAGACTGAAGAAGCTTCATCAGCATCTTCCTCATCAGGTAGATGATCTGGCCTTTGCATGATTCTGAATGACACCGATCCCACAAATGGGTTTGAGCAGCAAGTACAATACTGGCTGGTGACTCCGGGGGTGGTGTCACCTCCCGGCACTGAGGGCTCACCTGGCGGGAGAATCATAGAGTCACAGAATAATTTCGGCTGGAAGAGATCCTCACGATCATGGAGTCCAACCATAACCCACCCCAGCGCTGCCCCATGTCCCGAGAACCTCGTCTGTGCGCCTTTTAAACCTGCAGGGATGGTGACTGCACCACTGCCCTGAGCAGCCTGTTCCAATGCCCTACAGCCCTTTGGGGAAGAAATTGTTCCTAATGTTCAATCTGAACGTCCCCTGGCGCAACTTGAGGCCGTTTCCTCTTGTCCTGTCGCTTGTTCCTTGGGAGACCAAACCCCTCCATGGTACATCTTCCTTTCAGGCAGTTGCAGACAGAGCACAGTTGGTGTCTCTGAAGCGGGGAGGAGGGGGAACGCTGTGCCTGCGGGCAGGCCGACAGAGGTTGCTCTGTGGGCTGAGGAGCTGCCGCCCTCGCTCGCTGGCAGGAGGATCATCTGCCGTGACGCTTATCCCGGCGCATGGCAGCGAGCCCGGCGCGTCCCACGGGCTGCCGCACGGCTCTTGGCCGCGGGTCCCGCCAGCTCTCGAGGGAGGAAAGCAGCACCCAGCTGGGAGAGAGGAGCCGTGTTTGTGAGGGTGCCCGGGGGCAGCTGCCGGCCGGGTGGTTGTCACCCTGTGTGACAGGAGCCAGACCTGCCCCTTGGAGGGGGCGCTGATGCTGTCGCCTTGCTTGCAAAGTGGGTTCTGTGAAGTGATGGAGGAGCACGGGTGTCGTTCCTCCGGTTGATGAGTTACAGGGTGAGCTGGTGTGTTGCAGCGGAGCTGCGACCAGGTGACGCTGCATCGGAGACACCCTCCTGCGGTTCAGCACACATTTTGCATTCCAAGCTGAAACAAAACCCAAAAAAGAGGCTGGAGTCACTGCACATGCACGTGCATTTTGGGTTTGGTGATCCCTTGCAGCCCAGGAGACCATTTACAACAGGCAAGTGAGAGACTATTTGGTGAAAGAGAGGCCTGGAAGAGCTGCCCCTTTCTTCTGATCGTGGCATTTTTAGGAAGCTGTTCAGGGTCAGATCCAGGAAGCTTTCTCTGCCCCCTTTGTCTCCGCGGCCTGCGCTGCCGGTACGTGTCTGCCGGCAGCCGCAGCTCCTCTAACCTGCTTAGGTACTGTCGGAAATCCTGCTGAGCGTCAGTGACCTTTAACAGTCTGACTTTCCAAGCTTGGTTTTCCTTTTGGTAGATTAGAGACAGTGCTGAGTATCTGTACAAAGCATTCCGAGACCTACATACGAGGGACACTTACATAAGAGTCAGCAAAAATAATTAGTAGTACTTACAGGGGGTTAACTAGGGTTTTTTTTGCCTGCAAAGATTAACTCTGGCTCGGCTGTGCAGTGGAGTTACTGTACGTCAGCTAAGCCGCAGTGACTATCCAGACACTTGCTTAACCTACGGCGAGCGCCAGGTAATTCCTTTTCTCAGCAGGAGCTAAATGGCATCACGTTACCTTACGTCTGGTTTAGCTAAACCATAACATTTCCTTTGTGTCTCTGAGTCTTGGACTTAAGAAATTTGAGACAGAGAGAACACGTGAGGCTGTGTGAGGTGTCGATCTCTGTGGAGCAAGGCGAGTCTCGCAGTCTGGGCTGTGCCAGCCGGGCAGCGTGCACACAGCTGTCTGCACGAATACAGAATCAGCAGGGCCTCAAGCAACTGCTGTAATAAAACAAATGTGCTGTTCAGTTTGTCAAGAAGGGTAACAAAACTCTTTCCTCTGTTTCAGGTGCGCTGCTTGAAATATCCCAGAACACAGCTGAGGTCAAGACAGCTTCAGAAAAACCGAAACAGAAGAAGAATCGCTGTTTCACTTGCCGGAAGAAGATAGGGCTGACTGGTGAGACCCGGGCTGCGGGGAGAACCTGCCTGTGGCACAAATGCTCTGCTGTCACAGCCATGCGAACAGATCTCGTGCTCTCATACTGCCTGGGTTTGGAGGGCTCGTAATAAGGTGTTTGTGGCCTTTACAGCCTGTAGTTGGAAAGACGGGAAAGGAAAGAGTCAATGGGGAGCTGAGCTGCTGTCCCGCAGCGAACCTTCTCCTGCCTTGGTTTCCCAGAGGGTGTTGGTAACGGTAGCACTTCTGAACAGCACTTTCTCCGACTGAAGTGACTAAATTATGAATTTTGAAGCCTAAATAGCTCGAAAGTGATCTTAACAAGGTGCAGGTTTTGCTGCTCGCTGGTCAGTGCGGATGCCGCTGCGTGTCGCCGGGCTGGCCCGGAGGGCTCGGCTCAGCGCAGGCTGCCTGCTCTGCTCGCTGCCGGGCAGCCTGGGCTGGATTAGCAATCTGGCGCTCAGCACTCCCTGGCATGTCCCTCGTCCCCAGGGAGCGCAGGGAGCAGCTGCTCTGGGAGCGTTTCCCACTGCGGTGACAGCTGGGGCAGCCCAGAGCGCGCGTGTGCTCATGGGAGCGGCCAAGACGGGAAAGAGCCATCCGTGTCATCCCCCACACCGAGACTGCCTTCGGCCGCTCAGTCCCTCCGCTCACCCTCTTTCTGCGTTCATGGAGCTTCCTGGCCTGGCAGGAAGGAGCGGGGGCCCTGCTGCCTTTCCGTCCGGCTGGACGGGGACTAACGCGGCTTTGTCTCTGCTCTTCCTCCCTTCAGGCTTCGACTGCCGCTGCGGGAACCTGTTCTGCGCCATCCACCGGTACTCCGACATGCACGCCTGCCCCTACGACTACAAGGCAGAAGCCGCCGAGAAGATCCGTAAGGAAAACCCCATCGTTATCGCTGAGAAGATCCAGAAGTTGTGAAGGGGGTTGAGCAGCTTGAACTGCAGCCAGGTCGCCTGGTGCTCCTCTCCTTCCTCCCAGCCGTCCTCCTCTTCCTCCCAGCCCCGTCGGGGTGTGACGGGGACTCCAGCACACACACAAACCAGCGCCTGGACGCGGGGACTCCTCGCACCCCTTTGGCTGACAGTTGTTGTTCCTCCCCTCCCTTCCTGCCTGTCCAACAGCCACAGCTCCGCTGATCTGATCTCCACCAGCTTCCCAAGGGAAAAAGGACCGTCCTGCCCCGCCGCGCCGTGTCGAGACCTTGGGACTTGTCTTCTGCTGGGGCGGTTTGGGCAGCAGGGCTCCGCCGCGCAGCCTTTCCCTTTGCCGGCAGCTCCGAGTCCGTGAACGGCTCCGGAGTTGCTGCTGCAGCCCGTGAGCTGCCGCTGGCCTCTGTTCCCCCCGCTGCACCGTCCCTTTGCGGCGGGCGTAAAACCGGGAGCTGGGGTGTCCTGGCAGCAAGGCTGCCCTCTGCCCCCCGAGAGCTGTTTGCTCTCAGATGCAGAAGAGGGGATTCTGTAGTTTTAATGCCCCCAACGCCCCTCCCCTCCCTTCGAGACGCTGTTGTTGAAGCACCGGTCTAGTTAAGCAGCACAGCACCGGCACAGTAAAGTTATTTTGTGGCTTGAAGCGACCTAGATGTGCTCCAGCCGCAGGTCAGGACGCTAGGAGGGTACCGCTCTGCCTGCCAGGGTCACAGGGACACTCTGCTGTCCCCAGGGTCACCTCTGCAGCACCCTCCTGTGATTCACTGTCCCACTCCCCAGGCGAGGTTTGGTGTAACCCCGCGGTGTCTGTACCTCTCCGCTCCTGCCTTCTGCCTTACACCCTTCCTTCTCATCAGGGTTGTGCACAGAGCTCAGATCGCCAAACCTCCGCGTCCTTTCCTGTCCCTGATATTTGGTGAGAACCTTTCTCCCCTAAGGAGCCCACGGGCTCAGGAAGCCCACCCTACCCCCGCCTCGCTGCTTTTCCCTGTGGGCCAGATCCCCAGGAGATGCTTCGCAATCTGGATACAGGGACCTGGGGCACGGGGAAAGGTACGTGGAGGGTCGCAGGGGGTGCAGAAAATCACAAGGAGGGTGCTGGGGTGCCCAGAAGCACAGGTGGGGGCTTTCAGAAAAGCCCTTGGGGAGCCCTGGGGAGAAGGGAGAGTCCTGCCGGACTCATGGCGTTCTCAGGAGGGCTCTGAGGTGCAAGGGAAGGCAAAAGGAGAGCTTTGGGGAGTACTGAACATGCTCAGAGGACTCAAGCACCGCAAAACGCACCTGGGAGACTCTGAGGCACACGTGGAGGGCTCTGGGTGCAGGGAAAACCAAGTGCCGGCTCTGTAGCACTGCAGGAAAACCCCGGGGAGGACTCTGGGGCTGTTAGGAAGGAAAACATGAGGCTCAGGCATGTGGCACAAGGCAGGCGGGGTCTCCTGGGGGTGCCAAAAGCCGCCTCTGCAGTGCGCAGGGTCTGTGCCCACCCCGGGGCTCTCCTCTCTTCCCTGGGAACGCCGGCAGCGCGGCTGTAGCCGTGGGGCTCCCGGAGATCCCGCAAACACGGAAATCCTGGGAGAGAGGCAGCGGCCTCTGCCCCGCTCCGGCTGCCCCACGCCGGGGAAGCGTTGCCCTCGGTGCGAGGGCGTTGGAGAGCGGAGCCGCAGGGGCTAAACAAGCAGCCGGGGGAATCGCGGCACCTCCTTCCACATGTAGTTTCCACCCTTGTTCTGTCCCAGTGCTTGTGTGGGATTATCACGGAGGTTTAGCTTGTCCTGATTTCGGCCAAAGCCGTGTGCCCTGCGGCAGGAACCGTCGTACCGCATCGCCGGGAGGATTCGGACCTCCAGCGTGATGCAAATCCGCCGCCAGCACGGAGCAGAGGGAGTCTGGCTCCCACCAGCCGTTTCCTCAGGTTTTCCCTTCTGTGTCACATCAGAGCACGCGAGTGAACGTACATTTGAGTGCCAGGATGCGCCGGGGCCGTAAGCGCGGTGCCGATGTGCCTGGCAAGGTTGGGTTTTGCGATGGAGGTTTTCGCTGAGCACGAGCTGTCACTCTCGGGGAGAAGCCGTGAGAAGTTGTGACCACCCCTCGCCTTGGCACGGCGGTCGTGGTCCCCGGGGTGGGGAAGCAGCTCCCACGATGTGACGGAAAGCCCACGCGGCGAAAGGGCGGCCACCTGCTTCTCCATCACATACCTTTTCCCTTTTATTTCCTTCTCTCTTAGGAAGTGTAAATATTAATACAGTCTAGTTTGCTTGGATGCTGTGGACAGTTCGTTATAGAATCATAGAATCATTTTGGTTGGAAAAGCCCCTCAAGATCATGGAGTGCAACTGTTCCCCAGCCCTGTCCCTGCCCCGTGTCCTGAGAACCTCCTGTCCGTCTGTCCAGCCCTCCAGGGCTGGTGACTCCAGCACTGCCCTGGGCAGCCTGTTCCAATGCCCCACAGCCCTTTGGGGAAGAAATTGTTCCCACATCCAACCTCAACCTCCCCTGGCGCAACTTGAGGCCGTTTCCCCTGCTCCTGGCGCTTGTTCCCGGGGAGCAGAGCCCGACCCCCCCGTGCTGCAGCGGTGCGGGTGTCACACGCAGCACCTCAGCACGGGCTCGGCGCCGCCTGCTCTGGGGCTCCATGCTGCAGTTTCCCCACGGCCGTACGGTGCTGGTGGGTTAGAAGCGCCTCACTCCCAGTTTCTCTTCCTACCACCCCGATACGCAGGCTGTGTCGTGGGGCCACGTCTAGCGCACCAGGCCCCGGGGGACCACGTGCCCCGCTTGGTGTTGGAGCTGCTTTCTCCACCCGTGTTTGCAGGGCTGGAGCGGGACCCCACGGTGACCTTAGATCCCACCCGCGCCCTCGGCCCAGGCCCACACCCCCCTCCCCCCCCGTCTGTTTTGGGGGATCCAGGCTGAGTTTGGCATCTAGATTTAGGGGTGTGGGTGGAAATATCCTGGCCACGCGTGGGCTCATGCCCCGTCCCTCGCCGCGGCGCCCGGCATCCATGAGGCGAGCAGGCCGCGCCGTTGCCCTGGCAACGGGGGCGGGGAGATGTCGTCACTTCCTGGAGATGAGGGGGCGGGCCCAAGGGGCCGCCGTGTAGCGCCGCCCCCGCCCTGGAGGCCGCAGCGGCCGCTCCGTCCCTTCGGCAGCCCGAGCGCGGGGACCCGGCCCGGCCGAGCATGTCCAGGTACGGGGGGACACGGGGCTGTCCCGGTCGGGAGGGGAGAGACACACCCGTGGGTGCTGGGGGGACGAGTGACGGGGGGGGGCGCCCATGCCGGTGAGTAGGAAGGTCCCACCGGTCGGGGGGGAAGGGGGGGCATGGGTCGGCCCACACGGGTCGGTGTGCGGGGGGAACACACGGGCCTGTGGGGGGAAGGCGCCGGTCCGAGTGTGTGTGGGGAGGCCCACGGAGGGGGGCGCACTGTGTGTGTGTGTGTGTGTGTGCGCGCGTGCTGGGGGCCCTACACGGGTCAGTGGGGGTGGGGCTTCCCACAGCAGTCACTGGGGGCGCCCACGCTGGTGGCGGGGCCCACACAGTGTGTGCGTGGGGGGGCACCCACTGGTCAGTGTGGGGATCCCACATGGGCCAGTGTGTGGGGGGCCCACGCTGGTCAGCATGCATGGGGCCTCCCCACACCAGCCAGTGTGGGGGTGCCCCTCGCGATCAGTGTGTGTGGGGTGGGGGGTCCTGTGCCTGGCGGGGAGGGGGCGACCCTGGTCCTTTGGGTGTGGGGGGGTCCCACGGGGTCAGTGAGTGGGCGCAGGGTGGGTCCCCGCTCTGGCTGTGGGGTGGGTGTTTGTGTGGTGGGGGGTTTGGTCCCCACACCTGGTGGGGGTGAGGGCAGGTGGGGGTGCTGCCCGTGGGGTGCGTGTCCCAGCCGGGGCCGGGTGACACACGCGGTGAGCCGTGACCCGTGGGGCAAGCGTGGCACACGGGGTGAGCCGTGACCCACGGGACAAGCCGTGACACGTGTGGCAGGTGTGACACACGGGGCAAGCGTGACCTGTGGCGCCTGTGCCGTGGGCCCCTGCCGGCCCCCGCCTGCCCGGCCCCGGGCCCCGACGTGCCGGTGCCGGCGTGGCCGCCGTTCGCCCTCGTCCAGCGCGGTGCGTGCGGTCCCGCCGGCGCGTGGGGTGACGGACCCGGGGCAGTTCGAGGCTGTTGGGTGCAACGCCGGCCCTGGCAGCGCTGTGGGTGGTCACCAGCCTGCAGGGCGCCCAAATGCAGCCCTCAGACCCAAACCCAGCGGTGGGGCCGGGGCACAGGCACCCCTTCGGCTGAATATCTGGGCACGGTTCGGTGCCTGCCTTCCCCTCCCGGCGGGGCGGGCGGCCTCCCCCCTCCACCCTGTCCTCCCCTTTCCCAGCCCTTGGAGGCAGATGCAGCGCATTCCTGGGGGTGTGGGCTGGCTGACATTCCTCAGGAGCCTGTGCCCAAACTTGCAGAAAATAGTTGCTTTTTTTTTCCCCCTTTCTCTCCCCCTCCCCTTTTTCTTGTGGGGCTCGGTGCTCCCACCATACACCCGTGCCGGCATTGGGGGCTTCTGGGGGGCTGTGGCCTTTGTACCCCCACCATGAGGCTGTTGTGTGCGTGGTTCTGCACCCGTGTCCTCACCTCCCTGGCGTGGGCCGGCGCGGGGGCTGCGCTGTGCGGCGTGGGGGTGCGTGGGAAGTGCTGAAGGGGCTGGTTTCTGGTTTATGGGGGGTGCGGGGGCTGCGAGCGGGGGGTGTGTGTGTGTTGGAAGGGGATGATGCTCCCCTTGGCGCAGGGGTTGGGGTGCGTGTTCTGGGGTGCTGGGGGGTGCGTTTGTCCCCAGCCGTGGGTCACACGTGTCGGGGTCATCTGTGAAGAGCTCTGACCTGCCCGCAGGCCCCCGCTGCTGCCCGCAGCCGGACGGATGGCGGCCGCCTCAGCGCCGGCCCGCGGTGAACTGCCGGCAGCGGCCGCGCCGAGGGCCGGCTGAGGACAGGCCTCTGTGCCGCTGGGATCCTCCCTCGCTCCGGGCACGGCCGCGTTCCGCCTCGCCGCCGTCATGAACGGGCTGTCCGTCAGCCAGCTCTGCTGCCTCTTCTGCTGCCCGCCCTGCCCCAGCCGCATCGCCGCCAAGCTGGCCTTCCTGCCGCCGGAGCCCACCTACGCCGTGGTGCCCGAGCCGGAGCCCGTGGGCAGCACCAGCACCAGCTCCCTGCGCGGCGGTGCCGCGGGCCGCTGGAAGCTGCACTTGAAGGACCGGGCGGATTTCCAGTACTCCCAGCGGGAGCTGGACAACATCGAGGTGTTCGTCACCAAAAGCAGCCGAGGGAACCGTGTCGGCTGCATGTACGTCCGCTGCGTGCCCGGCGCCAGGTGAGTTGCCCGCGGGCGGGTGGACCCTCCTGCTGGGCTGGCGGCCACGGTGCCGTCCTGTCCCCTCCCCTCCCTCAGCCGAGTGCCACCTCCCTGTCCCAGCCTGACCTGGCGCTCGCTGCCGCCACGGCTGTGCCGCGGGGTTTGCAGGGATCGTGGGGCGGCGAGCTCGGCTCCCAGGACCGGTCTGGCTTGTGGCTGCAGCCGGGAACCGGGTTAAATAGGGAGCAGAGACAAAGCCGAAGGCTGTGGGGATGTGGGGATTGCCCCGGCTGTCCCACAGATCCCCCCGACGTCACACCAGGATGTAACACCCCAGTTGTGAACCAAACATCTGTGCGAGGCTCTTGGTGAGCACCGGGGCTCTGTGCCGGCCGCTTGTCCTTGTCCCCGGTCCCGTGGTGACCATGGGGATGGCCCTGTGCTGGCCAGGAGACACCCGCGATGAACTCGGTCTGCATATCTAATGTTATTTCCTGGTGCATTTGATTCCTCAAGCACGATGGGAGTGAAAGCCAGGGGGAGTTTAGGCACAACCCGCTGCTGGTCGCTGCTGTGGGTCCATGACTGGGAAACAGGACGAGGGCGCTGGGGTGTGGGACAGAGACCCCCGACCTGTGTCTGGGTGCGCGGGGACAGGAGGGGACTGGGCGGCTGTTCTCTGAGCTGGTGACACAGTGGGGGGGTTCACGTCACGCCTCCCTCCCTCCGGCAGAATAGAGCCAAGCTTCCATCGATGCGCTATTAGTGTTAATTTTTATGATTAACGTTGTTTTTCCCCTTATGGTGGAAATTTCTTGTGCCTTGTCACTCCCACAATTCACTTCTCTCCCAGCGTCTGGTGTCTTGCCAGACTCAGGGGAGAAAAAAACCCGCTGTCAGAATTCTTACTTAAAATCCCCATTGGGCAAACAGCTTTTTACCAAAAATAGACTAAAAAACTCGAACAGAATCATACAGCCTTTGGGCTGCCCGTATCTGCTGGGCGCGAGCCCCCGGCCCGGGTGGTGACGGGGCTCTGGTTGTCCCTGGGGTTGGACCGGGGTGTCGCGGGGAGGTGGCCAGAGGGTTGTCTGCCCTGCCCTGGCGCAGCGGTCCCCGAGCCGCCGGTGGGGCTGGGCAGCGCGGCGGCACCGCGGCCGAGTCCCTGTGAACCCACCGTGCCCATCTCCCGGTGCTGCAGGTACACGGTGCTCTTCTCGCACGGCAACGCCGTGGACCTGGGGCAGATGAGCAGCTTCTACATCGGGCTGGGCACCCGCATCAACTGCAACATCTTCTCCTACGACTACTCGGGCTACGGCGTGAGCACGGGCAAGCCCTCGGAGAGGAACCTCTACTCCGACATTGACGCCGCGTGGCAGGCGCTGCGGACGCGGTGAGCGGGGCGGGAGGGAGGTCCAGGAAAACCCCTGCAAACAGGAAATATCCAGAGAGGGAACCCGGGGCCGCTCGGAATGGGAAGGGGCGGCCGGGAAGCAGCTGCAGGAGGAGCAGGGGGCCAGGGGAGCCACGGGGTGTGACTTGTTTGGGGACGCTGGCACAAGCTGTGCTCCTGGTTGGGCTGTTCCCCTGGCTGTGGCCAGAGCAGGATGACCCCCTGGGCCATGTGGCGCTGGTGCTTGGGTGCTGAGCTGCCTTCTCCTTCCCCAGGTACGGGATCAGCCCCGAGAACATTATTTTATATGGACAAAGCATCGGCACAGTGCCCACGGTTGACCTGGCCTCCCGCTACGAGTGCGCTGCCATCGTGCTCCACTCCCCGCTCACCTCCGGCATGAGAGTCGCCTTCCCCGAGACCAAGAAGACCTACTGGTTCGATGCCTTCCCCAAGTGAGTGGCCTGAGAAGGGAGCGGGGACAGGGCGTGGCTCTGCAGGGACGGCGCCAGCTCAGCCCTGTCCTGGACGCCAGCCCTGGCCACGAAGAAGGGTTGTGGGGACAACTAGACCCGTTGCCCATGACAGGCTTAAACGTGTCCATCTGCATCCTCCTGCCTTGTGTTTGGTCACCTCTGGGGAATCATAAATCCCCCCGGGGTCACCGTGTCCCCTCCTGAGGTCTGTGCCATGTGTGCACCCCATGTCCCCTGATGGTGTCACCCCCTGGCCATCCTGACCCAGTGTGCCATTAGCTTTGGGGCTGTGCCACCGGCCCCTTCTCAGGGGGTCCCTGGGACCCCTCTTTCCCCAGAGGGAAATTTATTGGGCTTCTTTCCCCCACTGCAGAGGGCAGGGGCAGCGCTGAGGGGGACAAGCTCTTGCTTCGCCTGTTCCTTGCAGCCAGGCCGGTGGGCCCTGAGGGACAGTCCCCAGGGACGGTCCCGAGGCGGAAGCCGTGGCTGGGAGCACCAGCCCACGCTCTGTGTCCCGATGGCCTCGCGCGGCCTTTGGGGCCGGGCTGAGAACAGCTGAGCTTCCACTCCTCAAAGCCCGGCCCAGCTGATCCCAGCTCGGGGAGGGCCTGGGCTCACACTGTCCTGCCGGGTTCCCCGGGGCCATTGTTACCACTGGCTGGTCCTCGTCTGTCACGCCGGGGGAGGTGTTGTCCTGGAGCTCGTCCTTGGCGAAGCTCCCTGTCCCCAAGCTCTGCTGTGATCAAAGAGCGTTCCCAGACCCTCTCCCCGAGGGGCTGTGATTCGGGGAGCAGGAGGAATGGGGGTGCCTCGGTCCCTATACTCACCCCTTCCTCTCCTCTCTCCCCCACCCACCTTCTTGGCAGCATCGAGAAGATCTCCAAAATCACCTCTCCTGTCCTCATCATCCACGGCACGGAGGACGAAGTCATCGACTTCTCCCATGGCCTGGCGCTCTTCGAACGCTGCCCCAAGGCCGTGGAGCCGCTGTGGGTGGACGGGGCCGGGCACAATGACATTGAACTCTACAGCCAGTACCTCGAGCGCCTTCGGAAGTTCATCTCCCAGGAGCTGGCCAGCCAACGCAACTAGCGGGGGGTCGGGCAGGGGCTTTCCGCTCATGTCTCCGCTTCTCCCGGTGTCTCTCCCCGGTCTCTGCTGCTGGAGGTGCAGCGAGTTTGTGCAGCCTCAGCCCCAGGCTCAGCAGAGGGCAGGAGGCCGTGGAGCGACCGGTGCGTTTCCTCTTGGCCATGGCACAACTGTCCCCCCCAATCGCGGTGTCGGCCCCGGCGCTGCCGGCACCACCGGCCAGGCTGGCAAGAGATGGCAGCTCCCTCCTTCCCCCCTCCCCAGAAAGACGAGAGCCCACCCTCTTGATGGCGAATCCTTGGCTTCGGACGTGCCCTCGTCCCCTCTCCTAAACCAGCGAAGCCCGGAATTCCCCCCAGCTGCTCTGACTACAGCAATAAGGCGAGTTGGAGGGGGCTGGGGGTCCGCCCCGCTCCCCGGCAGCGCTGTGGGGCAGGACAGAGGTGGCGGTTCCTGCTCCGCACGGAGCTTTCCCGGGAGCGGCTCTGGCGGCTGCGGGTGCCTGGTGGTTGTCCCGTGGCTCAGGCAGAGCCGCGTCCCCAAGGGGAGTTTGGGGATACGCGGAGGAGCTGCCCCCGTCCCACCCCCAGCCCGGCCCTGCTCGGCCTCCTCAGAGCCCCCGTGTTCAGGTCACCCCTGGAAACGTCCTCCGTGCCGCTCGCTCGGGACACGGGGCGAGGAAGCCGAGCACCCAATAAAGAGCAGCGGTTGAACGTTTTGCCCGTGTGTGCCCTGTCCCTGCCGCCCGGCCCGGGGGCACCAGCCCCAGCCCTGTTGGCATCCGGCCCCTCAGCTGAGCGGCGCTTGGCCGGGTCCCCGGCGCTTGTCGCCCTCGGGGATGGGGCAGCCGCGGCGCCAGCACATGGGGAAGGAGCTGTTGGTCCCCCGGGGACACGGCTGCAGAGGTCTGTCCCTCCCGATCGGAGGGACAAAGCCCCCGCTGCCCCTTCCCAGGCCCGTGGGGACCCTCGTGGGGCTCCCAGGCGCTGATCCCCGCTCTGTGTCCCTGTCGCCCCTGTGTCGCCTCCTCCCCGGCGCGAGGCTGGGGGGCCCGGTGGCTCATGTGAGGAGCGATAATCTCCTTAGGCGGCTCCGGGGGGGCTCGGGGGCCTCGTGCTGGGGTCTGGCTGTGGCCCCACAATCAGAACCCTCCAACGCACCTATTGTTTGGGGCTGGGGGCCACGGGGGAGCCGAGGTGGGGGCACGGGACCCCCTGCTTCCCACACACCCCTCACCTCCCCCCAGGTGCTCCAGCTGGGGAGCGGGGACCCTTCCTTGGGAGGATTTGGGTGTGGGGGCTCTTGGTGTTCTCCCCATTTTCCGGGGGGCGTTTGGATGTCTGGCCTCTCCCTGAGCATCCCCCCAGCCCTCCCCCCAAATCCTGGGTGATTTTAGAGCTTTTAGGTGATTTTAGAGCCTTTATCTCCCACGTGCGCTGCCAGCCGAAGTCACCGCGGTCACCCAGCTCCGCTCCCCCCGGCCCAGATTAGCGAGGCCGGAGCAGCCCCCAACACCCTAATCCCGGCACAGAGACGTTTTGTTTGCACCGAGGGGCATTTTTATCCTCTTACTGCTGCCTGTTTCCTGTTGAGCTGCGGATGCTTTATCTGCGTCGCGGGCGGGACGTCTCGGAGCTGGTGGTTGGGTTCAGGGAATGGCGGGGCCGCTGCAGTTTGTGTTTACTGTGCCTGAGTTTAAAAAAAAGCCTGCTCCCCAGAATTTAGACTGAGCTCGGGTACGTGAGCCGGGCGCCTCCGGACGGTGCCCCCGCGCCGGGAGCGCTGCCGGGAGGGCTGTGCCCCGTCCCCGTCAGGGACTGGGGCTGTTCGGTCTGGATCCTTTGCTGCTCCCAGCCCGGGGGCTCAGGCTCCGTCCCTGCGGGCGGGGGCAGCTGGAGCGAGGACGGAGAAGCACCGACCCCGACGAGAGCTGCAGGGTCCCCAAAACGCACGAGCCAGACCTGACCCGGGGGGCCCGTGCACACAGTCGGTGTCCCCTCGGTCCCCATCCCCCCTCCCCTGGGTCCCCATCTGTGGGGCCACGTGGGACCGGCATGGCACTTGTGTCCCCACTGTCAGTGCGTGTCTGCATTTTTGTGTGTGTGTCTGTGTGTGTCTGCGTGTCTATTCCATGTGCATCTGCGTGTATCTCTGTGTCTGTACCTGTGTTTGTGTGTATTCACATGTACCTGTGTGTGTCTGCGCGTTTCTGTGTGTGTGTGTGCGTCTGTGTGTGTGTGCGTCTGTGTGTGTGTGCGTGTCTGTGTGTGTGTCTGTGTCTCTGTGCGTGTGTCTGTGTGCGTGTCTGTGTGTGTGTATGTCTGCATGTGTCTGTGTGCACCCGCGTGTGCCCGTGTCTGTTTGCGTGTACCGGTGTGTACCTGCACGTGTTTGCGTGTACTCGCGTGTATCCGCGTGTGCCTGCGTGTAAAGGCAGCACAAGGGGACAAGTGGATGTCAGGGACCGCAGAGGGGACACCGGCAGAGCCGCGACGTGGGTCCGGCCGGGCCCGGGGGACGCTGAGCTCACCGGGTGACCAGCCAAGAGGGGTTTAAGTCCCTTTTGGGGCATAAATGAGGCTTTTGATGAGCGGGGCCTGTGTGCCGCAGTCATGAGACCCCGTTCACAGGCCGAGCTCAGTCATGGGATCCAGGAAAACTGAATTAAACTGTCTTAAGGAGCTTTTTTCTGAGCTCTGTGCTGGTTTTCCACGTGCTCGTCATATGAACAGAGATGGTATAAAAGGGCAGAGGGGAAGGAGCCCGTTGGTGGTCGGGCCGGGAGAGGGATGCGGGTGGGGGGCAAAGATGGACGGGACGGGACGGGCAGAGCGGAGGATGCGCTGGAGCAGGTGAGCGGGGCAGCGCCGGGGGCCGGATGGGGACAGGGGGACACGGGGACAGCGGGGGCGGGGGGAGCAGGGTGGGCGGCGGGATGGACCCATCCAGACGGGTGCTGTGCATGCCCTGGCACAGCTGTGCACACGCGTGTCCATGTGCGCACGTGTGGATGTGCACACACACCTGTGCCCCTTTTTGGTGCCGAACGCTGCAGCTTTGCGCCCCCAAACCCACATGCTCACCGACCTTGCTTCCCTGAAAATAAGACCTACCCTGAAAATAAGCCCCGGCATGATTTTTCAGGGTTTCTGAGGATGCTCAGAATATAAGCCCTACTCTGAAAATAAGCCCTAGCTACAGTTCCTTAAAAAAGTCAATTTACATAGTGTCCAGGCAGCGATCCGTGTGAAAAAGTGAGCACCTTCTGGAGCAAAAGTTCTATCAGTCCCTGTTTAATTTTCAGGGAATCAGGTACAATCCCCGGAAGAAGCCGCAACTGCCCGAGCGCGGTCCTGCTCGCACCCGCCACCCCAGACGGTCCTGGGGCCGGGGGTCGCACTGGGGGTCACTCCGGGGGTCGCACCGGGGGGTCACTCCGGGGGTTGCACCGGGGGTCCCTGGGCTGGTTTTCACCTCGGGTTGGGCCCCCAGCGCCCTCCCCTCCCGGCTCACGTCTCTCGTCCACAGGCCGCCCGGCGGGAGGAGAGGGCCCGCGGCCCCTGCCCCCTGTGAGCTTCCCTTTGTCATCCTATGCCTGAGCCATGGCCGAGGCTGGGACGGTGAAGGGAGGCCCACGGGCTGCCACAGCCCCGATGCCACGGCGCCGGGACAGCACCTGCGGGACCAGCACCCGGGGCCCTGGGGAGCAGCCTTGGGGGGCTGGAGCACCCTGGGGGGCTTGGGAGCATTCTTGGGACCTGGAGCATCCCCTTAGGGGGCTGTGGGCACGCTCGGAGGGCCAGAGCATCCCCTTGGGTGGCTGGGAGCATCCTGGGGGGCTGGAGAATCCTGGGGGGCTGGAGCATCCTGGGGGACTGGGAGCATCCTGGGGGGCTGGAGCATCCTGGGGGACTGGGAGCATCCTGGGGGGCTGGAGCATCCTGGGGGACTGGGAGCATCCTGGGGGGCTGGAGCATCCTCCCGGGCTGCTGACACCCCGCAGGCCGGGGCTAGGACACAGCGGCCGGGTCGTCGCCCCAGGATGTCGGAGGGGTTTCGGGGGTCATGGAGCACCCCTGGCCATGGGGGCTGGGGGGCAAGCGGGGACAGCAGGGATGGGAAGGGCCTCCCACGGGACGTGGACCACGGGTGGGGGTGCCAGGGGGCACCACCCCTGCGCCGAACAGCCCCCCAGGCGAAGAGACGAGCCCGCGCGGGGACGTTCCGGCGGCGCAGGGGGAGTCCCTGTTCCCACCCCCCAAACTCCCGGCTGGAACCTCGTGCGGGGACAGCGGGGACAGCGGGGACATCAAGACGCTCCACGGCCGCAGAGGAGACCCGGACGCCCGCCGCGGGGCCAGGAGCTGCCTCGGGGCGCCGTTGCAGCGGTGTGACCCGGGCAGCCGGAGCGCGCCCTGCCGGGCCGGACGCTCCGCACACCAGCGTCGGGCTGCCTTCCCTTTTTAGTTTTGGCTTTTTCCCCCCCAGACGTGCCAATTTCAGGCGATTTTTCCACGTGGGTCCTCCAGATGTGGGCAGAAATGGTTTATTTGATATTATTTTATTTTACCAGCTTGTGAGTTTCGTAGGTGTAGGGCGAGAATCACAAGGAAGGGAAATAACGTTCAACGTGTCTGCACGTGTGGTATTTCCAGAGCTCTGTCTGTTACAGCTGAAGTTACATGAAATAGATTTATCTATATAATAAAGGTAAAGATGCTCTATTTTTCCAGGCGGGGAAAGAGCAGCTCCCTTGGCCGGCACGCGCGGGAGCAGCCGGTGCCCGTGGCGTCCGGCCGGGGGGACGGTTTCCCGGGGCCTCCAGCTTGTTAAAGCTCTGCACCGATCACTCGGTTTCCGGGGCCGGCGGCTGCTGGGGCGTCGCTGTCCGTCCCCAGGGCCGCGGGCACCGCGGGGCGGCGGGCGGGGGGCGGCGGGGTCTGGTGCCCTCTCTGAAAATAAAGTGGGTTTTTTAAGACTACTGTGAAACGTGACTTTGTGGTCTTGCCTTGGGCACAAGGACGGCTCTCCTCGTGCTCCGCCATCTCGCTGGCTCCCCGCGCTGCCCCAGCGCCCCCACCTCTCCTTTCACAAGCGATGGTTTCCCAGATCAGCTCTTCTCTCTGGGCTGGGGCTTCTGGCTCCATTTAATGAGGTTTCTCCTTGGAGCGCTTGGGAGCTTGGAGCCAGGGGGGTCGGGCTCTGCTCCCCAGGAACAAGCGCCAGGAGCAGAGGAAACGGCCTCAAGTTGCGCCAGGGGAGGGTGAGGTTGGATGTGGGAACAATTTCTTCCTCAAAGGGCTGTGGGGCATTGGAACAGGCTGCCCAGGGCAGTGCTGGAGTCACCAGCCCTGGAGGGCTGGACAGACGGACAGGAGGTTCTCAGGACATGGGGCAGGAACGGGGTGGGTTGTGGTTGGACTCCATGATCTTGAGGAGCTTTTCCAGCCAAAACGATTCTGTGATTCCGTGACACTCGACGCCGTCGGCTGCAAACTGTCGCAGGCCCCTTGTGCCTCAGGCAATGGGTGACCGGCCTCCAGCCCCGAGGGTTTATCGCCCTGCGGCCGCGACCCCCGGGACCGCCGCAGCCCGTCCTGAGGGAGCGCCCCGCGCCCCGAGCCGCGCGCCCCGAGCCCCGCTGCCCCAGCCCCGCTGCCCCAGCCCCGCGCCCCGAGCCCGGGGGATGACGGCGGGAGCAGCGGGGCGGCCCCGCCCGGCGCTCTGACCGCGGGCGCCCCCCCGCGGCCGCCATGTCCTCACCCACCGCCCGCCCCCTCAGCCCCGCCCCGCGCTCCGCTCAGGCGCGCGGCGGGCAGCCCTGTGCGGGCAGCGGCGTCTCGCGGGGGCCTCGCCGCCGCGCCTGGCGGTTCCAAGATGGCGGCGGCGCCGGCGGAGTGAGGCGGAGTGAGGCGGGAGCCGCCCGCGTCTCCTCTCCCCTTTCCCCGCGTCCCCGGCCCCGCTCCCCGCCCCGCAGCCGGCGGGATGCTGAGATCCACCGGTTACTTCCGCGGCATCGACTGCCCCTTCCTCACCGGCGGGGGCCCGGGCGGGGGCCTGCCGTGCCGCAGGCCCTACTGCCACTTCCGGCACCCCCCGGTGGCGGCGGCGGCGGCAGCGCGGTGCGGAGCGTCCGGCGGGCCCGGCGCGGGGGCCGCGCTCGGCCACGGCGCAGGTACGGCCCGGAGCCTCCTCCCCTCCCCCGGCTCTCCCATCCCCGGGTGTGGCCGTTCCCGCTGCCCCCGGCGCGGCCGGCCCGTGTCCCTCCTCCTCACGCCTGCCCGCCCTTCGGGGCCCCAGCGTGCTTCGGACTGCAAGTCCCGTTGCTCCCGGGGCTGCGGTGTTGCCCCCAGCCCCTCTGCGGTGGGATGAGCCCACTGGGGCTGTCAGTGATGCTTAGCTTAGTAAGTGCCTGAAATCTATGACCTTTATTGGTATTGTTCTGTTGTTCATTGCTGAGTTTCGGTATCGTCGGCATCATCCAGGTGGGGCAGGGGGGTCCCTCTCACACTGAGCTCGTGTTTGCTCGTGCTCAGCCCTGCCTGGGTTCCAGGCCCGTGGTTGTCACCTCTTGTCTCTAAAGCAGGGTCTGAAGGGCGAGACGGGTGTTTCCTCGTCACTGTCGTCGTTTGGGTCCCTCGGTTGTTGTCTGATGCGGAGGCTGTGGACCGGCAGCTCGGCGCTCATCCCTTTCTTTGTCCCTCCAGGCACCCCAGCTCACGTGCGGTGAGGTGTCAGAGCGCCTTTGAACCTCTGCTGGGAGCTGCGGAGCCACCAGAGCCCGTCAGGAGGTGCCTGGTTCTGCAGGCGACGCGTCCCCTCCCCGGGAGGGACCTGAGCAAGTCTGGAGCGCTGCCAGGGTTCTCACATGAAGCCTGGCCGCAAAACAGATAGGGAGCTGTTGTTCTCCACTCTCCCAGCAGCTCTTGTCCTTTTACTTACGTTATTTGCTGATCTGCTTGTTTTACTTGGAGAGAAAAGCCTTCATTCTTTTCCCAAGTAGAATGCTGCTCGCTTTCTTTTTGCTAAAGCTGCGTTTAGCTGTGCCTGCTGGGCTGCGTGGTCTCCGACCTGAAGCAGAAGCCGTCAAAGCACAACTTGTCGTGCTGCCTCTCGCCCCCGCTGGTTCCGCGCCTGCTCCCCGCCCCTTTCCCAGATTTTTGGCACCTAAGCCATGGCACAACCGTCATAACCAAGGATCCGTGAATTCTGCCTCAGCTTGGTGTTGGGCTTCAGCTATTTATTTTAGTGATTATTTCGATTGAGAAATGGGAAATGAGTGATGAATCTGCTGTAAGATGCTGAATTTTCGAAAGATCTTCAGCAGGGTTCTAATTTCTGTAGAAAACAGAAGATGCTTTTGCAGTAATTGTTGGAGTTGTGCTGGGCTTAGTCCCATCTGGAGGGTCCCGGCTGAAGCGCTCCGGTGTTTTCCTCTGTCCGAAGCTGGTCTAGGATGGATTTAAGACTTACACTAGAGGGTGTAGTTCAGCAACCATCCTCCTGAGCGCAGGTTCTCGATCCAGCGCAAGTTCCTCCCTGTCGGTGGAACTGCCTGTCTTGCTCTGAAGTTGCCTCAAAACAGCGCACTAGGGCATATTTGACCCATTTAATCATGTTACTCGATAAATAATTTTTAAAAGCATTTATTTTTTTTGCCAGAGCAGGTGGGTCCCACACCAAGAGCTGCAGTGCGGATCCGTGCTTTGGGATAGCGCCTAGAAAACAGGACGACATCTGAAGAATCCACTTGCTAATTATATTGATTCAAGGCTGATGTGGCTTTGATGTTTTTGGGTCGTGGCAGGACTGGCAGTAACCACAGAAACTTCTTCTGTAGCCTTGAAAGTAGCTTTTGCAACCTGGGGAGTGGGGGAAGAGGCCGTGGGCGCGTCGGACGGGGCAGCGAGGGGGGGACGAGGGCGGTCAGTGGACGCAGCCCCGTTCCCTCATCCAGGCTTCCCCACACGGTCGTAACAGATGGTTCTCATTTGTCACACAGTCTCTCGTGGTCCCAGCGGCTGGGGCGCAGTGGTGAGAGCGCTCCGTGCCTCTGAGGGCATCGGCGGCAGCAGGAAAACGGAGTTTTCCTCTGTTTGCTGCTGTTTGCATGTGGCTGCAATTCTCTTCTCTTCCTCTCCAAGGGTAATTCATTAAATACAAACTTTTAGGGTGAGGAGGGCAGCGCTGTGATGTGTCTGGTCCGCAGGGCATGTTTGACCCTGTCTTATTTTCAGGGAAACAAGGTGTCTGCCTGTGGAAGAGCGTGGCAGCCTGGGGGCCTGCAGGAGTTCAGCGCTGGCTGAGAGCTGAGCGAGGCTGCGGGGTGACGGGTGACGGCTGCGGGGTGACGGGGTGATGGCGTTGGGGTGATGGCGTTGGGGTGATGGCTGCGGGGTGCTGGCATTGGGGTGCTGGCATTGGGGTGACGGCTGCGTGCTGATATCTTGCACCGCTGTGGTGGTTTCCACGGCAGAGCTGGAGGGCCGAGAGACGGGACGTGAGCCCGTGCGCGACTGGGAATTCGGAGATTGTGAATTCTAATCCTGACTCGGCTGAAGTGCTTTTCCATCTGCAAAATGACTCAAACCCGCCCGCTTCGGAGCGGGATGAAAAGATTATTGAATGCGTGTGAAGTGCTTTGAAAGCGCGCGGCGTAAGTGGGAGGGAAGAACTGCCTTCGGTCCTAAAAGCGTCTCTTCAAGGGCTGGAGAGGAGGAAAGTAGGTCTCTCTTTAAAGTCTGGGTCTTGAGTGTGCTGAAAGACATAAAAGAAGCATAAAACATCTCTTCACAAATATCTTAGGGAAACCAGCCCTCTGGTTGCTGGTCTCGACAGCCGCCGTCAGGAGATGCTGGAGAGGTGGATGTTCCTTGAAGCCTGAGCAGAAAGTCGTGTCCGGGTCTGGAGGCCTCGGCTCCTCTTTGTCTGCTGGTTTTAGTGTGGGGTGGGCAGAACAAGCCTGTCAGCGCCTGCCTTGAAATGCTCCGTCCTGGAGCGGTTTTCGGCACTTCTCCGGCGTGGTCCAAAGCTCGCGGAGCAGTTTCCTCAGTGTGCAGCTTTTCTGTTTGGACAGACAGGGCTTTAGAGATTAGATCTAGGTTGTATCTTTGAAAGTAAGCGGCTGTAACGCTGTTTGGCTCCTGGTTGCCCAGCTCAGGTGCAGATAAACCCTCGGGTTTATCTCCCCAGCTTCACCTCAGCTGGTGCTGTTGCTGATGCAGGAAACCACCTCTCCCTTCTGCAAATCTTCAACCAAAAAGCAACCGCATGGGATGGCTGTGGCTTGTATATAAAGCGCTGTGCAAAGTGATATTTGGTAAAACGTAAAGCGGTTCTTTAAATGTTCAAACCCAACTTGAATCATCGTCAGCCCGTGTGTCGCCGTTAAATCGAGGCTGATGTCCTCGCCGGTCGGGTTCCTCCTTCAGCACGTTGCGCGTTAAACTCAGCCCTGTCTTGCGGGAGCAGCATCTTCACCGTTTGGGATCTGCCGTGTAGGATGGCGTTGCAGTGCAGGTTCACGCCATGCGTAGGAGGGATGGAAAAACGTCTCTAACAGCTGCGTTTTCCTTTCCTGTAGCTTCTTGTAGGAAAGAGCTTTCATTACTGTATTTGCTACAGGCAAATGGAATGAGCAGAAGTGGAAACTTATGAACTGCCTTCAGTATTTCTTCACCGAGAGAGGAAGTCGGGCGGTTCGGTGTCAGGAGCTCTGGTCCCTCAAGTGCACGTGGGGGACGTTGCTGAGGTTGCTCTTTTTTTCCACGTTTGTGTTTAGGGCAGTAATTACCAAAATCTCGCCTGTGGATTTTTTTTTAACTGGGTTTTGAAATGAAGAATAGAAAAGCCGCTTGGCGGTGAGGTCAGGACGCGTCTCTCATGTAGACCGGCGTGGGGGATTTGTGGTTCAGCCGAGCTGGCCGTTAGGCGGGTTCCTGTGGGCGGGCGGCAGCTCTCGGTGTCTGTGCCGGGACGTCAGCGTGGGCTGCCCCGACGCTTCCCGCTTCTGGTCTGCGAGTGACGGGGCAAGAGCAAACAGCCTCAGGTTGCGCCAGGGGAGGTTCAGGTTGGATAGTAGGAGCAATTTCTTCTCGGGAAGGAAGGGCTGTTGGGCATTGGAGATGAGGTTCTCAGGACATGGGCAGTGCCAGGGCTGGGCTTTGGTTGGACTCGATGAGCTTGAGCGGCTTTTCCAGCCCGAGTGGCTCTGTGGTTTGCTGCGGGCAGACAGCCCTGAGCCCGCGTGTGGCTCTTCCCCGCTCCGGTTTCAGACGTGGAAAGCAGGAGGTGGGAGCCAGTCTGCCAAGCCAGGAGGGTTTGCAAGGCTAAGGGTGCAGCAGCTGCCCTGTGCTGGCGTGCGAGCTCCTCTCCCCTGCCGGAGCCCTTTAATGAATTTCTGACGTGATGTTTAGGCGCTCCTCTGGTTTTTCCCCTCCAGCTGAACAGCGCAGTGCTGCGTTCGCGCTGGGGGAGCGTGCGGCACGCTTCCCCAGTCCTGGCTTCCCCGCCGCGGGCCCCCGGCCGGGTGGGGCGGTTGGAGGCGCCGGGGCGGCGATGGGCTCACGGAGCCCGGCGAGGGCTGCAGAGCTGGGGGCCGGGCTGCAGCGGAACCCCTTGGCGCAGCCCCGGGATTGCCGCTGGGGCAGCCACCGAGCTTGCCGAGCTCTCTTGGCTCAAATTAAAAAGCAACTTTTACTCTTGGAGTGGGGAAGGTGCGATGTCAAAAAGCTCCCCAAGATGATTGTAATAGCTCTAGGAAGGAATGAAACAGTCAAAAAGCCCCTGCAAGCACTTGAGTAAAACCCAGGGAGTAAATGAGGGTGAAGGCGGGACTTTGGGTTGGTTAAGTCCTGCCCTAATTATCTGTGCAGCCCAGAAAGTGCTGTGTCAGCACACGGTCAGCGTGTGCCATGAGCCTGTGCCGGAGCCTCTTCGCTCTACCAAGCAAATATCCAAAGCCTCAAGTAGAGCATGAACAAATATCTGCAATATTTATTAACCGCGGGGAGCTCAGGTAATTCTTTGAAGTTGTGTTTTGCGTGGGCTGCGGCGCAGGGAGGGAAGCGCCTTCTCCAGAGAGGCTTCACGCGTCAGCCCTTCCCTTCCCTTCCCTTCCCTTCCCTCTGCTCCTCGGGGCCGTGTCGTCTCTGAAACGCACGCGCGTGCAGAATCTCAGCTCTGCTTTGGAGGGCTTAGGTGCACAAGGGCTTCATTAAAGAGGATCCGTGCTGAGAACTGGGGCCGTGTTGGGTTTGCTGGTTCAGAGCCTGTGGAGCTGCAGGTGTCTGAGTGGCAAAGCATTAACTCCAGCTTCGGAGTTCACTAAAGCCGGACAGGTTTTAAAACCAGTTCTAAGTTTTGTTTTAGTCATTCGTAAGTCACAGCTGGAGTTTTAAAATGTAATGTAGCTTGAAAGTTACTTTTCATAAGCTTTAAATTTTGTTTTTCAAAATGTCCAGCTGTGACTATTGAAATACTTGAACACTTTTAAAATGGGAATTCTCCACCCGAAACAGTTAAGCACACGGGCCAGGTGCTGAGGAGATAGAGAGGTTATCTGAGCAAGCCGGGGAGGGGCTGGAGCGTGGGGAGCGCCCGTGCGGGTGGCCGTGCTGGCACAGTGACCGTGCACGGCGGCGCTCGGCGGAGAGGAGAGAAGACAACGCGACACTGGAAGCGTTTCCTTCCTTCTTCTGCTCCTTTGAAGTGACACCTTGCTCTATTGATGCAGTTGTGGAGCGGCTCCTTAGTTTTACCAAACGCTTGTGCAGGAGATGTGGACGTGTTTTCTGGTCTTTTTCTTTGAGACAGAAAAAATAATCTGTGGTAATTTTTTCTGTTTTCCAAGCTGAATTTCAGCTTTCCTATATTGAGGAATAACTTTAATGCTAAAATGAGAGACGGAATAGAATGGTCTCCAAACATTCACTACCCAGGCTAGTGTATCATTGATTCTAGAGCGGCGAGGCGCCCTCCAGCCTGTGCGGTGCCGGGCTGTGGGGCTGGGGGGCAGTTGTGGTGTTTGGGGTACCAGCCCTTGCTCCCTGCCCCTCTCCTGCCGAACACACCAGTTTCTCACGTTCCTTCCCGGGTTAGGGGAGAAACACCTCAATGGTGTGATTTCCTCCTAGGAAAACAGGACGTTTATCACAGATCTTCCCACGTGTCTGATGTTCTTTTCCAACGCTGTTGCTTTAGCGCCGGAGCGGAGGGGGCTGTAATGACAGCGGCGACACAGGAGTGTAAATGACGGCTTTGCCTGGGCCGGACTGTCCCGCTCTGCTTTGGCCTCCCCAGGTTTGACTGGTGCCCGGTGTGCGGCAGTGACAGTCCCAGACGCGCTCCAGGACCCTGCGGGGTTCCCAGGGGGTGTAGCCGCCACATCTAATGGGCTTGAGGACCTTTCAGACGCCTCTTCTGCTGCGCCGGGGCAGAACCGCGCGGGTTGTGTTGTCTCAAAGCCGGGACGCTGCTTTGGGGGATTTGCCCGAGCACGCCGTGGGCAGAGTGCGGCTCCTCCTCGAAGGCGTCGGTCCCCGGCAGCGCCGTGGGCTGGGGCGGCGTGTCCCGCGGGGGCTGCTCCCTGCTGGCCGGCGCCCGCTCGGGCAGGTCGCTCACCGCGGGCTCGGCTGAGCTGAGAGAGCGGCCTGTGGCTCGTGGGAGGACGACGCGTGGCTGCTGCTGTCCCTCGGTGTGACCCACCCCCCTTATGCTGCTTGTGACACCCCGGTCAACCGCCTCAACCCACCGAGATGTTCCTTGGTGGCACCGGGCACAGCAACACCTGGTGAAACCCTTTGCCACCGCAGGTTTAAAAATACTGCAGACCGGAGGAGACTCCACACTGGTCGGACGGTTTCAGCTTTGCTAATTTGAGACTTTCTTTTCTCGGATTTACTTCTTTTTTCCGCTGCAGAAATGGCCGTGTTGGTTCGTGATGTGCTCTGCGTGGCAATAATCTCTCTGGTGGAGTGAGAAACGCAAAGAGTGGGGGCGTGGGGAGAGCCCGCGTGGGCCAGTCTGCCTGTAGTGCCTCTCAGACCTTGCTTCCGCTTTGTTCTTAAACCACGAGGTTATCTGTGCTTTTAATACTTAGTTGTATTAATTCAAATTTGTGTTTAGAAAGAGAAAGAGCATAAAAGAAATCATGAGGACTAGGGTTATATTTAAGGTGGACAAAACAGTTTTCTTAGCTCCTCTTGCCTGCCCTCCTAACCCATTTACTCTGGATAATTATTTGAAACGTACTGTTTTAAATCTCCACATTAAGTGTTTCCCAGTGGTTGGGTATCATTGTTAAGTTAATTGTGGGATGCTCGCACACGACGCCCGCACCAGACCTGCCGCTTCCTCCTGGAGAGCAGCAGAGCTCGGCCTGCCCGCGAGACCCTTCGGGACCATTTGCTCCTGCGGAGCCGCTGCCTCGTCTCTGCAGCATTGAACGAAAAGCTTGGGATAGTTTTCCAATGGCGATAATTTTTCTGTAATCGCAGAGGTTGTCCGTTTGCTAAGTGCCGCGCTTTGAACACAGGCAGGCTGTTGAGCTAACAAAGCCGTTCTGGTAATGTTGAAGTGAAACCGCCTTTTTTGTTCTTCCCCTCCAACGCGGTCTGCCACCCGGCAGCCTTCCCCTTCCCCGGGAATGCGCCGCTCCAGGTGACCCAGGGAAGTGTCTCTGGGCCGGCGCGGGCCCCTCTGCCGCCTGCCCAGCGCACCCGTCTGCGTGGAGATCCCCGTTGCCCTAAGTTGGAGCGTTTCTGATTCCCACCTCCCCTTTCTGCAGCAGCTGCTCTGGGCGACACCTGACGGGACGTGGTCGTCCTCCCTGTCCCACGTGTGTGCAAGAGCTCCCCTCCTCCTCCAGGACCTGCTGGTCCACGGCGACCACTACCCGTCATACGTTTGGGCTTTTCTGTATTTAAAGCATCCAGAGTATGGTAGGCTGTTTAAAAAAAAAAAAGACATATTTTTCTGCAGAATGATGCAGTGTCCGGTAAGTTCTGACGTCAAAGCGGCGACCGTGTGCTCCCATTGCTCACGTAGCGTCAGCCTGTGCTCGCTGCTGTTGCACAACTGGGAGGACGGGTGTGTGGAAGCGCTGCAGTGGCGCAGCTCCAGCTCCCCGCCGCGGCCCGGCGGCCCCGAACCGGCACGACCGCGACCAGGAAAGAAACAATCAGCTGTGGGGTTTGGGAGAATCTTGTTTTACGCCGCTACGTATTCTGTGCCTGATGTCTGATGTAAGTGCAGCCCGTCTGAGTATATTCTAAAATAGTTCTGGGTTAAAGAAATAATCCCCTGCGGCCCTATGTAAATTATTAATAGCTTGTTTTGTGTAGTGTTGATGTTAACTTCACCCTTTTGTGCCTCAGAAGATTTATTTGATATGTCTGAGGTACCTTAATTTATTAAAATAATTTGTACTTTAAAGACTGTCCTGGTAGTGCTTTAGTTGACAACTCCTTGTAGGACTGTGATCTCGAGCCTCATTATCTCGTGATTCTCAAAGGACAGTGTCAACCCTCGATTTTACCTCCATCCGCCGAGTTGTTTCAGTACGTGGTGCCCCTCACTTCGCTCATTTCCCTCAGCGGAGATCCGTCGTGTATGTCAGAACAGCAAAGCCGGCACGGCGCGTCTCGCAGCCGCCTTTGCACCGGGAGCGCCTGAGACGGGTGGAGCGGCTGCGGGAGCGGAGGCGGCTCCTTCGGGTCGTGCTGCCGGAGGGGTGTGTGCGGGGCCGGGGGCCCGCGCTCTGGGACACCCCAGATCCTTCCCTGGCAGCAGAACGGGGCGGGTTTGAGCTGGCGTACTTAATTTCCCTGGTTTTGGGGACGTGTATGTGTATGGCTCTCCGTATATGTTAGACCTTCCTAGCTTTTATCCGTCTGCTCGCGGTTTTGTTCTCCTGTTTGTGTTGGAAAGGCGGTTTTCCCGCTGTCCTTGAGGCAAAGAGCAGACGGTTCGTCTGGAGCAGCAGTTTCCAGACCTTTGGCCCATGAGGCCCGTGAGCAGCTCGTCAGATCTGGTGTGGCCGCACACCTGCCGCCGGCCAGAGGACGTCACCGTGGTTTAGGTGCCAAACATCTGTTCTGTGGCACAAGCACAGCTTTTGGTATTGATTTTCGGTATTGGGTTTTGATGAGAGTAGGCCTTAAAAATACCTCTTACATGTTTTTCTCTAAGGAAACCTTGACAAAATGTGAACTGGATTGCTGTCAGTAAGTTACCTTTCCCTTCTCTTTCCAGAGCGGGGCTATGATCCCTACAATCCGGAGCTGCCGCGGCCCTCGCCGGAGGATGACGCCCTGTCTGACGTTACAGATGTGGCCCCCGGTATTCTGGAGCTGGAGCTGGTCAACAAGGCCATCGAGGCCGTTAAAAACGAGGTGGAGAGAGAGCAGAAGAAGTATGAGGAGCTGCTAGAAACCACAAAGGAGTTTAGCGCTGCAGAGGCCTCCTCGCTCATTTCAGCTGCGCCCGCGTCGGCTGCCGGGACACAAAATGATTCATTTACCTCCTTAGAATACAATCCCGGTAGCTATAACTTCAATAACAACTCGGACTACAACCCCACGCCTCTCGCCGCTGCCAGCCGCTCAAGTAAATACACTTTGGATAGTTCCCGATCTAAAGGCAGCTCACTGGAGTACGTTCCCAAGGCTGTAGCGCAGAATAAAAAATACAGTAGCACTGTCACTAACAATAAATACGTGATTGACGACTCGAAGCCTTCTACAGACTTGGAATATGACCCACTGTCGAATTACTCAGCCAGGCTGTTGAGCAAAGCCGCGACAAAGGAGCCAAAGGTGTCTAAAAGGGGCAGGGTGTCCAGTTACGAGGAGTCCTACTCTCCGTCGCGGAAGAAGCTCTGTGAAGAACCCGATGACTATGACGTGTGCGCCAGGTTCTCCTCCTCCGAAGACGAGGCCGATGCAGAATACAAGCCAGCTTCTGTTAGTTCACAATCCAGAGCTGGTTCTGAAAGCGAATCGAATGATGGGTTATCCAGCAACGAGCGGAGCACCAGGATGGATGATTTTGCTTCCCAGGATAGCAAAGGAGCGGCGCCGTATGGCACGGGGGACCTTCCGAGCCCACACAAGAGTCTTGCCAAAGGCTTGTCGGACAAGAATATAAAAGGAGCAAAACTGTGTTCTGGTAAGAACGACCAGGAAACGGAAAATAAAAACAAAGACGACAAAAGCAAAAGGAAGAAATCAGATGTTAGTAAAACACCCGGCCTCGGTGACGCTGGTAAGAAGGAGAAGAGTAAAAATACAGAAAAAGACAAAGTGCTTAAGAAAGAAGAGAAAATAAAGAACAAGAATGAAGATAAAAGCTGTAAGGACAGAAGTGGCAAAGTGAAAACCGACGGCAGTGTAAAGAAACCTGAGAAACTAAAGTCAGAAAAGGCGGATGGGCTTAAGAAAGACAAATGCAAGTCCAGCAGCAGTAGTTCAGGGAAGGGCAGGAGCGAGGCCGCCAGCCGGGGCTCCGGCTCGGGGAGGCCGGGGAGCAGCAGGAACGACTCCAACGCGAAGGCAGCTGACTTGAAAAATGGGAAAGAGAGCTCTGGCCACAAACACAGAGAGAAAGGGACCAAGACTCCAGCACTGGAGGGAAAGAAGGAGAAGGTCAGTTCTGCAGACAAAGGCGATTCAAAGAAGGGTCGGAAGCAGCCGAGTTTGAGTCACGTTGACCTGTTTGGTGATGAGAGTGGGGACGATGATGACAAAGTCCGGCCTTTGCCGTCCACCTTGCCTGACGTGAGCTCGGACTCGGATGGTGACAGTTCTGGTTCGGGCTCTGAGAGCGAAAATGAAGGGACAAAGAAAGCGAAACGCTCTAAGTTGTCAAAGTCATCGGCGTCTTTCTCAACAGCCGATGACATTGATTATTCGCTCCTGGAGAAGGAGTTGGACTTGGAGTCAGATCCCATGGAAGAGTGTCTCCGGATTTTTAATGAATCTACAGATGTGAAAACTGAAGACAAGGGAAGGCTGGGGAAACAGGTAATGCTGGTTTGGGCTGCTCCGTTGGTTCTCCCATGTTTACACGTGAAAGGGTTCGGGTTCAGTTCGGTGGTGTTGAAGAGGCACGGGGGAGGCTCCAGATGGCGGAAGGATGTCGGTGCAAGTGAGTTGATGTATTTGGCACTGGACACTTTGGAGCTCCTCAAATTACTGCTGCATGTTTTAAATGCATACTGCAGATATATAATGAGGATCTCTGGATATCTTATAGGTGGAGCAAGTAAGAAATGGAGGGTGAAATTTCTTCTAAGGGGGCAAGGGGTTTCAGACTTGACATAAAAAAGGTTTCTGCCAGGGGCTGCGGGTGGTCCCGAGGATGCAAGACCCTCGTTTTCCAAGATTGAAACAGTGGAGCAAGCGTGAAAGGCTGAAAAGTGGCTGCTGGCCCTGAGCCTGTGGGACGGGGGCTGGAGCAGACAAACTCACCCTTCGTTTCTGGTGCCCGCGTTCGGCTGGCAGCGAGCGGCGCTCCAGCTGTGCGCTGCTGTCCGCCTGCACCCCACGGCTGCCGCCGCGGTGATTTTGCAGCCTCCGGAACTGGGAATTGGACTAGAAAGAGCTTTCAAAAAAAGGAAAAGGCGGCAAATTTGGCAATTCTGAGAAAACAACCTTAATCTATCAACTCTGTCTAGTGCTGTCAGTCTGACGCGGTGCAGAGGTGTCGGGGTCACCTGGGAGGCTGCGTGGGGCGGGGTGACAGAACCGGTGACAGGGATGCCAGCGGAGTTACTGACCGCAGCCATCCCATGCCCGCGAGGTAACGGAGACCCTGGGGTCCGTCGCAGCTGCCGGTACGTTCCCGGTTACACCCCGTCAGACACGCCAGGACTCCTTTGGCGTTACTGATCTGACCCGTGCAGCTGCATGGGCAAAGCCAGTTTCTCTTGGTACGGTTATTTTTGTTGTCAAAGATGGCCTCAGGGCATCGGGGCTGCTTTTCGGGTGGGGGTTGTTGGGTGGGCGAAGCGGCCATGAACAAGATGCTTCCATTCAGGCCCCTCTGTGCAGGGAGCACAGGGTGAGCCGGGATCCTCTGTAACGAAGAGCCCGACGGTTAAAGCTTTTTGCTGAACTCTGTTGCGATCTTGTCTGTTTGGAGAGAAGCCCGTGTTGCTGACACGTCAAGACCTTTTTTACACTGTATGAAATGCGTTGGTAGAAGAAGCTATATAAAGCAGTTGTGTGTAATGATTTTCTTCTGAACTGTTAAGCTTTACTTGATTTTGCTTGTTTAAAATTCAGCTTGCTTTCTTCAGCGCTTGCTGTAGTTCCCGGCTAGGAATGAGCACTTTATTTTGGGCTTTGTTTCTTCGAGTTGCTGGTTTGGGTTAAAGTAGCACGAGCACAATCTGCAGTGGGCAATACTAATCCATTGAGAGCTTCCGAATGCGGGACGGTTCAAACCGGACCGAGTCCGGGCCGTGCGGAGCGGGGGCTGCCAGGCGGTGAAGGGGGCGCAGGACGGCGGTGCCGGGCGGTCGGCAGCCCGAGTTCCCCTCGCACGAGCCTCGCCGTGCATCCCCGCGCCAGAACGTGGGTCTCCCCCGGTTTGGAAAGGGAGGAACAGCTGTCGCAGCAGCGGGTCTGTGTGTGTTTGGGAGCAGGTACCTGCTTCCCGTTTCTGACGTGGGCTTGCGTGGGCAATTTCTTTTTCATTTATGGGACGATTCTGCAGACGGAGCCCGTGGGGTTTGGCCTCGGTCCGGTCCGGGGACCGGACGTGTGGGCAGCGCGGTACTTTTCCACTGGGGGATCGCTCTGTGAGGGAGTTTGTTAGGGATAGAGCTGAATTAACAGACTTACCGAGGTCCTGGAGAGCGCAGTGATTCAGTGTGAAGTGCTCATCCACAAGGCCCTCGTGGGGAGGAACATAAGCTCAGCCTAAGCGGAGTCTGAGCTGATCCCCAAATCCAGCCTTCAGCTCTGTCCCTGGGTTTCTGAGGGCTCGTCTGAGCTTTGCCAGAGGCCGCGTTGGATCGGCTGGAGAGCAGCTCGAGGTTTGAAACATAAACCCGTGGAGTGTGTTTTGTGTAAACGAACAGCCAGGTAAATTCAGAGATGGTTTCAAAGCGGTTCCTCCCTCCGCGAGCCCGTCTGAGCTGGTGGCTCGCAGGCGGCTTTGGCTGCGGAGGTGCCGTTGCTGACCCCGCGTTTCCGGCCGTACAGAAGTCACCGGGGGGTTTGTCACCTCTGCGGATGTGGCTGTGGACAGATCCGCAGAGAATCGTTTCCCTCAGCGTGCAGTGCGGGCCCGTGGTCGGGCTGTCGGGACTGGCTCCTGCGGCACGTTGTACCGGGGCAGAAATGAATCGGCTCCCAGGTTGTTACCAAAACACAGCCCCAGACCCCCCGGTTTCCGACTGCGGGGCGGGGGGCGCGGGCGCTGCAGCGCGTGTTCGGTCCCGGGGGGAGCTCCGTTCTGCTCTTCGGTGGCTTTGCTGGTGGCTTTTGGGCTCAGAACAGGGCTTGGCTTGGCGGGTCGGCAGCTGCCCACGTGTTGCTCTCGCCTGCCGCCCTCACATCCCCCTTCGCGAGGCTCCTTCCAGTTTGTTCCGTTGTAGAAGCTTGTTCTCTTGTTTTCCAGCAATCCAGAGAAGAAGGAAAAGAAGACAAGACAGAAGATAATTTAACTACCTTGTTTCCGGGCCAAAAAAGAAGGATTTCTCATCTTGTCAAACAAGGAAATGTAAGTGCAGCCTTTAGAATTTGGGTTCTTTGAAGTGAGGACTTTCTGTCCTGTTGCCGCACTTAGACAGAAGCGAGCTGGCCGCGAGGTCGGGCTGTGCCTGGCGGTGCTGTCCTTTGGCTCGTGGGCCTAACAGGAGTTGTGTCGGATGTTTAGAACTGCCGCCTTATATCTGTTCTGGATCAGCCCCGGTATCAACAGCATCTCGCCTGATGCTCTCCTTTTCCAGTTGTGAAAATACTTTGAATACAGAGGAGAATAATAATAAAAAAAGGCAAGGAGGATGTTCTGATTTTTTCCTTTCTCACTGGGGTTTTAATTCATGTTTTCTCTGCGGGTTTAATGTGTTTCCTGCAGGTGCTGCACACAGATTAGTTGGTTTTATGTTCCAGCAGGACAGGAGTGGAGACTTACACACCAGGTTGAGCTGCGTAGTCCAAATTAATTGTTCTTTCTTTCCTCTCTGCCTAGGAGAGGTTTCTTTGCCTTTAATAATTCGAAGCCCTGAGGTCAATACAATGTGTTTTATTTAACTACATATCTTCAGCCAGTTTGTGTGTTTCGATAAGGGCCCTTTCTCCCAAAGTGAAGAGATAAGAGAGCGAAGGAAATGGGTTGGAAATTCATTAACTCAAATATTTATCGTAAAGAGGTGCCTTTTAGACAGGTACAAATCTTTCAATACATTTTCTTAATGCGACAGCTGATCCCAAAACGCCTCCCGTGGGTGGGCGCCCCCGCGCAGCCGTCGCACGCGCAGCCGGGGCCGCGCTGGAGCGGGCGCACCCCGAGCCCCGCGCCCCGCACCCCGAGCCCCGCGCCCCGCACCCCGCACCCCGCACCCCGCACCCCGTGCCCCGCACCCCGAGCCGGCGCGGCCGCCGAGCGCCCCCGACCCCAGCCGGGGCTGCTGGCGCTGCGCGGAGGCGTTGCCGTGTCCCTCCACGTCGAGTGTTTGCTCAGTCTAGCTTGTGACTTGTAGCTCCGGGACCGGGCAAGCAGAAGGGGGGCAGCTGGGCTCGAGTTTAGTTGTCGGGGAAATGGTGGCCCAAAGGAATTGAAGGTGTGGCAGAAAATGAGTGTTCTGTCCCCCTCGGAAGTCTGTAATTATCGCTTAATGTCTGACCGCGCTCAGTGTGGTATCCAGTGAGCTGGTGGCCCCATCAGCGCCCAGGAATGCAGGAGGGGCAGGTTTGTCCCCGGTTTGCGGTCTCGGAAACGCCGCGTTACACCTGGGCCGTGCGAGCGCGCCCGTCTCCGAAGGGCCTGCAGGAGGAGGCCTGTCCCTTGGGGTTCAAAGGTTTTGAAGTAGTGTGGAGAAGTTTGTGCAGCTGCTGCTCTTGTACTTCTGTTGCTAGAAAACTTCGCTCTTTGCTGACATAATTTCTGGCACCTTCCCTGCAACCTAAATTTGGACATCAAAGGAAACGCGTGTGTAACTTGTTTGCGCCGGTAGCGGCTGGAGCGGTGAAATGCCTCCAGAGGCAGGCACAGCCTGTTTGGAATTCAGAGCTCGGTGTTTGTAATGCTCTGATCCCATAAACACATATATGCGAGACTTTTAAGCCATTAGAGGAACTGGAGAGCTGGAGCAGGGCGGCTGCGGTGGGAGCGTGGATGCGCCGGTTCTTCGCGGGGGGAGGGCCGTGAGACTCGCCGTGCGGCGGCAGGGGCAAATGGGGAATAGCTGGTCACTTGTTCATTGCGATATGAAATACAGGAGCGTGCAGGAGGCCGCGTGAAGCTCGATTCATTTTTCTAGTGCAAGGCTGAGAGTGTCGACACGGTCCACAAGTGGGTTAGAACAGCGGTGGGGAGCTCGGTGCCAGGCTCCAGTTCAGGAGCACACGGCAGTGCTGGGAGGCGCCGCCGAGGCGAATCATTCACACCTTGTTCTGCAAATACTCTGCTCCGGCCGCGGTTGGGATCTCCTCTGACAACCTGTATTTGCCCACAGAGGGGGCAAGGAAAGGAGACATGTTTTGGGTGAACGGAGCCCGGCGCGGGCGGCTGAGCGGGTAGCGTGTGGGCTCTGAACCTCTTTTCCCCGCAGGCGGAGGTCCCGAGCAAGCCCGCGGCGCGGCCGGCGCGGCCCCCCACGGCGCAGGAGGTGTGTTACCAGCGCATCCGGCTGGCGCAGCAGCAGGCGGCACAGCTGGCCGTGGCCGTTCAAAAGGCCTCTCTTTCTTTGCCAGGAGAAAAGAAGAGGATTGCTCACGTGCCAAACGTTGCCCTTTCCGCGGCAGCCAAGCAAAGTAAGCCAGCGGCGCTAGTTGTGATCGCCGCCCTGTCCTCCCGCCTGTTAAAAGACGCTGTCTTCTGTTTAAGTGTCTCCCGAGCAGATGTGGAACTGTCAGGAGACATTTAGCGCTGGCCATGACGTGAATCTTTGTTGATAGTGACCAGTGGAAGGTCTTTTCCCTGAGAAATTCCATCTTGTTCTGAAAAGCCAGAGATTAGATGTGCGGCCTTGTTCCCCGGTCTCACCTCCCTCTCTTCAGCCTGTTCTTTTTCTTCCTTGGAATGTGTTTGCTCCTCGTTGGCTCTTCCATTCGAGCCTTTGGAGGCGGCACAAACAGGAGGGAAGTGCTAATTAGCGCTCGTTGTTATCCCTGGTTGGTGGGGAGGACTCGGAGCTGACGCGATGGGCAGTTAGTGCCCGTGGCGTTACCTCTGAACTCTGCTGACTCAGTTACCCCAAAGCAAACAGCAATGAGACACGTTTCCTGGCAGAAGGTTCCTCCATCCTGGCCTGGAAGGTGGTAAATTCACCCAATTTGTATCCCTTTGGAGGCTTCCGTTTGAAAAACACCCCACAGCTTGCAGCATGGGCCTTTTCTAGTAAGTTCATTCTGGCAACGTGGAGCCCAGTGGTACGATTTCTGCCTAAACGCGTTCTGTGTTTCTCGCAGGCCTCACGAGCACCAAGACGACGGTTGCTGGCAGGAGCGTCACGCCCGCCAATGACTCGGAAGCAGCCGCCCTCTCTCTGAAGACTTGCACCTTAGCTGGGATGGCTTCGAAAACCACCAGCACCATCGTGCCCAAAAGGATAGCGCACAGCCCCTCCTTGCAGGTAGGAGATCTGAAACCCCTCCGGTCGTTCCCCGCTGGGGCTGGTCTGTTCAGTTGTGCTGCTCCGAACTTCGCCCTCTCCGAAGAGCCGTGTTTTCATTAGGTTGATTAGATGCGTTTGTTTCTCCCTGTGGTTTTCCTCGATAGCATTGTATGGAGAAATGAAACACTCGAGGGGTAGGAGCTTAAAAAGGTAGAAATACTGAAGCGCTGCTCTCATTTGTGTGAATATCGATCACTCGTCTCCAAGCTGCGTCTTCTGCTGTGCTCTGGCTGGGGTGCAGCTCTTTGTGTCGGGGACAGGGCTGGATTAATGGCCTTCCCGGGCGTTGTGGGCTGTGCTGAGGAAGGTGGTTATGAATTGTGTCCCACAGTCACCTGTTTACTTAAACTGTGATCATTTAGAGTCATGCTGCTGTTAGTATTTGGGGAAAAAGCTTTATTTCTGGGATTCCTGCCCTGCCTTTGGGTACTTGCGCTCCCAGCAGAGCCGTCCGGTGCTCGCTGAGACCGGTCAGGACGCAGTTCCCGTCTGTGTGGATGGCACGAGGAGCTGCTTGCTGGGTGGCAAGGAGCGTGGTTAGTGCCAGGACTGCATTAAAGGTATCTTTATTGATGGTATCTTGTGTCAAGATGTGTCGTGACATACTCTGATTGTTTCTGTAGGAGCAAAAGGTCATTTTCTCCCTTCCCCACCCAAAAAGCCACTGTAGTGACATATAACTTGAAGCTGGTTAAAAATAAGAGGATCAACCGAAAGGATAGAATATTTAATGAAAAGGACCACGTCCCCTTGAACAGAGCATCAAAGTCTTGTGAGGAGCGTGGACACTTCCCATTGCGGCAGGACCAGCTGCTCCCTGTTGAACTGCTCCTGTCTTCCGTAGAGCTGTTTTTAGTACGGTTCGCAGCCGGTGGTTTGGTGTGTGGATATCTGCTGGGATGGAGAGACCGGCGGAACAGCAGGGTGCTTTAGTGGTGAACGGATAGTTTCCTCTCTGAAAAAGAGGCAAATAGTATCATTTGGTGGATAAAGAGGTGTTAAATGGACTGCAGTAGTAGGTCGTAACTCGGTCCAACATGCAGCTTTTGTGCGTAAAGAACATGTCGTTCGATTTAAGGGGGAAATCGTTTCAGGAGAATCATGATATGTATTACGAAAGGAAGACAAACCCCAGCGCGGTGAGGTCGCAGGAATCCCCCAGCCCGGCGAGTCCGGGCCGGCGTCGTCCCTGCGGACCGTCTGCCGTACCTGGTGCCGTGTTTCGTGTCTAGTCCGAAGCGTGGTGCTCGGTACCGTGCCCGTCTTGACCTCTTAGTGCGGACGTCATGGTTTCCGCGCTCCGGAACGCCGCGGGGTAAACGCGTGGTGACTCATGCCCCTGGAGTCCCCGGCTGCTGGGTGACTCGCGCGGTTGTTTTTTGAAGCACTTTGAATACTGAAGGTGGAACAAAAGCTTCAATTGGCGCTTTTAGTACCAGAAATGGTGCGTGCTGTGGTTACTTTGGGCAGATTCTCAGAAGGGAAGTCATGCCAGTGTTGCTGTAGGAAGTGTAAGAGTCTCAAAGCAACATCTGTAACCCTGAACAGCCTCGTTCTCTCTCTCTGTCTCATCTCTAGAGCACCAGCTTACAGAGGCCTGTTATTCCCACAGAGTTTGGTGCTAAAGTCCCAACAAACATTCGTCAGAGATATCTCAATCTCTTCATCGACGAGTGCCTGAAATTCTGCTCCTCGTCCCAGGAAGCGTTCGACAAGGTCTGTACTGACACTTGCTTCTTGTGAATATAGTCAGGGAATAATGTGCTGAGACCTCCTAAAATTGTAGCAAACCCGGAAAACTGCCCTATCCACATAGAGGAGACTGAAGTTACGCAATTCCAGACCATACAACAGAAAATGTGAGGCTGGTGGGGATTTCCAGTGGGAAATTCCATCTCCCCTGCATTCGGGAGGCGTGCGCAATCTTTTTGATAACCCCAGAGGAGGGACTGGTGGTGCAGCCGGACGAAAGGGCCTTTTGCTCTGGTGCGGCAGCAAACACCTCCGGGAGTCTGAAGCGTGAGCAGAGGTGAGTGTCTGAGGTGGATGTAACTGGCAAACTCGCTGCTGGGGAGCGGTCACACTTGGATTCTGTATTCTAAGAGCCAAACGTTTCTCTTCTCCACAAGCAGCAGTGGAAGGAGGGTGTGTAGTGATGAATCGCGTTGTTTGCAGGCTCTGTCAGAAGAGAAGGTGGCTTACGAACGCAGCACCAGTCGCAACATCTACCTGAACGTGGCAGTGAACACCTTGAAGAAGCTCCGAAGCCTGGTGCCCAATTCCCCGTCCAGTGCGAACAGTACGTACCGCGTTCGTGGTTTAGTGACCGCAGCTCTGCTCGGATTAGAGGCCACAGGGAGAGGGACTTGTTGAAAAGACAGACCCATTTCTCAGAAGCATTATGCTGAAAGGCAAACAACTCCAGTTAGCTTTTTATAGCCTGGCAAGCTTTAATGGGCCTTCAAGAGGCAGGTCCTGCAGTGCTTTGTTGGCTCGCTCAGCCTAAATGGAGATAATGCCACATGGATTTTTTTTTAGCACAAGTTCTTTAAAATGAAAAGCCCCGCTAATGGAGTAACTTTCACATGATGCCTTCAAAGTGATAGACTCGTCCATCACCGCAGAAATCTGTTACACACATTAAGCTTCAAGAGAGAAACGAAGAGGGTTAAGACATTTCATTATTGGCTCTCGAGAGGGTACATTAAACAATCAATTTGTGCTGTTCTTGTGAATTTTTTCCCCCAGTCTCTTCCCTTTTCTCCCCTCCGTCTTCATTACCTTCACGGCCATTAGTCAGAGCGGCTGGAGCGGGGAGGCCGGCCTTTAGAGAGGACTGCCAGTTAATGATTAGTAAAAAGCACCCGTGTGCCATTAGCCGATGCGCTGAGCGTGTTCGCGGGTTCTGAGGCTGCTTTCGAACAGCTGAAGGATTCGGGGCGGGAGTCTGGGCTGCAGGGGCCTGGGAGCAGAGCTGCTCCCTGCGGAGGCCGGTGCGGCAGGCACCGTGGGTCACGCTCTGCTCTGCTCTGTCCTCTCTTTGCTCTTGGTCAGAGGGAGCAGGTGGAGCTTCCAGAGCTTCCAGAGCTCTAAAACTGTCCTTTCTGCCCATAAAAAACCAAAAAGTTGTAAACGCAGAACTGGAGGGAAAACGCTGAGCCACCACCTTCCATGTGCCAGTTTTCGGAGCTGAGCAGGATTCAAGGGGACAAGCGGAGTCCTCCTTTTGCCAATGTGTAGTGGCCCAAACTCTAGGAGTGAAATGAATTACCCAGATCATACCTGATGTCTGTCCTGTTTTGCTCTTCTCTCGCTGCAGAGACGAGTAACAAGAAAGTGGTGTCCCATGAAGCTGTGCTGGGGGGGAAGCTCGCTGCCAAGACAAGCTTTACTCTGAACCGCTCGGGGGGCTTGAGAGCCGAGGATTTAACAGGTGAGACGCTGCTCCCGCGAGCCCGTAACCTGTGACACGGGGCTGGGACACCGCGACCGGCAGAGTGGGTCTCGCTGGCGCGCCAGGGGCTGCTCCTGGGCGCTTCTCTGACCGCACCGTCCCGACGTGCGCGCTGCGTTCGCTGGCGGAGTCCGCGTGGCTCTGGCGTAGCGTCAGTAACCGTTCTGAGCTGCCTCGTGTTTTGGGTGTTACCGATTTTCGGGCTTTTATTTCTGTCCGGGTGTAACTTTCCTGCCCTGCAGGTACTTCACAACTGCCTGTCAGACTGAAAGGCAAACTTACAGATATCTCCATCCGCTCCGCAGGGCTCATTTTCACATTGCAAATGTCATAGGAAGGTCGTATCGTAGCCAGCGGATTGTGCCACAAGCGTTATTCATGTTGGCTCAAATCGGTTATGGGTGTTTTGGTTGCCAAGAGATGTAGGCAGATTGTTGAGGAGATCAGAGAAGAGACGGGGAGGCCGCAGAGCAGAATGAATTGACATGGAGAAAGCTTAAAAGGGCCTGGATAGCTCAGCTAAGCAACATCAAAGGGTACACAGCAATATTGGAAGGGCTTAACGGAGCGGCGAAAGAAGAGATATCGAGCAGAGTGCAAGAAGTTATAATTATTCTGTGAAATGAAACGAGCAGCCTGAAATCAGCAGCAGGAAGAAAGGCTCGATAATGAATTTTTTAGCTAGCTGTGGGTGGCCTTTGGGGGGGTCGTCTTGGGGCTGCGTTAAAAAATATCATTAGCATTTAAGACATGAAAATGGGAGAAGTCTCGGGTCACTAACAGAAAGGCCTGCAGGTGGAATCCTGTTCAGCCGTTTTCCAGACTTGATGCAGGTTGTCAAAGAGGTTAAAAATCACCTTGTGCACCAAAAAATACTGCCCTGGCACCTCCTTGTCTGTCGGTCCAGAGCAAAGGCGGTGGAAGCAGGTTCAGAACAGTGGGGCCCTGCCAGGAGGCCTGATAAAGCAAAACCGGCAAAATAACCGGCCCGTACTTGGGCGATCTGTCTTCAGCGCTGTCTGTGTGTGCAGGAGCTGCCTTGTACCGGCGCCTCAAGGAGTATCTCATGACCGAGGAGCAGCTGAAGGAGAACGGTTACCCCATGCCGCACCCGGAGAGGCCCGGCCGCGCCGTCCTCTTCACTGCGGAGGAGAAGAAAACGATCGACTGTAAGCTCTGCTGGCTCCTTCGTTCTGCAGGGTGTGCTAGATACATCACAGCGCAGGCGCCCGGCCCGCTTGCAGGTGGTCTTTGTGCGTGGAGAGATTCTCCCTGGCCGCGAGCTGTCTCCGGGGGACAGCAGCGTGGCTGCAGACAGCCGCTGCCTTTCGAGACAATGCGTGTCACAAAAACGTTATTTCGTCGTTTGTGGCGCGTGGGCTGCGAGGCTGGGTGAGGTTTCTCAGTGCTGACGAGGAAAATGAACTGGTCAGGCTGGCGGCTGGACAGGCGTCCATAGGCCGCCCCTGTGAGAAATAACGTGTTCTGTGGGGAAGCTCCGGGTCTCCGCTTGCCGTGCAGCTCTTGGCTCCGGCTTGGTTGTGCTGGAGGCTGCGGCGGCTGCCGGGCCGGCTGGAGCGAGGCTGCTGGTCGGTGTCTCGTGACACTCTCCTCTCCCAGGGAAGGGCTTCCTTGTCTCTGTGGATGAAGCGCTGTCATGGTGTGATACGGACCGACGCTGGGCCAGGCTGCTTTTGTCATGGGTTTGGATCGCACAGCTTTTTGCTCAATCTAGACAGCCCTGGGCCAGGCAGTTCCCTGAAGCCCTTTTTGCAGCTGGACAAGACGACGCCAGGTTTCCTCAGGACGGGCTGGGGTCCTCTTCTGTCTGAAACTCAAACTCCTGTGGCAGGACTCGTGGTTCCCGAGCGCCGGTCAGGGCGGGCTGCGGTGCAGCGGGATCAGACACACACGGGGGCACGGTCAGGGCGGGCTGTGGTGCAGCGGGATCAGACACACACGGGGGCACGGTCAGGGCGGGCTGTGGTGCAGCGGGATCAGACACACACGGGGGCACCGGTCAGGGCGGGCTGAGGTGCAGCGGGATCAGACACACACGGGGGCACCGGTCAGGGCGGGCTGTGGTGCAGCGGGATCAGACACACACGGGGGCACCGGTCAGGGCGGGCTGTGGTGCAGCAGGATCAGACACACACGGGGGCACCGGTCAGGGCGGGCTGCGGTGCAGCAGGATCAGACACACACGGGGGCACCGGTCAGGGCGGGCTGCGGTGCAGCGGGATCAGACACACACGAGGATGTGCCGCACTCCTCCGGGCGTCTCTTTGGAGAGACCTCGCTGAAGTGTGTTAAGTGCTCATCCGTGTTAACACCTTGTGTCTACATTTGTCCTGCGCTTGCTGAGGCAGCCTGGGAAAGCTCTCGCATTAACACTGTCGAACACTGGATTTGTCAGAGCCCTTTTCTCCAGTTGACCAGCCAGCTCCTATGTATGATTCTGAGATCATGTTTGTTGCTCTGTTTCTGCAGTTTCCTGCAGATGTTGCAGGTTCTTTCAATTTGTTTTTATCTAACTGAAGCTATTGCTAGCCTGTTAATGCTGTGACCACGGTCAGGGGACAAAATGGTCTAGACTGGTGTAACAGAGCTGGGAATGTGCCGGCAGCTTCAGTGTTCGCAGTGGAGCTCGGGGAATGGCACAGAGCAGGGCGGGCGGCTCCCTGACCGGGGCTGTGCCGTAAGCGTCCCCTGTTCGGATGCTGGAGAATCCCCACAGAAACTGTGCCCAGGAAGAACTCGAATGTCATTTAGAAGTGACAAGGCACAGACCCCTGGAAACCAGGCTTCATTAGCTCTGGTGTGCAAGGAATGACTGATTTTTCCTGTTTCTTAAAATAACTGTGTTAGAGTACAAGATAATTTGATGTGGATGGAGAAACAATGCAGCAAATGTTGATGTGAACTGTGGTGGGGCTGATGTTGTGCACCAAAACCAGTGGAGAGCCTGAGGTTGCACCGGGGAGGTTGAGGTTGGATCTGGGAACAATTTCTTCCCCAAAGGGCTGTGGGGCATTGGAACAGGCTGCCCAGGGCAGTGCTGGAGTCACCAGCCCTGGAGGGCTGGACAGACGGACAGGAGGTTCTCAGGACACGGGGCAGGGACAGGGTGGGTTGTGGTTGGACTCCATGATCTTGAGGGGCTTTTCCAACCCAAATGATTCTGTGATTCTGTGTTTGCCTCTGAGAAGTGTTTGAAGGGCAAATGCTACTGGACTGCATTTTCAGAGGGATTGCTGCATTTTTATGGGAGTTTGAAACAACACTTGGAATCCTTTTTAAGAGGAAAAGTTGTTTCATCAGCGTTCGGGGCTTGGGTGATTCTGATTTACTGTGCTTGGCCAGGTTTAGCAGGTGAAGGGTTTCAAGTGACCTGTCTCTTGCTTCTCTCCTCTCTCCAAGCCTCCTGCAGGGTTTGCTGTCGCTGTGGCACCGAGTACATGGTCTCGGCCTCTGGAAGCTGCATTCGCAAGGAGGAGTGTGTCCATCATTGGGGACGGCTGCGCAAACAGAGAGGTGGGTACCGATGCACCTCCTCTCTCCAGCCGTGCTGCTGTGGAACGTTTGTGGGTTTGGCGCTGGTCCTGCTCACGGGCTGTGACAGTTCCCAGCTGTGTCACTGGGTGGCCCTGCTGCTGCTGAAATCGCCCTGCCAAGAGCTGCTGGGGAGAGCGGGAGGCTGGGTGGAGCGGAGACTGTTCATCGGTGTTTCAAACAAGGAAAACAAACCAAACCAAACCCCTGTCCTGTGCCTTTTGAAGAAATCGGCCTTTCCGGGAGCTGACCTGGGGCACTGGGTGTCTGTCACTGCCCACCAGAGTTTACTGCTCTGGGTCGGGTTCATTTGCAGCACGACACTAACCTGCTTTGAGCTCTGCTCTGGGTTTCCGTCACCCGGGTGGCTTCTGGAGTTTGTCTGGCTGAGTAACAGAGGCTTAAACTCTTTAGATCGCTGCGTGCGAATCCATTCTTATTTTTCACCTTTGTCTGACGTATAGTTGTTGCTGTGCTCATCCAGGAGATCTCCGCATGCGAGAGCTGAACTTTGTCTCTCGTTAACAGGATTCTTCTCTTTGACTCTTTCTCTCCTCTCTTTCAGTGCCGGGCGGATGGGAAACTCACTACAGCTGCTGCTCGGGAGCTGTGGGCTCACCGGGCTGCCAGGTCGCTAAAGTAAGGAATTGAGCAACACCTTTTTATTCGCAGTGACATTTGTCCTCCGCTTACAGATGTGATGGTTGTGTAATCATTGCTTAAGCTTCTAGAAGAATGGCGGCTTGCCTTACTGAGGGGAGACAAGTGCTTCTTAAATAACTTTTGCTGTGCAAAGGTAGGAACATTTGGTTTTTGGCAGGAAAGAGGAGGTTCATCTCTCTGGAGTGAGATGGTTTCATTTATTCTAAGCAAATGCCAGTGGATTAAGCTGCCCAGCAAGGGCTCAGATACTGAGTTCTTTAGGGAAACATTGAGGAAGTGAGAAATAAGGCATGGAACGCTTTTATTCTGAGGCATCTGCTGGTCCTGCGCTCGGAGCCGCCGGCGACGCGGGGCCAGCGAGGCTGGCCGGGTCTGGAGGGGTGCGTGCCCTTCCTGTTCCGCCAAAGGCCAGAGCTAGGGAGTGAGTTCTGGGGCACAGTGGTCTGTATGGGCACCCTGAAATCTGTCCGAGTCTGAGGCGTGGATGGGATCAGGCTGCTGCGTCTCTTAATTCTTTTCCGTGTGAAATTAGGATCTCTTTTTAGTCAGTGTTCCAAAAACCACCCAGCGGGGAAGTGGGGAGAAATTGATGGGGCTATAAACACACAACTTCTCTGCATGTTTTTGTGTGACTGTTGTGGACCATAAAACCTCGCGGCCTTTTAAGAACCAGCATCTCTCCCATGGCCTCCTACCCAGCGGAGCGTGTCAGCAGGCTGCGGGCGCAGCCGTCCTCTCGCAGCTGCTCCCTGGCTGCGGTGCTGCCACAGGTCACCGTGCTGGGCATGTCTTGGTTTCTCACCCAAATGTGGGAGCTTCACAGCGTCCCGTGGTGGGTCTAAGGCTGGAGCACGGGATCTTTCAGCTTTGAAGGACGGCACTGGAAACAGCAGGTGTGAGAAGACACCCATTGGAAAAGCCTGTCTGTGTCTTTTCCTTCCACACTCCCGGTGTTGTGCCTTCCAGTGAACTTCTCAGACTGTCCGACAGGCAAAACTAATTCCTCTTTAAACTTTAGAAATGACAAAATTAGTTTTGTTTAGGTAGGAGGTTCTGTTAATGTAGATGTACTGGATTTCTGATCCTACCATCAACAATTGTTTCATCTTTGTTTTTCCTTTAAGCAACACGTCCACGACGGGCGGAAGGAGAGCCTGGACGGCTTCGTGAAGACATTTGAGAAGCTGCCTACGACCGATGGCTACCCTGGAATCTACGCGCTGGACTGCGAAATGGTGGGTCCCTAATGGCGGGGCAGTGCACGAGCCAAATGAAGCTTTGTGAGGAAGACCAGGGTGTGATACAAGTGGCTGAAGAAAAGCTGTTTCCCCACCGTCATCCTTCCTTTCTGCTGGGGACTCAAAATCGTAGTAGTCTTACACATTTAAATTAGAAGCACAGAATCATTTTGGTTGAAAAATACCCTCAAGATCATGGAGTCCAACCATAACCCACCCTGTCCCTGCCCCGTGTCCTGAGAACCTCCTGTCCGTCTGTCCAGCCCTCCAGGGCTGGTGACTCCAGCACTGCCCTGGGCAGCCTGTTCCAATGCCCCACAGCCCTTTGGGGAAGAAATTGTTCCCAGATCCAACCTCAGCCTCCCCTGGGCAACTTGAGGCCGTTTCCTCTGCTCCTGGCGCTTGTTCCTGGGGAGCAGAGCCCGACCCCCCTGGCTCCTGGATCTGCTGCGTTTTGGGAGCTGCAGCTGTTCGACGAGCGGCTCTGTCGATCCCGTGCTGTGGTCGGCGTGTGCTTGACTTTAACGTTTGCTCTGTTCCTTGCAGTGCTACACTAAGCAAGGACTGGAGCTGACAAGAGTGACTGTGATCAACTCAGACCTGAAAGTGGTTTACGACACCTTTGTCAAACCCGACACCAAGGTGGTGGACTACAACACCAGGTGAGAACAGTCTTGTGCTCAGAATCAGGAGTTTGGGGGGAATGGTTGGGAGTGCTTGTGAGTTCCACTGACCACCGCTTCCTAGTAGATGAGACGCATTGGGTCTTGCGCAGTTGGCTCAGTGAAGGAAGCTTTCCGTCCTGCTCTGGCTCTGCAGGTTCTCAGGTGTGACAGAAGAGGACCTGGAGAACACAAGCATCACCCTGCGGGACGTCCAGGCCGTCCTACTGAACATGTTCAGTGCAGACACCATATTGATAGGGCACAGCTTGGAAAGCGACTTATTTGCACTAAAGGTAATTTGTGTGCCTTGTGTTTCATCCCTCTCTGGTTCTTTCCCACCCTGGTGTGTTTTACGTTTAGGAACTGTTTGTTTCCGTCTCTGCTCTCCTCTGCCCTCCACTCCGAACGTGAATCCCCAGGGCTTGTTCGGGGTCGCCGAGGAAGCGTGCAGCAGGCGGAGCGGAGGCTTCGGGCTGTGCTCACAAGCCAGAACCTCCCCAGCCGTTCTTTATCACACAGCTTCTGTGATGGAGAAGCCGAGGCTGCCAACCCCCGCCGGTGCTTTGGAAGAGGGAGCTTTTAGTGCCTGCACAGCGCTTTGCCTCTCCGTGGCACCCTTTATCCAGCCTCTCGGAGAGTTCATCGTCATCATCGAAAAATTATTTACAGTTTTATCAGCACGGGATGACTCTGTTGGCCTCTTAAAGGCACGATTTTCCCTCAGTGTCGCAGATGCTGCCAAGAGAACGAACCCGAGAGCCATATAGCAGAACGTGACAGGTGGTGACATGTCAAGTCGTAATGTCTGAAGGCTGTGGCAGTGAAGTCGACATCTCGCTAATGGCCACGGCAAGCTCCAAATGCTGATAGCATTTCCATTTTTATTTAAAGCTATATTATCCTGTTTCCTCAGTCTTCCTCATCTACATAAGTAATTATCATTGTGCCTGGGCGGGTGCCAAACTTGGCTGCAGTCTCAGAGAGATTATCCGTAACGTTGGCAGTTTTATACTCCAAAGAGCATAGCAGGTTGTTTCTGTTAAACCACAGCTGTTCTCAGGCATTTACAGAGCTGGGCTGTGGAACTGTTACTGACGGGATTATCTGGGTCCTGTCTGAGTCATCCTGTGCCGAGACTTGCAGAGTTGTCTTTTGGTCAGGCACGCAGGTTTATCTCTTAGACCCGGCATTTTACTCCTGTGCTTGAGATACAGGACTGCCTTCATCCACGTTCCTTCAGCTCGCGCGGAGCACGTATTCCTGGCAACAGAAGATTAATCTCGTCTTAGCCTGAGAGTAACAAATTAGTATTCAAAATAAGCCAGCTTGCCCCATGGTTGTGGATTCTGTTGGACCTTTTGGTGCCCCCGGGGCCCCTTGGCACAGTGCAGGTGACGTGGTGACCTGTTCAGCATCCTCAGTTACTCCAGCGTGATGAGGACAGCAAACCTCTGGCCTCTCCTGTGTCCCTGCGCACTTTGACACGGGACCCGCCAGGGCCTCCTCCGTCCCCCGTGGGGATCCTTACACCCACAAGTTCAGGATCTCCCTGTCCCATCTCATCCTTGCTAAGCCAGCGCTGTTATAAACTTCCTGTTGACTCACTGCTGCTGGTCCGAGGTTTCCAGGGTGGTTTGTGCCTGGAAGCTCAGGCTTCTTGTGTAGCAGCAGCGTGATGTACGGCGGGGTGGGTACGGTTTGACTTGCACATCCTTCCGCTTCGCTCCACATCTTGAGAAGCAGTTGAAAGGTTCTTAGAAGCTTTGTGGGGTCAACTGGTTCCTCGGCTTAGTTTTTTGTTGCGAAAGACGCTCTCAGAGCTACGCCAGCTTCTCCAGGGTATTGAGGGTTGGCCTGCCCTGTTGTTTGAGTTGTGCAAGCTGAGTCAGCCCTGAATTTCGGCTGCCCTGGCCGTGCGGTGTCGGGTTCGGGGCAGGTGCGCTGGCCGGCGGGGCTCTGGGGATCGCACGCGTCCTTCGACGGGAGTCGTCTGGTTCAGCCAGGGCCTCTTGCAAGACTGGTTGGGTCGGAGCCGAGCGATTACATGACGCAGAGCCTGACCGAAGATTTGCTTTAGCATGGTTAATCCTGGTCTGCTCCTTCGGAAGAGGGAAAATAACTCCATTGTTTGTTTTTCATGCTTCCTCCGTGCAGCTTATCCATGGCACAGTGGTGGATACCGCCATCGTCTTTCCTCACCGGCTGGGTTTGCCGTACAAACGGGCTCTCCGGACGCTGATGGCAGACTACCTCAAGCGCATCATCCAGGACAACGGTGAGACCAAGGAGGAGCTGAGAGCGAGGGTCTCGTGTCCCGTCCCAGCTGGATGTGGGCGCCTTGTTCCTGCCTTCCTCTGCTCTCCTCGAGCCCCATCCTCTTGCTCCTGATCTTTTCTTTTTCCTGTATAGTGTCTGGCAGTAGCTGTGAACGGGCCAGTGTGTGAGGTTCGAGTTTAAACACTGTTCTGAGGAACAGCAACACTTGCTGCTTCATTCTCTGTGTCACCTGGGGACCACAGAGTGCTGTGAGGCCAGAGGCAGCTCTGTCAAGGCCGTGTCACACCTTCCCTTCTCTCTCTGGCAAACTCCGATTGATCTTTCTGTTTGAAGCGATTGGAGGAAGGAATTGTTGTCCTGAGGGTGGTGAGAGCCTGGCCCAGGTTCCCAGAGACGGGGTAGATGAACCATCCCTGAGACACCCCAGGCCAGGCTGGACGGGGCTCTGAGCACCCTGAGCTGGTGAAGATGTCCCTGCCATGGCGGGGGGGCACTGGGGAGCGGGGAAGGTCCTGCAACACAAACTGTTCTCTGATATTTTTTCCACCTTCCTCGAGCACTTTGCAAACAGGTTGCAGGGGAAATTGAGGCCTCTGAGCAGGTGCTCTGTGACATGAGGGCCTGCAGATTAGCAGAACTTCAGCCCTTAATTTAAATGGGAATGGTGTCAGGCTGAAGTCCAGCAAAAAATGTGTTTAGTGGAAATTTGTCTACTTTGAACCCATCGCTGTGGTTCCCGGGGATCACGGATGCTCCCGCGGTTGCTGTGGCAGAGGGTGACGAGCAGCTGGGCCAGCGGTGCCGGGCGGGAGCTTGTTTGGGAATTTTCGTGCTTTGTGCGGGGCTGCCCAGGCCGGGGCGTCACCGCCCTCCTTGTCTTTCTGTCCCCAGTGGAAGGACACGACTCCAGCGAGGACGCCCGAGCTTGCATGGAGCTGATGGTCTGGAAGATCAAAGAAGACGCTAAAGTGAAACGATGACTCGCGCTTTCTCTCTCTCCTGTTCCTCCTCCACCTCTTTGAAGCAGTGCAATAAATGCTCAGAGTAACACTGTCCACCCGTACGCAGCCGCATGCCACGCCAGCCTCCCCGCGCACCTCAGGTACCTACGGGACGCCAGGACCGCTGCCGGCGCAGCCAGCGGCACCGGCTCTGCCGTGTCCAGGTAGCGGCTCTCGGATCCTCTTCACTCCACCCGAGGGATGTTCTGTGGTACGGTTGCCTCGTAGGCGCATGGCAAGGTGGTTTTGAGTAGCATGGCCAGAGAGAACGTCTTGGTTCCTAGGAAAAGCTTTTAGAGATACGTACAGAGAGATCTTTCTGGTTCAGTTAAAGGTAGATCGTTTTCTTTTTATTTTTTCCAAATGTTACTTAAATTGCCTCTGTCCTCCAAAGCTGGTGGGTTCCTGCGGTGTTTGGAGATGGGGGAAAATGGAAGAAAGTTGGGCAAGAAGCTGTAAAGTGAAGGGATTGCATGGCTGATGTGCGAGGGGTGGCGAGAGCTGAGGACCTGAGGACATGCTGGAGCGGAGCAGGACGCTGGAGCTGCGAGGAGCGAGATGGGGCCAGGGGAGTTCCCGCCTGCTGCCGCCCAGGTGATCTGTCCAGCGGGGGCCGGTGTCCCCGTGGCGCCATCGCTGCGAAGGGGGAAACACGAGGGTCAGACCTTGCTCAGACCTCAGGGCGTCATAGTGTGACAAGGGACAGCAGGACTGGGACAGACTGGGCTCCCTGGGCCGAGCAGCAGCTTTCCAGTGGTACGAGCGGCGTCGTGTCTGCGGGCTGGAACAAGCCGTCCTGACCCTGGGCTTCCATCGCGGCTCCAGCGAGTTCATTTGTAGGGATCAGGGTTTTGGGGGGCGCCTCGGGGTGGCCCCTGCCAGTCCACAGGACTGTCCCGGTCTGTCCCTGGAGCGGGCGCTCGGTGCAGGCCAGAGCAAAAGCAATAGTTGAAAGTTGTTCTTCTGAACTAGTTTACATGTTGGGTGTTTTAAGAAAAAGAGCAAAAGCCCCAGTTTCCGCCCCCCGGACAAGAGCAGCTGTTGGGGGCATCTCTGTCGCATTTCGGTGACTGGGGCAGACTGGCTGGTTGTGCGGTCTCTCTGCCCCGGCCCTGTTGCTGTTGGGGACGACAGAGCTGGTTGAACGGTGCCTGATGGGTGAGGTCTCGCAGCAGCAGCCCAGCCCCATTACAGCCGGTGGTTTGAGCAGCGATCGCCGCGTCCTCCCCAGCGGGAGCGGTGTCACTGCCCAGCCCCGGTGTCCTCGGAGGTGACCATGTGGCTTCCTGACCCCTGCCAGCCCCTCCTGAAGCCACCAGGAGCAGTGGGGACATAAAAGCTCTTGTTTTTGCTGAGCCCTGCTGTGTTTCCTCTGGTGGGTGGTGCCACAGGCTCCCAGCCTCTTTGTTACCCAGATTTTGGGCTGTGAGCCTTCCCCGCTGCTCACAGGGCACGTCCAGGGCACGTCCGTCCCACTCTCCTCGCAGCCTCCCTCCCGTCTCCAGGACACCTTGTCCATCCCCTCTGCCATCGCTGCTCTTGGGCCGGGCAGAGCCGCAGCCTGTTCAGTGCTTCCTGCCCAGGGAGAGAGGTTTATTCCCGCTCCTGCCTCTCCCTTGTCTGTCTCCCATTTATCGTCACCCCGGCTGCAGCAGCAGAGCGAACACGGAGCGTTCCACCCGTTCCCCGTGCAGCCTGTGAGGTTTTGGATCCAGCTCTTGCTTCGGGGTCCCACGGTTACCCGACGGGCGGTCCCGGCACCCGCGGCAGCCGCCGGCACGTTTCCAGCGCGGCCCCGCGGTGCCGCTGTCCTGCCGGGAGCTGGGTGCTCGGCCCCGTCCGCCGCCCGCGTGGGGAGGGCAGGACGTGTCAGCGGGTCCTGCCAGGCCAGGGCACCGCGGGCACTCCCCGTCTGTTCCCACGGTTCAGCTGAGACCCCCTGAAATGAGGCTGGTGGGGTGGGGGCTGCGGGACCACGTTCCCCCGCGTGGGGCAGAGCGAGCGTCAGACCCCGGCACTGTAACACTGTAAAACCAGAGGTTTGGGTTGGTAAGAGGTTTTTGGGTTGTACGTAATTATTGTAACCTGTAACCTTTTTGTAATTGTTTTTAATAAAAGGGTGTTGAGTAGACGCACGTTCCTGAGTCTGGGTCTGGGTCTGCTCTGCCGGCGGCCGGATCGGGGGCGGAGGGGCTGGAGCGTCCCGGAGGCGGGAGGACCTGGCAGGTGCCCCTGGAGCAGCCACTGGGATTTCACTGTGTCCTCACAAAGGTTGTGCCCCAGATCCTGGGGTCAGTTTTGGGCCCCTCACTCCAAGAAAGAGCTTGAGGTGCTGAGCGAGTTGAGAGAAGGGAACGGAGCTGGTGAGGGGCTGGAGCACAAGTGTGATGGAGCGGCTGAGGGACCTGGGGGTTCAGCTGGAGAACAGGAGCTGAGGGGAGACCTTCTGATCCCTGAGCTGCCTGAAAGGAGCTTGGAGCCAGGGGGGTCGGGCTCTGCTCCCCAGGAACAAGCGCCAGGACCAGCGGAGATGGCACGAGCCCAGGAACGCCGGCGCCCGCCTCCGCTCCCACCGCCCGACCAGGCTGCGCCGGAGCCCGTATCAATCTCGCAAATGGGGCAGGAATTAAAGTGCCAAGCGAAGGAGCTGAGTCAGCACGGAGGAAGAGGTGAAGGTAAAAAGTTCAAATAAAAAAATAATAGGCTATTAGATGACCTCACTGGCAATGTGTTTTATTTAACAGGACGGTGATGGCTTGGCGATGGCAGTGGTTGCTTAGGGTGCTATCAAAGTTGAAGCTGACCTGTGTTCTCAGCACCTTTAGGGCTCTTAGAGGTGCCGCTGGGTGCCCTGAGCTCCAGCACTGACCTCCTGGCGCGTCCCTGTCCCTCTGGGGGTGGCCCCCGGTGTCCCCTCTGCAGGCCCTTTCTGCCACAGTTACTGGGGACAAGGACCCCACGCAGCGCCAGGGTCAGGCGCCTCGGCTGTGCTGCTCCGTGCCTCGGTTTTCCCCGGGGTGGCAGCGCCGCCCGTCCATCATCCGTCATCCATCACGCAGTGACAGTCCCATCGTCATCTGCTGAGCCAGGACCAGGGTCTGGGGCGCTAAGGGGAGCCCAGGAGGTGGCGGCTGGAGGCGGGGGCTGCACGGGGCGAGATCGGCCCCGTCCTGCAGGGGAGCGTTTCTAAGTTAGTATTGTTGTTTCCTCTGAACAAATGGGGCTTCGCGGCTGCTCGGGCTGGAGCTGCGGGGGGTAAAAAACAGGCTCAAAGGTTTAATTCTTCCCTGCGCTGCCATGGAGCAGCCCCCGCTTGGGTCCCCTGTGCCCCGGAGAGGGGACGCGCTGGGACGGTCACCGCGGTGCCCGGTGGCATCCTGCGCCCCGGCGCTGGGCTGTGCGCAGCCTCCCGGCACTCTCTTAATTGCATGGGGGGGTTCAGCTAATTGCAGGGGGTGATTGATTGGTAAAAATGTCATCTTTGCCGGCCGTGGTTGCCGGGGTGACGTCGGCCGTTCTCTGCCCGTGCTGTCGGTTCCCGGGTGCCCGGAGTCACCCGCCGCGTGGTGCTGGAAACGGCGAGTGGCTGTGACAGCGGGGGGGGACGTGGAGGTTTGGGGTGTCCCTGCCATGCCCAAGCGGCTGTTGGCCCTTCCTGGTGGTGCCGGTGTCACCTTCGTCCCAGGGTCTTCCCGGGGCTCCAGTGCTGCAGGTGCCACCAGGGCAGGCAGGCGGCAGCGGGTGGGAGATGGCAAATGAGCCCCGAAACACCGAATTTCCTTGTGGACACTGCTCCAGGACCCGGCGCTGGCCTCGCGGGAGCTGCCGGGGTCACTGCGGTGGTGGAGGAGCTGCCAGGAGACAGCAGGAGCTGCAGGCAGGTGATGGGCTTGGGGACCGGGATGGGAGAAACTGCTTGTATGTGGGGACAGAGCTGGTTCAATGTTAATTGTTGTGATTGCAAAAAGTCACTTGCAGCGGGGTGGGAAGGACCCCACAATGGTCAAGGGTTGATGTTCCCCAGGAACAAGCGCCAGGAGCAGAGCAAACGGCCTCAGGTTGCCCAGGGGAGGTTGAGGTTGGATGTGGGAACAATTTCTTCCCCAAAGGGCTGTGGGGCGTTGGAACAGGCTGCCCAGGGCAGTGCTGGAGTGCACTGGACATGTCTGCTGGACAGACAGACATGAGGTTCTCAGGACATGGGGCAGTGCTGGGGTGGGGAATGGGTGGACTCGATGATCTTTTCCAGCCAAACGATTCTGTGATTCCAAACCAGTGCGTGCCGCCGCTCGCCACCTTGGCGCAAGAATTCCCGACAACTCGGTTTGGCTCCGATCGCAGCCCCAGCCCCTGGGCAACGTCCGGGTGAGCTTTCCCCTCCCGTTTCAGGGGTGAGGAGCAGCCCCAGGACGGGATGCACCAAATACACCCCCAGTGTCACCCAGCGCCCGGAGGGGACGCAGGAACGCGATGCAGCTGTGTTGTTTATGGACCTGAAGTGAGTTATTCATGACTGCGCAGTAAATGCTTTATGAACTGTTGGGCCAGCACTTGGTTAATTGCCTCCAGGTTTCTGTGGTTAATTGCAACGAGCAATTAATCTGATGATGGCTAATGCAGGACCACCGCGGTGGAGCCTGGCTGGAGAGTGTGGGACGGGGGAGCTGGGGACACCAGGCTGGCTCTCGTCTCGTTAGCTGCCGTCACTAACGAGGCGGCTGCTGCCCCAGCTGGGCTTGCAGCCCCGGCGCCGTCACCTCGGGCTGCTCGGGGCTCGCGGTCCGTTTGTGCCTTTGGTCTCCTCATCCTCGGCCGGGTCACCCGCTGCCGCCTTCCCCCGTGTTCACCTGAGCGGCCGCCGGACCTGGGGGCTCCGGGCGGGGCCGAGCGCTCCCCGGTGAAGCCAGTTCAGCCTTGGTTGCCCAAATCTGCCCTGAACACCCCCCGGGGATGCTCGTACCCACCCGCTGCCCTCGCACCCGGCTCAGGACCCCCGGCCCCCCGCCGGGAGGGTGACGGGGACACCCCGGCCGTGACACCGCGTCCCCGTCCCCCGTCAGATCCCACGGGGACGGCTCCCGCAGCGGCAGCTCCGGGCTGTTCTGAGCCAAGTCGTGTGAGACGGTCCATCGGGGCAGTTTCTGGGCAGCGAGGGGGAGCCGGGGGTGCGGGCCGGGCCCGCGCGGGAGGTGTGGCGGGGCTGTCCCGGCCCGCGGGGCAGGACGGGTGGCACTTGTCCTGTCACACCGCGGCGGCAGCAGCTCAGCGGCTGCTGGGACTGTGGGCGGGATCGGAGCAGGTACCGGGACCCCGGGGGGGCCGTGGCGTGAACACCGCGGGGGGTCCCGTCCCGTCCTCCTGCTCGCTTCGGGGCGCCCGTGGGTGCCGATGGGACCTGAGCGGGTGCGCTGGGGGGTCACTGCTGCGGGCGGGAGCTGCGTCTGTCCCTGCAGCCCCTGGGGAGAGGGGGGAGCCCAGGGCAGCGCCCCAACGACGCTGCGCTTGGCATGGAGGAGCATTTGGGGGACGGGGGTGGAGGAGCCGCCTTTTCACCTGCAATCGCATCAAAGCAGATGGAAAAACAGGGCGAGCGGAGGGAAACTCAGGGGCCGGGCACGTCCTGGGAGCCGCGGAACAAACCTCGGCTCGGCTTTAACGAGCCGCGATCCACCCGGCCGGGCGCGGGGGCGTTTCCGGCGTGACGAGGGCACGGGAGGCACGAGCACCCACCCACGGCGTGTCACCGTCCTGGGGCCCGTGTCACCCACGGCTGTTGTGACAGGGCTGAGTCTGTGGCGCTACCGGAGCCGCGGCAGCCGGGGCGTCCCCAGGGTGGCAGGGACACTGGTTGGGGTGCCACGGGGATGTCGCAACCAGGTAAACAGCAGCAGCTGCTTATGGCGGCGCTGCCAGCCCTGGGCAGGGGATGGGGGGCTGGGCTGGTCCTGTCCCCCAGTTGTTTCTGTCTGGGAGGGGCTGGGGGCCAGGAAGTCAATGAGAACCCCCGGCTGCGGGGTCCGCTGGGTGCTCCCAGGGAGCCCAACGGTCTCAGACCAGTTCCCATACTGAGCAACTATTCAACATTTATCCGGGGATTTCAGAAACAAAACTGGCACAGAATCGCCACAGAAACGGGTCAGCTCAGCGAACAACACAGATCTCCCCGTGTTTCACCAACTCAGGCCAAACCCTCGTGGCACTGTGCCCGTTCCAGGTTTAAGCCGCTTTATTTGTGCTCAGCCATGCAAACCTCCACTAGCCTGAAACTGGTTTTTGGGTGAGAAAGCCCCGCTTTGTGTCCTTTTAGTCCGCAACCGCTGCACATCGCTGCTCGTCACCCGGTGACCTCGTGGACCAGCGGGACGGAACGTTCCTGGCCCGGCCGGCCCGGCCGGTTCATCGCAGCACAGAGCTGGCGGAACGTCCTGCAGGTTAATAGGCACTGGGCGCGCTGCGGGGCCGCGCGCGGAGGTGGCCGGTGCCTGTGGCCACCGCTGGCCCTGGCAGCCCCGGGCTGGGGTGTGTGGGGTTGGCACCCGCTGCCAGGTGTTCCCACCTCCCCAAAGTGCGGCTTATTTTCCAACTCTTGAAGCGACAAGTGAGGTTTGCTGAGCGGTGTCTCAGAGCCGAGGTTTCTGGTTACCCCCTGCTCCTGAGCCTCTGCCAAGGGCTGTTTCCCAGCCGCGTCTGCACAGCGCTCGGCTCCGCGGAGCGTTCTGCGAATGCCAAGCGCGGGTGCTCAATGAGCTGTGCTTAGGTCTGGCGCTGGGAACACGGGTGCTTCGGGAGCCACGAGCGGCGCGGGGGCGGTGGCCGTGCTGAGTGCAGCGGGGACACGATGGAGAGGCGGCTGGAGACCTGGGCACAGAAAGGACCTTCTGAAAGGAGCTGGGGTCTGTCTCCGCATCCAGAGCGCTGTGGGCAGCCGGCCTCACCGAGGTGACGGCTCTGGCCCAGCCGGGAGCGCCCGTGGGCTGCACTGTGTGTCAGGCACCACATCTGCTTTGTGCCGTGAGAGGTGACAGGGAGAAAGGGAGACATTTCAGTGGAGAAATGGAGGAAAGAAGTGATCAAAGGAGCGAGATAAAAAATAGTGGCAGGGACAGACTTCTGTGTGGGATTATTTAATAATTAGGTAATTAATGCTTTATACCTCACTGACTTCTTTCATGTAAGGATCACAAAGCGCTTCACAAACATTAATTAATCTTCGCTAACACCCCTGCAGGGAAGGTCACGGAGCCACTGAGAGCGCTGGAAATGCTGTCACTGATGAAGTGGCTGCTCTCGAGGCAGGACGGGAGCCGGGCGCCATGGCGGGACGTGGGGCGTTTCTGTTCCTCGTTGATGGCCACAAACAATTTCCCGTAACTTCCTCGGAGAGGAAAAATGTCTTTGGGTTGTCCCGGGCAGCTGGGACTGGGGGGAGATGGCGCTGGACTCAGTGACCCTGGTGGGTCCCTCCCAGATCAGGGCGCTCTGCGATTCTGTGTTGGAGCGTCCCGGTGGGGTCGTTGTTCAGCGTCGCAAGTGTCCTTGTTGTCCTTGTTCCCAGGCGCTGCCAGAGGTGCCAGCATGGCTGAGCAAGACCCGGCCTCGGGCCACGCGCGTGGAAAGAGGCACCTGCCAGGTCAGTGTGGAACTGGTGCCTTTAGGGGTTTTTCGTTGTCTTAGACAGTTTACGAGAAGTGGATTTGTGGTGAGATGGTCTGGAAGGATGGACCATCAGCTGGTGTTGGGGAACATGGCTGCGATGTCCCTTGCATGGGACAGCAAAAATGAAACCAGGAGAGGAATGGCCGGTCTTCAGAACAGCAAGGACTGTGCTCAGAGGAGTCATCCTTCACCTGGCCTGGTTATATGGTTAAACCAAAACCCGAGCCCAAACGGCCAGCCCGAGGCTCAGGGAAGGAGGGTGCCCAGCAGCCCTGCATCTCTGGAAGCTTCTGGCCTCCTGCCCCCTCTGCCCACTCTGTGACCCAGACGACCCCAAAGGTCCCTCTGTCCCGCCTGAAGCTCCAGCTGCTCTCAGGGTGTAGGTGCACCGTGGAAGGTCCATCTTGCCAGCAGTGGGTCACCAAGAGCCCCGTGGCACCACCACAGAGGCTGCCGAGCAGGGCTTGGCTGTGACGACAGCTGCTGGATACCCGCTTGCTTCAACAGCTTTCACCTGGGAGGTGAGGGCCAACGACCGCAACTACCACGCGCAGTTCAGGAGGAAATCTGCCTTCTGTCTGAGCAAGAGGAAGTACGCGGTGAGTACTGTCCCTGCTTCCTGAGCTGGTGGTGGTTGGGGCTGTGACAGAGGTGCTGCAAAGGGATCTGCAGTGCATGAAGAGTCACGCACATCATCCCCAATGAAGGGGAAGGGCTGATCCCTGTCTGGTGCCACAGGCGCCCTCTGAGCCTGTCAGACGTGGAGCAGCACCACAGTCTCAGAATAGCTTGGGTTAAAGGGACCTCCCCAGTGCCCCCCCGCCATGGCAGGGACATCGTCACCAGCTCAGGGTGCTCAGAGCCCCGTCCAGCCTGGCCTGGGGTGTCTCAGGGATGGTTCATCCACCCCCTCTCTGGGAACCCGGGTCAGTGCTTCACCAGCCGTAGTACGAATGAGCCTTTCCAGTCTGATGGGAAAATCAAAATAGAGATTTTTGAAAAATGTCTTGATTGAACAAAACCAGATATCTTTTTTTCCAGCTAACCCATGACCTCCGTTTGGGGTCAGTGAGGTGTGATTTAGATCATCCGAAGCAAATTATTTTGTTCCAATTTTAAGTCATATGGCCCTTTGCTCTAATAAAACTCCTTTTCCCTTGTGGCTTTTGTGAATATCTGAAGTCACCTCTTGGGACAACTTGAGAAGTCCTAAAAATCAGAAAGTTCTTGGCGTTTTGACACACGTCCTCGGTTCCGGGCCGCGGAGCTCCCGTGAGCGCCGCCCGTCTTTTCCACAGGGCAACGCCATCAGGACGGCCAAGTACAACGTCCTCACCTTCCTGCCGCTGAACCTCTACGAGCAGTTCCACCGAATGGCCAACGTCTACTTCGTCTTTGTCATCCTCCTGCAGGTGAGATGGACACCGAAGCACGAGCGAGTGAGTCAGGGACCACCTACCACAGGAGGGTTGTCTGGTGTTTCCAGTAGGGGACTTGGTCTAAAACAGTGTCAAGGATTGTGCTTTTCATTGCCTTCCACGAACCTTGATGGGTTTAACCTGCGTTTGGTTACTTTAAACTGACTGGATTTGGATGTAAGCTAAGCTCATGTGGACCGTGCCTAAACAGGAGTCCTACCCTCCAAATTCAGTGGCCCCCATGCATTTCACACACCCAGTTTAAAAAGAGGTGGAAAATTAGCAGATAGTTCTGCGCAGACAGAGGTGATGACTTGACTCATCTCACATGGGCCCCGGCTGGGGAGTCGCTGGTCACCTCAGTGTCCCAGGCAGGATGAGCGTTGTGTGCTGTGGAATCCTCCCCCAGGCCTTCCCGGAGATCTCCACGCTGCCCTGGTACACGCTGCTGTTCCCCCTGAGCTGCCTCCTTGCCATCCGCGCTCTGCGAGACCTGATCGATGACATTGTGAGTACGGGCTGAAGCGAAAGGTCCTGGGCGTTGGGTGTAGGTCCTGGAGGAGATGGCCAGAGAGCCCTTTGCTGTGGGCCAACTGAAAAGCTGGGGAGTTGCTGTCACTTGTCATTATTGAGGTACTGTCAACTCCACCATGTCCAAAACTCTTCCTATTTTCCCTTGGGAAGGACATAACCAGCCGGTTGCTCTCCTTGGGGTCTGGAGCCCCATCTCCATCATCTTTAACATCTTAACTAATGGCCACATTCCCAGGTTTGTCCCCAGAAACACCTCGGGGGAATTTTGCCTCTGTGTTTACCAGAATACATCTTCCAATGGCTTCAGAGAGCGGATCTTGCTCTGGGGCTGAGGAGGCAGATTATGGCATTACGAGCGTTGTTTCCAAGGACAAGGGAGTCTGGTGTGGCACGTCCCTTTCCTTTGGCCTCTCTTTTTCCCTCCTCTGCGCAGGGCCGTCACCAAAGCGACAGGAACATCAACAGCAGGCCATGTGAAATCCTGTCTGGGCAGAGGTGAGAGGCTTGGGGAAGCCATACCTGCTCTTTTCCAAGCCTGTGTGGAGCGATGGGTCACCCGAAGTGCTGAGCAGCTGAGAAGGGCTTTGGTGGGACTGCCCCTGATTCTGCAGATGCCCACCACCTCCCAAACCACCGGGGGTCCAGCTGTTCCCCTGCAGGGATGATCGTATTCCAGTCGCAGACAACAGCTCTAAACCAGCCCTAATTTGCTGTCCTGTCCTGGGAGGATGGTTTCCTTGGCCACAGAATTCCTCCAGATGTTAATATCTAACCCACAGTGTCAGATCACTGCCAAACACCGGTCCAGGGAAGGACCAGCGTCACTCCCCTGTGGCCCGGGGGTGAAGTGCCTGTCACCCATAGGTACGGGGGACAGGGATGTGACAAACAGGGCCTTGTGCCACCCTCAGTGCTCAGCCACCTTTGGTCATGGAGCTGGGAGGCCACCGTGGTGGCAGAGGAACCAACGCTCCGGAGAACCCGTTCATGCGAGAAGCTGGGGTGGACACCATCTGGTCCAGAGGACAGGAACAGCCGCGGGTCCTGTTCCCACTGCTCCGGAGGATAAAATTCCCCCCAATTCTCTTGCAGCTTCCGCTGGCAGAAATGGCGCGACATCTGCGTGGGCGACATCGTCCGTCTGCGTAAGGAGAGCGTGGTCCCGGTGAGCGGCGCGGGGCGGCGCGCGGGCTGCGGCGGGGCTGGCGGGGGGGCTCAGCCCGGCGCTCTCCCACGTTCTGCTCTTCCAGGCCGACATGCTCTTGCTGTGCAGCTCGGAGCCCAGCAGCCTGTGCTACGTGGAGACCGCTGACATTGACGGGTGAGGACGGGGCAGGAGACCCCAACTGCTGTGGGGGAGAGCGGCAGAGACACCCCAGCCAACGGCTGGAGCCTCCGCTCTTGGGGACCCCCTGGGACCGGCGGGGCTGCGGGGGATCCTCTGAAAGCTGAACCTACAGACACCCCCGGAGTGGGATTTGAGCCCCAAATTTTGAAAATGAGAGCACAAAAACATTTTCCACAGAGCAGCTTGGGCATCTTCATCTCCTGGCTCCACCCAGCCCATCCATCCGCAGACGCAGGGTGATTTAATGGCAGGGTCCCCAGGCCAGGGCTCCCTCCCTGCCTGAGTGCTCGATGTGTGCCGTGATAGGCCCCTATCTCACCTTTCATCGCCATCACTCATGTAATCACCCAGTAATTAATGGCCGTCCCTGTCCCATGGGGCTGACAACAGAATTAACAGCTCTGCCACCCTGCAGGTTGTTTTATTTTTTCCCTCGCTGGCTCTTGCTCAACAGGGAAACAAACCTGAAGTTCAGACGAGCCCTCCTGGTCACGCACCGCGAGCTGGCGAGCGAGGAGAGCATGGCCGCCTTCGACGGTGAGCGTGCAGGCACGGCAGGGACGGGGCCGGCCCCGGGCGGTCTCTGTGCCCTCAGAGCCGGTGCCACTGGTCCGGTTTGAGGTCGCGCTTGCTCCTGCCCACAAGGAGCCACAGGCCGTGTGTGGAAGCCCGTCCCCAGCCGAGCGATGGGTCCTTTGGGGCTGTGCAGGGGATGGGGGGGATCTAGACAGACAGACACCCCAGAACTGAGATTAGAGCTGCAGATTTTGAAAACGCGTGTCCAAAAACACTTTCCGCAGAGCAGCTTGTGACCTGTGCTTCCCCCTGCCCTGGCTCTTGATTTTTCCCACTGGAAACAAGCGCTTGGCTCCCAAACCTGAGTTCTGACCCTGCGTTTTTCCGCTTTGGTCCCGCATAGGACACAGACTCCCCTCTCAAAGACGCTGGGGATGATGGGGGTTGTGTTTGTACCCGGTCCAGTTTTATCGCCCAGCGTGGTTCCTGGACTGAGCACCCTCCCGGGACCGCAGGGCGGCACTGCAGCTCAGCCTGAGCTGAATTCGGGCCACCCGTGTCCCATGTGGCCCTGGAGAGGCCCTGCCAAAGGCTGCACGTGCCCTGGGAAGATCAGCCCCTTTGCAGGGAGCGGAGGGGAAGGGCCTCGCGCTGGCCCTGGAGCCGTGACCTGACTCCTGCGCTCTGCTCCAGGGAGGGTGACCTGCGAGGAGCCCAACAGCCGCATGCACAGCTTCACGGGCACGCTGCGCTGGCGGGGAGAGACGCATGCGCTGGACAGCGAACAGCTCCTGCTGCGCGGCTGCAAGCTGCGCAACACCGACGTCTGCTATGGCCTGGTTATCTACGCAGGTGAATGCGGGGCCGCCATCGGGAGGGGCAGGAAAGCATTCCCGGGGATTTTAAGCGGCCCAGGAGCTTCTGGCATCAGCAGGTCCTGTTCTCAGCTCATACAAAGTGGGAGCACCTGCCACTGTCACCAGGCCCCTGGCCAAGGGACGTGGTCCTCTGAGGTCTTCAGAGGTGGGGAGGCGTGGTGGTGGAGGACACCGGCGTCACTCAGCTGCAGGTCAGCCTTCCAGGGACTGGGGACTCGCTTTCTCACTTCTGAAATGTTTCTTGTCCAGGATTTGATTCCAAAATTATGAGGAACTGTGGAAAGATCAAGCGGAAGAAAACCAAGCTGGACCGCATGATGGACCGGCTGGTGATCACCGTGAGTGTGGTGCAAACGCCTCTGCCGTGGCCTGCTGGCCTCCCGGCGTTTCTCACAGGTCTTCCCATGGGAGGCTGCTTGCTTGACTGATGCTGATTTTTCTTAAGCTTCAATATTTTGCTCAAAATGTCTTTGGTTTAACATGTTCTGGGCAAATACCAAACGACGTTCCCAGGGAGTGGCAGTTGCTGGGTCTGGAGCAGCGGTTGTGTCTCTTAAACTCTCTAGACCTCTGTGGGAGGCCAAGCAGTGTGGTCATGACAATTAATTGTAATAGGTGGCTGTTATTCTGGGCACGTTTCTGTGTGTTTACACCTAAATGAGACAAACGATAGGGAAAGGGCAATGGAAAGGGTGCGGTGGGCTCTGTGTGAGGTGAAGTTCTCATCCTGGCTTCCCGTCTCAGATCTTCCTGGTGCTGTTGGCCACGTCGCTGTGCCTCGCCGTTGCCTCTGGGTTCTGGGCCAAGACGTTCCAGGAGAAGCACAGCTACCTCTCTGCATTCTACAAGCACACGACTCCTGCCCAGCAGGCCTTCTTCAGCTTCTGGGGCTTCACAATCCTCCTGAGCATCATCATTCCCATGTCCATGTATATAACGTAAGAACAACAGAGCTTGCATGTGATTGGAGATCAGTGCTTCATTCCTTGCCCTTGCCCACCATCTGGCACCTGGTTTGCAGCCACAACAGGGGCTGCACAAAAGATCCTGAGCAAACCATTCCCCTGTGTTCCATGAGCCCTAAGAGGGATGGATGGATGGAGTGTGTATCTTACAAACATCGATGGTGTTCTTTGAGATCTTCCCAGAGGAAAGCCAGACAAGAGGTGTAAAGACATGTACTGGTGTTGGAAATTGCATGCAGGCTGAGGACGAGACTGGTGAAGGTTGTATTTCCCCACTCAGCAGCAGCGTGGTGGGGAAGAGGAGGGCACAGCCCACGGTTTGTGCTGGAAGAAGCAGTTTCCAAATGTTTAGGTCCTTCAGTGAATCTCCAGATCTGTGAATTTAGTCATCACGGGCCAGATTCCCAGAGGGGAGCCCAGTTGCCTGGGCCCAGTGGGCGCTCGGGCTGGTGTGATGAGCCCTCTGGAAAACTGGCCACAAACCGTGAAAATCCTCTTGCTTACCCCAAGCTCAGATCTAGGTGGGGAGGTCCCCCCGGCCCGTTCTTCCTGCGTCAGATCCCCTGGGATGTGAGCGATGCGACCTCCTTCCCCAGGGTAAGTTTTCTTCTATCGGACTCTCCAGGTTTGAATTCATCTATCTGGTGAACAGCTTTTTTATCAACTGGGACCTGGAAATGTATTACGCTGCCAAGGACATCCCAGCAAAAGCCAGGAGCACCAGCCTCAACGATCAGCTCGGCCAGATTGAATATATCTTCTCAGACAAGACGGGCACCTTGACACAAAACGTGATGAGCTTCAAGAAATGCTGCATCAATGGGACAATCTATGGTAACTTTTGGTAGACACAAGTTTGTGGAGACTCATGAGTAAGGTAGAACTTGACTTTAGGCCACTTTGCTTCTGTCCGTCTCTCCTGGATTTCTAGGAAGCTTGGGGCATGTGGATTGACCTTGGTGGTCCAGTGTGTAGGCAGAAGCTGTAGGAATTCAGCTTGTTCTAATCTCCCATGTTACTGGTGCTTTGCAGGGGCCATTACGCCTGCAGTCACATTTGTCTTGTTCTCCCAGTGCGTGCTCTGCCCTCCCACCTTTCAGGAGATGTATTGTGCCCCAAACTCAGCCGAGATCAGCCAGATCTTCCCCCATACAAGGGGGAGCCGGGGGTTGGGAGCTCAGCGCAGCTACATGGCAAACACACGGTTCTGAGTGAGGCGGGTCCCATCTGGAACAATGAGCTGGCGCTGGTCCAGCTGGGCAGGACAAGGCCATGAGGTGATGGGCCAGTGAAGCCCATGCGTTTTTATTTTCTGTGAAAAAAAAAAGTACTGATAGCCAGAACAGTCCAGGAGCCAATAAGCCAAACCTGGACATCCTAACAGAGCCCGGCTCGTGAGCAACGCAGAGCAGGTGCTGGAAACCTGTCCCTTTTTGCCAGTTTTTTGGCCAGAAGCAGCAGCAGTTCCTTCCAGAGGAGTTGCCCGGAGCCCCTGCAGTGATGCCCCAGCCAGCCCTCTAGTAATGGAATTGGTTTTATTCAGCAGGTGCAGGCAGAGGCTGTGGGAACAAGCAGCCATCGGTACGTAACCCCCCCGGGCAGCGCGGGGCTGGACGCGGCTCCTCATCGGGGCCAAAGCCACCGCGGCTATTGGTGACCAGGCAGGAGGAGCAGCACCATCCCCGGCTGCAGAGCCCCGTGCTCGGGCTCTTCTTGGGTGCCTGCAGCCTGCCCGTGCCTCCTGCAGGGGTCGGCGCTGACCTGGAGCCACCACGGGCAGCAGAAGATGGACTTTTGTGACACAAGACTGCTGGAAGCCGCGCGGCGGGACAGCGACCCCGTGCTGAGGGAGTTCCTGCGGCTGCTGGCCCTCTGCCACACCGTCATGGTGGAGGAGAAGGGTGGTGGGTTGGCCACCGTGGCTGGCGTGCTCAGAGAAGGGGTCAAGGTCACGTTCAAGGCATTGAGGCCGTGATGGCTTCTTCGGCTGCCCAGCAAAGCTCTGCCACGGGAGTGCAGGTGGCGTAAGAGCCTGGGGAGTTTCTGGGCCACTGTCTTAGCATCACAGACATGTATGTTTGGAACAGAAGCACAGAGGGGATAATTCAGCCCTACCTGGGCACTTGTCCTGCCTGGGGCAATGAGCAGAAGAGATGAGACAAGTAGGACTGAGTTCCCCTGGCCTGGTGGCTTTGACTTTAGTGTCTCCATGGATAATGTTGGTGCTGGGCAGGAATGAGGATGTTCAGATGCTCAGGAGGTGCTTGGCTGGGATTCTCCTTGTCTAACCCCTACTCTTCTCCTGCAGACCAGCTGGTTTATCAAGCAGCTTCACCAGATGAAGAAGCTCTGGTGTTGGCAGCCAGGAACTTGGGGTACATCTTTCTGTCCCGAACACAAGACACCATCACCATCAGCGAGCTGGGGATGAAGAGGACGTACAAAGTGCTGGCCATGCTGGACTTCAACAGTGATCGCAAGAGGATGTCTGTCCTGGGTGAGCAGTACAGGGTGTCTCAGGGGTCCCCCCAGGAACACAGAGGGTCCCTTCCGCTCTCAGGCCTACAAGCAATGGCACTGATGGCTCTGATTGACCACAGCCATCACAGGAGTCATCCTGGTCATCCCTGCGGTTTTGCTCATCCTGGTTCCTTGGTGCAGGCAGCTGAGAAGGGTTTGAGCAGTAGATCGGGGGCTCAGAGGGAGTGTGTGAGGAACTGACGGTCCTCGAGGCCTGATCCTGTCCCATGGTGGTGTAGATCTGGGGACATTCCTGTGTTTCCTATGACTGCGAGCAGAAAAGCACTCGCATCTCCCCCAGCATGATCATTGCATGGGGACAGTGGTGAGTGGGAGCCACGTCTCTGAGTATCCAAGCTGTCCTTCCCCACCGCCCAGTGCGAGACCCCCAGGGCACGATCCGGCTCTACACCAAGGGAGCTGACACGGTCATCCTGGAGAGACTGCAGAGGCGAGGGCCCAGCGAGACCTTCACCGAAATGGCACTGGATGTGAGTCCCACGCCAGCCCGGGACAGAAAGGGCTGGTCCCCTGCTGCTGGCTTTGGGCTGGGTGTCCTGGAGTCCCCTGCTGCTCCCTCCCTCTCTGGCTTCGGGATTTGGTCCTTATTTCTTCCTTCTGCTCTAGGAGCCTCACCTGCATATGGGACAGGGGCTAAGAGGGCATCAGATCCACCTTCGGTGTTCTGCATGGACCAGTTGCATTGCAAGGATGCTCGTGGGGATGCTGTAGGATTGGGGAGGGAGTCAGAGCCCAGAAGGAGACCTCCAGATCTCAGAGGGTCTCTGGCTCTGCCCATGGGAACACCATGGCTGGCATGATGCCCTGGTCCAGCACAGAGCCATCCTGGTCCAGGGAAGGGAAACCTGATGTCTCATCTCCACAGCGCTTTGCAGAGGAGACACTGAGGACTTTGTGCCTGGCCAGCAAGGAGGTGAGCGAGGCCGAATATGGCGTGTGGAGCAGGAGGCACCACGAGGCCAGCGTCCTCCTGCAGGACCGCGCACGGGAGCTGGACAGGCTGTACGACGAGATGGAGCAGAACCTGCAGGTGGGACGAGGCCGGGGTTTAGGAGGAACATTGGGCAGGACTGTGGGGTTTGGCTCTCCGGGGTGAAGGGGTGAAGTGTCCAGCCCAACACACATCCCCTGGGCGGGAGGACAGGTGGATTTTTTCCCCCAGAGGTGACATTGTGATGTGCCAGTAAACAGCGGGTCAGGTAATCTGTCAGGACATGGCAACCCATGGGCAAGGACACTTGGTTGGATCCAGGGGTTATTCCCACCACCGCATCTTAGAATCGTAGAATAGTTCTGGTTGGAAAAACCCTTTAAGATCAAGTCCGACTGTTAACCCAACAGTGACAAATCCAGCACTAAACCCTGTCCCTAAGCACCTTGTCCTGCCCCACGTCATGACATCCGCTCGCTCTCCTTCCAGCTGCTTGGGGCCACAGCCATTGAGGACAAGTTGCAAGATGGAGTCCCCGAGACCATCCAGCTGCTGAAACTGAGCAACATCAAAGTGTGGGTGCTGACCGGAGACAAACAAGGTCAGTGGAGGCAACTCCAGATCCCACCAACACGTTTCAGCGTCTCCCCTAACCAGTGCCAGAGAAGAGATGTGAGACCCTGGGAGGGGGCAACAACCAGCTTCTGCTGTTCCCTTTAAGATCAAATAACAGTGTGTCCCACAGACCGTGTCACCCCTGGGAAAACTGAGGCAAGGGAAGCACGGCTGGAGCAGAGCCCCAGCAGCTGTTGGCCCTGAGGGCTGGGGCTGCCCCGGGAGCGGGGTGGGCAGCACCGCGTGGCCACAGGCTGTTGACAGCTGCATGTTTGCAGAGACCGCCATGAACATCGGCTATGCCTGCAAGCTGCTCACGGACGACATGGAGGTCCTGGAGGAGAAGAAGATCAGGTGAGGAATCATCGCCTCCTGTTGTCCCTGCTGAAGATCCCTGAGGGCACAGGAACCGGTCCAGGGTGGGCAGAGCTCAACTCTGCAAGAGATGCTGCTTCTCTGTCCCAGCCTGGATGTCCATGGCTCTCATCTGCTGGTGCTTTTCCAGGCCTGCCCATCTGTTTCTGCCCCTACAGCATCATCTTCATCGGTTAGCTTTGACCAGAAAGTGCTTAAGGTGTTTCTGCAGTTTCTAAACCCCAGGAACAGGGGCTAATTTCTAATACCAGTGAGCCCTGGGGGCCAGCTCTCTGTCCCCCCGGCTCCCACCACTAGATACCAGCCTTGTCTCACTGGAGCTGGCTTGGAGCTGGCAAAGGCCAAATGCAGGTCTCACCTGAAGCCAGGCAGTGTGCCCAGTGTCCCCAGCTCATCTCCAACCACCCCTTCCTCACGCAGCGAGATCCTCGGGGCTCTCTGGGTCAGCACCAGCAGCCTCGCCGGCAGTGGGGAACCCCTGTGCCGCAGCCGCCGCTCCCAGCAGCGCCCGGAGGCTTCACAGCACAAGAAGAGGGCGCTTGTCATCAGCGGGGACTTCCTGGTAAGGTGGCACTTGGATGCTCGTCTCTGCTTCCTTCCTGCTCTGTTTCTGCCCTGGTACTATTGAAGTCCTGGGTGGCACCAGCGCATTTCCCTCCTCTCCTGCCAAAGGGGTGGGAAATGTCCGTGTTGGGCTGGGGAATGAATTGTGGAGGGGGGGACAACCTTGCACCCATCACTTGGTGTTTGGGGGCTTTGACCACACCTGCCTGACCAGTCTTCTGGGATGATGCAGCCTGCTAGGTCATCACATGCTCTTCTGGTCATACTGGGACAAACTGGTCTCATGGTCACAGTGCTGCGTGATGAACTTGGGGAAAACTGGGGTCACTTTTTTGTAGCACCTACAAGATTTAGGAGCATCATTGGGGAGCTTCATACTCTGAAGGCTATGGGTGAGGTCCCAGCTGTGTGTGCTCTCCCCTAAGGACAAACTCCTGCACACGGGAGAGGTGCTGAAGGAGAAGGGGCGGCTGTGGCGGCGGCTGCCGTGCTGCGGAGCCGCGGGCTCTCGGGAGGAGGCCGGTCTGGTGGAGAAGGCCTTTGTGGACCTGGCCGCCAGCTGCCAGGCGGTGATCTGCTGCAGGGTGACCCCCAGGCAGAAAGCCCTCATCGTGCAGCTGGTGAAGAAGCACAAGAAAGCCACCACGCTGGCCATTGGGGATGGGGCCAATGATGTCAACATGATCAAAAGTGAGGCTTGGGGCACAGGGGCATGGGGTTTTAGCTGGGTGGGGGGGTGATGCCCCATCTGCCATCTCCACCACCTCACCCTCTCCTGTGAGGAGCTGGGAGGAGAACTCCCGGTCCAGTTCCCCTGTTGCTGTGCTGGGAGGGGACTGAGAGGCACAGGACCAGGTTCAGGATGGGAGCAGGGTGGACAACTTGCTTTGGCAGCAGAGAATGAATCTTGGTGAAGCTTCAAGCCCCAATCTGGGCAGCTGACAGAGACCTCTGGTCCTCGGACCCAGGGCTGTGCTCTTCACACCCCCAACCCTCCAGCACTGCCCTGGGCAGCCTGTTCCAATGCCCCACAGCCCTTTGGGGAAGAAATTGTTCCCAGATCCAACCTCAACCTCCCCTGGCGCAACTTGAGGCCGTTTCCTCTGCTCCTGTCACTTGTTCCTGGGGAGCAGAGCCCGACCCCCCTGGCTCCAAGCTCCTTTCAGGCAGTTCAGAGATCAGAAGGTCTCCCCTCAGCTCCTGTTTTCCAGCTGAACACCCCAGGTCCCTCAGCCGCTCCATCACACTTGTGCTCCAGCCCCTCACCACCTCCATTCCCTCCTCTGCACTCACTCCAGCTCCTCAAGCTTTTTCTTGGTGCGAGGGGCCCAGAACTGCCCCCAGGATTCATGGTTTGTCCTCCCCAGGTCCCAGCACAGGGATGGTCGCTGCCCTGGTCCTGCTGTCCACCCCAGTGCTGGTACCAGCCAGGATGCTGGTGGCCTCTTGACCAAGCACCTGGCTCTCTGAAAACCTCCCCACCTGTGTTTCACCGCTCCTGTCCCTGCAGCTGCTGACATCGGGGTGGGCATCAGCGGGCTGGAGGGGATGCAAGCCGTGCAGTGCAGCGACTACGCCCTGGCCCAGTTCTCCTACCTCCAGCGCCTCCTGCTCATCCACGGCCGCTGGGCCTATCTCCGCATCTGCAAGTTCCTGCGCTGCTTCTTCTACAAGACCTTTGCTGGCCTCATGACCCAGGTCTGGTTTGCTTTCCACAGCGGATTCACGGCTCAGGTGAGAGGTGCTGCTGTTAGCAGAGATCACGTCCATCCCATGGAGGTTTGCACACTGGTGCTGTCAGGTCTCGTGCCTGATGGGCACGTGTCCACATGACTGCCCTGGTCTCCTTTCTTCCTTGCCCTGATATGGGGTTGCTGTATTTTTTTGGGCTACCTGCCTGAGATGCAACTGGTTATGTGCTTTTTACCTGGCTGGGTTGGGAAAAGCAGCCTGGGGAGGTCTGGGGTGTCTCTGCGAGCTGCAGCTCAGTCTTGGACAGATGCAGGGAAAGATCCCACCTGCATTAAGCAGGTTTCCCCCAAAATAGGAGCTTTTATCCCAAGGGTTGTCAGTGTGATGTGGCCCCAGCCCCTGTCTCTTTCAGCAGCACAGTCCCGCACCCTGCAGATCATTTGGGTTGGAAGAGACCCTCAAGATCATCGAGTCCAACCATAACCTAAAACTAGTACTAACCCATGTCCTTAAGAACCTTATCTATATGTCTTTTAAACCCCTCCAGGGATGGTAACTCCAGCACTGCCCTGGGCAGCCTGTTCCAATGCCCCACAGCCCTTTTGGGGAAGAAATTGTCCCTAATATCAAATCTGAACCTTCCCTGGCGCAACTTGAGGCTGTTTCCTCTGGTCCTGTCACTTGCTGCTCACGAGAAGAGACACCAGGATTGCTGCAGACAGTGCAGGGCTGGTGCGGAGCCTGGGGCAGGACCATGGTGTTTCCCCATAGTCTGGATGTTGGACTCACCCCTGGTGCCTGAGAATTCTTTCTGAGTCATTCCAAAGCTGCCCTGAGCTCACAGCTGCTTTCCTGTCCCCTCTAGCCTCTGTACGAGGGCTGGTTCCTTGCGCTCTACAACATCTTCTACACTGCCTATCCCATCCTGTCCCTGGGCCTCCTGGAGCAGGTAGGAGTGCACCAGGCTGCATCCCGCCCCTGTACCTGGCAGCTGCATCCTTGGTGGGCTGAATCAGTCCGGTGCTGGCTGCACCCCATCCACGTGGCTCTTTGTGTTGGGATGTGGTACCAAGCAGCTCGATGGGCATTTGGAGGTCACCGCCAGTCCTGGGGTGCCTCTGTTCCACATCACACCAGAGCAAGGGGCTGGAGGGACTCAGCACAGCTTTCCCAAAGGGGGTATTGGGTGGACTGACCCAATCGTGCTCCCCAGTGTGGGTGGGGAGGGTGACGCTTGGTGCCATCCTGGCAGGACGTGAGTGCCAAGAAGAGCCTGGAGTTCCCCGAGCTCTACGTGATCGGGCAGCAAGACGAGCTCTTCAACTACCGCGTTTTCAGCATCACCGTCCTGCACGGGCTCAGTACCTCACTCGTCAGCTTCTACATCGCACTCTGGGCCTTCGAGGACCGTGTCGGCAGCCGGGCTGTCGGTGACTACGAGTCCTTTGCCGTCACGGTGGCCACGTCGGCCTTGCTGTCAGTCCTCATGGAGGTAAGCGCCCGTGTGCCCTTCCCCATGCTGGCCCCAGGGCAGATGTTCAGGGCCCAGATTCAACCCTGGGCTCTCCAGCACGATCCCCAGCAGCTTCGGGGCTGGGAGATGATCTCCCTTGGGGCAGGAGGGGAATTAGGGACTGTACAAAAGAGAGTCCCTGCAGATGCTGTGGGTTCTGCCCTTGCAGATCATCCTGGACACCAAGTTCTGGACATTGTTGTCCTTTCTGATGGTCGCAACAAGCCTGCTGCTCTTCTGCCTCTTCTCCTTCCTGACCCAAAGCATCGATGCCTTCAGGATAGCCCCTGCCATCTTCCGCTTCCCAGGTGAGATGCCTTGGGGATCTCCATGGTCCTTCCCTTCCCCAGCTGGGGAGTCCAGCCTGGGCTTTGTGCTATGAGCTATTTCCCACCTTGTAGATCATGTCTTCATCACCACTTCTTGATTTTTCTGTCTTGATTTTTGACTCCAGTTTGGGTGCCATCTCCTCAACACCTTCACAGGTGGTGGCCGGTCCCCCAACAGTTCTCTCCATCTCTCCAGTTCCCTCTGTGCTCTCCAGCTTCCCTACTTAAACATCACCCATTGACTGCTTGCTTTGACAGACGCCAGCCGGAATGCCCTGACCGATCCCTATGTTCTGCTTGTGGTCCTGCTGTCCCTGGTGGTCAACACCATCCCCTCACTCACCATTCGCTTGTACTGCACCATCACAGGCAAAAACACCACCCAGCAGGTGAGGAAGGAATTGTTGCCCTGAGGGTGGTGAGAGCCTGGCCCAGGTTGGCCAGAGAGGTGGTGGATGAACCATCCCTGGAGACATCCCAGGCCAGGCTGGACGGGGCTCTGAGCACCCTGAGCTGGTGACGATGTCCCTGTCATGGCGGGGGGGCACTGGGGAGCGGGGAAGGTCCTGCAACACAAACTGATCTCTGATTCTATGATCTCCTTGTTGCCTTGCAGAAGATCTGCTTGAAGGCGAAGCGGGAGCCGGAGCCCTTGGTGGAGCTGCGTGCTCACGTCCTTCGCGGCTCCTTCCACCACCGCTCCAGCTACGCCTTCTCGCACCAGGAGGGCTACGCCAGCCTCATCACCCGTGGGGACAGCCTGCGTTCCAGGGGCACCCGCAGCACCGTCCAGCACCCAGACACGGCCCCGGCTTTGTCCCCCAGTCCCTTGTCCCCCATGCCCAGCCCCTCGGCGTAGCTGCCCTGGCCACCATCAGCCCCCACAGTGCTGGGACAGGAGAGGTGCTGTTAAGGCACAGAACTGGCTGGTTTCTCCTTTGATGGGTATTGTTTTAATCTTCTTTGGATAGTGTTGGAGCGTGGGCAGCCCGCGTGGCTGCAGAGGGGCTGAGCCGGCCCGGGGGCACTGAGCCGGGACATGTCCCACCAGCAGCTCCATCTCCATCACACGGTGCGTGCGTGGGCTTGGCAGGAGCCTGTCGAGCTGTGAAAGCCACCAGGCTCTGCCCCTCGCCCATGGCACCCCCCGGGCACCCCGACCCCTCCCCTCTGCCAAGCCCCTCCGAGCCGGGGCTGCCTCCGGCCCCACGTGCCTCCTGCAGGTTTTGCTTCTCCAGCCTCTCCTCGTCTCTCCCGGCTGCCTCCCCCTCCTCGTGTCCGCCACCCCCGCTCGAGGTGCACACGGCGATGGTGTCTGCCACGTGCCGTTCCCCGTCCCCACAGCAGCCGTGGCCCAGGACCGATGTTCCCGGCTTTGGGGACAGCTGTGACCACAGGCTGTTTGCTGCAAAGCCCTGGGAAGTGCTTTTCAATGGGAGGGCAGAGCACTGGGAGGACATGTAGCAGCCCTGTCCTGCAGAGCTTTGGAACATCAGCAGCAGCTGCTGGAGAAGTTGCGTGTGAACAACTGGCTGGTGAACAGATCACCCTTTTTATTAATTTCATATTTTAATTAAAAGGATTTTAGCATTTCTCTCCCCTCCTGTCACTCTCTGCTCTGCCACCAAGGGAGAAATCTGTTCTCGGTGTGTGCTGCGGGGCTTTGCCACCTGCCCTGGCAAAATGCACGGGAGGACAGGATAACCAGGTAAAACAGAAATAACTAAATCAGCTGAAACGGGGGCCGGGACCGGCCCGCAGCCCACGCGACTCGACAGATTGTTTAACAAGTGCTTTGGCCTCATCTGCGCTGAGTTCCTCAGAATTACAAACGTTCTCTTCGGACTCTGGCCAGGGAGGCGCCGAGAAACAGAAGTACCGGGGCGTCCTGCGGGAATGCTCCCGCTGCGGCGGCTGCCGGGCGCAAACGGGGGAGAGCCCTTCCTGCTGCTCCCCGGTGCCCCCGACGCTCCCAGGCTGGGTTTAGGAGCCGACGGCTGAGCCGGGGCTGCTCCCCGGCGTGTCCCCCTCCCGGCCCACGGGCGTCACCGGGACACACACCGGGTGGATGACTAGAAAATGATTTATTGAGGAAACAGAAAGCTGCAGGAACACAACACGGTCAGGAGTGGCAGAGGATGCACAAACAGGGATTCATTTGTTGTTGCTGTTTTCTCTTTTGAAACCCGTTGACGGGCTGGGGTTCAGTTTCCTGGCGATTTCCCCGCCTGAGTCGTTGCGAAGAACAAGGAGCGAGCTCCGGGACACGCAGGTTCGGATAAAGTGCCCGACACACAGGACTCTTGGGTTTTGGTTTTCTCTTTTTTAATGTTTGTAAGTAGCTTAAACAAATAGAGTTGCAAGACACAGAGGAGTAACAACTGCATTTCGCTGTAGAGGAAAACCTATCCCATGAGAGTAACAATGAAGCAGCAGCAAAAAAAAACCCAAATCAATTTAATCAAGAGGAAAAGTCATTTAAAAACTCGGAGATGTGGCCCTCGGACCACACGGGAGGAGGGCGAGTGTGGCCTATTGCTGTACAGAAAAATGGGTGATGGTCACCAGAGGTGGCTGGAGCGGCCGGCCCGCGTGCCGGTTCTTTCTGGCCAGGACTAATTCTGTCTGAGCTCTTTTTGCTTTAGAATTTAAGGGGGACAATTAAAAATAAAATAAAAAAGTAAAATAAAATAAGTAGAAAAACAGAAGACCAACCCCAAACCTAAAACCTGAATGTTGTTCTTTGCATTTTTAATTTCCTCTCTTTAAAAACCCCAAACAAAGACAAGGAACCATCACCTACGTGGCAGCACCCACGGTTCCAGCCCCAGCGCCGGCTGCCAGCGCCGTGGTGGCTCCGGCGCCTCTGAGACAAGGGAAGAGGAGCCGGGTTGGGACAGGGCGGCGGACGCTGCGGTGACGGCCGCCAGCCCAGCCCAGCGGCACCTTCGCGTGTCCAAAGCAGCTTGAGAAGAGAGGTAACGAGGGGCCCATTGTCTTCCCCCCGGCTCCGGATGCTCAGGAAAAGGGTTGTGCTCAGAGCTCCTGCTCCGTGTCAGTGTCCCGTCAGTGGAGCGGGGACAGCTCGGCCCCGGCTGCGCCACAGCAGGGTGACAATGGCTAAAGCCCATGCTGGTGTCCCCAGGAGCCCTCGCTGCTCCTGCTTGCCCCAGGGGACAGGGACATCTCTGCCAGCAGTGGGTTTGCAAAGCACAAAAGCCGTCAGTGGAAAATATCCACCCAAGGTCAAACCAAAGCGCCTGGGGGCGTCACGGGTTATGAAATGACCTGAGTTCCCGAAACTTCCACAACTGCAGTAGGACACGGTGGCCAGGCTGAACCAGCAGGTCCCAGCGGGACACACTGGGTCCCCTCCTCTTCATCACCCTCCAGCCATCCACTCTCCATCGCCCTCAGAGGTGCCCCCGCGGCCCCAGGTTTTCTCCTGCTCCCCACAGCACAAAAACGCCCTTTGGGGCAACCTTGGTCAAGAGAATTGTCTTCAGGACGAGCTCAGATTGTCATTACCTGTGGGAAAAAAATCTTTGGTATCGTGGCAAGTTGCTCCTCAAGGTGTTTTGGTGGATGTGGCAGCAGGCAGGGCGCGAGGCTGGTCCGTGGGTCCAGGACAAGGGCGAGCACTCTGCTCCTGGGTTCTCCGGGCTTCCCAAGCCACTTGGTTCATGCTTTGTGGTGGAAACCAGCTGGTCTGAGGACTCGTGACTGCGGGTCGCACCCAAGCCTGGTAAGACCGTCTTGCAGTTGGAAACGAGGTCTCAGCTCCAAGCACCAAAGCTGGAAAATGTCTCGTAGGAGGAGCTGGGGCACAGGGGGATGCAGAGCTCCCCGAAGCACAGGAGGTTTGGTTGTAGATGAACAGTGCTGTTGCAATAAATACCATCTCTTCCTAAAACGCAGGTCCTCGATCAGCGGGTCCCATGTCTCCCACCACCACCTGGTACTGAGCACCTCAGCACTGGCCATGAAGGCTGCAGAGACACCGTGTTAGAGATGCAGATTAAGACCCCTATCTTTGGTGGCCACTCTGGTAGGGCCCGAAGAGGCTGAGATCTTTCCTTGCAATGGGATGAGCTTTGGGACCACGTCTAGTGATGGAGGTGAAGGATGGAGAGATGAAGAGGCTGGAGAGGGCTGAGGAATCAGCCGTTTAAGGTAAGTGCTCTGGTCACGGTGAGGAAGCAGAAAGCAGCAGGTACTGCTGCCACCTCCAGGCCCCCATCGCCTTCCGGAGCTCCAAAGACGCGACTCCTCCCCGCTGCTCTCCCACGGTCCTGGGGCGAGGAGAGGAGGAGGAGAGGGGAGGAAGAGCAGGGGCTGCACAGCTGTGCGGGGGCCTCTCTGGGCATTTGCAGAAAGTCCCCTGGCTGTCTGGGCAGGCAAGGTGACATCCCAAAGTCCCCTGGGACCTGCTGGTGCGCTGGGCTTCTCCAGGACCTTTTCCACTCGTTGGACTCTTCTTCTTCCTCCTCCTTTGATCAGAGTGGGTGTCCCCATGCAGGTTGAGCGCCGGGCTGGGTGACATGGGAAAGCCTGGTGGGGACAGACCCTGTGTGTTGGGTGCTGCCTCTGAGCTGAGCCACATCCTTGGGGAAAAAGCCCTTGGAAACGGGTCACTTGAGTCCAGCCCTGGGTCTGGGTGGGCGTTGAGGTAGCACCGTCTCCAGCGCCTCTTTCTGTGCGGGCAAGGCCAGAGGCAGGGCTGCGAGGGCACCCCGAGGGACAGGGACCTGGGGCATCGTCCGGAAAGGTTTCAGCCCTGGGGGGCGTTTGGGGTGTCTTTGGGGGGACGTTCCCTTGTCTCAGAGCACACGAGGAGCCCGCGGCTTTGCTGGCGCAGGTCATGGCAGCTGATTGTCTGTCCTCTCATCTGTGTTGGGATTTGACCCATCAAAAAGAAAAAAAACCCTAAAAATACAAAAACCAAACCCAAAGCACGGCGAGGAGCCCGACCCCGTGGGGGGTTGGGGCGCACGCCGGGGTCCCGTGTCCCAGATGCCCTGACCCTGTTTGGGGACACGGGGCCGGGTGCCCCGTCCTCCAGGGCAGCTCCGGCCCCCCAGGCGAGTTCAGGGTGAGGAAGGAAAGCAACGAGGCGAGGGAGGAAGGCGGGCGGTAATGACACCTGTCCCGTGGCGGCGTGAGCTGGAAAAGTAACGTCAAAGTAACGTAGAACCCAAAGGTGACCCATGCAGAGAAGTTCTCACAACCGAAAACTCGTGGACAAAAGCACAGCTCGTCCCCTCCCGCTCCCACCCGCCCACCCCTCCCCAGTAATCATTACATTACTTCAAGAAAGAGTATATTTTTTCATGCATAAATCAAATTCTCATCTTGTCTTTTTTTTTTTGTCTTTTTTTTCTCTTCTTTAAATTACATTTGAACACAGAACACATATAATAAATACTCTTGTACGACATGACTCAGAGAAAAGTAACACATCTGAACGCAAAGGTATCGCCACCGTTATTAGGTTTTTTCTTTTTTTAAAAGGACTTGTTTAAATATGAAATCTGTAAACTCCAAGGGTCCTTTTTTATCTTTCTCTCTCTCTTTCTCTCTCTCTTTCTCTCTTTTTTTAAATCGTGAAACTATCCAGCTTTCATTTCCTTAACATTCAATATGTCTCCCATTGAACGCGTCAAAGAAATAAGAACATGCCGTCTTCTGCAAAATTATAATTTAACAGTATAAAGCTTCAAGTCACAAATTCCAAAAACTAGCTAAGTAATTTTTTTTTATCACATAAACTATACATTAAATATTTTGAGGTATTTCAGAGAACATTGTCAAAGGCTTGTAAGGTCTGTGCTGGGTGGAAAGAAGGCTTTCTCCTGCATAGAGAACGTCTTTGGTATCACAAGCCATGGGGGATCGGGTGTGGGTGGGGAACATCTGGCCAAGACAACAGTGTGGAGGGGACGGGGCTGGGGACACTGTGACCCGCTCACCGGGTTGCCCAGCGGACGGAGAACCCAGCGGGGTCAGCGCCGGGGGAGTTCGGTCCCGCTCAAAGCACCTGCGCTGGAGCCTGGACCAAGTAGGAACAATCCAACCCAATGTTTCCCTAAACGGGGCATTCTGGCGGTTGCTGTGGCAAAGCAGCTTCTCCGGCGGGTCCTCCCGCTGACTTCTGCTAAAGCCAAACTGTGGAGAAGACTCAGTTGTGCCCATCCACCCCAACAAGCCAAAAATGCCCCTTCAAGGACCTGGGAACTGCTCCTGCTGAGGGATTTCATGTTTCCAGGCCCACCCCTAGAGGACGGGGTTGGCCCAGGGTGAGGTTTTCTGCTGTTCCCACCTCTGTCTTTCCAGCCAAAAATGCCAGAAACCCTGGAAAGGGAAACTTGGGCCGAGGTCTGAGCTGAGCCAGGAAGAAACATCTCAAGATGGAACCTGCACCTTCATCCCATGGGCTTCCACAGGGTCCCAGTGCCGAGCAAGGGACGCGGAGCAGAGGCTCCTGGGAGCGATGTCCCTCCAGAAGGGACCTGGACACCAGGTAAGCGCTCACAGGGTGAGAGGGGCCAGGTGGAGGGACCTTGGGGACATCTGAGAGGGGGGACACGCTGGGGAACCAGCACCTTTCCCACAGCGTGTGGCACAGGGGCCATTTTATCTTCAACTGGGACATGGGTTGGGGTTGATTCTTCTCCATCCCATCCCAGTTGCCCAAATTCGTCCCCCTCAGAGAGCCGAGGGCACGGGGGGTCTGGAGGAGCAGAGAAATGGCCACACACCTTTGGTACAAGAAAAAGGCACTCGTCGCGCACGCTGCCATCCCGGGCGCGCTCGCCCTCTCCCTCGCTCTCTGGGGACACGACGGGGCCTGGGGTGACGGGGTCTCGGCCGGGGGGGCAGGGAAAGTGGCGTTTCCAGCACAGACCAGACAAGGCAACAAAATCTTTGGTATCAGACGTGATTTTCAAATCACAACATTGAAAACTCAAGTGAGGTAGCCTTTATTCTCGGGTTCTCACTAGAAATGTCTTTGCATCCTTGAGGGCCTGTGGTGTTTATTCTTGGTTTTCTTTTCTTTTCTTTTTTTCTTTTCCTTTTTTTCCATTTTTAAATGTTTTTTCTTTTCTGTGTTTTCCCTTCCCAAACCAAGGCCCCCCCTCCTGGCTTTGCAGCCCTTCAATACTACTCGATGGGGTTCGGGAATCCACCACCATCGTCACCATGTCACGACAAGACAAGAAACAACATTAGGGGAAAAGAAAAGGTCATTTGGTGGGGAGCTGGGTCCGGGGGGTGAGATTCGCTTTGCTGTTACGTTTTTGGGTTGTGTTGGCAAAATACGTCGCGGCACCTGCCCCTTCCCTCTTCCCGCCCTCTCCTCCCAGTAACAAACCGGTTTGATTTGGTGCGGCTGTGTCCAGTCCGACACCTCCAGCTCCCCACCGGCCGGAGCTCTGGGTGACCGCACCGGTGACCACGCCAGTGACCGCACCGGTGACCGCGCTGGTGACCGCGCCGGTGACCGCGCCGGTGACTGCGCCGGTGACCGCGCCGGCGGCGCTCCTTGCACACGTTTGTTTTCATCTCTTTCTTTCCCTCTCTCATTCTTTTGTCCTTTTCTCTTTTTTTGGGTGCTTTTTTGGTGAACACAAACACTTTGTTTGTCTTCTTTTCCTTCTTTTCAACAAGGTGCCTTCCAGTTACACAGCAGATCGCTCTCAAAGTAAAGTGAATCGAAGAAACCGTAGCGCTACAACACAGATGGTACTATTTCACTATTTACCCGCATAAATTCAACAGTGTCCCTTTCTTTTTTTGGTTGATGGTTGGTTTTGGAGGATTTTTTCTCTTTTCCCAGGTGGTGGGGGCAGAAGGGACGGGCCCCCCCATCCCACTCCTCTGCCAGCCCTGCCCCCTCCCCGCGGCCCCCCAGGGACACGGGGCTGGACGGAGCCGTCGTTGGCCAGCGCTGGGCGCGAGGCTCTGGCCTCCTGATTGCTTTTTGTATGGCACGAGTCACCATCGAGAGCTCGGAGAAAACCACCGTTTTCCAGTACCATCGCTCCGGAAATCGCGTTTTAAGGCAGGTTGTTAATTGGCACAAAAAAAAAAAAAAAATCTGGCGTCTTTTTTGGTAAGTTGAGCTTGGTAAGGTGGTAAGTTTGGTAAGTTGGTAAGTTTGGTAAGTTGGTAAGGTGGTAAGTTGGTAAGTTGGTAGGTTTGGTAAGTTAAGTTGGTAGGTTTGGTAAGTTGGTAAGCTCGGTAAGTTGGTCTTTGCGTTGAGCTTGTTTGCTCGTGGTTTCCGTTGTTATTCCTGCGGGGGAGGCTGTTTGGTGTTTTCCCTTTCGGCCCCACCGGGAGCTCTCCCCTTCCCGCCCCAGGGCTGATGTCGCCACCAGACCCCTCGGATTCGTCTTTTCCCACCAGACACCGATGTCGGTGCCCAGGAGGGAATTTTGCTGTTGTCGGGTTTTTGGTTTTGTCATTTCTTTGGTAGCAGAGATGAAAATGGGAGGGGACGGGTGGGACAACATTGTGTGTCAAGGGATGGATGGGGCGAGACACAAAGCCAGCAGATCTGCTTTGAGTCCATTCCTCGACCGACAAGTGAACCAGAAATCCGCTGGCGGGCGGCGGAGCCGGTCACCAGGGCAGATCGGACCCTTCGCTGCAAGTCTCTCCTCCCGTCTCCTTTCCAACCATTCTTCTATTTTCAAATACCCGATTTCTGTAGCTAAAATGTGCTTCTTTGACCTGCTTGGGCGGCAGGCGGCGCGGTGCAGCGCGGTCCCGCCGCCGGGGCTCAGGGACGCGCGGGCGCGGAGGCGGGCGGGCACGGCGACACGGCTCCTTCGCCGCCGTGTTTCTCTGGGAGGGGTCCGGGGACGGGTGGGGGCTCTCGTGGGTGGGTGGGGGAAAGTGTGGGTGCTCTTGGGGGTGTCCTGGGCAGGGGGGTCAGAGGATGATGCCCATGGAGGAGACTGGGGCTACGGAATGTCCTTGGTCAGGTTTTGGAGACCTTGGTGGGGGTGAAATACCAGTGTGTCCATGGCAAAGAGGGGCCGGCTGCTGTGGGGACCCCCCTAAACTCCGGGGACCATCCTCTCTCTCATCCCCCTCTGAACCGCAGGGGGTTGGCCCTGGTCCGGTGGGGTTGTGCCAAAGCTCAGCCCCATGACCCCACTTCTTGTGTCTCCCCCACCTTCACCCCTCCACTTGGGAGCCGTTAGGGTGGCTGTGGCAGAGATCAAGGTTGGTGGGGGAATCAGGGGGTGCCCCTCTCCCCAGAGACCCTGGTGGGTGTTAAAGACAAGGTCCTGTGGTCCCCAAGGACCAGGGACGCTTCCAAACAGCACCTTGTCCTCTCCCTCCATCCCACGTCCCCCCTCGGGTTTCCTCCGAGCCCTCCTGGGGACAGAGCCGACCCGGCCGCAAATGCCGTCCCCGCTCCGGGAGCTGGCAGCAGGACGTGACACGAGGCCACATCCAGGGGTGATGCCCAGCTGAGGGTTCGAGAGGCTGATGGACCCGCAGCATCCAAAAGCACCCACCCCGGTGGGCTTGGGACGTGCGTGTGGGTCTGGGGTTGGCTTTGTCATGAGGAGGGTGTTTGGGAAGGGGTGGGGATGGCCAGGGGACATCATGCTTTGGAGAAAGTGCTTGTAGACGAAGAGGGGACTCCAGGGTTGGCGCCCGGCTCCTCCTGCCAGCGGTTCATACACCGCCGGCGGGCGTTCATGAAGAAGTTGCTGACAGTGTTGAGCTCCAAGCCCAGCTGCTGCGAGATGGTCATCTGCATCTCCTTGGACGGGCGCTTGTTCTCCTTGAAGATGGCGATCAGAGTGCGGCGCTGGAGGTCCGTGAAGACCAGCCGCTGCTTCTTGGGCTGCAGGCTCCTGTCTTTCTGCTGCTCCTGCTCTTTGCGTTTGCAAGCTAGACGTTCAAAAGAGAGAACAGGGCCATTAATTGGTGCTCGCCGCCCTGGTCCGCTTGCAGGTTTGCCAGGCTGTCTCCCAAAAACCAGTCTCTTCCCTCCAGCGAACCTGCTGCTTGTTGCCCACTGCTCCCTAAGCCACCTCCCTCCTTTTCCTCCCTGTCTGCTCGGATGGGACAACAACCTCTCGTGACACCAGCACAGGAAAGGCCTGGGTGAAGCCCATCGCCTCTTCAGAGGCCCAAGAAAAGCCCAAGTTTCAGCCTCTCCAGCTGGGCCTGGGACTGAAGACCGACAGGTCCCTGGAGAGATTCGCTGGGTGACAGATTTCAACTCATTTTCTTGGGCATTTCCAGGAGCCGCTTCAACCCGGCGCGCAGAGCGGGGGCGCTGAGGCCGGACGGCTCCGGGCTCCGCGGGGTCCTGGGACAGGGTCTCCTTGGGACAGCTCCCTGCCGCCACACAACTGCGCCTCCACGGCCGGGCCGAGCACGCGGACGGCAGCCGCGCAGCTCGGGGGAACGGGAGGGCGGTGAAGTAACGCTTTTCTTGCTAGAGAACAAGCAAGGGGATTTTTCCCGATTCTCCTCTGGTTTTTCTTCAGCTGGCCTGCACTCCATGTCTTCTGCATCACCTTGAACTGACAGAAAGGATGATGTCCACCCCTTCCACCCAAACCTGGGGAGATTTAGAGCTCAGCAAAGCGGAATAATTTATCCAACAGTGTGTTCTTGATTTCCCCATTTGTTGCTCGTCCCATTCCCATGTGGGTGATGGAGCCACCGGCTCTGCTCCCGCCGGGGCTGGGGCCAGGGGGCACAGCCAACAAACTCCCATCCCCTGGTCGGGCCGGTCAGCGGGGAGTGCCCCCGCCCCCACCCGCGCGGGCCGCGAGCCGCCGTCCACGGCGACGGGACAGGCCAGCTCTGCCGTGCCGTCCCAGGGTACCTCCGAGAACAGTTTAGTGGAAACCTACCCTACGACCATCAGATGCTTGCAAAAAGAACAAACAAAAAAAGCCTTTGTAGAAAATTTGACTTTTTTCCGGACGTGAATTTAAAAAAAAAAAAAAAATTTAAAAGACCCCCCGGGTTCCCCCCAAAACAAAGAACAAACAGAACAAGTCCCCCCCCAGTGTACATGCACATTGGGAAGAGCGTGTCCTTGCCCCACCGGACCCCTCGCCCCCTGGTGTCCCCAACATGCTGGTGACACGGCCCCCGTGTCAGCGGCGGCGCCCGCTCGCTCCTGTGAGCACAGCTCTTGCCACGCGTGGGGACACCTGCGCTGTGTCTCCTACCAGGCACATGTAACCGTGTGTGGGTACCTGCAGATACGTCCGTACCCGTGGGGGGTGTGGGGGGCCGTGGGGGGCTGCGCTGCCCCGGCTGTAACCCCAGCAGAGCCACGGGGTCCGGGCCGTCCTCCCGCTGTCCTGCCCGCTGGCACCTGGCGCTGCCGCGCGGCCGGCCCGGGACCCGCGGTTCAGCTCTTCCGCCTCACGGTCCACACCTCCCTTCCAGTTTTAGGATTAATTATCACGAACCAGTCACCCATTAATAACTCGAAGCTCCAAGGCAAACGTCAGCCATCAGGGTCTTGCTGGTAAAACCGATCCAGTATCAAACCGGTGCTGGTACCGCTCGGACAGGGGTGACACCCAGCTCCGCGCCCCCAGGCCCCGTTATTTTTGGCCCGTGGCGCCTGCGTCCCACATTTCCTGTTGCGCGTTTATTTATGAATCTCTTTTTCTGCTGACGCAGCCCGACACCCCTCTTCCCCAGCTCAATCTAATTACAGCTGCGCACACCAGGAATCGATAGTGACGCTGCTCAGATCTATTTACAGCGGCCACCACCCCCACGGATGATCTTGTTCCCAATCCATCGTGCCCCAGGCGCTGCTGTCCCGGGCAGGCCGGCAGTGGCCGTCCCCATGTCCCCATGTCCCCACATCCCTACATCCCCATGTCCCGCAGGTGGGGGAGCCGCGGACGGGGGCGGCTGGGGCACAGCTCTGCCTCCCACCCGTATCAGCGCAGGGTCAGGCTTTTCTTTGTGCTTCAAAATCCCATTTTTTCCCTGAGTCCCAAACTCCAAACAACTCATCCTTGGCCTAACGCTGTTCCTGTGCCACATCCCCCCAGGGCCTCTGGGCTGGCCATGGTCCGTGGGGACGGGGACGTGCTCCGGGGCACCTCCGGAAACCAGAAACATTGGTTCTGGAAGGAGGGGAACACTGGAAATGCTCCCTGGACATCTCCGCGTTACCTCCTGGTTGTGGCTTTTGATCTTTTCCAATCAGGACAAACCTGTCTGAAGATGCCAAGCAGTATTTTAAGATCTGGTCTTATCGGTGTGTAATGCAGATGATCTCTGAACAATGTTAGAATTTAACAGCAATTGCAAAGTCTGGATGGAAATAGGCACATGCAAGACCTCTTCCAGGACAATATTTCCGCTTTTCTTCAAGTGTAAATGTAACTATGAATATATATATTCCCCAGTTTTATATTAAAATAATTTGCTAGATTTGCTGTGAATAGTTTGTCACACCAAAGCAGCATTTTTAGTGGATAAACAGTTCACCAAAACAATCACTAAGCTCTATGAGCAGACGCAAATATTTAATCACAGAATCGTTTTGGTTGGAAAAGCCCCTCAAGATCACGGAGTCCAACCATAACCCACCCGGCACTGCCCCGTGTCCTGAGAACCTCACGTCCATCTGTCCAGCCCTCCAGGGCTGGTGACTCCAGCACTGCCCTGGGCAGCCTGTTCAATGCCCCACAGCCCTTTGGGGAAGAAATTGTTCCCAGATCCAACCTCAACCTCCCCTGGGCAACTTGAGGCCGTTTCCTCTGGTCCTGGCGCCTGTTCCTGGGGAAAGGTCACTGACCCCCCAGCTCCATGTTATCACCTCCCCAGCAAACGCCCAAGGCTTGGGGCTTGTTCCCTGTTCATGCTGCCCCTGGGGCATAGGAGACCCCTGGGAAGATGGATCAGGGACCCCATGGTGGGGGGGATGCTCCACCACCAGTAAAGGGCTGAGCTCCCCCACAACGGAGCCCTTTTTCTCCTCTCCCCATCTCTCCCCACCTCATTCACAAGTCTGCATCTCTGAGACCTCCACAGCTCAACCGGGCTCAGGCAAAACCACCCAACAAGTGCAGGAGTGACCAGGAGGGAACGTCAGACACCGCGGGACAGGCTGACGGCACAGAGCCCCTTCCTTCGGACACCGGCACGCAGCCCTCCGGGCATTTCATCCCTAAGGTAACTGAACTGGCTGCAGAAGAAGCCCAGGGAGCAAAGGGAAGGAGGAGGCTCAGGGCAAAGGAGGGGAAGAGCGGTGACAGCTGTGGCACGGCGCCCGCGTCCCCGCGGGTTCCTGCCGCCGGCTCTGCCTCCCGCGGCCGCATGTCACAAGAGCATCTTTTCCTTGACTTAACCTTGGCAGCTCCCAGCAAACTATCTCCCAAATCATTTCTAAAGGGACATAATAGAGACAATCTAACGGCCGCTGTTCAAAGCTGCGATTATGCTTCGCAGCGTGAACTCCGCGAAGCGTTTAACTAATACCTGATGGCTTCGCGGGCTTCCGCAGCCTGCCAGCCCCTGGCTTCTCCATTATACCCGCAAGCCTCTGCTTTCTCAGCCCCAGCCTGCTCTCCCTCTCCATTGCTTGCAATACAACCTGTAATTTTCTGCCCACTTTGCTTAAGTGCTGGTGATTTGTTGAAATCACAAAAGACAGCCAGGGGCTTTCAGAGCTGCTGAACGGAGGCTGGGGGGATCAGCTTTTCTCTTTCTCTCCCTGTCAAAGCAACTCGCAGGGGCGCAAGGGGACCAAGGGGCATCTGGATCGGCTCAGGGGCTCTGAGCAGGCAGGGATGAGCCCAGTGCCTCGCACAGCAGAGCCTGGGCCTGAGTCGAGCTAACCTCGCAGCATCGGCTGCCTCAAGGCTGGAGAAGAGCCCGGACCAGAGATCAAGGGGCTCCATCTGGAAAACAGGAACACCGGCCGGCAGCGGGGCCGGGGGACGCGCAGCGCGGGGGCAGCTGGGGACCGTGGGACGGCCTGTGACTTTCCAGTGAGGAAAAGAGCCCAAAGAGGTTTGGCACAAACAGGCTTACCCAGTGGAAATTCGGGTGTTTAGGCGGGACCTCAGTGCTGACGGGGAGCACGGCGCAGGGGGAACAAGTGCTCAAAAACCAAACGCTACATTTGTTTTTGCCTTTTTTTTTTTCAGCTAAAACGCCATTTTGTTCTGAACACCAACAAACACACAGGCAAAGGGGACACAGCGTCACCCACACCCCAGGGCAGAGCCGGCCCCACGCTGGGCCCCAAACCCGGCGGGATTTTGCCCGCTGTGCCTCCGACAGCTCTGGGCCACACTGCGGAAAACCGCCCTGCTCGAGGAACCGCGGCTCAAAAAACTGACCGTCGCCATTTAACCAGAGCCCAAGGGACGCGGGCAGGAGCTGCAACGGGTCTCAGAGCGGCGGCCTCGCAGTCCTGCTGGGTCAGCGGCCAGAGCTCCGGGTGCCGCGCGTGTCCCTGTGCCACCCCGCTGGGGTCCCCGCGAGCGGCGGGAGGACAAGCGCGAGCGGCGGGGACAGCCCTGGGCATTGGGACACTGCCAGCGCTGCGGCCGGAGCCGCCTCCCCGAGCCCAGAAGATTAAATCTTCCTCTGAACATTGCAAATGAGGAGATGAGATGAGACAAAGCGCCTGTCGCCGCGTCGCTGGGTGTGTTTTCCTTCCCTCACGCAGGGTTTCGGTGACTCGAGAGGGAGAAGCTCTGACTGACCCATCTGGGGCTGCAAGGTGCCACCAGCTGCCCGCAGTGACGTCCCCAGCAGCCCGGGGATGACAGAGCAGGGCGGCAGGAAACAAGCACGAATCCTCAGTCCTCTGCTCGGTGACAATGGGGTTCGGCTGGCACCGGCAGCGGCTGGAGGCACCGGCAGCGGCTGGAGGCACCGGCAGAACCACCGAACGCAGCCCAGCAGCCCCATGAGGTGCCTCATTTGGCCTCTCCTGCACTTCTCCTGCTTTGGTTTCTCATGGCGCAGCATTTCAAGCTTTTCCAGCACTGAAGCAGAGGAGCTTGTGTGGTCTGAGGGTGGGCGAAGGGACACCAAGAAGCTGCGGTGGCTCTGTCCCTTCTGTGTTTGCCCTATTTTTATTCTCCTTTCCAGGTAAGGTCCCACCTGGGCTGAGCCAGCTGTGTCAGACGCTGCTCACAGACATGGAAACAAACAGCTTCAGATGACTCCAAAATGTGGGCTTGTTGTTAAGAGCATTTCCTGTCTGCAGAGGTTTGACTTTTCACCCGCTTTTCTGGAAACTTTCACAAATGAAGACGTGGTGCCCAGCTCTGCTCTCCCCGGAGCCGGGCAAACCCACATCTGCTGGCAAAGCCACTTCCCACACTTGCCCCATTTCTTCTCTTTCTAGCCCTTTTTTGGTGACCAAACTCAGCTGTTCCGTATTGTCCCGGTGGCCGGCACTGCTGTGGCGAGCTGCCCGGTGCTCAGGCTGCCGGGACCGCAGCAGCTGGCGGGCATGCGGCCGGGCTGCTCCGCGCTCCTGTCCCCGGTCACTGTCACTTAGCCTGACGAGAGCAAATTGGTGCTAATGAAGTGCCGGAGTCCGGCCGCGCGGTGTGCGGGAGCCGGCAGCGCCGCGAGGGATGGCGGCGGCAGGGGACGGGGCGGCCGTCACCGTCCGGGAGAGAACGAGGACAAGGGGACAAGGGGGGACACGGCTGGAAACCCCCAGACCCTGAAACAACTTCTCCTTGGAGCGAACGACGCGTGCTCAAGCTCAGCTGTGGCACGAGAGCCCCTGCTGCGCAGTCTAGGGGGAAAAGGGAGTTTGGGGCTCATTTCGTGCCACAATGACAGGAAGAACCAAGTAACGCTGGACGCGGAGTCAGCTCCCGGGTGGACAACGCGCCGCCCCCGCTGGGTGGTCCAGGTTGGCGCCGCCAGGGTTTGGGACGCCCTGAGTGCAGACGGCAGAGCCCGAGCAGGGACACCGGTCACCCTGAGCTCCAGTGCACATCGAGGAGGAACCTTCCAGATTCGAGCCCCTTCCGGCTGCTGGGTCCCGCTCCGGAGGTCCCGCTGCTCCGAAGGCGACTTCCAGCCCCACCGCCACGGATGCGCCTGCTCGGCTCCACGTGTGACCCAGCTCCTGGCTACCCACACCCAGCACAAAGCCACCTGTGTCACCGGGCAGCAGCCAGCATGGGTGACACAGAACCACAGAACCATTTTGGTTGGAAAAGCCCCTCAAGATCATGGAGTCCAACCGTCCCCCCACCCCGGCGAGGCCCGGCCCGCCCCGCCGCCATTTCGGAGCGCTGGGCCCGCCCGGTGCCCCCCCGCACGGCGGCGAATGGTTTGTTCCAGCGCCCCCCAACCCGCATCCACGATGCGCCGTCCCCGCCTCACTGGCGCCTCCCCGCGGAGGGACGGGCGCATTTTCCCCCCTCGGGGGGCGGGAGCAGTGGTACAGCTCGCCCCGCCCCCCTCGCCGCTGCCCAATGGCTCGTTGCGGCCGCCCCCCACCACGATGGGCCCTCTCCCCCCCATCTCGGAGCGATGGGCCGTTCCAGCCGCCCCGCACATATGGGGCGCAACGGGCTGGAGCGGTCCACCCACATCCCGGGACGGGGGGGGCAGCGGGGGGGAACCTCTGCTTGCCCCATGGCTACCCCATTGCCACCACCTCTAGTTCTGCATCGCTGCCCCATGGCTGCCCCATCACTGCCGCATCGCTGCCCCACAAACAACCTCACGGCTGCCCCGTTGTCACCCCTACAGTGCCTAACCGATGCCCCATTGCTGCCCCACCGGTTGCCACATCACCACCTCATCACCACCCCACAACCCACCCCACAGCTTCCCCACAGGCCATCACCCCCTGCCCATCTCCCCCCACACAACTACACACCCCCCCAGGGACCCACCGCCCCCGGGACCGAGCACTGTGTCCCCCCCACGCGTGGGGCCGGCGCGGCTGCGGCCAGCGCTAAGCCAGTGGCGGTTAATACACCGCACGGCGTTATTAGTTCAGCTCCCAAGGTATTTCCCGCAGTAATTGCACTGATCTGCCAGGGATTACGTGCTGCCGCCACAAGGATGGATGATGTTTTAATTCCAGCCGGGCACCTCTGGGGAGGGCAGAGCAGGGACCGAGACCCCCGAGCACGGACACAGGAGCCCAGACACACACCCCGGCTGCTGAAATGGGGTGAAAGGGCTGCAGGGTGAAGGGGGGACATAGAATCATAGAAACATTTCGGTTGGAAAAAACCTTTAAGATCATGGAGTCCAACCGTTTCCCACCCCAGCACTGCCCCGTGTCCTGAGAACCTCCTGTCTGTCTGTCCAGCCCTCCAGGGCTGGTGACTCCAGCACTGCCCTGGGCAGCCTGTTCCAATGCCCCACAGCCCTTTGGGGAAGAAATTGTTCCCACATCCAACCTCAACCTCCCCTGGCGCAACTTGAGGCCGTTTCCTCTGCTCCTGGTGCTTGTTCCTGGGGAGCAGAGCCCGACCCCCCTGGCTCCAAGCTCCTTTCAGGCAGTTCAGAGATCAGAAGGTCTCCCCTCAGCTCCTGTTCTCCAGCTGAACCCCCAGGTCCCTCAGCCGCTCCATCACACTTGTGCTCCAGCCCCTCACCAGCTCCGGTCCCTCCTCTCCACTCTCTCCAGCTCCTCAAGCTCTTTCTTGGCGCGAGGGGCCCAGAACTGCCCCAGGATTGGCGGTTTTTCCTCCCCAGGTCCCAGCACAGGGACGGTCACTGCCCTGGGCCTGCTGACCACACTATTTCTGGTACCAGCCAGAATGCTGGTGTCCCCACGGCCACCTGGGCACACACCGGCTCATGTTCAGCCGCTGTCACCAACACCCCCAGGGCCTTTTCCACCGGGCAGCTTTCCAGACACTCTTCCCCCAGCCTGTATCCAGAACCCCGCACTGCACTGCACAACGGAACATCAGTTCCTGGTTGGAGCTTGGCGCCTGGCATGGGGACACCAGCGACCCCGGCTGGGCTCCAGCTTCCCCCCAGGATGCTCCCGAGCAGCTGGGAAGGCCCTTCCCGACACCCAGATCACTGCTGGGGATGCTGTGCCCCCTGCCGCCGCCCCCAGGTCCTGCTCCCAGCCCCCTCCAACGCTGCCCGACCGGGAGGGAAATTCCCGCAGGAAATGGGCTTTTTCTTCGTCGCATCTGAACACAGCAGAGGAACTTCCCCCACAATGCTACCTTTAAAAATTACCCCCACGCAGAGCTGTTCCTTTTGGTAAAGTAGCAATTAATCACGGCAAGTATGGGATGGATTTGTAATCAGCTCCCCCACCCCCATTTCCCAGCCCTGGGTATTTCTCCTGCCCCGCCCCCCCCCGGCATGTGCAGGGCTGGGGCCAGTGCAGCCAATTGATCCTGCTGGGTCGATTTTATTGAAACTCCCACGAGTGGCTTTAACTGCGTGTTGGATATTGCTGGCACATCAGTTTGATGGCTACGTGACCGGCGGGGAGCTCGCGGGCTGGGTCACAGTGGGGGACGAAGGGGAAGGGGCTGCAGGAGGGGGGATTAATCCCCATGGAGCTGGGCTGTACCCCGGTTGTTCCCTCGAGTTTCCTGGGGCTTCTCCCCAAAGGTAACGGAACGTCTTGAGGGGAAGGGTTTGGGGCTTCAGGCATGGGGAATGGTTTTCTTGGCCAGATATCAAAGGAAAAGGAAAAGGAGAACAAAAGGGAAAAGGAAAACAGTTAAGTTCTGGGGGTCCCCCCAGGTGACACTGAAGCCCAGCACTGCAGTGCCACCGTCCCAGCCTCACCCTGCAATACGGGAGCTGGATGGGGATGGGGAGGGGACCCCCCGTCTCAGGGGGGCTTTGGAAGCGCAAACCACTGTGGCACCAACCCCAGCACTTTTTGGAGCATCATATTTGAGCCAAACTGGGCCAGATGCTGCCCCGCCTCCTGCTGGCCCATCCACCAAGCCACCATGGGGGGATGCTGGGTCCAGGGCACACCAAGATCCCTCAAAAGAAAGGAAAAAATACCAAATATGGGCAGATTTCTGGGGAAATCATGAGTGGCACCGGCGGGGATGGGAGGATGTGACACTGCTGGCGGGGCTATCACCACAGGCGTCCGCACAGCCCGTCCCCGCAGCAGGCGCTGAGCATCAGGGTCTGCAGCGCTCTGCGCAGAGGAACAGCCGTCACCGGCGGCAGAGCGGAGCTGTTGATACCTCTGTCAGCCCTGATACCATCACCTGTCAGCAGCTCCTGGTGCATTTGAAATTTATCCCTAATGGAGAGCATCTGCTCGTTACCTGCTCTTTATCGGCCCAGGGCAGCGTCCTCGCTGCATCGCCGCGCGTCTCAGCGCATCACCTCTGCTGCACCCCCCCTGACGGGTACACGTTGGGGGTACAGGGGTGTCCATCCTTCCACCACGCAGCACCTCCAGACCCATTTTTGCCCCAGCAAAGCATTGCCTTCTCCGTCCTTAACTTCACCACCTATGAAATGCCTTGAGCCCCATTAAATCAGTTTTAAATAATTTCTGGACCTCCTCGCCTTGAAGTGCAGAAACCACCGGGACTCAGAGTAACGGTGCATATCCCTAACAAAATATATATATGTTAAGGTAGAGTTATGAAGACCATTATTGAAATCCTAGCCATGTCCATTGCAAAGGTGCCTCATTTAATATTGGGTCTTTATTTTTTAAATGTCCTGGCCCCTCTTTCCAGCACCAGAGGACCCAGGCTGCCTTTTTGTTTTGCTATTTTTGAACAGCCCCAAATGTCTTACAATCCACCCTCCACCTCCCCTGTCTGACCTGCCCCGGTTTGAATCTTGCCGGTGATGCTCTCTGCCCCTCAAGGGGGTAACAAGGTTTTTGAACTTCTGTTTAATCAGCAAAATCTTGCTGCTCGGTGGCCACGGGCCCGCACGGGGCCACTAACAAACGCGCTTGGCTGCCAAACCCTTCTGCCGGTTCCTCGGCGCTCCAGCACGGCCCCGCATGGCTCCTGTTGCACCCACCCGGCAGCGCTTTTGGCTGTGGGTGGGTGAGCTGGAGAAGAACAGTTTTGCTCCAACTTCCCTTTTTTGGCCAGTTTTCAAAGGCCGGGGCCGAGCCCGGCCTTCTGCGCTGCTGTGGGTGGTGTGCAGGAGTAGGGCCAAGAGCACATCCCGGCTTGATGGGACACAGCCCACCTTGACGGGACACATCCCGGCTTGCTTGAAGCCTCAGCTTGATGCTGAGCCACAGGATTTGTGCATCTCAGCTCCAAAAAGGGATCTGGGGCCAAACCATGTGGGTGCGTTGGTGTGGCGTGATGCCTCCATGATCTAATGCCTCCACCCGTACTCAGGGTGCTGGTTTCTCTCTGCCCAAGCCTTGCTGAGAAACCCCAGGGAACCAGGCAGCAAGTGGGGAAAACCCTTCCCCTGCAACCAGCAAAGTGCTGGGGCTGGGGGCGACGGGTGTAACAGAAACAACCCATCCTAAAGCGGCAGCATCCCAAACCACACCCCAAGGTCTGGGGGGGGGACAGGCCGGCTCTCGCTGAGCTGCAAACCCTTTGGGGCTCTGGTGGGGCTTTTAAAATGGTTTTTGATTTTTTCTCTTACGTTTTTGTTGGTGTTGCACAGGGGCTGTTGCAGCCTGCCCCGCGCCCAGGAGGGTTCCATAGGGGACTTCTGGCTCCCCTCTGCCCCACAGGGAGCCCCGGCACCCAGGAGGGTTCCATAGGGGATTTCTGGCTCCCTGCGCCCGGGCGATGCCATGGGGACGTGGGGACATGGGGAGGCGAGGTGCCGTGCCCAGGGCACGGAATCGGGCGCCCAGGCCCTGTCTCTGCTCTCCTGCCTTCATCATCCCTCCTCTTCCTGCAACTGCGTCTGAGCAGAATGAGAAAATATTGGATTTGTTTCCTGGAGAAAAAAAAAAAAAAAAAAAATAAAAAAAATCCAATATTCTGTCTGTGATTCCAGACTCCACGCCTGGTTGTGGCAGGAAAATGCTGTAACTCTCCCCTTCCCCACCGGTCAGAGAAGAAAGACCGATTTTCTTTTAATACTCTTACATTTCCGCTGGTTTCAGCCCCATCGCTCGCAGGCAGCTCCGCAGCCTCTTTGTTGACCAGGGCTTAAACCTGCTCTCCCGGCTGCCCCGACCCCGGGAAGTCGCCTCGCACACCCTTCCCAGCAGCTCCCAGGCAGCGGCAATGAGATTTTAATAGATGTATTTTCAAATTAGTTCTGGGCCTTTCAAGACTTATCAGCTAAATGAGGTTTTTCAAATTGATTCAAAGGTCACTCGGAGAGTTTTCTCTTCTCTGTTATCTCTCCCTTATGGTTTCAGTGGCAATTGACAGGACGGAGAAAAAAAAACGTCACCCCACTTTGTACACCAGAAAGAAAGAAAAAACCCCCAAACAACAAAACCGCGCCCGAAAATGAGTCGGACCCCGGCGCGGGCTCCGCTCTGGGCTGGGGGGTCCGAGCAGGTGAGCGGAGTACGGCGGGGAATGTGGGGGAGCCGGACCCCACGGACACGGGTGGGCTGCACCCGCGCGGCCGCTCCGCACAGAGGGGAGGTTGTTTCCTCCTGAAGGGGGCTGGAAAAACGCCATTTAATATTTAACCGACGGGAGGTTTATTGGCCCTTTCTGAAGCGCAGATTAGGAGCAAACAGAGAAACAGCCGCGGGCGGAGCGGGGCGGCCCCGGCGCGCTGATAAGGGCGGTGCGGAGCCGGGTGCGGTGCGGGGCGCGGTGCGGTGCGGTGCGGGGCGCGGGGCCGGGTGCGGTGCGGGGCGCGGTGCGGAGCCGCTTGCGGGGCGCGGAGCCGGCGGTGCCTGTTCCAGGCGGGCAGCTCCGCGCCGGCGGAGAAAGTTGCCTGTCATTAAGGTGCTAAAAATACATATATATAATAACATATATATAATAAACCAGTCATAATAATTTAAGAAAAAATTGAGATTTTCTTTTCCAAAGAGCAAAAGCGGTTTCTGTCTTTTCTCGCTCTTTCTCTTTGTACGTTCCCGAGCGGACACCGCGCCGAGACGGGAGCGCTGGGCGCTTGGAGCCCCAAACTCCCCTTTTCCCCCATTTTATGGCGGAGAAATAATTCGCTCTCCAGCCTACAAACCTCCCCCGGCCGAGCAGCGTTTTCCGCGTCGCCCCTCGGACACGCGCGGATCGAAAGCAGCGAAACCGTCCGCGATTTCCCGCCGCTCCCGTGGGCCGGAGCCGCGGCCGCTGCCCGGGGCCGGGTGGCCCTGCCGCCCGGTGGCCCCGCTGCCCGGTGGCCGCGGGCGGGAGGAGCCGTCGCTGCCCAAAGTCGTTTGTAAGAGGCTGAAATTGAAACACAACTCGTGAAAAAATAAAAAATCGCGAGTTCTTACGCGGCGCAAACTTGTCCCCGATTCTGGCAATTCTGTGTCTTAGTTCGCAGTATTAATTAGCAGCATTAATTATTTGCTTTGCCAAAGTTCTCGGGCATTTGCCCTGGCCCAGTCCCGCGATCGCAGTTTTGGGGTGGCTTTGGTGGTTTTTTTTTTTGTACAACGACGGTTCGTTCTGCAGCGGAGATTCGCTCGGGAGGGAAAGCCCAGAGTGGAGAGGGAATAACATTTTAAAGAACGGGAACGAAAGGAAACGAAAGGAAAATAAATTAAAATTAAATAAAATAAAGGAAAATAGAAGAAGAAGGAAAGAAGGAGAGGAAAGGTAAAGGAAAGGAAAAGAGAACGGAAAAGAGAAATGGAAGGGAAAGGAAAGGGAAAGTGAAATGAAAAGGGAAAGAGGAAAGGAAGGAAAGAAAAAGGAAAGGAAAGGAAAGGAAAGGAAAGGAAAGGAAAGGAAAGGAAAGGAAAGGAAAGGAAAGGAAAGGAAAGGAAAGGAAAGGAAAGGAAAGGAAAGGAAAGGAAAGGAAAGGAAAGGAAAGGAAAGGAAAGGAAAGGAAAGGAAAGGAAAGGAAAGGAAAGGAAAGGAAAGGAAAGGAAAGGAAAACGAAAGGAAAAAAGAGAACGAAAACCAGGAGAAAGACAAAAGGAAAACTGAAAATAAAGGTGAGAGACGGGAAAAGAAGATGTAAAAGGAGGGAACGAACAGGCTCGGGAGCGCTGCCCGGGGCCCCGGCCCAGCCCGCGGGTCCCTCCCGGCCGCGGTCCCTTCGCTGCGCGCCACGGGAACCACTTCGGCGCAGAAACACCGATCCCGGGTGTCGCGGAGCCCACTCGGGACCGCGCTGGCTCGCCTGGGCCGGCCTCACAGCCCACCCCGGGCCCAAACGCGGGGGAGTTTTCTCCCACAAACACATCTCGGGGAAAAAACACGGGAGGATGGATCAGCCGAGCGGTCACTCGAATTCACGGCGAAGGAACGCGGGGAGCTGGGAGCCGCCTTGTCACGAAAGGGACACAACGACGTTGTCACCCTCCCAAGAAATAATGGCGAGTGAATTTCCTAGTCCTGAGTGTCAGAATAAATCCGTGACGAGGAGCAGGTTTTCACCTGAGGGGATTCCCACAGGATGGTGAGCACACCTCACAGACACGCGTGGTGGGAGGGCACCCAGGGACACGCATAGTGGGAAGGCACCCACCACCCTCCGCGGACACGCAGGGATGGGAGCGCAGGAGCGCAGCCGCTTCCCGCATGATCCCACGAAAACGAAGCCGGTGCGTTTTTCACCTCCAGGACACGGGGACCGAGATGGCGACGGGGGGTGTCACGGGTGGGGGCTCGGAGCCACGTTCTGCCGTGCAGGGACTCCCAATGGTGACACGGTGGGAGCTCCCCGGCACTCACGGGCCCCCGCAGGCCTCGTGGTGGGGGGGTCACGAAGTTTGTAGAGCTCCATCTGGGACGGGGCGGCGGCGGCTGAGGCCGTGACAACGGGTCGCAGAGATGGATGGCCCGAGGGGACGGGACGGGCACGCCAGCTGCTGCCCAGATGTTTCCCCGTGGGACTCCCCTATTTTGCCAAGCCCCACGGATGGAGTGGAGCAGGAGGGAACTGCAACCCCCCCGGCTGCGGCGCTGCCCAGGTCCCGGCTGAATAATTAATGGTTCATCTGCGGACGGGGCGGCGAGAGAGGGAACTGGAGTGGAAAGAGGAGAAAAGCGGCAATTGCCATTTATAGGGGCCCGGCGTGTTTATTGATCCGCGATTTACTGACTCGGACTAATCTATCAGATGTGCTCCAGAAACCGGGACTATATCAGGACCAGAACTAGGACCGGGAATACGAGGAGAAGCCCAGTCCTTGTTTCCCCCGTTCAACACTCGGGATTTTTTGCTTGCTGGGAAAAGCCGATGGCTGCCCAGGCAGGGAAGGTGTCGCAGTCCTCCGGTCCCTCCAGCCCCTCAGGCCGCGAAAGACAAGCAGACGCGACGGGCGGCCCCGGGGTGGGTCGAGTTGCGGCGAAATCGGCTGCATCCATGGGGGAGGCCGGGCACGGCCCGCCCCCAGCGTGGCCCCCTCTCCTATAACCCAGTTCCTCGGGGCAGCTGGACCGGAGCTGAGCCTGCGGGGCTTAAACCTGCCCCACGGCCGAAGGAACGAAACGGCGGGAGGAGCGAAACGAAAGCGGGTCCCAGCAGGGGAACAGCGGGGCCGTGAGCCGAGAACAAAGCGGCCGGGCCCGGGGAGACCGTGGGGAGGTCGGGGTGGGTGCCCCCACCCGGAGCTGGGGCCCGGCAGATCCCCCCCACGGGCCGCTTGGGCCCGCCGCAGCTCGGTCCTGCGTGGGGATCGACGGGGGCGAATTCACGGCCCAGTTCTGCGGGATTCAACGCGGGCGAATTCATGGCGCGGTGCTCGGTTTGTTGTTTTGGTGTCTTTTTTTTTCCTGTCTTCACAGAAAGCAAACAATTAAAGCCTGTCCTCAGGAAATTTTGGGGGGTTAATTTCCCTAAATAATGTCTCCAACGAGCCCCTCGGGCCGAGGAAAACTCGGCGCTGGGGAATAAAAACCATTTTGGGGAGAATAAACCTCCCACGACGGCGCGGCGGGCGCGGAGCGGTGGCAGCGGGGCCGGAGCCCGAGCGGGGCCGGCGGGCCGGGACCTCCCCGAGCCCATCCGAGCCGCATTTTTATCATCACCATCACAGTTATTTCAAATTTTGGTGAGCCAGAAACCAGCCACCCGCTGCTCAATTAGCCCGAACAACGGGGGCATTAAACGGCCGATCGCGGCAGTGTTTAAATCTTTATTTACCAGAACCTTGTAAAGCCAGGAACAATTTGCATTCTATTAACTGCTTTTCAATAGGGCATCGACTGGAACTAAAAGATGCCACTACCCTGCCCTAATTAAAGAGCAACTGAATTACACTAAATACATATGAACGCCGCTCTCCTCCATAAATAACGGCGGGTCCTCGCCTTGCGCAGCGCCCGGCGGGCCGGACTCTGCCCGGCCCCACGCAGAGCTTGCATTTATTTACAAAATAAAAAATAACCATACAAGGGCGCTTTTTACCCCACGGCCACCCCACCTCTGCCCCGCGGAGCCCAGCGCGGAGGAGCCCGGGGGAGGAAGGGCCGGAGCGGCTTCGGGGGTCGGGGGATGGCGGGTCGGGGATGTTCCTCATCCCCGCCCGCGTGGAGCCGCGACCCCTGCCCGACCCCCGCAGCCATAGCGCGGCCGCGCAGCAAACCCGCGTTTCTCCGGCAAATCCTCGGCCCTGAGGCCGGACGAGCCCCTGCGGGGTCGGCAGCGGGGAACGGCGCACCGCCGCGCTGCGCTCCGCACCCGCGGTGCTTCGGGCCAGAACCGGCCCCCGCCCAGGCCGGGAACCGTGGGTACGGGAGGGTTCCTTCTTTCTCCCGAGTGCCCTGGAGGGAGCCGAGCGCAGCCCCGGCGCGGCCCGGGCCCGGTTCCCGGCGGGGAGCGGTGGGACTGACCGGAGCTTCCCCAGCGCGCGGCTCCGGTACCGAGCGGCGGTGTCAAACGGAGCGCGAAGGAGCAACACGAACGGCCCCAGGGCCGCGGCGCAACCCGCACCCACGGGCGGCAGGGAGCGCGGGCCGGGGACCTGGGAGCCGGTTCGGCAGGCGGAACCGAGCGGGAAATCATCGCCGGGGCTCGAGGCCGCCGAACGGGCGGTGGGAGCCGGCGGGCAGCGCCGGGCAGACCCCGGCTCCCCCCACCCGGAATCCCTCGTTTCGCGCTGGCAGAAGCAGGCCCGGGGAGGGGGCATTCGTCTGAAATATAATTCGCCTGAAATACAATTTCCTTCCCTCTCTTCTAAAGGCTTCAGGTCGGGTCGGTAACACCCGGCCGAGCCGAAGCTCGAGATGACAGTTTGAGAGCGAGGGGTCCCCACGCGTGTTCGCAGCACCCACCCACCCAGAGGTTTGGGGCGGGCGGCTGTGTGTGCAGCCCGCGCCGTGCCCTACCTGCCAGCCTGAGCGCCGACATCCGCTGAAATTCCGGCTCCTGCAACCATTTCCACATCCTCCGGAAAGTCTCCCGGCCCGACTTGAGCTTACTCCAGGGCTTGGGGTTCCGCAGCAGGTCCGAGAGAGTCCCCTGGGAGCGGCACAAGATCCTCTGTGCGAAGATCGCCTGCGGGATGCTGTAGCGCTTCAGCTCGGCCGTGATCCGCTGAGCCACCTCCTTGGTGTTGATCTCCTCCACCTGCCCGGAGCCGCCGGGCTGGGAGCCGGTGGCCGAGGCCTGGCGCTCCCGCTCGCCCAGGAGGGAGCCGCCGGGCTGGGGGTGCGGGTGGCCGTGCGGGTGCATCCCGTTGAGCGGGGGCATCATGGCCGAGCTGGGCGCCGCCAGCCCCCGCGCCAGGTGCTCCTCGCCCCGGGACAGCATCGCGGCGTGCGAATCGAAGCCGTTGGGCGAGAGCATCTTCTCGTTGGACAAGTGACCCCCGGGACCGTACGGGGTCAGCGGCTGCTGGGCGTTGTGCAGACTGCCCAGCCCGTTGGGCAGCGGCGACAGGGGCTGCCCCATGGCCGGCATGTCCTTGGGGTAGTGGCTGTAGAGGTTGCCCATGGAGGCCAGGCTCCGTTCGTCGCGCATGAGGGTGAAGCTGCCGCTCACGTTGCCGGCCAGGCGCTGGTGCGGGTGGTGGTGGTGGTGGTGGTGGTGCGGGTGGTGGAACTTCTCCGAGACGGTGGAGATTGGCGGCAGGTGCTGCAGGGGGGTCAGCGTAGTGTAGGTGCTGCTCAGGCTCATGCCGGAGGGTGACTCGCAGGACATGCTCATGGCGGGGTGCAGCGGGGTGGCCAGGCTGTGCTCGGAGCGGTAGTCGCCCCCCTCCAGGATGGAGGCCATGCCCGAGACCATGGCGGGCCGGCCGTGCGGCACCAGGTTGCGGTGCGAGCCCTGTCGCCCGTGCGCCGGGCTCAGCAGCTCGGCGGGCTGCGAGTGCGGGACGCCGTGCAGGCTGCCCAGGTTCTCCATCGCCAGCTCCATGGTGGCCGCCGGGCTCTGTCGCTGCCTCGCCCGCTCGCTCGCTGCCTTCCTCCCCCACCCCCCCCGCCGCCGCCTCCTCCTCCTCCTCCACTGCCGCCCCCCCCCTCCCCTCCCGCTCCGGCTGCCCGGATTAATTCAGAGTCCGCGCTCGGGGGGATCGATCTCCGGCGCCCCGCGGTCAGGCCAGCATGATGCACCGCGCCCGCCCGCCCCAGCCCGCCTCGGAGCGCTGCGGCGCGGGGGCTGCGGCCGGGCGCGGAGCGGGGAGCGGGGCGCGGAGGGGAGCGGGGCGCGGTGCGTGCGCTCGGGGCGGCTGCGGCGCCTCGGCCGCCGGCTCCCGGCAGCCTCGCTCTGGGCCGCGGCGTGACGTCAGCGCCGCCCCGCCCCCCCCCGCCGAACCGAGTCCGCCCCCCCCCCCCAGCTCTCCCGGTGAGGAGGGGGGGGCAGCACGGGGGGACCGCGGAGCGCAGCCGGCGGCATCCGGCACACGGCGGGGCCGCACCGCGCCTGCAGCCCCAACCCCCGCCGAGGTGACTCCCCCCGCACCGTGGTGACCCCCGCACCGGGATGACCCTCCCCATAGCTGGTGCTCCGCCTGCAGCAGAGCGAACCCCCCCCGCCCCCAGGTGACAGGCAGCACCCAGCGCGCACCTGGAGGTGCTGAACGACGGTGCCTACCTGCGCCCCCCGCACATCTGGCTGACGCCCCTCACCCCCTCCCCACCCCGTGCACACATCTAGTTGACCCCACCCCTGGACACGTCTGTCTCCAGGACCCTCCAACACCCCCCCGAACTTGGCCGCCCCTTCTCCCAAGGGCTTGGCCCTCAACTACCCCGAACATGCGTGTCCCCCCAAATCCGTGTTTCCCCACGCGTGTCCCCAGCATCGCCACCTTTCTCCCGCCCCCACGGCGGGCACTGTTTCCCGTTCCCGGGCAGCGGGGCTACCGGGAGGTGGGGGATTGCCTTGGCACGGGGGGGGCAGCACACGGCACTGTGCTGCAGGGCCCTCGGCAGCTGTGGTGGAGAAAGGGAAAGGGGAAAAAGGAAAGAGGGAAATGGAAAAGGAAAATTGAAGGCGAAAAGTGAAAGGGAAATCCGAAAGGGCGAATGGAAAGGAAAAATGGAAAGAGAAAGGGAAAACGGGAATGGAAAACAGAAAGGGTAAACGGAAAGGGAAAAGGAGGAAGGTGAGAAGGGGCGACACGAGCCGAGTTTGGGCCGCCGAACGGGCTGGATCTCGGCACGTTTCCAGCCGGCCCCGCGCACCGAGCCGGGCTTCCCCCGCGAGGGGCTGCGGGCAGCGCCGGCGGCTCCGGGCGAGCTCCGGCTGCAGTGGCGCTGGCACCCCGGCCGTGCTCCGCTCTCCAGGCCGGGACGCGCCCGTTTCCCAAGATTTATTGAACACACCGAAAAACAAAACCTCAAAATGAAATCTGTACTTTCTTGCGGGTGTGCCCGGCCAGTCCCGTTCGGTTCCCGATCACCGCCGGGCTCCACGGATCGTCCGGCGGGCCCAGGAGCTCTGGTGGGGGGCAGGAGCAGGTTCCTGCTCTCCCGGGGGCGGGAGCCGCGGGCCGGTGCTCGGGGTGTCACCCGCCACCGGGCTTCGCAGTGAATAATGCAGCGAAAATTATCAGTCTCTCCCAGCTTAGTGCATTATAAGTGAACCCATCCCAACGCATCCATCCCACCCCATCCCACCCCATCCCATCCCATCCCATCCCATCCCATCCCATCCCATCCCATCCCATCCCATCCCATCTATTCCCTTCCATCGGTCCCATCTCAACCATCCAAAACCATATCTTCCCATCTTTCCCATCCACCTCGTCCATCCCACCCCATCTCATCCCACCCCGCCCCCGAGAAGTCGCTTAAGTGCCCAATAAAATAAAGCCCCACAGGTTCCCGGGACGCGGGTGCAGGGAGTTCACCCGTGGAGCAGAGGATGAACCGGGGGGAGGGCGAGGGTCCCCCCTCAGCGGCTTTTCAGTAACCCCCTTCTACCGCGGTCAGGCCCTGCCGAGCCGGGGTGTGTGAGGAATCCGTTCCCCCTCGGTCCGTGTCCCGTTCCCAGCTCTCACTCCCGGTGCGTCCCTGCCGGGAGGATCCGCAGGCCGTGAACGGGACCCGGAAATCGGGGGACAACCGCGTCCCGGGGGCTCCGGAGGAGATGCGAGGTCCCCGATATCCAGGTGAGCTGGGGGGAGAGCTTCCAGGTAGGTAATGGGACACGGAGCCGGGCAGGGATGGGGAGGGAGGTCCCGGAGCCGGACAGGGGTGGGCAGGAGGTGGTGGGAGCCGGGCAGGGGTTGCCTGTAGCCCGGCAGCACCAGAGGATGCTGGGGACGGGGGGTGTCGAGGTGCGCAGCGAGGAGGAGGTGGGGAACAAACCAAGGATGAAGCAGCCGCGTCTGGAAGGGTTTCATTGAGTGTAATAATGGCGATAGTGCATCGACCGGCCCATCGACCGCCCATCGATAGTTCTATCCCTGCAGCTGCCCAGCGCGCCCGTCGTCCCGCACCGCGCCCGTAGGCCGGGCTCACCGCCCCCCCGCCTCCCAGCGCCGCCGGGCCCGCAGCACCGGGGCCCCCCCGGGGCAGGCGCTGAACTCTGCCCTCCGCCGAGCTCTGCACCGAGCAAACAACAAAAAAGAGAGAGACTTTTTAGTAATTAGTGCGACATAATTGAGTAATGCGGGCGCCCCGCGTCCCCCCCGCCCCCCGGTTCTTCCCCGATCGATGCAATATCATTAGGCGAGAGGCACCGAGACACGCGGGGCCGGGGGAGCGGGGAGGCGGCAGCAGCTCCCCGGGCCGGGCCGCGGGGTCCGGCCCCGAGCCGCCGCGAGTGTGTGTGAGCCCGGCGGGGTTTTCTGCCTCCGCGGTGGCCCCAGTCCGGGGAAGCCCCTCGGAGCGTCCAGAGGCGCTGACGATGGGCCGGGGCGCAGCGCGGGGGAGAGGCCCGGTCTCCATTCGCCAGCTGGATGCTATTGATCTCTTCCCTCGCCTCTCTTTCTTCCTGAGCTCCCTCTCCCTATTTAATTCCCATCCTCCCTGCTCCTCCGCAGCCGCTCGGGCAGCGCTCCGAGAGGAGCCGGGCAGTGCCGGCACCCGGTAAGTGCGGAGGGGGAGTGCGGGCCCAGGGCAGCCTCCACCCGCCCCCCCAACCCCTCCCGCAGCCCCACCAGAGGCATCGACTGCTTCGCTTGCACGGGACGAGCGGGGAGGCGCAGCCGGACCGACCCAGTCACCCCTTCCCCCCAAATCCCCTGCCGCTCAGCCGCCCCCGGCTGCGCCTCGCTGACCCCCGCGGGAAGCGGGGCTGCCCTCACCGAATAGGCGGCCCCGCTCCCGGCCGGCCCGGGCAGGGGGCGGCGGCAGCGGCCGGTGTGCGGGAGGCAGGACGCGCGTTGCCGCCCGTTCCTTGCCCGCAGCCCGGCCCCCGGCGCTGCGCCGCTGCGCTTCACCCCGGTTGGTTTGCGTTCAAATAGTTTTTCATTTATTCGCCCCCCTCACTTAGGAACCGCTCGAAAGCCCAAACGACACGGCCAGAAACGTCCCCAGAGGAGCGGGCGCGCACCCGCGGGCACTATTCACTATTCCTTGCAGCCGGCGACCAGGTACAGAGCAGGGGATAAAACCATTTTGTTTTGCCGGGCAAGGAAGAAGGAACCGGCAACGTGGCTCCCGCGTATCCCGCCAGAGCCCTGCCCCTATAGGAGCCCAAGTTCCTTAAAGTTCTTTAAGGTTTCAAAATAACAGCACAGTCGCCTGGCAGGTGAATTATTTAGTGCCTATAGATTCCTCGCAAACCCTTTCATTTCGGTTCCAAATCTTCCCCAGCCCAGCTTTTGCCTATGGATGTCTCGATTTTACAACAATCAAGCGGGAGGCAAAGAGCGTGGCAATTTCTGCTAATCGATTTTCCATACAATGGGCCCCAGATGATGTTTTAAAATGTGAGAAACTAAAATGTGTTGGTTTAAATAAGACTTTTGCAATCAATAGCTTTTTAAAGAGGGACTTTGATACCGGTTCTTGAAGGGGATTCAAACGCCTTCCCTTCCAAAACAAAACAAAGCAGGAAAAAGCAGCGACACCGGAAAAGTTCCGCCCGGATTTGGGGTTATTAAAGCGGAATATGGGGAAAGTAGCTTCAAGGGGCGCAGCGCCAGGACCGAAGTCCCGGTCCCGCCGGTCCCGTTGCGCGTCCCCGCCCCGGGCGCTTTACCCCCGCGCACCCCCGGGCCGCGCAGGCGGCTGTAGCCCCGCACCTCTGCCCTACTCCCACCTCGGCCTCTCCTGTATTTTCGGGTGCGATTTACTAATCCCCTGCGGCTCCGCGGCGCTCAGCATGGTGCGCCGGGTTTGCGGCTCTTCGGCCAGGAATCCAGCCGGAAAAACTCCGGCCCTTTCCCCACCGACATTTTCCTCTGCTAAAAATCCTGTCCCGCACTCCCCCTCCGCCCCCCCGCCCGCTCCTCTGCGCCACTGACGGCTTCTTTTTTTTCTTAATTTCGAGACAATTTTAGCTACGCGATCAGGCCCCTTTCCCGCCGCTCCCGGCTTCTTTTTCTTCCCCTTTTTGCGGGATATATATATATATAAAATATATTTTTTTTCCATTTCTTCCGTGACGAAAAAATTTCCTCTCTCTGCAGAATCGGTCCCGGAGACATTCAGGGAGAGGGACAGGCCGGTGGCGCCGCCGGGAGCTGCGCCTCCTTCGCTGCCGCCCGCCTTCCCCCGGGCTCGGTGGGTCGGGCCGGGGCCGGGCTGGGAGCAGAGAAAAGCGGCAGCAACGGAGGGGAATCAAGCGGTGGGGCGGCGGGGCGAGGGTGCGGGAGAATTGGCCTCTCCACAGCCTTTCTTAAGACTTTTCTCGTTTACCCCGAAACTTTAGGCTGCCCCGAAACTCGGCGGCCGGGAGCGGCGGGGCCGCGGCGGCGGCGCGGAGCGGGGCGGGCGGGGCGGTTCCATCCGATTTTGCCCCGGAGAGGCAGTTTGAGGAAAGACTGTTGCTCTTTTCGATGTAAACCCCGCAGTTTTCACCCGAACGAAGCGGCCCCGCCGAGGTCCGGCTCAGCCCGGGCTGGGGCCGAGCGCCCCCGGGGCTCCGCACCCACCCGCGGCCGGGGGCTGTGCTGGACTCCCCTGCTGCCCCCACCTCCGGGAAAACCAACGGGGGCCTCCGGGAGACTCTTTCAACCGCAATTTGTTTTCAAAACTGCCCGGCGGAGCCGCACTGAACTTTACACCCTGGCTGCGGCGCGGGGCGGGCTCGGCCCCGTCGGGGCTTTCGGGGGAAAACAGGTGAGAACCGCTGAGGTTTCGCCCAGCTCCGAGGTGGGATATTAAAATTGTTATTGTTCATTTCCCCCCCTCCCGCCGCCTCCCCGCCTTTCCTCCGTGGGGCCCGGCAGCCCCGAGCCGGACTGGGGTGCGGGTGCATTTAATCAGCCACAGCATGAGACACGCAACGACTTTGTCGGTGCTCTGCAGGGAGAGAGGGGTGTCTCCTAAACCTCCGAAATGCCCCTCGCCCCTCCCGCCTCTGCCCTCTTCTACTTCTGACTCCTCGTGCATTTCGGGGAGCCCCGAACCCCAGTCTCTGAGCACCCCGAAGACGCCTCGAGGGCTCCGGGGGTCCCGGGGGTCCGTGAACGCGGCCTCGCCGCGGGGCCGGGGACCAGGAGCCGGTGCGAGGAAACGAGACGAACCGGGCGCTTTCCACCTCACTGCAGCGCATTCCTGTATCAAACCGTGCGCTGAAAGCACGCGAATTCAATAGAGTTATTTTATACGTTATATGTATACATAAATAGACCATATTTATTTTCTAATTATTCTATATGTATGTGTGTGTCTATACCCGTGTTCTCTGTCTCTCTCTCCAGCAGGCATTTTCCTGTTGCCGCAGGGCTCCTTCTCCCGGCTCGGGAAGCATCTCTGCTTTTTTCGAAAAGATCCCGATTTTGGAGACTCTGTTCCCCACGTCTAAGGTACGACCGCCCCGCCCGTTCCGCCCCGCCCGATCCTGCTCCGGCTCGGCCGCACGCCGAGCGGCCCGGGAGGGGGTGCGGGGCACGGGGGGCACTCCCGGGCCCGGGTTCTCCCCGGTCCCCGCAGCTCAGTCCCCGGAACAGGTTCCTGGGGTCCCCGGGGGCAAGAGCCAGGGCAGGCAGCGGGGCGGACAGGCAGGGATAGAGGACAGGTAGAGATGGGGACGTGAGATGGGGACGGGGCCGAGGTAGGGACAGGGATGAAGCAGGGACAGTGACAAGGCAGGGACAAGGACGAGACAGGGATGAGGGTGAGGGAAATTGGGAATTGAAGCTTAGACGGGGACAAGGCAGGGAAGGGGACAAGGTAAAACAGGAACCGAGGCATGGAAGGGGACAATGTGGGGACAGGGCAGAGACCTCCCGACCCCCAGCCAGACTGAGCAGCTGCCCTGAGTTCAGTGGGGACAGGCAGTGGGTCCCCACGGGGTGGGAGTTCCAGGCCTGTCCCTCAATCCGCCTGGCTTGCTCGGGTCACGGTGTGCTTGACACTAAAGTCATCCAAAGTGGCTCATATCCACCCAGGGCTCTTACACACACAGGGACACACAGACAGACACACAGACAGACACACAGAGTTCTGGCCGGCCACTGCCAACACCCATTGCACAGACCTGTCCAAGGGCAACCTGTGCACGGGCTGTTCCCAAACGCACACTCCTCCCTCCAAACTCTGGGCACAAAGCCGCCCCGTGCCAGATGTCACCGCAAGGCCAGCCTGGCTGGGGCGCGCGGCCGTGTCCCCCTTCCCCATGCCCTCCTCTCTCCCACAGCAGTAATTGCTGCTGTATTTATCCAAACTAGGAGGGGGGTGGCAGAGAAAGACTTCGAAGAGTAATTTTCCGGGAATTCTCCTCGGTGTAATTGTCTTGATAATAAATCCAGACGCTTAGCTTGTGTATGAATTGCTTTTTACCATTTTCATTTATTATTGAACACAGTGGGGAGAAGGGAAACGCAACAGGGCTCTTTCTTGTGAGAGAGACGGGGTGAAGGGGCTGAGGAGACGGTTTCTCTGCAGATCCGGGAACCGGGGGGAGTTCATCATCTTGCTCTTTCTCTTTTTCATGGTGTTTTGTTATTTTCTCCCTTTAGTACTCAGACCATTTCCCTACACCCACTCTTTTTTTTTTTTTTGGGGGGGGTTATTGAAAACTAATTAAATAACCCGTTAGCTAACACGTTAAATTAAGATCCACTCTTGGATTTAATGATGTCTGCGGAAGAATTGACAGAAATGTGAAGACAGACAGTCAATAGATTCCTTCCCCTGGTTACACTGTATAAATGTGATTAAAGCAGATCTCAAAAAGGGTGTCCCAACATGGCACCCACACGGGGACGGAGGCGGGGGGGCACCTGGGGTGTCTGAAGACAAATGTCTCCTGAGCGGGTGCTGAGTTGGGAGACGGGTGATAGGACAAAGCTGCTGCTCCCCAGGGTGGCCCATGGGGGACTGAGGGTAGGAAACCCCCCTGAGACACGATTCAGGTTGGAGCACAACCCCAACAAAGGCTCGTGCATCCGGGGAAGGGGAAGCGTCCCTCAGCCGATGTCCCCAGCTGTCACCTGTGAGGCACTGAGCGATACTGGCCGGACACGCTTCTTCATCCCCAGCCCTTGGAGCGGTCCCGCGCAGCCTTGTGCTATGCAGACGGACGCAAAGCTGAGCCTTTGCTTTGTCCTGCCTCCAGCAATGCAAACAGTGGCTGGCACGGGGACATCCACCCATCGCTTTCTGCTTAGCTCTCAGGTAAAGGTTACCTTAGCATCCAGGCTGAAAAAATCAATGGCTGATACAGCATGAGACTCAGAAAGACAACATACATCTATCACGTAGGGATTCGATGGGCTTAGAATAGTCTTGTCAACAAATGATTGTTTAAACAGAATATCTCAACTGTTTATGGCACCCTTAATCCATACATCTAAGCACCAGTAACATGTTGTGAGCACGGATTGTTCAGTAGAAACCTCTGTTGTTAGGTCCGGTGCTGCAGAACACTTAAGCATGTGCTTAAGTCTTTTAGACTTCAAATCAATCATGTACTTAAGTGTTTTGCTTGATTAGGTCTGGCCTAAGAACAGGGAAATACCTGTCATTATGTAAATGGATGAAGTTTTTGTTTCCTGCCTTTCATTTGTTTAGTGTATAAAGGGCTGAATGCACACATGTGCTCCGGACACCGAGGCTTCTGGCTGATTTATCCAGCCAGTGCACAAACAGGCCCAGCGCCACCTGGACGCGGACATTATTCTGTAGCTCTTCCTTCTCCTCTGGGCACCGGAGTCCTTGACACGGTATTCGAGGGCGGCTTTGGTGGTGGTGGGAGAAAACCCCCTCAGGGGTTGTGAGTTAAATGATGCAGAGGGAAACTGGAAGAGGAGCAGATGGAGAGTGCTCAGAATTACATGCAGAAGGGAAAGATGAGCAAAAAGGGTCTGGAAAAGCATCACAGACTCAGAATAATAGCCATAGTGTCCACGGGGCCCTGAGCAGGGACAGCGAGGGAGGTTGGTGCAGTCTGGACACGTCCTGACGCAGCTCCCAGCATGGCGACGCCCGTGTCTCCCAGTCCCTGGACGGTGGCTTGGCCGTGACCCGGGGAGCGGTCCCCAGTGCCGTCATCCCCTTCCTGCGTCGTCACTGGCCCAGGCGGGCTCTGAGGTCCCTGCATGGGGGGATCTCTTGCTGTGGGCTCCACTCTCACCACTTGTCTCATGGTAACTATATAACCAATTTAAGCGGGTTGGGAAGGGGGAGCTTCTGTTTCCTCCCCTGAATAACTGCAGCTTCAAAGTGAATTTGAAAAGAGGCTTTCAGGTGTTTGGGGGCTGCAAGGGGATGGGGGCTTCTGAAAACACAGGGCCTGCAGAGCAAAAAATACAGTGAGAAAGGATAGAGAGTGAAAGAAATAAAGGAGCATTAAAGCACATATCAATATTTCTCCTTGAAATGTAGAATGCATTTTATTTTCTGAAAAATTAATAACCTCACTTTGTCAATGGACTCTCTCCCCCTCCCCATTTCCCTCCCTCCCATTCGACTTCCCTTCTCTTCCTCCCTCTCCTTGTCTGCAGAAAATGTTCAATTAAAAACAAGCAGAGAGTGAAAAAAGAGCCAGATAATCCTCAACAATTCCAGACTTGAGCTGTTTAATGGCCTCTCAGGGTTCCTCTCTGCACAGAGGGGGAACCCTCCCTGCCGGCTCCGGGCGCCTGTTCGGCCGCACTTCTTCAGCCCACGCGGCACCTGGCGTGCGACACTTGGGCAAATCCGAGTGCACGGCCCAGATTAACCAGAGGAGATTCAGGCTGGACGTGAGGAAGGAATTGTTGTCCTGAAGGTGCTGAGAGCCTGGCCCAGGTTGGCCAGAGAGGTGGTGGATGAACCATCCCTGAGACATCCCAGGCCAGGCTGGACGGGGCTCTGAGCACCCTGAGCTGGTGACGATGTCCCTGTCATGGCAGGAGGGGCACTGGGGGAGCTGGGAAGGGCACTTCAACCCAAACTATTCAGTGATTCTGTGATTCTATGATGAAACCCACTCCCCATCCAGCTGCTCTCGCAGGCAGGGGTGTTCGGAGGCTTCTGGAGAGCCGGGGAACGGCAGCCACGGAGCTCGGGAGCAGCCGCCGTGCCGGGACGCTGCGGCTCAGGCCAGGCCCAGAGGTTTCTGTGGCAGCAAAGACCAGGAATTCTTGCCCCAGGTGCTGCTCAGCGCTCGGGGCACTGGAGGGCTCGTCAAATATTGAGCAGGCGCGTCAATGTTGCAAGCCCTAAGTGAAAGCAAAGATCAGTTAATGGTCTTCTCGAGCTGTCCTTGTGGCGTGGGGAGTCCGCGCAGAACCTGGGGCAGGCGATTTGCAAGGGGTTGGTGTGCTGCTTGTAAAGTGATCGCTCAGCAGCCATTAATATATGTATTAAACAAAATAGCTGAAAAATCCCAGTGGGAAGAGGAAAAGCGCCACCCTGCTTCGAGGAAGTGGTGCTGTGCATCGGGGCCTGTAAACACCGCTTAACCCGCCCAGCGAGTTTGGAGAAGAGCTTTGGGACCTGATGGAGACGGTTCCTCCTTCTGTGAGAATTATGTGAGTTGTAATTTCTTAATCAGGAAAAAAAGCAAGGACTTGAAAAAATATCAAGACCATTACAGACCTTGTCAGTCCGAGTAGTGGTTTGAGAAGCTTTACAGTTGTAGCTAAATTTAAGCTTGGGCGGTTTTTCAAATTTCCTTTTAGTGTAAATTAATCATGATTTTAAAACAAAACTAAAGTCACACGGGGCTGGCAGAGGAAGGCGACTGTTTTGGAAAGTGCTGCAGTGGGACAACCCGATGGCTCCTGCTCCTTGCGGGGCAATGAAATGTTTGAAAAGGGAGATTTGACGAAGCAGCCAGTCCTTTAAAGGGTTCGTTCTGAAGAAACGTCATTCTTCTGATTTTCAAAATGTTTGGAGAATCCCTGGTCTCTGCTCATCGGAGAAAGGCTTCAGGTGCTCTCAGAAACAGGACCCTACGGTGACAAAGCTCTCAAGGAGTTGTCCCTCTCCTCCAGGGTTTGTGTCCCCACTTCCTCCAGCTGAAAAATTAGTGTAGGACAAGAAAATACATAAAATTACAGAATGGTTTGGGTTGAAGGACCTTCCCAGCTCCCCAGTGCCCCCCCGCCATGACAGGGACATCGTCACCAGCTCAGGGTGCTCAGAGCCCCGTCCAGCCTGGCCTGGGGTGTCTCAGGGATGGTTCATCTACCCCCTCTCTGGCCAACCTGGGCCAGGCTCTCACCACCCTCAGGGCAACAATTCAATAAGACAATTGTAGAGGAGAAAATTGTAACAGCAGAGTCAGGGTGAGTCTCCATGGCAAAGGATGCTGCTCCTTTTGTCGCCCTGGGGCAGGACGGGGCCCACAGCCGAAGTTCAGCCGTACCTGAACACCTCGGTGTGGAGTCGGAGCGAGAGCTCACAGCCACACCGGTGTTACGGTTGGCTCTTCCAGCTGGGATGAAACTACCAGCAGTTTTCATTTACATTAAGACAATAACATATCTTTCAAGATAATAATCTATCTTTTAATATAATGATTTATCTTTATAATAATATATATTTAAAATAGGACAGTAATACACACATCCTGTGATGGTTCTTCCTTCAGCTGAAGGATGCAAGTGCAGGTCCATCAACCTGCACATGATGTCACAAAGGTCAGATCAAAGACCCATGTCGGCTGGTTTCTTGTCTCCATTGGTGAGCATTAGTCCACCCAGGTGCAACGCAGGGACTTGTTGACTCACCTTTCCATCAGGAATGGGTTAGGGAGCTGCTCCACTGGAGGTTTATCCTGAATCATTATGACAGAGACCCCCAGAGTTGTGTGTTGAACCCAAAAATTAGGCAAAGAGGTGACCCAGGGAACTCATGACCCAGTGATAATATGGATGTACCAGTGTGGGGGACCCTGAGAGCAACAGGAGTCAAGCAGGGTGAGGGTTGGGATCAGACATTTACCTACGCTGAGCAGGAACGTTCTCTGTCTGGAAGCATCTTTGCATGCGAATTATCCTTGTGATAGCTAATAAGAGTGGTTGGCTTTGATGACCCTGGGGAAAAGTGGCTTTTCCTGGCTTTAGAGGGAGCCAGCCTGCACTTGTGGAAATGAGGCCAATTCACAGGTGTCTCACAAGGGAAAGTGTCCACTTGTGAGCGCTTCTGCTCCAGGATTAACCCCTCTGTCCTTCGGCTGTGTGAAGATAATTGCAAAATAACGGTTGTAAAGCTCTCGTACAAAGGCTTTGGGATCCAGATACGACATCATCTGGGGACCATAGTAAAAGGCATCATTAGAAGACACACACACACACACACACACACACACACACACACACGAGATGTATGGATCTGCAGTGGGATGGATTGAGAGCAGGATCAATATCTGTACAGTAAATACTCCGCAGCACCTGGGAAACAACTACCCCGTGCCTGATCTTCATCTGGTGGAGGAGAAGCAAAGCCCAGGCGCCTCTGTCGGGATGAGCTGTTGGAGGTCGCACAGGTGATGCTTCTGGGGAGGCCACAGGAGCGAGAGCTCGGCAGCTTTTGGGAGCGAGATTTACCTAACGAACAGCTCTTTGGAGACGAGGGATGGGCCTTGTCTACACACAAAATTGCAAGCCAAAATTGGTCTTGTGTAGACACCCTTAAATCATTTTAAAGCAGGTTGGTATTGGTTTGTGTAATTCGATTCCTTTACCAAAGCGAAGCGAAATCAATGCAAATGGGGTTTACATTGATTTCAGTACATCCGCACAAAGGTTTTGCCCCAGTTTAATGAAATCAGTTTAAAAAACACACCTTTAGCTAAGCTGGCATAACTTTGTGTCCAGACAAGGTGAGAGGCAGAGGGAGAAGGGAAGAGGGCGTCGCGATCTCCCCTGAAACGACGCGAGGGGAAGAGTTGCGAAGCGTGCAGGCGGCGCAGCCCCGTCGGAGCGGCTGCAGTGGCGCAAAGTGATAAGGAATGGGTCAATATAGTTTTCTCAAAGATTTTTTTCCCCAAGAAAGGTTAAATGTGAGGTGATATCGATTTCCCTTTTCTCCCCGTGCCCCCTCTCGCCGCCCCTGGCCCCTTTCCCTCCTCCCTGCCCCGTCCCCCCTCCCGCCGCCCGGAGCATCCTTGGAGGAGGCATCGCAGCCCAAAGTGGCCAAGTGACCAGGGAGGACCACGGCGCTGGGCGCAGTGCTGACCAATGGCCGCCCAAAGGAGCCCCCGTTGCTTAGCAACCCGCTGCCGAGAGAGAGGCAGAGAGCGCAAAAAAGATGGATTTTCAGATTGCAGCAGCCAAGCAGATCAATTCTGCAACATGGGCTACAGTGGCCAAGCGGAATCTCTCTTGCTCCCAGCAGGTATTGATCCAGCCATGCTATAGGCATTGAATGAGCTCTAATAAGTCCTGAGTAAACAGGAACAAGGACTTAAGTGATAGCCCAGCAGTCAAACATCAACTCCCTTTGTCTTCTTCTTCCTCTTCTTCTTTTTTTTTGTTGTTGTTGTTTTGTTTTTAATTGCTGAAGGGTTTGTAAAAAAAAGGACAATAGTGTTTATTGATAGAAAAATAAAGAATCAGAATATCACTGCATTCGCAAGCTGGGAGGGTTTGGAGAGAAAAAGTCCCTGCTTCAAAATCCAGGCTGGCTTTGCAGCGTGGTGATCCACGGCCACACGTGGTGAACGTGGCTCCGCTGGGCACATCCCACGCTCAACGACAAGGTCCTCCGCAGAGAGGTTTGCCCAGGACGGGCTCATGAGGTGTCCAGAGCCGCCCGTTCGAAGCAGACGGGGAGGTGGGCACATTCAGAGGTTGGAGCTCAGGTGATGAGTCTCCTCCAGATCTCCAGCGCTTTGGAAGGGAAGATTAAAACCCCCGCAGGGACACAGAACCCAGGCAGCCTTCCAGACTGGGCCAGGGGCCGGGAAATCCCCCTCTGTACCAGGGCAGGCAGCAAAGCTGGGTTTAAAGGACACATTCAGAGCCACAGGATGCTTGGGGAGATGAAAGGAGCAACCTTGGTTATGAGAGGAGCCTCGTTTGCTGGGTAGAAACGCCAGGGTTACAAGTGAAACTGGCAAGGAGGAGCCTGGGCTGATCCAGGACCCTGGTGTCAAAGAAAGGGACACGAGGCAGCATTTGGGGGACACAACGAAGCTTGAAGGACATGCTTTTGTGGGGAGTGTGTGGCGGAGACCAAGGAGGAGCTCAGCTAAGCTCAGGTGATGAAGACTTGACTTGGTGGGTCCCAGACCTGCAGGCAAGGCTAGGCTTGTGCAAAAACCTCCACTGCTTGGGATTTTCCAGCTGCCCTTTGCTCAGGGGACACAGTGACCAACTCAACACAGTATAAAAGCCTGGAAAACAAGCTGTGGTCGTGTCAGAACTCACTGCATTGTCTCTCTGTCTCTGTCTCTGTCTCTGTCTCTGTCTCTGTCTCATCTCTGTCTCTGTCTCTGTCTCTGTCTCTGGCTCTGGCTCTGTCTCTGGCTCTGGCTCTGGCTCTGTCCCTGTCCCTGTCCCCACGCCCCTAATGTGGCTGTTTCACATGCCGCTCCATCCCAAAACCTCCTCCTGCAGCATCTTCATCCCCCCTTCCTCATCTCCATCTCCAGCCCTGACCTCCCTATGGGCCCAGGGCCCTCCAGCTACTGTTCCCCATGTCTCCGTTTTACCTGTTCTCTCCCAGATTTCCTACATTTCTGCCTGCAGCTCCGTGCACAGTGAAGCCTCCAGCCGTTGCCGTCACCCAGCTGAATAATTGCTGGGGTCGGGCGGTTAAATCGCTGGCAGGAAGGACGCGGGTCCCATCCAAAGGGCTGGATGCTGCTCTCCAGCATTGCCAGCAATTCCCAAGCGACACCAATTAAATAACTGGAACTTCTCCACATTTATGCCCGTGTAACCGAGATCGGGGGCCGGGCTGCCTCCAGCGATTGCGGACCGGGGAAATGAGAGCTCTTTGCTTGCACTCTGAGATCTCTCAGCCCACATTTCAGCAGCCTTCGTCATAGCAGGGCTGATAATTAATTGGTCTGATATTAAGGTGGCTGGCTCGGCGCTCACCCGAGCTCCCTGCTGCAGTTTAACACCAGTTAAATCAAGTGAGTCCTTGAATCTTTAATGTGATCCACAGCAAGAGGGAGCAAGAGGAGCCGGGCAGCTCCGCGCAGGGCACACGGGTGCGCGGGCACGTGTGCGTTTGTGAGTGTGCACATGTGTGTCCTGATGGCTCCGGAGGCGGGCAAAGGACAAAATAGACAAGCACTGGCCCATCCCCGAAGATATTTGCCTTTTTTCCGAGAAGAGAGAAGATGTAGTCTCTTTTTCTGAAGGTTTCTGCATTTCAAAGTAATATCAGAAGGGCTTGAAGCTTAATCTTCGTTACCCAGGAGGCCGTAGGTATCAGGCAAAAGGAGAAAAAAAATCGAATCAATACGGCAGTATGAATTTATTCCCAGGGGGGTCCACGGCACCAATATTTTCTCTCCCTTCTGTTAAAGAGATAGCACCGGCCTAACGCAGAGGCCACACACGTTTGGTGCAGGAGTTCTGCCGTGGCAATGCCTGTGATGATGGGGGATAAAAACCATGGGTGGTTAAATGGTATCACCTGGAGAGTCAGAAGAAAAACTCCCAGCTGGTCCGCAGCAGAAAACGGTGCATTTACCTGCAAATGGGTGGTGCGTCCCCTGGCTCTGCGTGGCTGGCGACCAGGGACGATGCAGGGAAGAGACACCGTGATGCTGAGCAGGTCCCAGGGTGCTGAGCTGGAGGTGTGGGAGGATGGAAACACCTGTAAGCCCCATGGTCCTGAGAGTCACCGACGCTGGTGTCCCATGGTGGGGCCTCAGCTCCCTTTGTATGGGATCCAAAAGTGCAGAAGGGACTCATCGCATGCACAGATCTGGGCCGGAGCTGGTGGGGTGCACGGGGAGGTCCTGGCCAAGCTTGACGTTAAACTCTTCTCCCTGAGGTGCCCACCCTGGGGAGGAGCCCATGGAGATCCCAGAGCCGAGACTGGATCTGGGAACAATTTCTTCCCCAAAGGGCTGTGGGGCATTGGAACAGGCTGCCCAGGGCAGTGCTGGAGTCACCAGCCCTGGAGGGCTGGACAGACGGACAGGAGGTTCTCGGGACACGGGGCAGGGACATGGGTGGGGAATGATTGGACTCCCTGATCTTAAAGGTCTTTTCCAACCCAAAACCAGCATCACGTTAAATCCACTGCAATATCAAACCAGCCAGCAGAGCTGCAGGTTGGGGTTAGGTGCTATTTGCTGAATTTTGGGAAGGGCGATGGGATCACGGGCTGTGCGGGACTGGGACAGCGGGAGAACAGCGTGCCGGGTATTTATGGCCCCTCGCTGCGTGGCTCTAGCCAGAGCTATCCGCCTCCACCACAACGTGCCCAATCGTTGGAAATTTAAAACAAAATGTAAAACAAGGAATAATGGTAACAAAAAAGGCTTAATTAATTGAGGTAAATTGCATCACGATAGTGATTTCTCAGTAACACAGCTAAGTGCCCCATTATTCTGATTTCACTCAGTATTCATGGATACTAAATAAATCACCAGCCCGGCACTCACAGCCGCTGCAGAGGGGCAGGGGATGGGGGTCCTGCCGTTGCCTTGGTCTGTGCGTCAATAGCCCAGCACTTCCCAAGCGCCCGCCTTAAATGGCAGCCAGAAAAATTACCGTCAAAATAAATTAATTGTCCAGTGTGGGGTTTTTTTCCTCTTCCATTTTTTTTTTTAACCTTTGGAAAAGTCTCCTCTGGAGATTCACTCGGAAGCTTTTTCCGTTTGTTTCCCTCCAGTACCACTCCGCTCTGTTTATCAATACCCTATTAATACAGTTTGTTTGAAATCAGTTGGTTTCGCAGCGCTCGGGCAGCCTGGCTGCCCAGAAGCGGCGGGTTCGGCACCGCACCCCGTGTCCAGCACTCCCGATGTCTCTGTTTTGTTGGGAGGGATGGCTGAGCAGGTGCCTGGTCCCCGAGGGGTGGGCGCAGCCCGTGGCCTGGGCTGAAGAGCCCTCGCAGGAGCCCAGCGAGCTCATGGCTTTGCTCCTTCTGTCCGTGCTCGTGCCGTACCCAGGGCTGACGGTGCTCAGAGCGGATCGGAACCCTGTGACATGCCAGCCTGGAGCTCCCAAACCACTGTTTTGGGTGATTTGATGCTATGCCAAGCTGGAAGGTTGAATCCAATGCCGAGGTGAGGGGGAGGATGCTGGACCGCAGCCCTGCAGGGATGTCCCCTTGACGCCTGGAGCAGGGTCCCTCGTCCCAGCACGCCCAGTACAGACCCGGCATGGCGGCGTCTTTTTCTGCTATTCAGACTGGGTTGGGAAGTGCTGCTGGACGTGCCAAGCGGGCACAACCTGGGGGCATCTCCTGCAGGGCTGAACGATGGAGAATTTGCAATGAGGTGCTGCAGACCCGTCTCTCCTCCCTGCTGCAGTGGGGCTTGGTGCGGCCAGCATCCATTTTGGTAACAGGTCAATGGGAATCAGCAGCGGGGGTCACAGGGGGTGTACAGACCCTGTGACAAAGAGGTTTCATCAGCCCACGGCTCGGCAGGATCCCACCCTGCGATCCACTCTCAGATCTCATCCGTGTCCCCAGCTGCTGCGCGGTGCTTGGGGTCCCCGCTGGCTTTGTCCCCTCTCTGCTGCACAGGGGAGGTGACGTCGTGCAGCCAGTGCTGTGACATCAGCACACGGGCATAGCGGGGAGGGGACATTCGCTTTTCCCCCTCTTTTCTCATAAGCAACATCCTCTCTCTCCTCTCAAGCAGCCCCTGAGCCCCCATCCCCGAATCTCACCTACATCCAGCCCAACCCTCTTACCACCGCGCAATTCCTATGGAGGGGCTGCTGCTGCAAGGGGCCTAGGAATCAATTAATCAATCGTAATCAAGATCCCAGGGTGTAATCATAATTAATGTTCAGCCCTGATTGATCATGTCATGTTTTCACTGTGTTCACGTGAGCTGGGATGATAAAACTGATGGTTCGGTGGTGCTTCTGCAGATCCCTTCCCATGCCCAGCACTCCCCAGCTGTCCCCTCTCCTGAGGAGGGACACGGGTGACACCTCAGGAGGCCTAAGGAGACGTCTGGGGAGGGGGACTGCATGATGGGGTCTTTGGGGGTCAGGTAATCGCAGGGTGTTTGTGCACAGGGTGGGTGACAGCAGTACACTGGGTGGGCACCCTTGCTATGACGGAGGGCATCAGGATGACACCCATGGTGTGAGTGTCACCATGGGGTGGGTGTCACCACTGAGTGCTGCAGGCGGCACTGGGGTGTCAGCAGCCCTGTCCCCAACTTGTTGCTGCCAGGAGCAGCCCCAGCTGTGCCGGTCTCCATCCAGCCAAAACCACGGGGCTGGCAGCCGCTGGCTGGGAGCCCTCTGAATGTCACAAACACGGTGTAACTAGATGTGGATCAATCCGTCAATGCGCAGCGGTGGTTAAATAGTGCTGTGCTCACCTCCCTCCAATTAAACTATCATTTCTGATAGATCCCTTTGTGTCTCTGTCTCCCCGTCGGGCTGCTCTGGCCGATGACGACGGCTTGGAGGATGCTTCCTTCTCCTGCCACAGCTGGATGGACGCTGGGCACCGGCGTGCAGTGTTGGAGGGATGTGCAGTTTCCTTCCACGCAGACCGGGCGCCGTGCTAGGCAGACTGGGACAGGACGGGTCCTGGGGAGATTAAGAACAACTTCCTCCCCAAAGGGCTGTGGGACATTGGAACAGGCTGCCCAGGGCAGTGCTGGAGTCACCAGCCCTGGAGGGCTGGACAGATGGACAGGAGGTTCTCAGGACACGGGGCAGTTCCGGGGTGGGTTATGGTTGGACTCCATGATCTCGAGGGTCTCTTCTAACCAAAACGACTCTATGACCACCTGGTTCCGAACCCCCTTTGCAGGTTGGGGCAGGTTCCCCAGCGCCTGCCCAGAGCAGCCGTGGGGACCCGGCGGTGGGGGCTCAGGGAGGGACTCCAGTCCCCGTCCCAGGCACCCAGTGCTCGGCTCAGCCCCAGCACCGCAGAACCCTCGAATCATTTTGGTTGGAAAAGACCTTTAAGATCATCGAGTCCAGGCATTAACAATCTTGATATATATCTGCTAGAAGAACAATGCCTGATCTCAACAGAAAATGGTGGCTTTTGTCTAGAAATCTTTTAATAACGTTCCACAAAAATTTACATTCAATGCTCGCGTGTCCACTAGTATGAAATTTTAGAGCCCCTATTATGCAGAATATTTAGATTGCTTTTAAATTCATGATGCTGAGAACATTTAGAAGCAAGTACATTCATGAATAGGAACTTCAGCATTGGTGAAACTACTATAGTTATCCACATCCAAGTTGGAATTAAATTTGTAAAAGAAAGGAGTCTAATAGACACTTCACACTAACAGTACAATAGTGATCCAGGGAACCAGTGAATTTTGGGGTTGTCATATGCAGGGACAGGTGTTGGACTCGATGATTCCTGTGGGTCCCCAGCTCAGGACATTCTATGACTCTAAGCTGAGGCTTTTATTTTTTGAAATGCTCTTCTGTTACTGTGGCTACAGGGTAGTGAAAAAGAGTCTGTGAAAGTGGGTCCGTATTCAGGGCATGGAGGGACCTCAGAATTTTTTGCTGCCTTCCAAAGGTGATCCACCTCGAGGGCTGAACTCATGTCAGCTCTAGTCCTTATTTGCACAGGCTGGGGGATGGTCCAAGCCCCCCAGAACACACAGAGCTTTGCCTTTCGCCCGCCCTAGCGGCTCAGCATTGGTTCCAACCAGCGCGCCAGACGCCATCCCCCTTCCTCCTTTGCGAGGGGCTGTGGGGGGGTGCCCGGCTGGGGGTCTCACCAGGGACCGTCCCGGGGGGTGCTGGGAGCACCCGGGGCTGCGGCGGCAGCAGGGCCGGGCGAAACCCGCGCAGCAGAGCTGGGTATTGATTTCCCATCGATCCCACGCAACCACATTCTGCAGCGGCTGCTGTCCTACATTTCAATCCCACACCTTTGCCTCTGACTTTAATGGGCTTCATCACAGCCCAAAGCTTTATTTAACCAAAAGGGGAGGGAGATAGCGGGCAGCTGCCAGAAATCAGAGCAACCCGGCCCCCAGGGTCTGCCTGGGCATGGCTGCATCCTCTGCATCCCTTCCAGCTCCAGGACAGGCTCCCCAGAGTATTTTGGGGCGATGAGCCCATGCACCCGCAGCCCTGCAGGTCCCAGCCCCAGTGGGAGGGTGCTGGGGGTGTCGGTGACAGCATCTGGCTCTCCAGCAGCTCTTCAGCCTCAAGGTCTCTCTCCCGCCCATCCTCTCTGTACCTGCACAACTCCATCTTCTGAACAAAGAGCTCCAGCTGATGCTGGAAGGGCAAAATTAAGCTCCACCTTAACGGGGATCTGCATAATTACGTGTGCATGTGGAAGTGCCGCACACCCACCCCCTCACTCGCCCCCAGATGTAAGGTTACAGACAAGATGCACGCACCCACAACAACTGGGAGATGAATATGGAGAAGCTGGATGTGGCCAGGGACGCCTGCGTCTTGCTTGGGCGTTCCTGGAGCATCCATCACAGCAGCAGCAGCCCCAGCACCTGCGCGGCCCCATCCAGCCAGCTCGTGAGCAATCCTGATTTATCCTCCACGCTCCGCCCTGCCAATCGCATTTTTAAGCCTCCCTGGACCACGGCCCTGTTGCTCAGATTAAAGAAAACGCAATTGTGTTTTTACGTTTAAAGCACTGGCCCTACACACACAACAAGCAGGAGGGGAGGAGGACCTGGGAGCAGGAGAGATGGAGGATCTGGGAGCAGGAGGGGTGGAGGACCTGGGAGCAGGAAGGATGGAGGATCTGGGTGCTGGGAACACCTCAGGCTTTCCCTGCAGCTCCCAGTCCAGCTTCTCTGGCTGCTCTCAGGTCTCAGCACTAGACGCCTTCTAGTGCTGATATCAATGGGAGAAACTCCAAGCCAATGACAGCCTCTCCCCAAGAGCCCCATCGCTGTCCCATTGTCCCTCTGCTCCAGGACACCTCAGAGGGGCTGCGGGGCCTTGCTGCAGAGCCAGCTCAGCACCTTCCAGCCACACGGCCGCTCTCTCCCCGGGGCTGACTATGGATGCCGTGGTTATTTTTCATTTATGCCAAGCCAGAAGAAAAAGGAATACATTTTCTTCAATTATTAATCAGCAAGGTGTGAGAGGGGGACACGAGCTGGAAATTAACTTCGCGACCTTTGGGGGTGGGTTTTGACTTCCCTCCACTCTCCAGACCAGTGCGTCTCACCAGTCCTCTCAACAAAAATGGAGCTGCCTCTGCAAACGCCTCCCAGGAGATGTCCCTAAGGCTGCTGCGGGTGTTCAGGTGATGGGGATGGTGCCCCAGCCATCCCAAATGGGTGTCCATGGGTGTCCATGTTTAGACACCCAAAGCTGTCCTGACCCTGTGGGTGTGCGATCACACCCCCATGCGCCTGAGCCAAAGGGCATCTCTGATGCCAACGCACCTTCCCTGTTCTGCTCCGACCCACCACACACTTCTGATGCCTCTGGGTATCTGACTGGCACTTGGTCCTGCCATGCACAGGTTCTTGGGCAGGATAGGACACTCCAACCCATATCTGCTCCTATGTGGCAACTGCCCTAGAGAGACCAGGGCCCTCCAGGGAGCAGGAATGGGTGCCCCACAACTCCCCACACTCACTTGGGTGCCCTCAGTGTGCTCCAAGGCAGGACGGAGATCACATCTACCTCTCCCTCCTTTGGCTCTTGGCTTCTGGTCTTGGCTTTTCTGGTCTTGACACCCAATTTTAGGCATCTAAGGAGGCTTTGGTGAGACAGCTGCTGGACAGGAGAGAGGAGGGTTTGGAGTGCTCTTCCACCCTCCTGCCTCAAAAACACCTCCTGAGCCCACGTCAAGGCTGGAACCCAGCCTGGCCTCGCAGAAGGCGGATGACCCTGAGCAGGAGAACACGAAGTTGGCCGTGGGATGTTGGAGCTTCTCTGGCGCAAGCGTGCTCTCGCCTCCCTGCCCCCTCCTCATCCGCTCCCGCCCTTCCCGAAAGCAGCACTGCGGCAGCACACACCAGCAAACTGATCAAGGCGAAAGGACTGATCAATAGGCGTATTGAGCACTTTTCAAGGTACGGTGATTTTTGCGGATTCAGTGCTAACCTCATGCTGGAGCCCCAAGCTACCTCCCTCAGCACCACCAACCCCACCACCAGCTGCACTGTCCCCTTCCAGCACACGCCCTGGTCACCCCCTCTGAGCTGGCGGGGGCACCCGCCTGCTCCCAGGAGGGAGCAGAGACCTTGCAGGCTCGGGTCACTGGTGACATTTCAGTTGGAGGGAGAGGGAATCATTAGCAGTTCCTGGGGGTGGCTCTTCACAGTGGGTTCATGCCGGCCTTGGGGACCACAATGCTCTGGACAAGAGGAAACGGCCTCAAGTTGCCCAGGGGAGGTTGAGGTTGGATCTGGGAACAATTTCTTCCCCAAAGGGCTGTGGGGCATTGGAACAGGCTGCCCAGGGCAGTGCTGGAGTCGCCAGCCCTGGAGGGCTGGACAGACGGACATGAGGTTCTCAGGACACGGGGCAGGGACAGGGTGGGTTATGGTTGGACTCCATGATCCTGAGGGGCTTTTCCAGCCAAAATGATTCTGTGATGATTAATAGATAGATACAATAATAGTATGAACTTGTGAGGTTTGGAGGAGTGCAACCAAGCCGTGAGACTCCCAGGGGTGGGGATAGATGAGCTGGGGCCATCGTGGCAGTGGGAAGTGGAGGGCTGAGGACAACTGTGTGCAGCTCCTGGGGCTGCACCGAAGGTGACAGTGGGAGCGGGGGACCCTTGAGCAGCCTGTCCTTCTCAGCAGTTGGAAGGGGCAGGGGGCACAGAGCGAGGACCCTCTCTGTGCTTGTTGGCATCACAAGACATGGGGCTGGAAGGAACCTCTGGAGACCCTCACCCTGGCCGAGCGCTCCTGCGCCGCAGACCCCAGGAGAAACCCATGGGACTGACTCCTGGCCAGGCTGGATCGACATTGCCCATGCAGAGGGTGTGATGGAAAAGGATCTTTGCATCTGGCATCCTCCGGCTCGCTGACAGGAGAGGGATGGGGAGGGCAGATATCAGAGCAGCTGATAAGGTGCTTGGGAAGATAAGGAGGAAACTAAACAGAACTTCATGGTCAGAGCTGCTGCTTTAAACATGTCGCAGCCCCTTCACTGCTGAGACGGGCAGATATCGCACCTTGCGAGGTAAAAATAGCACATTTAATGAAGCTGGGAAAAACATCAATTGTATTTTGTTGGAATTGCAGAGACTTGGTTGCCACGTTCCTCATGAAAATGCTTCGGCTTGGAGCAGATGGGAAAGCCTCACGCGTTGATTGGTGGAACGTGCTTTAAGCAAGAACATCAGCAGAAACCAAACAAAAGCTGAGTGTGGTTCCTCACCCCAGGTTTGACCTTGTTGCTCTCACACAGCTCAAGTTTTGTGATTTTGGTCACCTAGGGGGAAAAAAAAAAGGCATTTTAACCTTGTTGAATTTTGAACAGAAATTTGCCATCTAAACGTAGTTCTGCTCCAGAATTTGGGGTGTTTAGGAATGAATGGTGGAGGGGACACGTGTTGCTCTGGGGGTGCAGATACATTTAGAGGGGATGCGATGGACCCTTTGCCTCTCTGGCATTGCATTTGATTCAGGAGAAGGGAAAAGTCTGTGTCTGGAGTGGAAGTGAATGTTTTTACTCACTTTAACCTGGAGGGAAGGACGTGTCCTGGCCCCGTCCCAGCGCCGCTCCGGGGGGACAGCGCCCGTATGGATTTTTGAGGGAGGAGAGCAGCGGTGAGGGCGAGGGACGCTCTCCAATGCCATTTCATTTCACTTAGCAGCACTCTGCTCACGCAGGCTCCAATACGCTCATCTGTCACGCTCCTCGTTAGGGAAAATCTATTTTTAAAATCTCTAATTTTTATTTTAAAGTCTAATAGAGCTCGGTGGTAATTTTAACTTTAAATAACGATTACGCAGGTTGAAGTACCGGGTGCAGCCGGGCTCCGGAGCGAACACCCCGCCGGCAGTGAGGAGCGGGCCGTGGGTGCTTCCCCTCCCGGCAGGACCCAAGTGATGGTGCTTAGTGCTCTGCAAGTGCAATTTCTATTTGCATCCATTGTTTCACTCCTTTTTATAGTCTGAAGGAGGGGTTTGGGGCAAATGTTTATTTGGAAGGCTTGATAAGACCCTTCAGCAGAGATGGTGACGTTAACTCCATCACTGCTTGCAGAGGGGTTTGCTGGAGGAGGACTGGATCTGGGAACAATTTCTTCCCCAAAGGGCTGTGGGGCATTGGAACAGGCTGCCCAGGGCAGTGCTGGAGTCACCAGCCCTGGAGGGCTGGACAGACGGACGTGAGGTTCTCAGGACACGGGGCAGTGCAGGGGGGGGTGAATGGTTGGACTCCATGATCCTGAGGAGTTTTTCCAACCAAAATGATTCTGTGTTTCTATCTCCTCAGCAGTTCGTTAAAGGTCTGGTGCTAACAAAGGTCCTCACCCGGTGCTTCAGCCACTTTCGATTCAGGATTTATTTGTCTTGATGAAGGAAAACTGAGGCATGAAGAGATTTATACTGCCCAAGGAGAGGATCAGGAAGCGAGCGGAGCATCCTCCTCGCAGAGCTCAGAGCTCGAAGGGTTAGCCGCTGCCTTCATAAACATAATTTCCTGGGATTAATATTAAAAATGTTTCTAATGGCTCCCACTTGTTTACTAAATAGCCAGCACAGAGATAAGTTATCAACTGTGGCTATAATTTGCTATTAATCAAATATTCAAATCAGTACTGCAGTTGGCCACAATGGGACACACACATAATTCTCCAGCCTTGGTAATAATTAATCTTTTTCCCCCCTTTTCTTCCCTTCACTTTGGACTCTTGCAAATATCTTTTGGTGTTAAGAGGTCCCCAGAGAGACCTGCCTCTAAATGAGGTGTAAAAATCTAAGCCGCACAAAAAATAGCATGCGGCTGGGATCGATATTCTCTTCACAGCTACATCGATTAACAACAATATTCTTCATTTATTAATTATGAAGGGGAATTTTCCATCCTTGCATCTCTTTCTCTGCTTGTGCTCGGGTGGGTTGGCGGGGTCTTGCCGTGCCCCCGGGCGTCCTCCGGGTACGGCGGGGCAGAGGGAGGCGGCGGCTGCGGGGCCGGGCAGCGCGGGATGGGCCGGGGGGGCCAAGGGCAGCGGCATGAGGGCTCGTCCTCCTGGGAGCTTCGGGCAGCTCGAGGCGGCTCCGCCGGGTGGGCCGAGACCCCGCGCCACGAGGCGATGTGCAGGAGATGGCTGCGGCTGAAGGGGGAGGGGAGGAGGAGGAGGGAGGAGGAAGGCTCCAGGGCAGCTTGGGTGCTCGGGGAGGGGGATACGGCCCTGCCGAAAGCCCAGGTGGTGTCTCAGCCCCAGTGCTGCAAGGTGGGTGCCCGACAACCTCCCCTGGTGCAACTTGAGGCTGTTTCCTCTCATCCTGGCACTTGTTACTTGGGAGAAGAGCCCGACCCCCCCTCGACACAACCTTCTTTCAGGTAGTTGTAGACAGCGAGAAGATCTCCCTGGTGACAGCTGGGGTGACCGGAGATGGCAGCGGGCTAAGGGGGAGCCACGGGTTTGGCCCTTGGCCCAAGGGTGGGTTCGCTCGAGGAGTGGTTTCGTGCCGGCTGCTGGTCCGTGGCTCCAGGACGATGCAGAGCAGGGATTTGTGCATCTTTGTGCCAAACTCCGTGTGGGGAGGAGACGGTGCAGCCGTCGGTGCACCCAAAGTGTTAAGAGCAGATCAAAGAGCTGTCGAGAGCAGCGGCGTTCCTGCAAACCCGCTGCTGCCTCCCCAGGAAAAGCCACATCAAAGGCAGCAGGAGCTCCCTGGGACAGGGCGAGCTGCATGGGGACAAGACAGTGGCAGACCCGTTTGTCCTGCCTCCCAGGACATGCTTCTCCAGCAAACCTCCCGGGTTCCTGCAGCCCATCGGCTGTGCTGTCAGGGCAGGGCTGGAGGGTGGGCACTGGTACCCAGGGCCAGGTGGAACAGGGATGCTCAGAATGCTGGGAGGTGGGAAAATAAACTGTGAAACCTCCAGCACTGCAGTCGGCAACCCCTGGTGCTGCAGCACTGCGAGAGGCTGCTGGAGGGGGCAGAAAACAGTGTCTAAATAGGAGGAGAGGGTCCGCCAAGCGGAGCCTGCCAGAGCTGCCCAGCCAGGGGAGGGGGGCTGAGTTTGGGGCTCGCAGGATGTTCAGAGCACATCTGTGAATTTGGGTCAAATTTTAACCAGGAAGGGAGAGAAAAATGTGAGAAAAAACAATATTAGAAAATGACAAATGTTTGTCTTTCCACTATCACAAAATGTCCTCCAAATCAAACACGGGGGGAAGGTCTCAAAACGGGGAGTCTGCGCCCAGCTGAGCTGGAATAAACCTCGTGGTTTGGACAAGACGCAGAGATGCAATGGACGGGACTCGGTCGCGCGAGGGGCGGGACCGGCCCTGGCAAGGCACCGGGAAGGCAGCGACGCTGGGTCGTTACGAGCAGCACCTGTGCCCCACGGGGTCTGCTGGATGTGGGGTGGCAAATGCTGGGGAAAAACCACAACGAAACAACCACAACCAAACACCCAAAGTTCCACTTTAGGAGATGGAGAAAGTAGCAAAGGGTGTGGGAATGTGTGTAGGGACAGCCCTGAGGGCAGAAGAGGATGAGAGAAGCCCTGCTGGGATATCCCACCCCTGGCACCGTGCTCCCCAAACGGGTCTCTGCTCCTGCCCCCGCCCCACTCTGGGGACAGATCTGTCACCTCGGCCCACGGGAGCCCTGGGACCGGGGGAGCAAGACGGCTGTCCCAGCTGGGCTGTGGGAAGGGGACGCGCTCCCCCTCCGCGCTCCAGCAGGGCTCCCGCATCCATCTCCTCTTTTGCCCGTGATAGGCCCTGGTGCTGCGGATCCATGCAGATCAATGCAAAATTAATTAGAGTAATCAACTCAGCTGTACCACAGAGATCATACAGGCAGGGTTTTAGGTGACTAATTGGTGGAAGCTGACAGCCAGTGTCCCTGGTGTCTTAGAGGTATTAACACTTTTTTCTCTGTAGATTAATTACCTTTTTCCACCTTTCACTTGATGGGTCCGTCCATGCCGCGCTGTTTGGGGGGGGCGGTGATTGAGGCCAGACCTGATGAGCATCCCATGGAGTGTGGTGCCTGGATTTGGGAGGGGGCAGGAGCCTGGGTTTGCTTTGTGGATGACAGATTTGGCACCAGCAGCCTGATTAGGGGAGGGACAGGTGTCCCTGTCACCCCTACTGAGCCTCCAGCCCCGTGTCACCCTTGTGGACATGTATGGCACGGGGACGCCGTCCTGCTGTGCCCCTCCCAGCTGACCCATGGCCACATGCCCCTCGGCTTCTGTCTGACACCACCAGACCATCGCTCAACAGAGGCCGACGTCCACACCACAGACCCGAGGCCACTTCGCAGGTCCATGAGAAGATGGGTTTACACTGCAAATACTGACATGGTGTCTCTGGGATAGAGGCCTCACGGGACACGTGCTGCTGGGATCCAAGCTGGGAACAGGGCAGATGCTCTCAATAGCACGGATAATTAATCATTGCCAATTATCCAGCACTAGAGATGGGTTCTGCATCACTTGAAGTCTAAGTTGCCACTGGGCACCTTCCTCTCGAGTGTATCTTGGCTCAAACAGAAATTATGGCTCGAGCGAGAGGTGGAATTGCACTGGTCCCTCGTTATGGTCCTTGTGACCTACACACCCCTGAGCCCAGTGGTGACGGGAAATCTCTCCTTTGCCTCATCAGATGACGGATCAAACCATGCGTGAGTGACCAAAGATATCTGCTGCCTTAGTGAAACACGTCAAAGGTGTCAGGCAGACATGGAGGAGGGTGGCAGAGTCCCACTCCTGGTCCAGGACTGTTGGGACTCAAAACCCCACCAGCTGAGCCCTTGGGTGGCACTTGTCTCCTCGAATCAGGGGAGCAGTGGCAGAGGGGACCTCCACCAGTTCAGGTCAGCAGCAGCTTTCCCCAGCCAAGGCTTGGGCTTTGGCTCCCCAAAAACAAGGTGTTAAATCCAGACCAGTCACCCGCATCACATTGATGAGAAGGATCGTCACCTCCAGAGAGCCATTTGTCCCCTCTGACGGCTGGTGTCCGATAGCCAGGATGAATTGTCCTCTCGAGGAGGCCCCGTCCAGCCACGCTGGCCACCTCTCTCTCATCCCGCGCAGCTGATGGGACGCGGATCCTGCCACCATTGATCAAGGGCTCAATCTCAGATAAAGTTTTATCGGCAGAGAAAACCGAGGGGAGAGCGGGCGGTACAAGTCGGGGAAGCCCAACCGCCCCAGCCCAGGCCATCCGCCTGGGCACACCGCAGTCGGCTCCAGCAAAGTGCTCTGCTCATGTGAACGGGCAGGCAGATAGAATTGCCAGAAGCTGGCATTGCTGTTCAGGAGCATCCTGAGAAGGGGTTAGAGCCAGGGAATGTCAGTTCTTGCCCCAAGGAGCTCAGCAGCATGGACAGACAAATGCTTAGTGACTCCTTGCAGAGCTCCAAACCACAGCAGTGTCAGACACGCGTCAAAACTGTACAATCCTGCCTTCTTATACATTTCTCTTAAAATAAAAAAGCAAACCCCCATACATTTCCTGCAAGGGAAAAAACAACTTCTCCAGGAAAAGTGCTTCCTTTTCCACGTGGCTACAGGAACCACTGTCCAAAAATCAAATTTCCAGGTGTCCTGGCTTCCCAGGGAGGGGGTTCAGGGTGACTAAAGGGGTTGTGCAGAGAAGGTGACACCATGAATCTGTGTCCTGCAGCGTGGTCCCCACCCTGGTGGGATGTAATGGAAGATGGGGTAGGTAGAAGGATGCTCATGCCTGACTGTGTTCCCCATCTTGGTACCGAGTTCCTGGTGGCACTGGTAAGTCACACAACCCCCATCAGACACTGACGTGCACCTGGCACCGGCTGTGCCGAGGAGTGAAGATCCACTGCCGGCTTGTGCCATGGTGGCTGGTTCTAGCGCGGTGACCCTGCGCGGGTAGGGGGCGAAGGAGGGGGATTATTCACTACTCAGCTCCAAGCACCAAAGCCAGCACTTCAGAGCGCTTTCATCCCTGAAAGCTTTGGCAGGGAAGAAAGGCGAGTGGCCTGAGCCCCAACAGCACCGTAAGTGCTTTCTCTCTTTAACAAAGCACCAGCGAGGTGGGAGAACGGGGCACGGGCTGCGCGGCACAGCAGCCTCCGAGCAAACCTGTGCCGGCGCGGGCACGGCCCCTCCTGCAGCGGGTTATCGGGACTTGCCCAACCTTAAAGATAAATCTTCCCCAGTTTCCTTTTACAGGGCCTTTCAAGCTGTATCCCCCAGGTCCTCGTGGAGGGTAATGAAGGCGCAAGGTATGGCTTAGAGCTGCTTGAATTATTCATCGGGAATAATATTTGTTGCCCTTTTCTTCTCGTGGTGAATCGATGGTGATTTATGGTAGAGGGTCCCCGCTACTGAGGGACCCTGCATGGGTTAGTGCCAGGGTTGGATCAACGGTTGGACTCGATCTTAAAGGTCTCTTCCAGCCAAAACGACACTGTGATTCGACAATTATATCTCCCGAGTGCTGTGCAGCCCTCCAGCTCCCGACGCCAGCAGTGGCAGAGCCGGATCCAGGGTCTCATCCTTCGTCAGCCCCCACTCCAAAGTGACAGCAAGGCGGTGGCTCCTGCTTGCCCAGGTGGATGGTGTCACGCAAGCGGCGTCCTTGGGCTGGCCCGTGGGAAGAAGAGCCCTAATGCAGTTTGAGAACGAGGCCACTGGTTAAGAGCTCCTCATGGATATTTCCCCCCTCTCTATTGTTTATTATTGGAAGTTACAAGTAGTTAAAGACCTCCCCAATTATCCAGGAGCCACTTAAGAGCAATCGAGCACCTGTCACCCACTGAATGGGCTGCATGGCCCTAATGACAGGAACAGAGAAAAGATGCAGGTCAGCAGTGATGGGGATGCTGGCGATTTACAGCTTTGTGGTGCCAGCTCCCGGCTCCGAGGGGCGGAAGAATCAGCCAGAGAGGCAGGAGGAGGAAAGGAGCCACGAGGAGTCTCCTGGGGATCCCCCATGGGATGGGTGGGACACCCGGTGACCACAGCTCGGGGGTCACCTCTCGTTTTGTGGTGCTCTGCAGCTTGAGCATCCCAGGGGATGTGCAGCAGGTCATGACATTAACTGCTCAGTCCTGTGAATAGGAAAGAAATAATCCGAAGAATCTTTCACTGATCATCAGCCAGCATAGGCAAAAAATTACCTATGCTTTCTTTTTTTTTTTAGATTCATTAGAATTTCTATGTAATACAAACATATTAAATGGGTCAATTGTATAGAATAGCAAGAAAAATAAACGCAAAGCAATACCAGCAAAACCTGAGGTGATATAACCCCGTGATGAATGAGAAGATATGTGCGTAAAACACCACAAAAGTCATATTGTAGAAGGTTGCACTCAGCTCTGTGCCACAAAGCCTGGTCTCCTCTCCCCAGCAAACCGCGTCCAGAACCAGCCTCTTCCCGCCACGGTGCCTGGTGGACGGCTCGACCGGAATAGCCTTATCGGGGAACGACAGACGCTCCTCACGAGCGGAGAAACTGCCTGTGCACAAACACCCTTCTCTGCAGGCAGCTCCGCCTCTGGGTACAGGTTTTTGGAGCAAGGATGCGAGAAGGTGCTGGTGGAGCGCCGTGCTGCCCCCACCAGCGGGCGCCTGAGCCGGGGTGCAGGAAGAGGGGACGGGGAGGCATGGGAATGGGGGAGAAGGTGCCAACCTGGAAAAGTTCATTGATAGAAACATAAAATTAAAATAATTTGCGTCAATTCTGCTGAGTGGCTGTTAGGCCTAATTGTTATTGACTCGTCACTGTAATTATTAAGGCTCACACAGAGCCCAGCTGGCAAAGGAGGTGGGTTTGGTCCCCCCACACACACAACGTGTCCCCCCATGTCAGACAGGGCTGGTAGGGCAGTGACACTGGTCCCTGTGCGATGCAGGGACACGTTAGCTCTGCTTCTTGGAAATAGTCCCCAGGAAGTCATCCCTGGAGCAAACAGGAGAGATCTGGCCATTTTCAGTGGGCAGGAGCGAGAGAGAAAGAGCAGAGGGAAGATGGAGAAGAGCTGGATGAGGGGACCAGGGAAGGTAGATGGCAAGAGCGGGAAGGGACGAGGGGGTGGCTCCAGACAGACCCCGCAGATGCTGCCAATGCTATTTGCTCAGTGCAGTGCCAGGTAATTTTCTCCCCTCCTTCCTCCGGTCTTTGTTTCTGCTGCCAGCGCGGACCCTAAGCAGCAGAGGAGCCTGATCAATAGGAACACGGTGTTTGCATGGATCATACATGCGAAGAGCACGTTCCTGGATCAATGCTGGGGTCTCACAGAAGGAGAGGAAGGGAGGGGGAAAAATAATAATAAAGAAATCCTGCCAGGATGCTCATCGCCACAGGATGCACCGTTTCCATGGCGACGGGCTGCTCTCCCACCACCCCGTCCTCCGCAGCGATGCTGGGGACCCTGCTCAGCACCCCAGGGTGACGCAGCCATCCCGCTGGGGTCTCCGCTGAGGGGTGATGAGGTCCAGCTGCCCCCATGGCCACAGCAATGGGGATCAGCCCCCTGGTTGGCTCTACCCATAGGCTGGATGAGGCCCCTCATATGATGTGACACCGGTTGTCACTGCGGTACAGCCAGCAATGGAGAAAAGCCTTATCCTGTGTTCTCCTCCTTCCAACAGGTCAGAGCCACCATCGTGGGTCCCAACCACCTGTGCAGGATCCCCGGCTCCACCTCCCTACCTGCCTCTTTCCCTGGGGGCTCGGGGGAACTAGTTAGATTGTGTTCTTAAAGTGCTCTGGAAATTAAAAGCGCTTGAGAAAAGTGGTCAGAAACCTTAACAGAGCCAGAGGTTGCCTGGCCAGGGATGGACATCCCGGCTTTGTTTCCACGCAAGGAAAGACACCCAGGGCCTGTTGCAATAGAACAAGGGGTGATGGTTTAAACTAGAGGAGGGAGATTCAGGCTGGACATGAGGAAGGAATTCTTGTCCTGAGGGTGGTGAGAGCCTGGCCCAGGTTGGCCAGAGAGGGGGTAGATGAACCATCCCTGAGACACCCCAGGCCAGGCTGGACGGGGCTCTGAGCACCCTGAGCTGCTGAAGATGTCCCTGTCGTGGCGGGGGGGCACTGGGGAGCGGGGAAGGGCCCTGCAACACAAACTATTTTATGATTCTATCCTCCCAAAGCCCCCAAAACTCTCCTCTTTGGGCCGTGCCCAAGCCATGGGCTCGCGGGGTCCGGGGTTTCAGCCGTGGCTGGCGGGAGGCTGCCTGTGCCGCAAGGCCCGCCAATACTTAGCCAATAAAGTTATCTAAGGGTAATCATTAAGCCCTTATGAGCAATGCAGGTCGGGTAGAGCTGGGGGAGACAGCGAGGGAGATTCTGCTGCAGGTGCCCGTGCAGAACACAGCTGGCCTTGGCGAGGCAGAACCATGCGCTGCGGCCCGACCTCCTCTGAATTTGGGGATGGGCGACAGCCGCAGGACAGGTTTCCTCGCGAGGAGTCCAAGGACTTGCGGTGGCAACCGTGGCCAGCCTGTTCTTTAAGCGGTCACGTCCTTCCAGCAACAAGGAATCGCAGAATGGTTTGGGTTGAAGGGACCTCCCCAGCTCCCCAGTGCCCCCCTGCCTTGACAGGGACATCTTCAGGGCAGCTGTCCTCCATGAAGGCAAATCCCAGCCCTGGAGCCACAGGACGCGCCTGGGAGCGGCTCCGGCAGGGTTTGCCCCGCACCACCCTGGCCCCTGCTTTGCTCTGGAAAGTTTGTTTTGTTGATTTTTTTAATTAACCAGAAAGTAAATTTTAAAAGTTGGCTGTGCAGGAATTAGGCCTTTTGGCTGATAGTTTGTGAAGCATCTGTCTCCATCATCTTCCACAGGAGAGTAATCAGATGGTTAATGCAGCCGCAAATGAAATCACCCATCATTAACTATTCAAACCAAGAGGTCTGTAAAGGATTGGCCCAATGAATCCCCCCGGGTGAGGGCAGGAGGGGCCAGCGTGGGGCTGGGGTCACCGCGCCGGGGCCAGGAGCTGGTGACGCGGGACCGGGGCGCCCGGGAGCACCAACAACTCTGAGCACGAGGTTTTCACCCGCCGAAAAACACGTGGAGGGGGACGGCTCCGAGGAACCAGCGTCCAGCTGGTGTGTTTGGAGCAAACCAGACACAGCGGGGTTTGGCCTCTCCAGGCTCCCGGCCAGCGAGCTTCTGGAAAAGACCGGAGGAAGAAAAGGCAAATCAATCAGCAAACCCCCCAGTCACAGGGAAGGGGAAGATGCAGATGTTGCCAGCTGTGCCCCGTCTTGCCCGTGCAACCCCCACACCCCTAGGTGCCTCTTGTCCGTAGCGCCTGTTTGGGCTGGAATTTCATCACCATGACATAGGGGAAAAAAACAAAGACGGGAATTTTGGTCTCACACTGACACCATCACATGCACGTAACAAACACGGAGACCGAGGGAGACATTTACCCCTCTGACAAAGGTCAGTGCAGAGGTTGCGCAGCACCCGCACCCCGGGGACGCCGCGGGCTGCCTCCATCTGCAGGGCTGCGTTTGCCCTTAAAGAGTAATCCCTTAAAGATGACTTTACTGCTGGAGAAGGGGAGGAGACGGAGGAGCCTGCGTGCTGGAGGAGTAAGTTCTTTGTTGCCTAGAGCTGGTTAAATCCATACATTGAAGAGAAGAATAAATAAAAAATCAAATCTCTACTTCTGAAAAGCGTTTCTGTGGGGAACTGCTTCCCTGAATCTTCCAGACCCGGCCTCTGTCAATAAATCAATAGCTGATGCAGGTCGGCTGCAATCGGCTGCAGGAGAGCAGGCATGTGATGGATGGACAGGAGAGAGGCGAATCTAAGAGATAGGGCAGAGGTGATGCTCACCTTGAGCTTTATTGTTTGCCACTGAAAGACGCAGTAGTGCGGAGGCATTAACTGGAGTGCGAGCAGCAGGTGCAGGAGCGCAAACACCCCCTCCCCAAATCCCAGTTCTCCTGAGGAGCCCGCAGGGTCTCTCCTCTGGCTTTTACCGTGTCCTGTGGTCTTCCTTGCCACACAAGTGAGTAAACCGAGGTGAGGAGGAAGCCCAATGATGCTCCAAACGGCTGGGAAAGGAGGGATGTGCCTCTGGCTCCTGCTCAGATGTTCCTTGTGCGTTTAAACTTTCCAGTTTCAGCTGCAAGGGGCACATGGTTGCTCCTGCATGAGGCATGGGAGAGAAACACGGGATTTTCACAGCTGACTTTCTAGTTTTCAAGCCCATTGTCTCCTCAGCATCAGGAAGGAGCCGACTATACCGGGGAACAGAGGACCCGGTCTGCTGGGTTCGGGGGTTGCTTGGGCTGGCTGGAGCAGCGATGGGCCCATTGCTCTGCCTTGTGGGGAGAGGATTTTCTGTCTGCCACCCTCCTCCTGGCCCACAGGTTCACTCTTCCCTCCCCTGAACTCCAGCAGACCTTGAGACCTTCAGCACATCCCTGTTCCCAGCAAGGGGAAAGCTAGTGAGAAATAGGGTGACATTTCTCTTGCTGAAACACTTCTTATCTTCAGCTTAATGATTTATTTAGCTGTGGCTTCACTGGCCATCCCACATAACCATCCTCAAAAGCTTATTCCGGCCCCTCCAAACCCATTTATACTTTGGGTCTCAGCGGTCCAGGAACAGGGAGCTCCTGAACATAAGGAAGCACAGAACCTGCTTATCAGAGAAATTTGGGACTTTGCATAATTTTTCTGTTAGGAAAACAAGAAAATAACTATTTCTCTTCTTCTCCAGGCTGCTCACGACCTTTCGGGCTCCTCATCAACCCCTCAATGTCCCCACACGCGCGTACCAGCCAAGCCCACCCTTAGTGCCTCTCCTTGCTCAGCTCCCAAGGCAGGAGGGGACGGGGGTATCGAATATGGATTGACACAGGGCTCTAATGATGTGTTCTGATTTCTCTTCCATTCCTCTCTTAATCATTGCTAACATCCAATTTGCCTTTTTGACTGCAGCCGAACATTGAGCTGACATTTCCAGAGAACTACCCACATTAGCTCCAAGAGCTCTTCCCTGAGCAGTAATAGCTAATTTGGTGCCCATCGCAGGATATAGGTAGTTAAGGTTGTTTTCCTCCTGTGCATGACTTTGCATTTATCAACGTCATATTTTATGTGACCTTTTATTGCCCCGTCTCCTCGTGTCCTCAGATCCTTCTGCAAACTTTCCCAGTCACTCTTTGCCAACTGCCCTGAACATTTCTGCCTCCCCACCAAGCCTTATAGTTGTACTTTCTGCGTTTTGTCCCAGGTTATTTAGGACCGTGTGGTCAGAGCAGGTCCCAGCGCTGATCCTGTGGGGTCCTCCGCGAGGGCCGGTCGCAGGCTGAAGGAATGATCATCAGACACTGCCAGGTCATGTCCCGGTCCCATGTTTTCCAAGAGAAGCAAATCTATTTTAGGCCCAGGACACTAAGAAGGGGGTTAATTTTGGAGAACATGGAAGTGAGCAGCAACAGATACCGTAACATAATCAGGAATGCTGAGGAAGGTCCTTCATCCAGGCACGAGGCTTCATCCCATATAGATATTGTCTTCAAGTCCTCGTTGCTGTCCCACATTGGCACGTCCATCCTGAAGTCTGTCTGATTCACACGTCCCCACATGAGCAGTTCTGGCCTGGGAACCTGCAGAGGAGGGTTTTCCCCTGGGGTGTCTGAGGGGCTCTCGAGCTGGTGATCTCCGGGAGCACGTGGAGGCAATGGAGCCCAGATCGCAGGGACTGGGTCAGCTGGGAACAGAGTAGGATACTGGCCCCAGCAAAGGTGCTCAGGGACAGGCTCTCCTTGCACAGGGATTCAGACCTGGCCCATCTGCCCTGGCACAAGTCTTTGTCCTTTCCTTGCTGCTTGGAGGTTTGTAACTGCAGGATGGAGCAGCTGGTGGTCGGTCTGTGCTTGCAGGAGAAGGCAAATCCCTCCCGGGGGCGGTGGTGGAGTCAGCGCCAGCTGCCCTCGGGCACTGCAGGATAAGGACCTTCCCAAGGGGGGGTGGCTTCCTGGGACACCTTGCAATGGTGTTGCATGTGTAACTGTCCCGCACTGTTGAGCACCATCAAGTCTGGGCACGCATCGTGCCATGGGATGCAGGGAATAGCTCACACACCTTCTGCCTTGCAACCACAATAGCAAAACCCTCGCAGAGACTTGAGGTGGGGAAAGGGCTCTTTTGTCTCGTTTTTTATGTGACATCGCCGGGGTCAAGACTGGCTCCTCCGCGGGCCCACCACCGCCCCCATGCTCCAGGGCCATGGACCCAGACAAAGTGCCCACTGTTGTCACCTCCTCACAGCTGTTGCCAGCTGCAGCAGAGCGTCCCCGGCGTCCCCGCTTTGGCCGGGCTCTGCTGCCTTCCCTGGCTCTCGGAACAGTGTCTCCCGGCCCCCTCCCTGCTCCTTGGGCTTTGTCAAAGCACATTTCCCAATTAGAGGATAAAAATATTCCATTCCTGACTCCGTGCGCTATCGATTTTGCCTGTAGCTGTGGAGGGGGTGAGAGGGGCGGGCGCGGGGTAGGGAGAGGTGAAGGGCTGTAGGCACGAAGTGCAGCTGCCTCTCCCCCCACAACCCCTTTATTATTATTGTTATTATTCATCACTGTGAAAAGCACCTAGCAGGACTGGTTAGCTCAGCTGACCACTGATAGAGAACAGGGGATCGATACTTAATTGACACAGGCTGGGCAGCCGGAGCAGGGATTGGAGATGGAGAGAGGCTGCTGGGAGGAGGGAGGGGAAGAGGAGAGAAGGAACAAAAGCCAGGAGAGGGAGGAGAGGCAGGAGAGGTGGGAGGAGCGGGGAAGTAAGGAAGGAAGAGGCAGAGAGGACAGGCGGGAGGCGGGAGGACAAAGCCCAGCTCACCGTGGGAGATCTGCTGGTGGGCGCTGTGCCAGCACGTGGGCCCAGACGCCTCGTGCCCCACGAGGTCTGGCGGGACAGGAGAGGCGGCAGCCTGGCAGGGACGTCCTGCTGCCCACGTGGATATCTAAATCCTCTTCTGAACGCAAGGTGCGGGCTCTGCCGCTGCTGCAGGTGCGTGGGCACCCTCAGCATCGCAGCAATGGCAAAATGCCGCGGACCGGCTTTGCTCAGTTGTCCCTTCTTGCCCACTGTGGCCAGGAGCATGAAAACTCATGAACATCGCTCAGATGTCAAAAATACCCCAGCAAGAGCCAAACAGCATGCAGCAAGTTATCTGCTGGCCGCTAGTCTTGTCTTCCACCCCCTCATGCTGGAACTGGGCCTCCTGCCGGCAGGGGCCAGCCGGCCCTGGCCTGTCCCACGTGGCTGGTGGCGTGTGACCACCAAAGCCGCAAATAAGGTCTGAGCTCCCCACACCTCAGTTTTCCTACCTCTAGATAACGCTGCCCAGAGCTGTTAGAGAGCAAGTCTGAGCGAGGGTCATTGTGTGAAAACTTGTTTTGTCTCACGTTGGTCATTCGGGTCTATCTGCCCAGTGAAGCCGTGCTGTGGAGATGACCAATGCGTCCCCTGGTGGCCCTGGTCATTTCTGTCCTTCGAGGTGAGGAGCTGGTTCTGAGCGCTCAACAGGGCCTGCAAGGTAGACGTTCCTGCAGAACTCCAAGAGTCACTGCATGTGGTATGGAGGTCTGGCAAAGGGAACTTTAACCAAAAGGACAGAAAATTGCCGAACTTCTCCAGGGCTTGGCTGCTCCGGAGGATTGGGCAAGACGTGCTCGGGGCCTTTTACTGGGCCAGGAGTGGAAAAACTAAAATGTGCCTTGACCTTCAAGGTCCTTCGGCTGCCAACAGCACGGGCTGCTCTTCCCCCTGAGCGAGCCGGGCTCTCGGCCCCGCAGACACAGCAGGACTCCTTTCCTGAGCAGAGGGCTCTCTGCCCATCTGTAGAATGAAAGGGATGACCTTTCCCAAGGCAGAAGGTGACTTTTCCTTCTCTTTCGTTTTACTCTGGACCCTTACAGCTCTCCTGTCCATCACCTTCGGGAGGACACCCACGCACAGAAGGTCTTCAAGGCTCCTCCTTCTGCTGACCTTCACCAGCACCTCATACCAAACAACCCAACCAGGCAGGGAGAGCCCAGTTGGCCTTGGGAGAACCCAATGGAGCCTTTGTCTTCTTCCCAGTCAACGGGAAGAAGAGGGACCTTCCGGGCACCCCTGCTCCTGAGGGGTTCAACCTGCCGAGGACATACCAACCTGGAGAGACACACCTGTTGCTCAGTCCTGGGACCTGCTGGGTGGGAAACACTCAGACCCTCTTCCCGTCTACACAGATGTTTGCCTGCAGACGGGAAAGATTGATATATTTAGCTTCTGTTGGCAGCAGCCAAAAAGGGCATTGAAGGGAGGGATAGGGTGGTAGGAAAGCAGCACTTTGATTTTATTTGTTCTTTTTATGGACTCTTAAAGGTACAGGATGGCATTTGAGCCTTGTTAAGGCATGGGGCCCAACAGGCCATGGTGCAGGGAACCTCAACCCAGGGCCCGGCCCGTCACTCTTGATCTATAACATGTCAGTCTTAAAAGGATCCTCTCCATCTCCTTAAACAATATATTACTGCTGTCCATCGTTCCCATTAATGCATAAAAAATCATTAGGCATTTCTATGGAGACCCATTGCCATAAACACAGGCTTCCAAATGCACTCCGGCATTAAGCGGCCAAAGTAAACTGAAGGTGATTTCTGCGGTAATACCCTCTCATCACGCATCCCCATCCCAGCCCTCCCCCGTCCCCCGCTGTCTCTCTTCCCTCGATCAATTTTATGGTGCTTGCCTGGGGTTCATTAATGTTTCCGGAATCTCTCTCTGCCCTGTTTAAAAATTCTTAATTAAGCAAGGTTTTTTTGTTTACACTTGAACTAATTACACTTTTAAACCCGACAATAAAACATCAGCTCTGGGCCATTAGGGCCCGCCGTGGCCGGGCAATTCAGGAACTGCCACGCTTCGCAAGGAGATAGGAAGGCTGGGGACGCAGCCGTTCTGCCTAGCTTCAGTCAAGAGGACGCCAGGATCTTCACCTGGTACATGGAGATGGGGGCCAAGGGTCCAAGCAGCCAGATGTCCCCTTTAGCTCTTCCTTGTTTCCTCCGGATGCGCCTCCCCCAGATAAGGACGGGCAGAGCAGCTGGATGCGAACATGTCCTCACCCGATGCTCATCGCTGTTTGCCACGCATGGGTTCTCCATGCAGCCACCCCCATTTCTTCCAGAGGCACTTTAGCGTAGTGGGTCCCAAGGGTAACGAATGATGGAGGAGATGGAGACCTGGAGAATGGGCCTACGTGGAGGCTGTAGGCCTGAGACGTCAGTAGTTGGGTTGTCTCCAACAGGCCAAGCTTGAACGCTTATCTGTGCTAAGGAAATGCTCACCCAGGCCATCAAGGAGCAGAAGGGATGGAGAAGAACCTCTGGGACCTGTCTGTCATCATCCTCAAGAGAATGTTCCATGTCCTAGTGGTGGGAACACGTCTCACAAGCTTGGACTCAGCTTCTCACCACCGCAGGAAATGGTTTCTTCCTCACCTTTGTCTGCCTTGGGCTTTTTGTGTCCATCCCTGGGGACAGGAGCTGATGCTGCCGTGGTGCTGAGTCCTTGGGGCGTTGGTACTGGGCTGATTCTGGTGAAGACCCTTTAAGCAAGTACAGCTCATGGTGGACACAGTGTCATCGGTGACAGGGAGCTGCCCACCACCACCACATGAATGCTCTGAAGTCCCCATGAGCACAGCAGTAAGGGACACGCAGCAGCTGTTCTGCTCCATCCAGGACCAGGAGATGCTGGCCATTGGCTCTTCTCCCACCACAGTGGTGGCTCTCCAGATACCAGCTCCAAACTGGTATCTCCTGTCTTCTTCCTGTCCTATCCAGAACAAACCTCTGACATCAGGAGAGCACGCGGGGCACGATGGCCCAGCCGTCGCTCAGTGCTTCCCTGAAATCTGGAAAACCAGAGCGCCAGGGCTCCCTCTGCAAAAAGGACTATGGCATGTGTTTAAAATATAGATGAGGTTCTTAGAGACATGGTTTAGTGCAAGAGTTAGGTTATGTTTGGACTCGATGATCTGGAGGTTATTTCCAACCAAAACGATTCTATGATTTTCTCCCGTGCATCCAGGTCTCATCCAGGCAGGACTGCAGGGGCTTTCGTGACGTGATAAACACCCTGAGCAGCACCAAGCACTCCCGTCCAGTCCTGCAACTTGCTCCCACATCGCTTCATCCCAAGAGGCGCTCGTCTGCCTTCTGGAAACCTCTTTTCCCAGCAGCTACAGGCAGGGACCCTGGGAAAGCGTCTCTCCTTGCCCTCTTGTTTCTTCTCTGTAGCCTTCCCCGGTCGATCAGAGCAGCACCCAAGGCACCTGCAAACTTCCATCCCCATCAGGGGAGGTTTAGATTGGCTATTAAGAAAAATTTCTTCCCAGAAAGGGTTGTCAGGCATTGGGGTGCTGGGTCTCCCCCCCACAGCCCCTCTGGCACTGAGCCCCAACCCCTAAACAGCCCACCCAGGGCAGCATCCCACCCCCTTTGCACCCTGCCTCCCTCCTTCCCGTGGTCAGCACCGCAGCCAGGCTGCAGCCTCCTCCCTGCGCTCTGCCCTTGTTTCAATTTTATGAGCTTTTTCTTGCTATAAATATGGTTTTGAGAGCCCATTTATCAGGTCCTGCAGCTCTGGAGTCAGCCTGCCGAGCTGCCCATGACAGGTCAAAATTGACTCGTATGATATTAGAATTGCTATTGATCCCTTCGGCACCTCGCTCCGCTCCCGGCTCCGTGACCCGGTGTCAGGCTGGGCAGCCTCCCCGGCTCTGGCTGCCCCTCTCTTCCTCCCACCCGCCCACCGGTTCGTGTCTGCCACTGCAACGGGTCCTCACTCCCTGTCCCCCTGGCACCCCACGGGGGCACTGTGTCCAGACACCGTGTCCTCCCATGGCCCCCAGGCTGGTTTATCGGGTGACGCCGAGCAGGATACAGCCTCAAACCTGCTGTGTGCACAGCACTGGGTGAGTCCCAAAGGGAAATCCTGCTCCGGCTTGGGTGAGTTTCGAGGTTCTCAGCCCCTTGCTCAAGGATTTTGGGGTGGGGATGGGTGCTGCACCCCAGCAAGGCCGTAGAACCATAGAATCATTTTGGCTGGAAAAGACCGAGTCCAAGCATTACCCCAACCCTGACGCTAACCCATGTCCCTGAGAACCTCCTGTCTGTCTGTCCAGCCCTCCAGGGATGGTGACTCCAGCACTGCCCTGGGCAGCCTGTTCCAATGCCCCACAGCCCTTTGGGGAAGGACTTGTGCATTGTGGTGAACGGTCATGTATGGTCACATGCAGCTGTGATGACATCCAGAGCCACATAGCTGTGCCCCGAGCCTGGAGCAGGGCTGACCACCAAGGACACGAGGATGCCGCTGGTTCCTGGGAATGACATTTTGGATGACCAAAAGCAAGACCTGTTTTTCCGAGGAGTTTATCTGGAGCCAGGGCTGGCAATAATCCATCAAAGGGAAACTCCACATCCTCCAGCACAATGCAAGATTAATTTATGTTTGTCTGAAGGACGCTAATTAAGCCTGTTTAAGAGAAAGTTAACTTTAATACTGTGATCTAGTTGATATTAAGAAGCTGCCAAGGAGAGCTGGAAGCAGCGGCTCTAATGTCCAGCCAAGGGCTCCGGTTCAGGACTGGCTGCCCTGGGGATGCTCCCTGGGAGAATCTGCTCGAACACCCAAAGGAGGACTAAATCTGATCCAACCTGGTTTATCAAATAGGACCAAAAATATATATTTTCTTTTTTTTCGGTGTATTGGCAATTTCCTGTTCCCCATCTCAAAAAAAATAAATAGAAGTGATTTGATTTGAAATGAAAACTGGTTTGAAATCATTAGCAAATCGAAATCGGGCAAAACCAGATTGTTCTGGGTCAGGCAGCATGTTTGGGTTTGATTTCTGATTTTGAGGTGCAGCTTAAACATTTTAAGGTCAAACCCCATGAAATTCTTCCAGACAAAGTTGCTCTGGTGGCAGAGCCGGAGCCGCTTGGCACTGGAGCTGCTCCAGTGCAGGTTGGCACCGGGGCTGTGCCAGAGCCCTGCGTCCCCCTGGCTGCTCCTGTCACCCCAGGGACAGGGAGTGGGGCCCGATCCTGCTCCCCCAGTCCCACCCACATTCACCCTGGCAGCTGCCCACCCACCCCGGGGCTGCAGGAGATGCCACCAGCCCTGGGGACAAGCGGTGGCAGCAGCTCCTCGTCCCACCGTGGCCCCGTCACCCAGGACAGGGCAACATCCATTGAGTCAACAAAAAAATATCCTGGCAGCTCCATCTCTTTTTTCCCCCCTTAAAGCAAACATCTTCATTACAGCTCGGAGTTGTTTAAATAAATGAATTAATATTGACAAACCATCAACGAGGCTAATAAATGATTAGTTAAAGGCATACATACATCACATTACGGTTAGCATTAGCCGAGGCTTAATTACTTGTGGAGAGGATCCCATTAGAGTAGGTGCTGTGTCGCCATCACCTTCCGCAGCCCTTCACCCCCCTAGGACACCCCTGCGCCCTCAGGCCCCCCAGGGCCCCCGGTGACACCGTATCCCGCTGCCGCAGGGCCTTACCGGGATGGAAAGCACCAGTGGGCTGGGAGCAGAGGAGCCCTCGCCCTGACACGCTCACGGTGCATCGGCGCGGTGGCCGGGCCGGGTCGCGGCGCACGGCCGGGGCAGAGCCCGACGGCCCTCGGCACCACGCGAGGTGGTCAGACATCAGATCCGTGCGGCCTGTGAAAAGAGACACCGACAAATAAAATAGGCAATAAATAATAATAACAATATCATAAAATTTTCAAATTTATTGAAAACCGGTCCACTCACAGAATATTGGATTTTTCTATTATTTACACAGCTGCTGATTTTCTGTAAATATTTAATGCCCCATGCATTTTTTTCAAAGTACGAAACTGAACAATTTCTAAATTTAAAATCCATCGCACAGCGTGACACAGTGAGGGCCTGATCCTGCCACCCCCGCAGCGGGACCCATCCCTGGGGCTGGGATGGGGCCAGTGCTGCACCCACAGACGGCAGTGGTGGCTCCTGCTGGCCGGTGACATTTTGGGTCATCGTCTCAGGTGACAGACGGGCAAAGCAAAATCCTAAAATCTCCCACTATCTTCCCGGAGCATCCAGCACCCCCTGCCCCCCGACCCGGGGACCCGAGGCCACTTGCTGGTCCCACACGCAGTGGCGCTGGCACGGCCACTTTGTGGGGGCAGAGAGCCAAACAGCCCAAAGGCTGGAAATGGAGATGAAAGGCGGCGAGCGAGGCGCGTGCCCGCGTGCATCTCAGCTCGGAGAGGTTTGCGAGGACTAAAGAGGCCCTTTCATCCCTTTCCAAGGTGTTGTGCTGGATCCCCAGCTGCCTTTCATCTCTGCCTGATTGATACTCAGGGCTCTAATGAGCCTGACAGGAAAAGTGGCCAAGGCCTGGGGGGGCGGGGGGGAAGAGACCCCTCTGCAAAGGTTTCAAAACACTTTCCCTGTTGCAGCTGATGAGGAGACAGAGCTGGACTGTGGCGCTGGGAGCAACAGGAGGACAGGGCTCCCAGAAGCTGATGGGTGCAGGTCTCTGTGCCCCGGGGGACATCAAGCCCATGCCTCTGCAGGTAACCCTGCAGGATTCTTCTGCTCCACTGGCAAAGTGGAACATTTAAAGACAAAGAAGGCTTTAACCACCCTTTTGCTCTTGTCCATCCCTGGAGGTGTTTGTCCCCAAACCGCATGGTGGTGGGATGACGGCCCCGCTGGCCCTTCTCCCCTGGGAGGTGGGGGTTTGTATCCCTGCCCCAGGGGGCACAAGTGAGACAGGACCCCCAGGCTCCTCTCCCTTCCAGAAGACCCTCAGGCAGGACTAACCCCGTGGAGACGGTCACCAGAGGGACCCCTCCTGTCCCTGCCAGTGGGTCCCATCAGCTGGAGCTGGTTCTCCCAGTTCCCAGAGCTGTGACCGCAGCAAGCTGGGTCTGACTCAAGCCCAAGGTGACAATCCCATCCCTGCCTGTCCCCCTGACAGCCGGGAGATGCACTGGGCATCCGGGATGGAGGTGGCACAAGTGACGGGATCTGTCCCCTTCCCATCTCACGCGTGCTCAGAGTGCCCAGCTGAGTGACCGATAGGTTTTTATGTTACATTGGGAGGAAGAATTAAAATAAAAAAAGGGCAAGGGAGGAGATGCCAGCGTATTTAGCACTACCGGAGCAGTGGCTGATGACTGCCTGGAGGGAAATGTCTCAATACCTGGTGGCTGGGGGACCTGGAGATCTCCATCTCTTGCCGAATCACCAGCTGTGAGCCCTGGTGCTGGATGCAAAAGGCAGTGCTGCAAGAAATAGCTTTGTTTTCCCCCTGAAATTCCCTTGTCCCATCTCCAGCTGGTCTCCCAGTGTCCCAGCCCGGAGGGACCTGTCCCCTTTCCTTTGCTCACTGTCCCCACTGTGTCCCTGCCCAGGTTTGCTGGCCTGACCCCGGACATGGCAGGTGTCAGTCACAGAACTGGGGTGGGGACGGTTGGGGACCCCCACACTGGGGTCGCACCTGGGTGACTCCAGGACAAGAGAGCATCTTCAGGGCCAGTGGGAATGGAAGAAGAGGGGCACAGGCAAAGTTCCCACCCAAGCACCCAAAGTATGTCCCACCGCCCAGCAGCTCCATGACCCTCCCCTGGGCTGACCCCTCCTTCCTCCAACAGCTGCCTCTCCCCATCACCTTCCCCTCCCTCTCTGCTTTCAAACGATTGCAAAGCCTCTCATTTTCTAAGCCCAATTACTCCGGCACAATGCCCCCGACTGTGCTCTAAGCACGGCAGCACGGTCCGCTGCCTCCCCGAGCTGCCCCGCGGTCAGCGCCGAAAGCCGATGGCAAGAGGCCGGGATCAATACAACGCCTTCATCTCCTGGCCCCACTGTGCATCGTGGTCCGCACCCCTCTGGGCTCTGCACCCCTCTGGGCTCTGCAACCCTCCGGGCTCTGCAACCCTCCGGGCTCTGCACCCCTCCGGGCTCTGCACCCCTCCGGGCTCTTCTTCTGGAGATGGCCAGCAGGATGAGCTACGTCTTGTCCCATCAACTCGTCAGTGAGGGAACGGGCACGAAGGACTTCTGCTGGGATTTGGGAGCTTTATCGGCCCAAACAGGAGCTGCTCTTCTTGTGCTGCCTGGGGAGGGACATGGGGCCTGTTGTGATAGGACAAGGGGTGATGGTTTTAAGCTAAAGGAGATTCAGGCTGGACATGAGGAAGGAATTGTTGTCCTGAGGGTGGCGAGAGCCTGGCCCAGGTTGGCCAGAGAGGGGGTGGATGAACCATCCCTGAGACACCCCAGGCCAGGCTGGACGGGGCTCTGAGCACCCTGAGCTGGTGAAGATGTCCCTGCCATGGCGGGGGGGCACTGGGGAGCGGGGAAGGGCCCTGCAACACAAACCATTCTGTGATCCAGTGACACTGGTCTCCACAAATTCATGGGGCGAAGCCTTGAAGGAGCCACCTCTGCAAGCCGAGAATCCATCAGAGATGTAGAGCTGCAGGGCTGGGACTCACCGGCTGACCTGGATTGCAAGTAGCCGTTGGTTGGCAAAGGAGGATTTTTGGTAAACCCACCTCCCTCAGAGCCCATTGACCTCTCCGTGCTGTGACAATGGGAAAAAGCATTATGTTTTGCCAGCTCATGAAAAGAAACCAAAGCCAGAGCCTGGCAGGTGAAGTAGAGGGGCTGGGGTGACCCCGGGTGTTTCACCTAGACTGTCTCAACGGCGCTGGGTCCTTCCCCACGTGTTTCAGCTTTTCCAGGGAATATGGGTGATGGGAGTTGCTGGTGGCTGGTTTGGAAAGAAAAGGGCCAGCTAGGGGAGTTTTCCCAATTCCACAGGTACCCCCATCCATCTGATAACACCCTTCTCAACACAAACCCTTCAGCACCCATCCCGTGGACCCAAAGGTGCCCCCAGATCTCACACGTGCACCGAGTGCTGCCCGTCCTCAGCTGCAGCTGAGCCGACGCGCTGCAGACCCTTCCCAAGCCAACCCCTCTGCGGGGAGCTGGTTTACAAGAACAGTGCTGGCTTCCCAAACAAGCCTCCCAGTCCACAACACATTTCCAGCCATACATAATCTAATATACGTTACCATAGCGCCAATCAATAACGCAGTAGGCCAGCTCCGAAATTATTCTCTTAAAGGGCCGGTGCACCTCTTCCTCCCCCTCCCTGGGTCCATCTGCCTCGTGTCACCCAGCGCTGGGTCCAGAGGCACCGCTTGCCCTCAGGTCCTCGTGCCAAGCATTGCCAGGCAGGACATGACACTGGGCTGGTGGTGATGGTGGCCTTTCCGTACTTAAAAGGGGCCCGTAAAGAAAGATGGGGACAGACTTTTGAGCAGAACCTGTTGTGACAGGACAAGGGGTGATGGTTTAAACTAAAGGAGGGAGATTCAGGCTGGACATGAGGAAGGAATTGTTGTCCTGAAGGTGGTGAGAGCCTGGCCCAGGTTGGCCAGAGAGGTGGTGGATGAACCATCCCTGAGACATCCCAGGCCAGGCTGGACGGGGCTCTGAGCAACCTGAGCTGGTGAAGATGTCCCTGTCATGGCAGGGGGGCACTGGGGCAGATCTGAATGTCCCTGCAATCCCAGATTATTCCGATTCTGCCATTCCGTGGTGCAGTTCTTCACCCATCACATCCCCTTTGTGCCACGTCTCTGCTGCTTCACCCATGACGACACGTGGGTGCAACCTCCATCTTCACCACAGGGCAGCACCTTCCCTCCTCCGCAGCTCCGCCATCAGCACAGCTTTTCCTCCTCAACACAACCATGGCAGTCCCTCCCCACGCTCACACTCACAGTGGGCAGAGCATGAAAACACCCGGTTGTGCTCCATCAACCCACCTGCACAACAGGATTTTCCATCCCTCCAGTTCCCGAGAGCTGATGGTGTTCAGGCTGCAACGGGAGCACAGGACCAGGCAGCCACAAGCCACCCAGCTCCCTGCACGTGCCACCATGGGTTTGGAGACAGGCGCGGGGGACATCAGCACCCTGCCAGTCCCTGCCCTCCAGGAAACCCCAGGGACCTGCCCCTCCTGTGCCGAGGCACCCAGAACCACAGAAAGCCCAAGGGCACGTTTCCCAGTCAGCTCCTGCAGCATCGCTGCCGACGGCTCTTCCACCCGCTTCAACACCGGGGGGGAAAAGAGCTCCAGAGACCCCAGAAATCGCCTTCCCACAGCCCTCACTGGGTTCAATCCCCCCACCCGCCCCAAGAACCAGAGGGCTGTGCACACAGGTGTCGCTGCAACTAATCCCATCCTGCGGCACGGATGAGCAGACCCCGTGCCATGTCTCAGGGCACCATCCTCTTCCCCAAGCATCTCTAGTCCAGCTGGAGCAGGTTTGCAGGGCTGCAGGTGCTCCCCTGAGCCCAGCTCATCTGCTCTGCTCCCATTACAAGAGGAAAACAAAAGGAACTGCAGGACCTGGAGACAATTTCTCAGGTGCCCACGGTGCCTCCCCAAGCCCCTCACTGAACAAACGCACCAGACAACCCCAGTGTGAGTCCGTGTTGGTAGGAACTCTGCCATTCCCTAAGAGCGTTAACACTGAAACCTAACGATGCCAGCCAAGGTTGGCACCTCTCTATCTCAATCCCAGTAAAGACACACCAGCAGAAAGAATAGTAATTATGCCCTAAGGCCCTAATGAGCCTCAGCAAGTGAGAGAGGTTGCAAATTGTCTCATCTTAGGTGGAGTTTGGGAGATTTGTGCAGCTCCTGCCCCTCTGCACGGCGGGAAACGCTTCTGCAATGTTTCAGCTTTTGTGCTTTTTTGAGCTCGCTACCAAATACTCTGCAAAGGCAAACGAGATGTCGGAAACCCTCGTGCTTGCTCCGAGCTGGTTGTAGGCAAGGTCCTGGTTACACCCGGCTCCTCAGGTGCACGGAGCCCTCGTGAAAGAAAAGGCAACAGATTTTTATCAGAAACTGGGGATTTTTCTCCCCTTCTTTAATTTTCAGCACACCCCACCAGATGTTTTCATGAAAATCCTGACCAAGCAGCCTCCCCTTTTTGTTTGTCGGAAGAAAATACCATTTTTTAAATGCCTGGCTGTGGGGAAAGAGGCTACAGATGCTGTTTTAGAGTTGGGCGCGCTCCGGCGCCCTGGCGCGGCGCGGCCCTTGCGCAGCCGGGGCTTGGGCGCGAGGGGCTGTCTCAGCTACCACAAGATCCCGACTCTCTTGTCGGGGAGCAGCTCTAAAGCCACAAGGTCCCTACGACCGACCGGTGTCCCCCGACCCCCCGGCAGGATTGCAGCCAGGGTCCCCGGGGAGCCCTCCCGGCATCGCCAGCTGCCTTCAAGCAGCCCCCAAAGGGCAGCGCGGCCTCGGCAGCGCTGTCAGCCAGCCCCTACGTCTTCCATTAATTCACTTCACACTGTCCATATTGATCGGTTCTGCTCTCTCCCCAGCTCCCCCCGCTCCCTCGCACGCCCTCCCCCCCGCTGGCTGCTGCACCGCTGGGCAGCCCGGCCTGCAGGATCCATACAAACCCACTTACTCAGGGAAATCAATGGGCTCGAAAGAGCACACGCAGCAAGGCGAGGAGTCTGTCTGGGGATCGACCGCGCAACAAGGAGACACAGAGAGCAGCAGCCTGCACCCTGCCTGCCCGGCGCCCCGCGGGGCAGCCAGGGGACCCGCTGACCCCTGCCGCCCCCCCGCCCCGCTGCCACCCCCACCTTGCCCCGGTCCTCTGCAGGGTGGGGTGACGGTGCTCGGAGATGGGGGTGCCAGGGTGCAGCTGCCCTGGGGGGTTTCCCCCTTTTCTGACAAAATGAGGAGGCTGGGAGGCAGCGCGTGTCCTTGGGCAGGAGCAGGGGCTGTGCCAGGGCAGCGTTCCCACCGGGACACCTGCCTCCTCCTCCCACATCTAAGAGAAAGTACCTCCCCTTTTGCACTTTTACCTCCCCCTTTACACAACACAGGCTCCTGTATCATAGAATCATAGAACAGTTTGGGTTGCAGGGATCTTCCCAGCTCCCCAGTGCCCCCCCGGCCATGACAGGGACATTGTCACCAGCTCAGGGTGCTCAGAGCCCCGTCCAGCCTGGCCTGGGGTGTCTCAGGGATGGTTCATCCACCACCTCTCTGGGAACCTGGGCCAGGCTCTCACCACCCTCAGGACAAGAATTCCTTCCTCATGTCCAGCCTGAATCTCCCTCCTTTAGTTTAAAACCATCACCCCTTGTCATATCTTTCCCGCTTTGGTTCTCTTCAGCCTCAGACAAGCCATGCTGCCTTCATGCCTCAGTTTCCCCATGCTTAACTAGCAGGATGCCTCCCAGCTGGTTTCGAGGTGAGGGGAGACCGTGCTCTGCCAGGCTGCCCTGGTCTGCGGCCAGGCCTCTCCACAGCGGGGATGAACGCTGCTGGGCTGAAGACAGAGTTAAATGGGGGATTTTTGCCCGCTCTCAGGGCGCCACCAGCCCTGTTCACCCAGGGAAATAGTTGCCGCTGCACAAGCAGTGTGCTGGGGTGATTAATAAATCCTGCCAGAGGAGCTGCTGCTGTGCTGAGTTCACCCATCAAGGAAGGAAATCTTTATTTATATATATTCTATAAACTAATTTTTGCATCATTGCAATAAATCCATCTTCCAGCCGTCAGCTGCAATCTGCCTGCGTTGCCATTCACGTGCGGCTCCAGGCGGGACGCTGGGGGAGCAGGCACGGAGCACAGCTGGTCCCAGGGGTGTCCCTGCTGAGGCTGGAGCCGAAATGGGAACGTGGGGCAGTGTTAAGGGGGGAGGAAGAACGGCACCCAGCTCCCAGCCAGGTCCGTCACACCTTGGCAGAGGGATGAAGGGGTCCCCAGGAGCATTGGGTGACTGGGATGTCACCACCCTTGGGACACGGGACCCCAAATGGGCTCAGACCTCCCTGGGGAGGCCCAGGCGGAACCGGGAAGGCTCCGAGACGGTGCTGTTAACCCAGTACCGGTAAATCCTGACAATGCCCCTGCCCGCGGGCGCCCCGGCAGAAGCAAGGGGAGCCTTTTCCCAGCAGCCCCCCTCCCCGAGGTGAGTGTGGTTGTGCGCTGGAGACACCATGTCTGTCCTCTGCAGCCTCCAGCCCCAGCCCAGAGCAGCGGGGGAACCGGGGGGCCACGGTGGGCAGCGGCAGAGATGCGGGGATGGCTGCCGCCCTGGTCTCCAAAGCCATGACCCCCTTCAAGCTCCAGGCTGGTCCCTGGAGTTTGGTTTGCGGTTAGGAGGTGGCAATGCCACCCTGGCCACCCTGAGCAGCCTCTCCTGGTGTTTTCTTTGGCTGAGACCTCGTCCAGGGGTGGCCGTATCCCTGTGCTCTGGAGCATCTCAAGACAGGAGGTTGCACAAGATATTTGAGTTCCCACCTGGTCGCCCCCCCCACCATCCAGGAATGTCCCTGTTTGCCCTGCCAGGCTGATGAGCTCCCAGGGAGCAGGACCCCGTTTTGGGGGAGATTTGGGTGCCGCATCCCATCCCCCTGCCTGGGTGAGGGCTCTGCTGCCCAGACCTGCCCCAGCACCGCCCGGAGCCGGGGCCGGCAGCGGCCGATCGAACCCCGCCAGCGCCCGGGCAGTTGCGGGCAGGGATCCCACTGGGAGAGGAGTCTGCTGGGCCTCAGCCAGGCCGGGAGGCCCCGCAGCCCTGGCTCCCAGCCCAGGGCTGGAGCGGGATGGCAGGAGGGTGAGGAAGACTCAGGGCAAGGGGCTGGAGGAAGGCTGCCCTCCGCCTGGGCAAGCAGGGACCCCTGAGCCCTCCCCAGGATGGGTTCGCCATTGCTGGGGGGCACGCGGCTGCCTGGCCCACCCACAGGGACGGGGCAGGAGGAGGCCGGTGGGGTGCAGCAAAGCCGCCCTGTCCCCTCCCTGTTCACGCAGCCCCCGGCTGACGCTCTCCGGCAGGATGTGGTAACGCCGGGGGAGTGGGCTCACCCCCCGGGGCAGGGGTTTCGGGAACCGGCAGCTGCCAGACGCTGCTGTACGGGGCAGCACAGCTGCCGCACCACCTCCGCACCACCCTGGGCACCCAGAGCCCCACCCTGCCTGGGGACACCCACCTTGCCCAGCCCAAAGGCGCCTGCGGAGCTCCAGAGGGACCCATCTCAGGGGTCCCCTAATGGGGCAGGGGACAGGGGGGACTGGGGCAGGCACTTGAAACAAAATACTTTGAGTTGCTTTTACATAGTTTTCCCCCGTTTTGTCCCTTTTTCTCTCCCTTTCCTGTGCTTTGCCAGCCCTGGCACTCGTTACCAGTGCTGGCGGTAACGAAGGGCTCTCTGCATAGCAATGAGATTGATTGACCCCAGTGACCCTGGCCAGGGCCAGGGCTCCCTCCAGGGCACCCAGGTCACCGGCTGCTGACCATCACCGGTTGCCACGGTGACACCAGCGGTCCCCAGGGGTGGATGGGGGGCTCCAGGATGCGGGGGAGTGCCGGGACAGGTCAGCTGGTGTCAAAGCTGGTGCGTTGGTGGGATGCTACTGGCTTGGGGAGGGTGAGGGTTAAATTCCTGGCCCGGGTGGCACCCCAAGGGGCAGGTCCCCTCCAAGAGGAGCAGGACAGGGGCTGTAAGGGGGTGCCAGAATTTGCTGGTGAGGGTCGGTGCAGCGCACTCCCTGGTGAAACTGAGGCACAGAGGGATGCCTGGGTGACACAGCAGGAACCCAGGAGTGCTGGTCCCGGGTGGGAGCTGGCAGGGAGAGGGAAGAAAGGCCAGGGGGAGTGGACAGGGGTGGGAGGGGGCGTAGAGTGGAGGTTGGAGGTTTGCGTGGAGAGGTGTGGGGCGGAGGGAGTGAGGACGGAGGGGTGCAGGGCAGGGTGGGGATGGCGGGGGGCAGGATGAAGGGTGGAGGGGTACAGGGCAGGGTTCAGGGTGGCGGGGTGAGGGGTTGGGGTTGCGGGTCCCGCCCGGGGACCCCAATTCCTGGGCTCCCGCTGCCCTCTAGCGGCAACTGCGGCCCCGCCCCGGCCCCACCCCCCGCTGCCGCCGCCAGGGGTCCCGGCAGCGCGAGGCGGGGGGCGTGGGCTGGTGACGGGACACGGGGTCTCGCGTGTCGTGGCGGGTGGCGGAGCGGGGCGGGTGACCGGGCACAGGCCGGGCGGGCTGGGTCCTGCCTGGGGCCACTCTGACCCCCCCGGGGGACATATCGGGGACACGTCCCCCGGGTGCAGGGGTCGGAGCGGGGACGGGAGCTGCGGGCGGGGCCGCGGGTTAAACCACCAGCCCACCTCCGGGGGGATCCCCCGGGCCTCCCGCTCCGGCCGGAGCCGTGTCCGGGTGCGGGGGGCACCCACGGGCCACTGCCGGGGGTCCCACTGAACTTCATCCCCACAGGGTCCCCTCCCCGGCACCCAGCGGCTCTCACTGCCCCCCGTGTCCCCTGACTGGCACCCAGCGGCGCCCAGTGCGCCCCCGACCCCCCGCTCCCTGCAGCGCGTCTCTCGGCCGCCAGGTGGCGCCACGAAAAGGTGCCCGGCCCCTGTCCCTGCTCCTGTCCCCAGCCCTGTCCTTGTCCCTCTGCTCCGCCTGACCTGCCCGCCCCGCTGCCTAGTGCCGCCTAAGGCCTGATCCCGTCCCTGTCCCTGTCCCCGTCCCCGTCCCCAGCCCCAGCCCTGTCCCCGACCCTGTCCCCTGCTCTGCCTGCACTCCCCACTCTACTGCCTAATGCTGGACTGATGCTCAGTGTCCCATGGGCCTGTGACACCCCAAAGGTTCTGCCTGTGCCCAGCCCTTGGTGGCACCTGGCAGGCTGAGTCACCCTGGGCAGCCCCGGGTTGGTGGCACCTGGGCCAGCCGGCTGGCGGCCACACCACGGGCTGCGGTCGGGGACGGGAAACCCTCGGTTCTGCTTCTGCTCCTCCGATGTGGGCTGAGACGTGGACGGGGAGCGGACACCAACTCCGTCAGGACACAGTTGGGGACCAGGCAGTAGGTTCCTGACAGCCCTGAACATCACCCTGGGACAGTGACACCTGGGATGGGGTTCAGTGCCACTGGGGAACGTGGTCCAGGGGCAAAGCACCTGCAGCCTCGCTGTCCTGTAAAGAGACAGGAGAGGGGGCTCAGCCATCCCTCCCACCCCCTGCATCCTTTTCCCATCAGCCATTTTGGGAGGTGACACCAGCCTGCTGCGCTGTCCTGGGTGCCAGCAGGAGCAGGACGTGCAGAGCTGGTGAGCGAGCGTGACCAGAGGGGAATGGGGGTGACAACCCCCCACTCCTCCCCAGCCTGTTGCGGTTGGAGCTGTGGAGCGGAAGTAACAAGCGGCGACACGGCTGCCCAAAGCCCTGCCGCCAGAACAACAGTCGGGAGTGCGGAGAACACGGGCGGCCACGCTCCCCCAGCGCTTGCTGAGGAGCTGAAGACATCCCTGGGACACCCCTCAAGGGCACCCGGCTTGGGGACGTCCCACGCAAGAGACATCCCACAGCACTGGGTGGCCCCGGTGGTTGATGAGGACACTGTGCTGATGAGGATGGCCTGACATTTTGAGGGTGGCACTGGGACAGAGCTGGGCATTGGTGCTGGAGTCACAATCAGAGTGGCACCTGCGGAGCCCAGGGCTTCTGCCACCTCCAGCCCTAACGGGGAGAGAGTGAGGGGGAGAGGAAATGGCAGGCGAGACAACAGAGGAGCGGGTTGCTTCGCCTTTAAAATAATGCAGCAAAATTAGCAGCTCTGCAGTCATTAATATGCAAAAATGCAAATCAGGAGGTAATTAAGCTGCAGTCCTCCGGAGGATATTTCCATTATAATGAATTCTATTGTCAGGGAAAGAGCAGCCAGGCGGATTTATGTTGCTTACATGAATATAAAATATGAGTATCACAGGGCTGTCCTTGCGGCCTGCTGCAGTCCCGTCTTGGACAGAGGAGGGCACAGGGCACAATGTCCCTGTCTCCAGTGCCGTCCCGGCTGGCACTGCCCATCGCCAGGGCCAGGCAGTGGCTAGGGGACCCGGGCACCTGCAGTGCCGAGTTAAACAGCCTCTCCCTCCCCGCTCTGTGCCACATTCCCTGGCAAACCCCACAACCAACCAGCAGCACATTGGTTGTCCCCCATGGTGCCCACCGGTGCTGAGCCCTGTGCCGGAGCTGTGTCAGCTCTTCATCTCCCCAGGGACAACGAGGGACTGGGGACACCCAAGCCGGGAGGGTCCTGTGTGGTTATGCTCCCCCAGTGGCACCGCAGGGACCCGGTTTCTGAACCCATTGGGATTCCACTCCCAGAGAGCTGGATGCTGAGCAACACTTTGTCCATCTCTGTCCATATGGGGACAGGACCCCACCGGAGCTGGCACTGGACATGGCCCTTGGACACCAGGCCATGCGTTATGGTACAGACCCCAAACCAGGGGGGTGACACATGGATTCCCCCAAGGTTTGGGGTGATGGGGGCAGCTGGACTGCTGAGCTGTGAGAGTGATGCACCAGCCAAAGGGCCCTTGGGCACGGGATTGGTGCCCGTCTGAGGTCAAACCGACCCACCCGTGGGTGCCACATCCCCCCGGCAGCCCCCAGCACAGCCCCCAGCCTGGAGGGCGAGCACCGGGGTGCAGCCTTCCCCTTTCATTCCAGCCAGTGGCGGCCGCCACGGAAAACAAACCGAAACCCACCCAAAACAAAATATTTGGCCGGGTGCCACCCTGCAGCTGCCGCCTCCCGGCTCCGCCTGGCATGCCTCACATGTCAGGGCGAAAGGCTGCGGGGCCGCCAGGCAGCCAGCGCGGGGCTCAGGGCTGGGGAGGGCTGGGGACGGGGAGGGGGATGTGGATGGGAGGGGGTGGGGAGGGGGAAGGGACCCCCCAACCCTGCAGCTGTCATTGTCGTCCCTGCGGTGGGGCGGCGGGCTGGGGTGGCAGAAGGAGCCGTTTACGGGCGAGGTGGGGGGAACCGGCTCCATCTTAAGAGTCGCTGTGGTCGAGGTGAAAGAAAATTAAAAAAAAAAAGAAAAAAAAGCAGGAAAGGAAACGGGCAACCAGGAGCAGCTGCTCCTCGGGGACGGGGGCTTTTGCTTTCTTTCAAAACCACAAAGTTCTTGCTCACAGGCTCGTTGCCCCTCCCGTGGCCCCTCCTGTCCCACGCCGCGGTGGCCAGCGCGGCTGGATGGCTGGTGGCCAGAGCTCGAAGCCACTTTTGCCATCTGAGTGTCTGGGCAGCCAGAGCCGAGCTCGTCCCGCCCAGGGCATCCCCTGGTTCACTGGGAGGGAAGGGACATCCCTGCTTGTCACTGGGGCTGGCTGGGGACACAGGGCAAAGGGGCCCAGCAGGACCCTCCTCACCCTCGGCGAGGCTGAAGGCTCCGTGCCCCTGCCCGTGCCCAGGGTGCTGTGTGGGTGTCTCACAGCCGTGCTGCAGACGCAACCCAGCGTCTGGGGCCCCCACCCGCCGTGTCCCTGTCCCCCCCGTGCCGAGCCCCAGCACACCTGCGAAGCCGGAAACCTTCATCTCCCCAGCGGAGCCCAGAGGGGGGGCGCGGGGGCCGGGGAGGGGGCTGCCTCCGTCTCCCCCTGTGCCTGCTCACGCCTCACCGTCAGGCAACGGGGACATCGCTGTCTTTTCCTGGCGGGGGGCTCAAAGTCCCAATGTCCCTTCTCTGGGGAGGTGGGACACCAAGCGGGTGCCTGAACGTGGGTGCTGGGGGTGCTCTGTGTGTGCACAAGCCGGTGCATTGGGTGTTCTGTGTGTGCATGAGTGGGTGTGACGGGTGTTCTGTGGGAGCACAAGTGAGTGTGTTGGGTGCTCTGTGTGTGCACAAGCGGGTGCTGTTCACGTGTGACACCCCCACCGAACAGCATGAGAGCTGTGGAGCTGCAGTGGGCACTGTGACACCCAGGTGTCCCCCTCCCTAGCACCCTCCTGAACCCCTCAGGGAGGTGTGTGCTGGCAGGGGAGCACGGGGGGTGTCAGACACCTCCTTGCTGTGTCCCAGCCCCACGTCCAAGGCGGCAGAGCCTGGTGTGATCCGGGGTCCTGGGTTTCCCAGCTTCTGGGGGGCTCATGCCCCAGTCAGGCTGCAGGGGGGTTGGGAAGTTACATGGATGCTGGAAGAGCAAAAGGGGTTTGCAGTGGTGACAACCAACAAACTGAGGTCGAACTGGCTCTTGAGGAGCCCAGAAATGGAGTAGGCTGAGGGCAGAGTCCCAGATTTACCCCCCAGACCCAGAGGACAAGACCCCCCCATCCCCATGACCACAGGGTCCTCAACCATTCCCCAAAGCCACCAAATCCATCTCACGGGGGATGGCAGGGATCAGGGGTCGGAGTGCTATGCTGACCCCAAGAGAAGGGAAAACCTCGTGCCACCGCCCTGAGAAGCACCCGAGCGCACCAAGGCATTTTCATTGTCACTGCAGGGTGACAATATGGCAAAGGGTCATGTCCCCACTGCCCTGGGAGCTCACGGTGCACTGAGGCCATTCCCTGTCCCCCGGGGGGGACACGAGAGCCCATGGTCCCTGGTGAGGCTGGGGGGCTGCGGAAGGGGACGGCTGGGAGAGGAGCACCCTTGTTTACACACACACGGTGACTCGCAAATCCCCCCCTTGGCATCCCGGCCGCCCTCCCCCTCGGCAGCTCCTCTGAGGTTTGAGGTGACATCCTGCCTCTGCGTCTCACTGTCACCCCGGCCCGGCGCCTTGGGAGCAGGTAGGGAAACCGCAGAGGTAGCGGAGGCAGGTTTGGGGGGGCACAGCCCCCGGTCCAGCTTCAGCTTCACCCGAAAAATGGCAAATGTCTGCACCAGAGATGAGTCAAGTACAGTGACCCCCCTCATTCTCCTTATGGGGGACACACTCCGGGGCAAGGAGTTCAAAGGCTCCTTTCCTGAGCTCCCCACTCCTGTTCTGGGGGAAAAAAAATGCCAATATTTGGGTTTATAAGCTACCAGGAAAGGAAAATAGCAAGCTAGAAATCAGGGTGACATTGTCTCTGCTGAGCAGCAGGTGAAGAGTTCTGCATGGGTGCTTTCTTTGGGGAGCATGTGTGAGCAGGATTAGAGATAAATGGGGACTCTGCCCCACAGCCCAGGGCACCCGCAGCACCCACATCCCCTGTGCACCTCCAGACCTAGAACACAGACAGCTTGAGCATCACAGCTCCTGAAGACAGCAACAGGATGATACCCAGTGTCTCAACCTCCCCTTCCCGGGACGCCGGCGGATGAGGAGGGATGCGGGATGGAGGAGGGATGTGGGGATGAAGGAGGGATGCGGGATGGAGGAGGGATGCGGGATGGAGGAGGGATGCGGGGATGGAGGAGGGATGCGGGATGGAGGAGGGATGTGGGGATGGGAGCAGTCCCCGTTCCCATGAATTATCCCAGGGGACACCGTAGTGCCAGCTCCAAGGGCCGTGCGCGGAGCAGCCGGTCCCCGCGATGCTGAGCACAGGGTGCTGTGTCTGCGCGATGTGCTCCCAGCGGGCAGGGCCGGGGAAGCCGAGGCGCTTGGCACTCGTCGAGCTGCGAGCGCGGCTCGATGCGGAGATAAGATAAAGCGTCTGACGGCTGCCAAGTTAAACTGAGGTCACTGCAAACCCCGGCGGGCGAACGTGCCCCCGCAGCCCCAGGTTACACACACACAGATGTGTGTTTTCATTTCAGGCGGGTTTGTGTCTTTCCACCGGGCTGTCCTGCCCAGGCTGGTGGAACGGCACCGTTTCCCGCGGCACCACGCGTCCAGCGAGCTAACGGCAGGGCTGGGGGCTTCTGAGCCACTTTCTGCCTGGTTTTGCCCAAAATCTGAGCAAAACACGCTGTGGGAGAGGGACAAATTCTCGGGCAGAGAGGTTTTTTTCTATTTTACAGCTCGAGCAAGGTGTCATGGGCTCCCCCCCGCTGTGAACATGGGGCTGGTGTGGGGCTCAGCTCTGGGGCACCATCCTGCCGGCTCCCAGTCCTGCTGGTGACACCCCTGTTACCTCGTGGGGCTGCCAGATCTGTCACCCCCTCCCCAGCCGCTCCTGGGGGCTCCAACAGCACCCGCCACTGAAAGCTTTGCAAGCAGCTTCAAAACCCAGGGTGCCCAAGAACTGCCGAGCTGGGGCCAAGCCACACGTCCGAATGGCTCAGTCGCCTTTCTGTCCTGTCCTCTCCCCTCTCCAAACGTGTCTTTTTGGTTTTTTCCCCCTAAAGCTCCTGATTATAAACAAAACTATCATGACCCCCCCTGACTCCCTGACCTGGAGCTTTTCAGAGGCCTCAAACAGAAGAGAAATGCCCCCCGGGCGCCTAAAAACTGGGTCGGAGCGGAGCCTGGAGCCCGGGCTGGGGGCTGCCCGTGGGGACAAAAGGCACAGCCGGGGTTTTATACGAGTCAGAAGTCCCTTTGCCACCCCAAGGCCTCCTCCCCCCACCAAGGATGCTCCCCGCAGCCCCCCCGGATGCGGGTTTGCAGGAAGGGGCGGGGGGATGCAGGAGGTGGGGGTGATGCGGGGGGAGGCATCGCAGCCGCATTCGAACGGGAGACGCCTGACAGATGGGGCTGCCCCAGATTTCACGACTAGTTGCCGTTAATCTGGCTTCCTGCGCCCTCCCTGCCCCCCAGCCCACCCCCCCGCGGCCAGGGGATGCACCCAGGCTCCCCACTGCTAGGGGGGCAGCAGGGCCCTGTGGGGACACAGGGCGCAGCGGGGGTCACCGGGTGTCCCCAGCCCTTGGCAGGGCTGCGGGAACCCACCGCCACAGCCACAGCACCCTGCTCCGTCCTCAGTGCCACCTGCCAGCGGGTATGGCCTGAAACCCAGCCCTGGGGTGCCTGTGTCCCCTCTTGTCCCCCCTCCCACAGGCAAACCCCTCTGTGGTCTGCTGGCCGCGGCTGGGGGAGGTGGGTTTTGCTGCTGGGTCCTTTGACGTGCCCAGGCCTGAGCATCAGTCCAGCCTCCTCTCCCTCAACCCAGCAGTGGATTTCCTTCCTCTCCCCTTTGCACGTCCCAGCTCCCCAAAGACTGAGCGAAGCTGCAGGTGTCAGGGATGGGGACCACCCTGCAAAATGCCGGGGGGGGACCCAGGAGCTTCAGCTGCAGAACATGCACTCACAGCCAGGCTGCAGGAATTTTGGCTGGTGCCCGTGTGGGAACATCGCCCAGTGACACTCCCACAGCAGCCTCCGTCCCGGCCGTACCCACGGGGACAGGGGAAGGATGGGTCCCCTCCACTGCCCTTTCCCGCGTCCCCAGGCCGCCAAGATGCAGCCTCCCCAGACCCCTCGCGGGCAGCTCAGCCCCCACAGGAGTTTCTGCTTCTCCTTTCCCTCGGCCGACGTGACGTGAGCTCCCGAAGTTGCTGGTGTCTAATTATACCCCGTGTCCGTGTGGTTGGCTCCCCCGCCCACGCGCCCCACCGGCCCGGGGAAGCAAACGGGAAGCGATGCCGCGGTGCCGCGGGCCAGGCCAGGTGGGGGGACATGGTGGGGACACACCGGGAGCCACGGCAAAGGATGGGCCAGGGCTGGCAGAGCCACGGCAGAGCCACAGCGTCCCCGTGCCCAGCCCTGAGAACCTCACGTCCGTCTGTCCAGCCCTCCAGGGCTGGTGACTCCAGCACTGCCCTGGGCAGCCTGTTCCAATGCCCCACAGCCCTTTGGGGAAGAAATTGTTCCCACATCCAACCTCAACCTCCCCTGGGCAACTTGAGGCCAATTTAGGTCACTCAGGGCCAGTTTCTCCAGGAAACAGGGTCAGTTTTTAGGTGCCTGCTCATGTTCAGGTTGGTCTTTGCTCTTGTGCCCAAGCCCGAGTTTTGGGGGAGTTTTCAGCATCTTGCACCCACACCAGACCTGTGCAGTGGGACAAGGTCACAGCACAGACACAGGGGAAGGACTGGGTGGTATGGAAGAGGATGGAGCCAACCAGGGATCTCCCCATGCCGGGGGGGCTGGATCTGGCAGCTGGGGGGGAAACTGGGGGGGCAGGCAGTGCCTAAACCACCCCCTGGGCAGAGACCATGAGGAGGGAGGACGGAAAATTGGGCTGAGATGGGACTCGCTGCAAACTCCGCTGCGGCGTGAAGTGTCACCACGATCTGGCCATGACTGTGTCCCATAGTGGCGGACGGAGCCCGGAGCAGGGACTCACCTCACCGGGGAGGTTTCTATTACTCTTCAAATGATGCTGAAACTTGACGTTATATCACAAAACCCGCTAAGGGAAGAAATCTGGGTAGGGAAGGGAAATCCCCAGAGCGGTCCCAAAGAAGCAGCACTCACTCGCGTCCCCTCCTTCCCCCGCAGCACAGGGACCACTGCGCTCCCCAGCGTCCCGGCCCCTGGAGCAGCTCCGCTACCGGGAGCGTTTGCAAAATGAAACACTCCGAGCCTCACCCGCCATGATGAGGAATTTATTAACCTGTTTATCTCAAAGAAGCTGGAAATTCGCCCCGTTAATGACACATTTATATCCCAGCAGCATTCGAACCCCCAAACCCAGGCAAACCCCGCCCCGGTCCTCCTGCCCCTTCCCCACCAGGGCTTTTGGGGTGGGGGGGGGGGACCTCTGCAGCGGGGAGGGGGCACACGGGCAGTTCTTTAGACAGGTACTGCCACCTTCCTCGTCCATGGGGAATATTTACCCCCAAGTTTGAACAGCTGCCCATCCTGCTGGTGGCAGCGTGAGGGGCTGCGGGACGGGGCATTTCTAGGACAAGAGCAAACGGCCCCAAGTGGCGCCAGGGGAGGTTGAGGTTGGATCTGGGAACAATTTCTTCCCCAAAGGGCTGTGGGGCATTGGAACAGGCTGCCCAGGGCAGTGCTGGAGTCACCAGCCCTGGAGGGCTGGACAGACGGACATGAGGTTCTCAGGACACAGGACAGGGACAGGGCTGGGTTATGGTTGGACTCCATGATCTTGAGGGGCTTCTCCAACCAAAATGATTCTATGATATGATTCAGTCTTTTCCTGGCAGGTTCTCCCCTCACATTAACCTTCTCCCACCCACGAGCTGTCTCACCGGCAGCAACCTGCTCCCCTGCATCCTGGCTGGGGAAGGCAGTTTCCACCGGCCGCCGTGGGGCACCCCGGCAGGGGCACCCCTGGAGATCCACCCCCACAGTCTCTGGGTGGGGAGGTGACTTTTCTTTCCATTCAGAGGAGATTCCCCGGCCCCCCCGCCCCGGTGAACGCGTTCAGAGGGTTTCCTGTTCGTAGGCGGATGCCGTCCTGGGCCGCGCGCTGCAGCAGCGCGGGGAGGTTCCCACCGGGGACGGGGACCCCGCGTGACTGCCTCCAGCACACCGTTCTGAGGGCTCTCATGACTCTGCTTTGGTTTTGGTTGATTTTAAGGCAGCTTTTCCGAGCTCCCCCAGGCACGATCACGCTCCCCAGGCAACAAGCTGCCTCGGTGCTTTTCACTGTGTGGTTGAGAAGTTTCTTTCCCAGCTCTGCCCGGGCTGGGAGGCGAGTGGAGATGCTCGATGGCCACCACGAACTGCTGTGCTCCAGCAGAAAAGCCACTGCCTTTCCCTCTGCTGCAGCTTCCCCATCTGCAAACGGGGCCTGGAGCTGAGCCTGGTGGTGACAGGGACCCCTGCGGTGCTGGCAATGGGGGGGTCGGTGTCACCGATGTTCCTGCTCCATGCTGTGCCTGAAATAGAGGGGGGAGGAAGAAGAGGGTCCCTGACGCCCCAAGCGAAGGCAGGGGGACAATCACACTCTCAGCATCACTTCTGTCCCCACAGCTGGAAGAAAAGGAGGAAAATAGGTCAGAGAAGGAAAACAGGACCTGTCACTGCCACCGATGTCCCCCATGGCTGTGACCAAGGCCAGTCCCCATGGGCCACGTGGGCTAGGAGGGAGCTGAGGACAAAGTCACTGTAATGTGAGATATGGGCGGGTTCAGAAGAAGAAAAGACAAAAAAGAGCTTTGAGGACTTTTTTTTCTCCTCTCCCTGTTGTTGTTGTTGTCCATAAATAATAATTAAACCTCCATTTCCAGCCGAGGCCACTTGTTTTAAATTTCCTGGCTAAAGTGATGTAACAGCTGTGTGTGATGCAACAGCATGTGGAACCCATCAGCCAGGAAACCAAACACAAACCTGCCTTTCTGGCCCAACACTCAGCACGTCTCCCGCCGCCAGCCCCGGCGCGGGGGTCCGGCAGCCCCCGGGCCTGGGTGTCCCCAGTGGGACGAGCTCAGGGTGCCCGGGGCTGGCGGGAGAGGGGCCGGCGGGCGCGGGACGGGGGCTGGCTGGGCGGCAAGTCTTTTCTAATTAAAAACGTTACAAAGAAACGGCACTTTGCTGAGGACAAATAAACCTGCGTGAGCCTGGCCGGTGGCTTCGGCAGAGCTCCTGATGCCCCCGCGTCCCCCTGCAACTGCTGGAGGGATTTGGGGGTGTCCCTGGCTCAACCCCCTCCATGGCTGGGCCATCTGGAAAGGTTTAACCTCCCCTCACCTCCCCAGTGTTGCAGGGAAAAATGGAACTCCCTGGGCTGCCCAGGACCGCGTCTCTGCCGCAGCGGCCCCGGAGCGTCGCGGCTGATCCGTGCCCAGTGCCGAATGTGCTCCCGCGGGAGCCCGACCTCTGTCCACTGGGGCTGTTCACAAAGGACGGGCAAGAGACGGAGCAAAAAGAGGAGAAAGGAAAACAGAAGGCGGAAGAAGGAGGAAAAAAAAGGAAAAAAAGAAAAAAAAAGGAAAAAAGCTGGAGTTGCAGTGGGAAATCAGAAGTCAGAGCTGAGGCATTTCGGCAGCCGGGGCTGGAATGTCTGACTCACACTGTGACTAAATGCAAATATGAACTCAAGCTTGCTCCTAAAGCTGCTGGGATCCAGCGCGAAGCCCCACGCTCCCCTGCCCCCTCGCCTCGGCGGGGTGGCCCCAGCCTGGCTGCCACTGGCCCGCGTCTCGGCGGCCCCGGGACCGTCATCTGCAGGAGCGTCCTCTGCGGCGACAGCGCCCAGCGATGTCCACACCTCCTGGGTTGTTTTACCTCCTTGAAACTGGACCAAGAGCGGAGCTGGGTGGGGACGGCACCCCCAGACCTCGGCTGAGAGTGGGAGATGCTCGCCCGGTCATGTCCCTCATTGTCCCCAATGACGAGGGGACATCCTTGGGCTGCCCTGATTTTTAGGGGCTTTGCACAAGGACTTTATACAGCCGCTGGCCGTGCTGGGTGGTCCCAGCCCATCCATCTCCTCAGGTCCCCTGTGGTGCAAGTGGCTGTCACATGGTGCCCCTGGTTGGGTACAAGAGTTTGGGTCCCACATGGTGGCCAGGTCCCAGCAAACTGTGCCGAACCCTGGGAATCACATTACTCCCTGGGAAAGCAGCTCCACTGGAAGGAAATTCCAGGGAAATGGGGATTTTCTTGAGTATCTTATTTTTTTAAGCCTGTTTTGTTGTCAGCACTGACCTAATTTTTATTCATTTTCATCATTTATTTTATTTACTTATTCCTGCAGACCCTGCTGGGGCTGGAGCCCCCCCAGATGTTGCCGCAACACTTTGGCTGGAGCAGCCCAGTCCTCCCAAACCCTCCTGGCCAAGGACCTTTCCTGGACCCTCCTGAACCACTAGGAGGTGACACGGGGACAGTGATGGGCCAGGCTGGGTCTGCAGAACAACCTGCCCCACGTCTCCATCCACCTCACGTCAGGTTTCAGCCTTTTCTTCTGCAGCAGCAGCCCGTTCCCTGCGGATGGTGATGAGTCTGGCATCTTCTTGCTGAGAAACAAAACATCTCGGCTGGTTTTTGGTTCTGGGGATGACGCCGGGACATGGGGCAGCCCCCTGGGTTCCGGCAGGTTTGTGTCGTGAGGTTTTGGACACGGGGCTTGTTCGGGGAGCCCCTGCCCGGGTATGCTGCCGTGGGTTGACGCATCAGTGCCGCATCCCCAGCAGCACCTACAAAGGTCTTTGAGGGTTTCACACGAGCAGAGTTTGGCCTTGCTGTCATCACGCGGAGGGGAAACTGAGGCACAGAGACGGGGGCTGCAGGCGAACAGAAAGATCCAACTGGAGTAACCGCTCGTCTTCTCGTGGAGAGGGCGCGTGGCTCTGCCGGCTGCCGGGCTCGCGGCCGCTCTGCTGCTGCTGCCTCGCTGCACGTCACGACCTGCCCGGGGCTCAGCGGCGAGGAGGAGGCGGCTGCGCCTGCGGTGCCACGACCAGGGCCGCGGAGGCTGCGCTTCGCACGCAGGGAGCGAGACCCTGGGCAGGGAGGTCGCTGCAGCCGGAGCTTGGAGCTGGCCGGAGCCCTGGACTGCAGTCAAGGGCTATAAAGGGATGTTGTTTCTCTGCGAAAAATTTTAAGACAGGGAAATCCCCGGAGTGGGAAGCACAAGCGCTGGTGCTGTGCCGGCTGGCGAGGGCACCACTGCTGCTGGAGATTATTTAAGCCACAGCTCTTGGTGTGGTAGGACTACGACACAATCTCAGCTCCCACCCTTCAGGAGCAGGGGGAGCGTGGAGCATATGCTGGGGAGTTAACAGTGCCTGTTGTGACAGGACAAGGGGTGATGGTTTAAACTAAAGGAGGGAGATTCAGGCTGGACATGAGGCAGGAATTGTTGTCCTGAGGGTGGTGAGAGCCTGGCCCAGGTTGGCCAGAGAGGTGGTGGATGAACCATCCCTGAGACACCCCAGGCCAGGCTGGACGGGGCTCTGAGCACCCTGAGCTGGTGAAGATGTCCCTGTCATGGCGGGGGGACACTGGGGAGCGGGGATGGTCCTGCAACCCAAACTGTTCTGTGACTGTGTGACAGATGACTTTGGTCAATAACTCCCTTTAAAGGCAGGCATTTCTTTCCAAAAAGCCAAATGGCTACGGGGATATGGAACACGGACTTTACACCGCAATGCCCGCTGCGCTGCTGGGGACGGGCTGAGGCTGCGGGCCGGCGGGCAGCAGCACGGGCAGCGTGGGCAGGTGTCGGCGGCAGCGCTGCCCGGGTGGCGCGGGGCTGCCCTGTGGCGGGGGACCCGATGTCCCCAGCACCGAGGGGCGGAGGGGCCAGGCCGCAGACGCCTCAGCCCACCGGGCCCCTCCAGCCCCAAGCGCGGGGCTGCCCCGGGTGAAGCTACCCCACCCCACGGCGGGAAACCAGGGGACATCCAGCTGCGAGGCGGCTGCTCCCAGAGCGCCGCCAGCCCCGCAGCGGGACCTCCGGCCCCGCACAGGCCACCGGCTTGCGCCGCCCTGCCCGCCCGAACCCGCCGGGTGCCCCGTCGGCGAAGCGGGGGGAGCTGCGGACAGTGACGAGAACAGCGACCGCCCACGGTCTCCGCCGCGCCCCGCCCACCGCGCTCGGTGGGCGGGGACAGGGACAAAGCGCACTCTGGTTGGCCTGGCCGCCTGCCACTCAGAGCAGCGGCGCTCTCCCGTTGGACGGTGTCCCTCGGCCTTATCAGTCAATCTCCGGGAGCTCCCGTGTCGTCACGGCCCTCCTGCTTTTTCTTCGACACCACGTACGACCCATCCCCTTCCGCCATGAAACATAGTGCCCCAACCGGACGGGCCTCCTCCCCGTCTCCGCCTCCGCGCTGCCGTCGGGCCCCGTTCCGCCGCAACAGGTTCTGCCCAACTGCCTCCTAACGGTAGCGGGGTGTGCGTGGGGAGCGCCGCCTGTGGAATCCGCGCGGTCGGCGGAGGGATACGGTGGGGGGGGAGGCGCCCTGCCACGCAGGGGGCGGGGCGTGAGGGGGGGGCGGGGGTGTGCGCGGGACGGGGGAGGGGGGCGCCGCATCTACGCCCGCCGCCGCGGGGGGACCATGCGGAGGCAGCGGGGCCGGCGGGCGCAGCAGCAGCGGGAGGCGGAGCGGCGGCGGCAGCGATAGGACCCGGAGCGGCTGCGGGGGGGCGGGGGGGAGGTGGGGGCGGGCCGGAGCGCACGCGCCGCCCGGTGCGGGGCGATCGCGCCGCTTCGCTACATTGTATCCGCCGGCGGCGCGAGAACAATAGGCGCCGCCGCCGCCCGCCGGGCCCTGGGCGCCGCGGCCGCCGCCCGCCCCGGCCCTCCGCGCCCGCGGGACCTTCATGCGCTTCCCCTGCCCTGCGCACGCGGGGGGGTGCGCGCCTGCCCCGGAACAGGTAAAAAATAATGATAATAAAACAAATACAATAATAAAACACGCGCCCCCCCCTCCGCCCCCCCGGTGCTGCGGGCGCTGGAGCTCCCGGCGCAGCGCCCCGTGATCTGCGGGACTTGGGGCACCGGCCGCCTCCCTTCGCCGGGGCTGCCCCGGGACGGGCTCGGCTCTATTGTCCCCAGCAAAGTTTGCCGGGGCCGGAGGAAGGGGGGCGGGCAGCGGACGGGCCGTGCTGGGGGGTCCCAGGCGTGCGGGGCCGCCTCGAAGTGTGTGTGTGAGTGTGGGGGGGCGCAGTGCCCCGTCCCGCTGCGAAGTTCGGGGGCACGAATTTCAGCGCCCCGGGCGGGGGGTCCCTCTCTTCGGCTTGGGGCTCACGGCTCCGGCCGTTCCAAAAGTTGGGGGTCCCGACGCGGGTGGGAGATTGTTCGGCCTCGTTCCGTGGTGTCCAGCCCGGGGGGGGCCTCTACTTTTAGGGGAGGGCAGCCCGCTGTGAGCCCCCCCCAGCGACACGGGGGACACAGTGGTGCGCGAGGACCCCCTTCGCCCTTCCCCCTGCATGGGGGGCAGCCCGGATCGGCCTAGCTGAGCCCGGTCGAGCCAGGCCTGGCCCACGCGTGTCCCGGAGCAGCCGCGCTGCTGCGGCCGCCCCGGGAGTTGCGGGAACAGGAGCCCGGGGGTGCTGGAGCCTTTGTCCGAGGAGAGGAGGTGCCGCCAGCGCCGGGCCCGCCGGAGGAAACCCGAGCGGGCCGGGGGGAGCGGCGGACATCTGCTGCGCGTTAGCCCGGCCCGGCCGCCCTGCCTGCCAGCGGGGTCGGGTTTTCCTCGGCCTTTGTGCTCCTGGGGCAGGACGCTGGGTGCCCGGGGGCTGCTTGGGAGTTACAAATAGGACAGATTGGGGCGGGGGGTAAAAACAAAAACCCGTGTGGAGTTGGAGTTGTCCGCGGTGGTGTTGTCTCTGGGATGGGGGGTTTGGGGGGGCTGCTCAGGGGGGGATCTGCCCCCCCCCGTTTCACCAGGGGCTTCTTTGGGGTGTAACGGGGGCGAGCATGTCGCCCCAGCCCCCGCGCTCAAGGTGCCCGGGTGGGAGGTTGGGAAAGTGGCTTTAAAAGTGCCGACCAGATGCTCTGATGACACTTAGAAAAGGTGTTTTAAAGCCAAGAAAAAGAGGAAAAAGAAATCTCCTGGCGGTTGTTTTTGTTTTTTTTGTTTTTTTGTCGTTGGTTTGTTTTCATCGCGGCAAAGGGGTTGACGTGCTGGGCTGATCTCGGCGTTGGTCGGGTTTGTTTTTTAAGGCTGGGTGCGACGCGCAGGCCGAGCCGGCGCAGCCCGCGGCGCTTTGGGTCCCGCGGACTCTGCTGGCGAGTTCCGTTCTCTTTTCTAACCTGATGATGAACGAGTTAAATCTATTGGCCAGCGGCCCTTTGTGACCATGAATGAGTTCCTAAAAAAAAACAACAAAAAAAGAAATGTTTTATCTCATCCCAGGCCTCTCTTCCTTCCAAAGAAATATTTTTCTATCCTAGCGAGCTGGCCAGAAAGATCAACCTCCCTTTAAAAATAATAATCTGTAAAATTAGGAAAAATAATATTGACCTATCTCGCAAAGTTGCCTGAAGGGCTTTATTTCTGCAGAACCCTCCAAACCCGGTGTTTAAACCGCTTTCTTTCCGGCCGTTCCCGGAGCGGGAGGCTCCGCTCCCAGCGGGGCCGGCAGCCCCGGCGCCCGGAGGAGCCGCCGCAGGTGCTCGCGGCCCCGGGACGGAGGCGCAGGACCAGCGCTGCCCCTCTTCCTCTAGACAAACCTCAGCGAGGACAGCGAGCCTCCCGCGGGGGGGCGGGAGAGGGGCCGGGCCAGGCAAGTGCCTGAGTGATAACTTGCCTGAACCCTTTGATAAATGAGTTGACTCTTTTTTTTCCCCCCTTTTTTCTGTCTTCATTCGCCACACGCCAGGAACAGAATTGGCCCGAACTAGTGGAATTGGCAGCAAAAAACTAACATACAAGTGTGTCTGGTCAATAGAGCGCTTGTTCTGCCTCCAGGCGCGCTCTGAGGACTCCGACTGTGTCGAGGACTCGGGTGCCGGAGACCCGCAAAAAGGATTTTTCTTTTCGTGCCCCTTGCTCTGTCTTTTTAAAATATTCATCGATGGGGGGGTAGTTTGCTGTAGTCACTAAAATATCTCTTTTTCCCCTCCCCCTGGTTTTCCGCAGGGCTGGTGAGGCTGCGGGAGTATGAATCAGCAGCAGCAGAGAATGGCCGCGGTTGGGACAGACAAAGAGCTCAGTGACCTGCTGGACTTCAGCATGGTGAGCGCGCGGCCCGGGGGTCGCGGGCCCGGGGCGCCGGGTGCGGGTGTTTCGGAGCCGCAGGAGGGAGGAAACGTGAGACTGGAAATTGGCCGTGATGGGTTTCAGATGTGCCCGTGTTTGTTTGCGTGCACATGTGCTGCAACTTGTTTATTTTCGAGTTAAAGCAAAGCCTCTGCCCATCCTCCCCCCACACTTTCCCCTCAAACGTATTCTGTTTCCTGCCGGAGCACAGAGAGGTGGATTGGGGGAGGTTTTCGTTGGATGGGAAATTCTGGGGAAATGTAGCGGAGTCGTGTGTTCTCTGTTTGAACACTCACCGTGAACTGCGGCTGATTCTGAAGCCATTCAAAGATGTAACTTCAGTAGCTGATTAATCAGGCTTTTTTTTTCCTCTCCCCAGACCAGACTATTAAACTTTTGCTCCCACAGGTTATTTTGTCACAGTTTGAACCGTGTCCAGGCTCTCCAGCACGTTATTTTGCAGGAGCTGGACACTTGTGTCCCCCCCACTCTTCTCTGGAAACCTTTGGTTGCATTTAGGAGCTGTGCATTTCCAGAGGAACAAGACCTGCGAGTTCCCCCACAAGGATGCGCGCAGCTCGGGGGCACGAGAAGTCCCTTCTGGTCGCGGCAGGGTGGGGGTTATCACCCGACACGTCCGTCTGTCCTGCCGTCCGGGGACTTGTGGAGAGGAGAACCTGTGTTCAAAAGAAAATGACTTTCTGTTGGGTCCCTGTGTTGTGTGCTGCACCCTCACGGCGCCCGGCGCGCATCTTGCTCTTTTAGATAAGCAAACGTGCTGCAAAGATAGAAACGCAGCTCCACGAGGAGGAACAACCGTGGATGTGACCGGTGTGTCCCCGCGCTGTCCTGGGTCACCCAGCCCCTGGTCCTGCGGGGATGATTTTCTTGCCCCTTGGAGACTCAGGTCCATAAAGCTTTTTAGAAACGCTGATTCAGAACAGGCCAAACTGCTACTGCTGAGAATGTCAGCAAGTCACAAATGGCCCTCAGACACAGGGTGTGAATTTTGGGGTTGTTCTATGCAGGAACACAAGCTGCACTTGATAATCTTTGTGGGTCCCTTCCAACTCAGGACATTTTATGATTCTAAGAATGGAATAAAAGGGGGAAGAGCGATGGCAGAGCTCAGGCACCTGGTGACCTGGTACCTGTCATGCCTCGGGGAGTGCTGGGGCTCAGCCCCTCTTGCGCATCTGAGCAATGAGCAATAGGACTTGCGTACAGCTGGGGCGTATAGCTGTCCCAGCAGGACTCTGCGCTGGGGGGTCTTTCAGTCCCCCAAAGAGCAACTTCCTGCAGGTCCAGTTCTCCCCGTTTCAGGATTTTGTTGGGAGGCCAGTTCTGTGGAATTAACCGATGCGCTTTTACAGCTGCAGTGACAGCGTGCGTTTAACGGCAGGAACGTGTCGGCGCGTGGCTGTTTGTCCCTCCCTCCGTCGCAGGGTCCGTCCCTTCCCACCTCCTGCACCGCAGAGTTGCGGGTTTTGAAGCGCTCTGGGGCCGGTAGCCGGTGAGCGGCCCTGCTGGGGCTGCGGTGGTTCCCCCTTCGAAAGAAATAAAATCCCACTCACTATTTAGAGCTTTAAAGAAAAAAAACCCGAGACCTTATTTTCAGATTTAACAAGCCATCCTCATTTGCATGCTCAGAGCTGTGTTCCCTGGAGGGGTCCTGACCGGTTCCCTCTGCGCATAATGGTTCTGTCCTTGGAGATTAATCTACACCTAACGGTTGAATTTGGGTTCAGTTCCAACGCTTTTACACTGGTGTAAACCTGGGAATGCCCAGAACTCGTTCGTGTAGGGCTCGTGCGTCCAGCGGTGGCACCGGGGGCGCCTCTTGTGGGCCAGTTGCCAGCAAACGATTCAAAGACGTTCTCTCCAGGATAAGTTGGCCGATGGGCTTTGGAGCAGCCTGGATTTGAGCCAGGTCTGGCTCCCAAACCCTCAGCTCCGCACACCCTTCTCCGGAGTTTGCATAGGGGAATATGAACATCTCTCTTGGAGGATGAGTCGGTCAAATGGAAAGCTTCCTAGCGAGTAGATGATCTTGACCTGGGCGTTGTGAGCTTGTTGTGCGCGATGTGGGTCTGTTGAAGAGGCTCTTCCATGGTTGTTCTCCATGTGTTGCTGGGATGCAGCGTTTCTGACCACAAACCTTGCTCTTTCAAGCATATTCGTGTTTTTCTTTCACTAAGCAGGAGTGGAGCATTGCTCTGCTAATCCTCCCCAGGAGAGTAGATGGGAGGGAGGACTAGAGGGATTCACAGCAGCTGGAAGCGTTCACTTCAGATCAATATTTCTAGGGAAAATACGTTAAACCCCAGCAGCCTGTGGTCCAGCTCTCTGCTGTGTTTTGCTGTGCAGTGGGTGAATTTTAAGGTCACAGCGTAGTCAGACGTGAGTTCGTGGGGTCAGTACGGGGCAGGGTTGTGCGGGATGCTGTAAGTCAGGCTCACAGTCCTGAAAGAAGGACTTGTGCCTTCTTTAATAGATAAATAGATTGGGAGGTTGTTGAGCTGCAAAGTGCTCGCCCAAAGCTTTGTGCTAATGTAATTTGCCAATAAGGGCGAAAAATCAAAGGAATCTGAAATGTGGATCAAAGTGAGCCGGAGCCAAACCCCCAGCTCTGTGGTCTGGTCGCTGCTTTGGGCTGTACACGGCGCTCACCTCCCTCTGCTCCCAACAAATTGCCTTTTATAATTGCCCCAAAGTACTGGTAATTTGTAAGCTTTCCTTCACCACCGCTCCCTGGCAGTAATCCAGGCTGGGCTTGCAAATCTGGAGGAGAGCTTTTGGGAAAGCATCCTGCCTATAGATCCGAGTTGCTGTCTTAGCCCATTGACTAGGTTGGGGTTTCGGTGCGGTGGCTGCCAGGCGGCGCGGGGGCCGCTGTCGGGAGCCGCTCGGCCGTGAGGACTCGCCGTGGCTGTCCCGGCGTTGCGGGAAGGTTTGGGCAGGGATCCCGGCCGCGCGGGGGGCAGGAACGCTCCGTGGCGTGGGGAGAGCTGGGACGGAGCAGCACGCGGACGGGTTTTGGGGTCTGTTCGTGTCGCAGGGTGTTCCTTCCAAGCGAGATAGAGGCCGGCGGCTGTGTGCCAGCCCGGCTCTCTGGCAGAAGCGAGATGCTGTTAACAACCATGATTATTACAGAGTATTAACCATATGCTGCGGGGATGCTGGCTGTCAGGGTGGGTTTCCGGCTCGGTGGGACGCCGCGGGGCGGGCAGGGGCGCGGGACCTGCCGTCTCGTCTCTCCCACCGCTCTCCCGCGTTCAGCCCGTGAGCCGCTTGAGAGCCGAACCCTCGGCAGCGAGCGGGGCCGGGGCAAGCCTGCCCTCCCCGGTGCCGGGGGTGCCGGAACCTGCCGGCCAAGGCACGGCCCGTGTTTCCACGATGCAACTCTCGCTTTTGTTTGAAGTGAAGCTGTTGTAAAATTTGACTTTACGCTGCCGTGGACATTTGGGGCTGTAGTCAGGAAGGTCTGTCTTAATGAACACGTATGAAATATCCTGCTGGCAACGTTTATTGAGCTGAATTCCCTCTTCTCCCTGAATTAGCAGCTGGATGCTTTCCACAGTGAAAAATAGATTTCAGGTTTTGAGTTCAGGCCTGAGGTTGGTTCAGCCTGGAGCTCATGAGGTGGAAGAGCAGAGGAAGTGAGAACAGCTATTTAACTGGGAACACTGGTGCAAGTACACAAGGCATGAAATGCTGCTTGGTATTGTTACTTGTGTCTGACAAACTCCCTTTCTCGCTTTTGAGCTCGCTGTTGAAATTGTGGGGTCTCTGAGCTGTGAGAGGGCGGGTGTTTGGATCTTCCCAAGCACTGGGTTTACATCTTTTAACCTGTGGGAAAGAGAGGGAGAGGAGTAAATTATTGGGGAGGGGTGGAAATTGGGCTGTGAGGTTACGCTCAGGTTGTCAGCTGTCAGGGGGGCTGGAGAATAGGACTCGAGGAACCAAACACAACGACTTAAGATGGGAGATTTTTACATAGTCGTTTGCATCTACATTATTCAAATTCAACAAAGGCCAAGTAATGACCCAATTACATCTCCTCAGACTCTTGTGCCTGGGTCCCTCCTTGGTGCCTGGGGTTTGGCTCATCTCCTCCGCCCCCCACCTGGTTTATTTGTAAAGCAGAGAGGAAATTTGCAGTGGGTGGGTGAACTTTGCCTGTGCCAGCCGGCAGCCTCCCGTCTGACCTGAGCGGGGCTCCCGGGCGCAGCGTCCCCGCTCGGCTTCAGCCCACGCGCCACGGCAGAAACCCAGACCAACCCAGAACGCTTCTCGGAGCTGGCAAATGATAAACAAATTTGGAGGCCGCGTTGAGGTGAGGGGTAGCCCGGGGTTCCCCTTGTCTTGCCCTGCTTGAGCATCCTGGCGTGGGAGGGGGTCGGTGACTCCGAAATCCCAGCAGGAAGGTGTTGCATCAGTCTCGAAATAATCTCTGGAAGCAGGTGGGCGGTGGGGAGGGCACCCCCGTGGGGCGGCCGGGGCGTGGGGAGGGTGGGGGGGGCACCCCCCATGGGGCGGTGGGGAGGGCATCCCCCGTGGGGCGGTGGGGAGGGCACCCCCCGTGGGGAGGCGGGGGGCGGTGGGGATTGCCGGGGGTGGGGGTGGTGGGGATTGCCGAATGCACCGGGGGGGGACACTCCGTGTTTGCAGAAGTAAAAAAACCCCCACGGTCGTTGCACAATGGAACAAGGCTGTTCATTTTCTCCACTCAGGTTTACTGCTCAGACCTTGGGTTTTTCAGCATCAGCAAGTTAATAAGCAGAAACGCTTGTGAAAAAGAGCTAGCGGTGCTTTTTTCGAATTGTTGTTTTTGTTGGTTTTTGCTGCTCGGTACCATTATGTTCGTGCATCCCATCTCCCCCCGCAACTCGGATATGCAGAACTTGGCAAAGGGTTTTCAAACCACTTCACTTAATCTCTTCCGTGCCTCAGTAGTGAGCACAGGCTGGGCGGGATCAGCCGCGTAAAATCCACTCTGGGTCATTTTTGGAGGTCCTTGCAGCAAGCGGCGCTGCCCCGCGGGGGGCGGAGGGCAGGAGCCGCGGCGCTGTGGCGCTGCAGACCCGCGCTGGCGGCACGGCTCGCCGTTGTTCTCTGGCCCCGCATCCCGAGGAAAGAGGGTGCGTGCGATGTGTGGGCTGCCGGTGCCCCAGGGTGACGCTGGCGTCCCTCCGCCGCGCCTCCGCTGCCAGGCTGCATGTGGGGCTGGGGGAGCGCCATGGTGCTGCGTGCGGGGCTGGGGGAGCGCCGTGGGGCTGCGTGCGGGGCTGGGGGAGCGCCATGGGGCTGCGTGCGGGGCTGGGGGAGCGCCGTGGGGCTGCGTGCGGGGCTGGGGGAGCGCCATGGGGCTGCGTGCGGGGCTGGGGGAGCGCCGTGGGGCTGCGTGCGGGGCTGGGGGAGCGCCGTGGGGCTGCGTGCGGGGCTGGGGGAGCGCGGCGGTGACTGGGGACGGAGCCGTAGGAAGGCGGGTGGCTGCAGGCCGGAGCGGTTGTTCACGCACACGCTGCACCCTTAAACGCTCCTTACACCTTTGTTTAAATACATATATTACATATACATGACGCGCGTGTGCCTATATGTGATCCCAAGTTTGTGTTCTTTTTTGAATGGCAGTTGGTTTCTTAACTGCTCACTTTGCATCTCTACCACATTTAACTGCCTTTTTTCTTTCTTCTCCCCAGTGTTCGTAAAAACAAAGCAAAACAAAGCAAACCAAAGCAAAACCAAAGCCGGGCAGACGGTTTGTGCGGAGGAATGTTTCTGACCACAGCCAGACAGCAGCTCTGTCAGGGCATGAAACGCTGTGTTTCTTAAGCTCTTGTGCCATTACATTGTTTAATCTTCAAAGCATTAAACTTTGGAGTTGCTCAGACCTTGCAAAGCTAAAAATAATAAAAATTCAAATGACTCGGTGGTGAAAGTGTCTTGAGTTGAGTAGTAAAAGGATATTAAAATGTTAATTCACTAAGCGTTTTCCCACCAGTTGTTTTATTGGCTGGAGCTCCATTTGTGTGGAGGAGAATTAGTTTTCTGCCGCACACAGGTGTATATAAATTTTTAAATAACAGCTTCTGAAACCCTCCCAACTTATATTAAAAATATTCATACGGGTTAGCAGACGAGCCGTGCGGTGTTTTTGAAGGGAGAAGATGCGTTGCGATACTGAAGCCGGAGCAGCAAACAGGTTGCCAGAGTGACCGATGCCAAAGACACATTAATCTTTGTGATGCTGAGCTAAATACCTTTGGGAGATGCTGTGAGGTTTCCTGCGTGCCTGTCGGTCGCGTCTGGCTGACACCTGGAGCGTTACGGGTGCTGAGGGATGAAATGGGCTGTTCTGCGTGCTGCGGTCTCGGTGGGTGCCGTCGTTCACGGGGGGAACCGGCCCTTCTGTGCGGGCGGGCGCCTCCTGCGCCGCGCCTTGGTGAAGAAGTAGGGAGGGAGCGGTCGCTGTGCCCCAGCGCTGCTGCTTCTGGGGCGGTTCTGGGTTGCGCCGAGGAGCCGGGCCGTGTCTCAGCGCACGGCTGCGCCGCTCGCCCGTCCCTCCGCAGCCGGGCTCCGTAGCAGGGACGTTCGGAAAGTTTTCTGCATCAGTAAAGTGCTTTTCTCCCCCTTCCCTCCCCCGCCTGCCCAGTCTGACCCCTTTGCAGCAGCACAGTAAAACTGACATACTGAAATCTCCTTTCTCTGCCTCTCTCCCTCATCTTGTTTTGTAGATGTTTCCCCTGCCGGTGGCTAATGGAAAGAACAGACCCACGACCCTAGCGAGCACTCAGTTTGGAGGATCAGGTACTGTCATCTTACATCTATTTTTTTTTTCTTGAAACTGTAATGTTTCTTGCAGTAAATTTGTGTTTGCTTCCAGCGCCCCAAAAGGGGGGGTTTCTGTTGTTTTGTGTTACATATTTTTCTGGTGGTGGTCTGCTACTATTTCTCTAGGTGATTTTCTTGTTGTTCCCCGTGTCTCTGGATGATCAGAGCTGCTCTTGCCGAGCTGTCCCCAATTCAGGAGTCACTGCCCGAGCTGGAGGCTGTTGTCTCACTGCTCTGGTTGAAGCAGCACAGGACCAGACGCTCAGTGGTCTCCTGAGCTGCTGAACGCGTGTCTGCAGATGTGTGGTGGTGAATTCCTGGGCTCGGCTGCCCAGAGGGAGACCCTGGCATGGTTCGGGTGTCTGCTTCATGCAGCTCCCTGCCGATAGTGGGATCCTGGCGTTCCCAAAGGGACCTTTGCAAAGCCACCCTGACGAGGTGCCACCAGGCTGCCCTGGGGACACGGAAGCTGTGTCACCAGCCACCGAGCTGGACCTCGCTGTGGTTTTGGGGTGCTGTGAGCACAGCCGTGCCTGTCCCCCCATGCTGTGGTGTCTGTGAAGCCACCAGCTGGTCCTGGTCCCCAGGAGGACCAAGTGGCTGCATCTTTGCCAAGGAGGGGCCGGGGGTGCGGACGTGGAAGGGTTTGAGGGCGCGGAGCTTTAGGTGTGTGACTGGGAAACGTGGCGCTGGTTTATTTGAGGCTGAAGCGGAGAATTCCCCCCGGGTTGCCGGCGCGGGGCCGTGCCAGGCATTCGATGCCCGCGGAAGGCGCTTTGTGCCGGGCTCACCGTGGCCCCAGCGCGCGGGAAGTTCAGGTAGTTTGTCCTTCTTGCTGGAACATGCCGCCGCTTTGTGGGTGGTTAAAACTTGGCCTCCTCTGCCCTGAGCTGACGCGAGCTGGCCGGGGCAGTCCTGGCCACGTGGAATGTCCGTGCCCCACGCCGGGTGGCTTTCCAGGGGCGGCGGTGGGATTTCTAGGTTGTGGTGTTGATGCCGGAGCAAGTTGTGGGGCAGCTCTTGGGAAGGCCTGCCGGAGCAGGGACGGGAGGCGTGTGCCCTGGAGTTCGATGCTTTCAGATGGGGCGGTTTTCAGCAAACATTTTTACATGCAGGGAAGCTGTCGAGTGGGCGCTGGAGGAAATTCGCGGGGAGAAAGCTCTTGGGTTAGCGCAGGTGGAGGCTGATCTCTCCAGCGAGTGTTCCCATGTGCGACTTTTGCTGTTAAAATAATCCACAAAAGATGTGCTGGTGGGAGAATACCAGTGGAGCTAGCTCGCGGTAGTTGGCTTCCCGGTCGGCCGCCAGTTTGTAGCGCTGGCCGGACCCCTCCTGCTTGTACAGCAGCTGAAGTGACACCGAATCTTTGATTTCCCCCCGCTCCTTCTTTTCTTTCGGGTGAGCGCAAGGTAATGTTGACAGCACCCTTCCCCCGGGCTGCTGTGTTCCGGGTCCAGCTGCGAGCAGTCCATGAGAGCACAGGACTGGTGTTATACAACTGAAGGCAGTTGTGCAATCGCTGCCGCGCCGCGTTCTGCGGCTGCTCTTTGGTCCTGCCCTGGGCATTCTGGGCTTGAAACCAGCTCGGGGTTTGGTGTAGGGGAAGGCTTTCCTCTGACATGGAGTTACCTCTGCGGCCTCATTTCTGGAGAGCAGGGGGCACGTTTAATTTGTGTCGGCTTTGTGATTTCTCTCTGGTCCTGCATGTTTGACGACTGATTTTTGCTGGTGGGATGAGTAACTGCGGTAAGACCTTAACAAGATGTGCTGTGCACAAGGGTGCACTGTGTCAGTTGGAAGGATCCAAAGTGTCTAAGCTAGGTCTTAGGTAATTTGGAGTGATTGTTTTTATAGTTTGGTGATGTTTGGTTTAGCTTAATTCACTAATTGGCAGCAAGGTACAGTTGGATACTGGTTCACCCCCAAAAGGCACAACCAGCCGTCTGGCTCAGCATTTGGTTTGAAGCTGAATTGTTACCAGCCCGGCAGCGGTCAGGGGGTGAAGAGCAGAGAGTCCTTGGGTTTGGAGCCCCAGACTTGCTGAGGGAGCAGAGCGCCTTGCAGCCGGGCCCTCCTGGACCTGGAGGTTAGCTCCTTAAGTCTTCTTACCTTGCAGGAAGGACTGGGCTTCGTCTTTATGTGCCTGATGTTTTTCAAACACTCCTGTTCAGTTGGTATCGTAGACTGGTCTGGGTTGGAGGGACCTTCCCCGCTCCCCAGTGCCCCCCAGCCATGACAGGGACATTGTCACCAGCTCAGGGTGCTCAGAGCCCCGTCCAGCCTGGCCTGGGGTGTCTCAGGGATGGTTCATCTACCCCCTCTCTGGGAACCCGGGCCAGGCTCTCACCACCCTCAGGGCAACAATTCCTTCCTCATATCTGCCCCATCCACCAGTAAAGGCGGCGCCGTGTTTCCTCTCTGCTGCCTGGAAAGGAGAAGCAAATACTGATTTACTTCAGTGCTAGTTCAGTAACATGCACCACAGTGTCAGGATCTCATTATTTGGGGTTGTTGTAGTAACTCAAGAGGCTGCCTCGTGTGCCAGAGAAATCGGTGTTTCACGCTCCTGTCCACCCTTGCACACGGGAATTCCTGTCATCCCGCTTTTATCTCCTTCCTTCTCGGGAAATCCTGGGGCAACATGTAGCTTTTCTGCTTTTCCCCTCCGGAGGAGCGATTTCCCACGGGAGGTGGGGGGCGAAGGGGCGGCGCGGTGACCCGCGACTCCCAGCCGAGGCGCCCCACGTGCCAGGAGGAGATTCTTGCTTCCAAAGGGAAATCATAGAACTATCTCAGTTGGAAGAGACCCTCAGGATCGTTGAGTCCAACCATAACTTAACCTAACTCTAGCACTAAATAAGGTAGCGCAGTCATTTGAAACAGTGCTACTAGCAAATGATACTGATAAAGTTTCCCCAAATTCAAACTATTTTCAAATCCCAAAAGCTGCCCTGGCACCGGTGCCGGCGGCCGCTTTGCAAAGGGGAACCTGTTTCTCTCTGCTAGGCCAGGAACATTCCAACACAAGCCCTCCAGCTTTGAGATCCCCTGGCTTTTATATTTATCTCCTGGTTTTATTTTAAGCTCTGCCACTGTTTCCCTCCTTTCTGTCCTTAAATGCACCAGGGAGGAACTGGTTTAGCTGCCCTGCTGCACGGACAATGATTCCACACCTCCGCTTTGCCTTTTCTTGGCAAGGCGAGACCCAACAATTGCCGCTCGGATGGGGCTTACGTCACGCGGGCCGTGTCTGCGGCATTTATAGCGCATATAGGTCACCGCGGGGAAGTTGGTCTTCCTGGGCCTTAGAGCTGCAACTTGTGTTTTCCAATCCGAGCCGTGTCATTTGCTGCTCATATTTTATTTTAGCCGGGGTGCTCATTGTGTTCCTATTGTCCTGCTCCCGGGGCTGCGGTTTCCTCGTCCCCTCGCCAAACTGGTTGTTTATTATTTGCAGGAGCAAAATGTGTAAAACTGTGTCCCTCTCCATCTCATAGTTCATAAACAACTAATCTGATCAGAAACAAGCTCCGTCCTCGCGCGCTAAATTAAACTGCACTTCAAGCAGGAAACCGCGTGTGCTAAATTTCACGTGGAAATAACCATTTTTAGTTGACATTAAGGCAGTAGGAGTGGCAGGAGGCAAAGAAGTGTCACTGTGTCTCCCCAGCCTGGGCCGGCCTTTGCTTTAACGAGCAAGCGGGAGGCGCGGAGCGGAGCGGGGCGGGCGGTGCGGAGCGGGGCGGGCGGAGCCGGGCGGGCTGTGCGGCGCGGAGCCGGGCAGGCGGAGCGGAGCGGGGCGGGCGGAGCCGGGCGGGCTGTGCGGCGCGGAGCCGGGCAGGCGGAGCGGAGCGGGGCGGGCGGAGCCGGGCGGGCTGTGCGGCGCGGAGCCGGGCAGGCGGAGCGGGGCGGGCGGGCGGACGGAGGGAGGGGGCGAGCGAGGGGCAGCCCGGGAGCAGCACTGGGCAGGGGGTGCACAAACGTCTCCCCGTGCCCTGGGCAGCGCTCGCCGTGCCGGGTCTGCGTCCTGCGGGAGCAGGAGCCCGGGCGCGCTCCGCCGAAGGGACAACTCCGTTCATCACATAAAAACTGCTAATAGAAGTAGTGCTTTTTTTTCCCCTTTCCTTTTGAGTAAGTGCGTTCACCATTAAATGTCTTTTCCTTCTCGCGTTGTGGTGAGGGAGCTCCGGCACTTGGGGTCTCTCAGGCGGCGTGGGAAGGGGGAGTCCCCTCTTGCTCTGTGATTTCCACCCCCAAAATTTGTGCGGTGCTTTTTTCCTCGTGAGGCTCGTTGTTGAGGGAATTGCTTTGATCGGGGCAGGTTCAGAAGACACATTTGAAGCCGCCTAACCAGGGAGTTTTTTCAAAGACCTACAAGCTGGTGCATGTAACAGATTTTAAGTTACAGTCTACTGAACAAAGCGAACGCACTTTCCCTGGAGGGAGGTGAGTCTGTATCCCCTTTGAAAACCCGCTTTAAACAACATTCAAACTTGGATACTTGTGGCAGCGGCACTGAAAGTAATAAATTCTATGAAAGGTGAGGGTTGTCTCTTTAATTGGTGCTACGGGTGAGCTGTTTGAAGGTCTAATGACGTTGTGCGTGGGGAGAGCTCGTGGGCAGCCCCGGTGCTGGGACTAAACGCGTCTCGGCTACTCGGGAAGAACTGAACACTCTAAACTGTCAGCAATTGAGTCTCAGGCCGCAGAAACGCATTTGCAACTACTTACCACAGTGAGGAAAGCAGGAGCTTTTATTAGTAAGGATATATCACGTTTTCCTGCTAAGTCCCTCTAGTTCCCACATGTTTTGCTTATGCTGGAGTGGGAGTGATGGGCTTTGCTTGCTGTTTTGATAGATGATGAAAGGCAGACATGAGGTGCACAATATGTGACTTGGTATTAAAAACTGGCACTTTCCATTAAAGTACGTACTCGAGGCTGCTTGTCGATGCTGCGGCTGCACGCGTGCCCGTGCAGCGGGCTTGTAAAACTGTCACTAAACGCAAAGCCACCTCACCAAAACAAGGCAAAGCAGAAAGTTGTACTTGCCTGCCTATTGGTGCGACTTGCTTTCAAAGTAAAAAAATGGCTTTTTAGCCGTTATCAAAGGAAAAAGAATTGAAATCAAAAAGCTTTGCCGTGGACGAGCGAAGCCTGCGGCGGTGTCGTTGGGCCGGGCCGAGGCGCCCGCTGCTGCTCTCCGCGGCGCCGGGGCGCTCCGGCCGCGCGGCCTGTGCCAGGGCGCGGGGCGGTTCTGCAGGGCACACCCCGGGTGCCGCAGCCTTTCCGGTATCAAACCCTGGAGGACTTCCAGTGCAGTTTGTCTCCCACATGCTGGTCAGGTGCGTTCAACACCTTTCTGCTTCGTTTTCATCCCTCTGTTCTCCTTCCTCTCCCTTTCTGCTCCCCGTTCTTCCCCTGGGCTGGGGTGGGATGCAGAAGACAGGGTTTGAAGAAAAGAGCCCAAAAGCTGGGGGCAGGGAACATGGGTCGCAGGAAATAGCGAGTGCAGGGGAACAAACGGCCAGGGGCGATCTTCACACCCATCTCCCTTAACCCAGCGTCACATTCCAACCGTATCTGGGATCCTTGTGTTCCTGCTTCTGGGGCCGCCGCCCGGGCAGCACTTTCACCCCGGAGGCTGAGGACGTTCCTCTCTCTGTTGCCCCTCTTCGGATTCCTGGCTTCCCTTGACCTTCTGCCCGAGGCTGAGAGGGGCGGCCGGCCGGCGCACAGCGCGTTTCTGATGGACACACGAGGAGTGGGCGGGAGAAAGGTGGCGGTGCCAGCGCACGTTGGGGATGCTCTGCGGCAGCTCAGTGCTTCTCCAGCAGCTGGGGAGAGGAAGGCAGAACCCCGTCCCTGTCTTGCTGCACCTTTTTGGGGTAGAGTTGTTTTGGTTTATTTTGTTTTTTTTCTCCTGTATGGGGGAAGAGTCCTCCCGGCTGGATTGGAGATGTTGAACTAGGGAAGGAGCACGGCGAGCGTCAGGAGTGCCGCGGGGCAGAGCTGTGCTGAGCCGAGTGACAGCTTTTGTTTAGAAACTGCGAATTTGACATAGACCTTGTTTGAGCGCAGTTTTAGCCAAGCCAGGGGAGCTGAAGCAGCACAGCCATCTTTGCCAGCTGAGCTTTGTCCTCCCTGGACGAGGCAGTTCAGCGCTGGTGTAACTGTGCCCGCCTGGGGTTATGACAAGATGCGCGCATCTCCTGTACAAATGGTGTGCCTGGCCTGGATTAAGGCTGGCACGAGGCTGGGCCAGGAGGGAAACTTGTGCGCTTCGGAAGAACGTGTACAAACCCAAATACCTGCTTTCCTTCTTATAAGGGGAGCTGGTTGTGCATTAATTGCATGTGTGATGTCATTACCTTGTTCACGCTGCTGCCTTCTCAACCGCGAGGGCCAGGTCTCGTTATAGATGATGCTCTGGAGGGCAATGCGCTTGGGCTCTGCTCAGCCCAACCTCGAATCCTGCCCGAGCGGCACGTGTTGGCGCGGGGCTGAGCCGTCTGGATTGTTCGCCTTTGGCTCAGCGTCCCGGCTCGCGGCCCTGCGCGCTGGTCGTGCGCTTTCCACAGGGGCGGGGTGGCTTTGGAAGGGACGCGGTGGTCTGGCCGGCGGCTCTGCCGCGCCTGGCGCTGCGGGTCGTGCGGCCCGGCGCTCTGCCCGGCGCTCTGCCCGGCGCGTCTCCCTCGTTAACGTTTGCATGTAGTGGAACGCAAATTGGATTGTTATTCTGTTGTTTTTTAGTTTGGGACAGCAAATGGGTGTCTTAAGGGGGTGGATTTAGTGCATATTGTATTTTGTTAACTTGGATGGCTTCTCTACCTGGCACTACATTCTCCGGTGTTAAAGCTGAAGGATGCTGTAAAGTTGTCTTCTCTGCTCACTAGCACCCAAAGTCACTTGGCAAATTGATATTCCGATGCTCCTCTAACACAAGAGCAGACTCTGGGTAACGATGTTATTCCCGAGTGGGAACGTGATGGTGATCTGCCACTTGACATGGAAGAGTGAAGTGTTGGCACCAGCCTCCCCTGGGCGCTGAGGTCACCAGCGCCCGTTTCCTGAGCGCCTTGAGCCGCAGGTTCGAGAGCGTGAGGAGGGACTGTGGTCTGGACGTGCTGGGCAGGCGAGGCCCTCGGGAAACCCCGTGTCCCCTCATGGACGGAACCACAGAAACATTTTGTTTGGAAAAGCCCCTCGGGATCATCGGGTCCAACTGTGTGGCTGCGGGGAGGGCCCGGGCCCTTCTGCTCTCTGGGACCTTTCTTTAAAAAAAATAAAATAAAAAAAATGAGGTGGTCTCTCTTCCAAAGACTTCTTAATGCCCCATTAACATTGTTGCACAAAACAGCAGCATGCCATTTAATTAGGAAAAATACGTACTAACCTCTACCATATGTTGCTCTTCTCCTTGTATTTGCATTTGAAAGTCCGGCTGAATTTCAATGTGAAACTGGATTTTATGCAGATGATGAATGGCCCGAGGGGCTGTGGGAAGGCGGCTGTGCTCCCCGTCGCATGTGCCCGGTCTTTGCTTTGGTGGGTTCTTCTATTTTTAAGAAAAACTTTGGAAGCAAATTTCCTTGATTTCTTGCGCCGTGGTTCGGGCTGTTCACACCTGTCCTGTGAAACCTGGCGTGGGCTGGGCGGCCATTCCTGTGAGCTCTGGACCGGAGCTGCTCCAGCCCCCAAAGGACAGGGATTGAAGTTACTCGATTTACCTTTAAACAACCTGTTTTTGGTGGCAGCCCCACTCGTGGCCAAGGAGACAATCCTGTTACCGAACCTCCCGTGCTTGTGGTTTCAGCCGCGGCTGCTCCGTCCTCGCAGCTTTGTAACCTCCTTTGCTGATTTAAAGAAGAAGTTTGGTCCCGACAGTCACTCTTTCAAGCCCTGTGTTTTTCCAGCTGCTCTCAGGCCGCGGCGTCGGCTGCTGGAAGAAGCGCTGCTGTGCAGGGTCTGGGGCAGCGCATCCCCACAGCGTCTTCCAGTTGCCTGGACTTTGTCCTCGGCTTGGAGCTGGATTGTTCTCCTCGTCTGAGGTGCTTTTGAACTGGCTTAAGCTCCGTAACAAACTCAGCCTGACGTTGTTGAGCTGGGTCTGCTCACACAGCTCTTTGGGACCTTTTACCTCACCTACCTGGCGAAAAATCTGATGAGAATCACTTGGTATCCTGGTCATTCCTCCCCTGTGTGGGGCTGGGGGCTGGGGGGCCGTGGGGGGAGCTGCTCACCACAGGTTCTGACTTCTGTTCTCCTTTCGCTCAGCCCCTCGGAGATCAGTTCAGTCTTTAAGACAGTTTTTGTTGGGCTTTTTTGTTGTGTCAATGCAGCTGAACTAATATGATTGCATTTCCAGATTCGGGTAATGGAATAACAAGTCAGGAAGCTCTTTTTTTTTTTTTCCTTAGGAAAAAAAAAAGAATAATTTATGTCACTTCCAAATTCTGCAGGTGTCCGTTGGGAAGGTCTTTCTCAGTGGCGCTCGGCACGAGGGCTCCTTGCTGCGTGGCTGCGCGAGTGGCGCCACGTTGTGCCATGTGCCGGGATCGGCCATGGACCTGGAGCAACTGTGGGGTTGTCCTGGGTGCCCAAAAAGATGGGTCTTCCCTTCCTCATGGTCTGGAGGACCACGTACATCCCCCAGGTGCCGTATTTGGGGCAGAGACCCTTGCATGTGTCCCTTGGAGTGGTTTCACCAGCATCCCGAGGTGCGTTGGCTTTGCCCATCTCCAGTTTCAGAGGAGTGATCTGGAAAACAGCTCAGCCGAATCATCTCGCTAACGGCAACTTCCTTTCTAAAAAGAGAAGGATGTTGTGGAGTTTGTGGCTTCCCATTATTTTCCCCAATTTGAGCGCTTCCTCGCCGTCGGTCCACCAGCGTCGGGCTGCATGGTCGGCTTTGGTCTGGGGACGGTCTCGCCGCTGCCGACGCGCGCTGTGGTGCCGGGTGCTGGTGTCTCGGAGCTGCGCAGGCTCTGGCTCCATAGGACCCGGAACGTGCTCCCCCAGGCCGGGGCACCGCGCGGCAGAGCCCCTGTCCTGGCGCAGCCGCACGAGCAGGCGGCGGCCACGGTGTTTGCCCTTCTTTGGGTATGTTGTACAAAGGTAGTGAGTCACTGCTCCATCGAGCGATAGTTACCCTGCTCCTGCCCTGTATTTGTGTTGTGTAGCCAGTGGGATTATTTATAACTCAGCCCGCATCCCGAGCCTATTGTTTCGGCAAAGAGCAGGAATGACTAGATGACTTCCTGAGTTTTTTTTTTTCTTACCACCCCCTCATTTTTTTTTTTAAATCTGCTTTTCCTTCCAAGTATTATATTCGCCAGTTGGATGCTCTTCCCCCCCGCATCTTCCCCTCCTGATTGTGCATTTGTGCCACTGCCGGTGTTGCTTTAACTCTAAAAAGTCTCCCAGGAAACACCGGGGTCCGTGCCCCGGGAGGGCTGGGACACCTTGGAGTGGCCCGGGGGCTCTCACCAGCCTGGCAGGCGCCGGGGACCGCGGCACGAGGCTCTGGCGCTGCCGCTAATGGGGCAGGAGTTGCCCGGTGCCGTGGATGCTGCGGGGTGCTGCACAGCCCTGGTGCGGGGTTGGTCCAGTCCAGCCACCGGCACGGGATTGCATCTCAGTGCTCTGGCTCTGCCCGTTGTCACTGCCCCGCCGAGCGTGTCAACTGCTGAAATACAAAGGTCTCACCTGAGCCTGCTCAGGGCAAAGCCATTTCCATGCTGGTGGAAGTGGCATGTCCAGCCCTGGGCACGTGGCAATGGTGGAGGTGGATGAAGCGCGTCCTGAGCTCCTGTCATTGCGTGTACAGCCACTTGCCCAGGGGCAATGGTGCCATCTGGGCAGAGTTCGCCCTCAGTCCTGGAGCTCTCCTGGTTCTTGTCCTCCTCCACTTTTTCCATCTGCCTGCAGTTGGAGGCAGTTAATTCGCTGCTGCTACTGCAAGACCCAGGAGTCACCACAATTTTAACTAAGCCCTTCTCTGGAAATTAGTGTGAGGGGTGGAGGTGTGCAAAATGGAGAAAAAGGACATGTGGGTGGTTTGTTTGCTCAGCCCATCCGAACCTTTGGAAGGAACGTGGAGGTTGAGCTTCCTTAGGGAGCAACACCCAGGACCCCGGCAGCTGCCGCCCACAGCTCCTCTTTGTACAGCCCAGGCCCGCTTGGGATCTTCTTGCTTGAAATTGTGGCACAAGACACCTGTTTTGGGTTTGCTTTAGTCTAATTCTCCTTCTGGCTGAGCAGGATGCTCTGAGGTGGTGCCCGTCCTGGCTGCGTTCCCTTCGTTAGCTTCATTAGCCTCTTCTCGGCCGTGGCGTAATGAGCAGCCGCTAAGGTTAATGAGGCCGTAGCCACAACCTGCAAAAGCGACCCAGGGGTGAAACAGCTAAAGAGGAACAGGCCTTTGCTGCCTTGTGGCCAGCAGAGATCCTGCACACGTCCTCTCGGTTTCTGTTAGTTCAGAACTCAAAACTTAGCGCTGGTGTATTTTTAAGCTCCTGTTTCTAGCTGAGGTGCCTGCAGATCCTTGCTTGTCCTCTGGCTGGTGGTAGAAGGTACCTCGTGGCCCCACTGGCTCAGGACCCGCAAGGAAGCGTGAAGTTGGGCCAGATAGAGCTCTGCTGCTCAGGTGTGAGCAGCCAGGAGTGGAAAATGAGTCCAGAATTCTGTCCTGTGGGGTTTTTGCATAATCTGTAGAGCTGGTTTTGCTTTTCCAGGTTTCTTGCAGTGCAGGGCACTGGATAGGGGAGAGAAACTGGAGCGTCGAGTGAGGTCCTGGGCTCGGGATGATGCTCCGAGAAGGACCTGGGAACCGAGGCATCTCAGGAAACCGGTGTCTGGAGCCACGAGCTCGCTGCAGGCTCCCGGGCTGCTCTCTGGGTTGCTTGTTGCAGTCAAACTGGGGAGTTTTGGGCCAGGCACTGATCTCGTGTCTTGTCGGAGCTGGTCCCAAAGCTGTTAGAGCCCCAGTGGAGCCATTTAGGGTTGCGCAGGAGCTCGATGATGCTTGTGCTGGTGCTTCTCCTTCCTGGGAGGCTTTTGAGCTGCTGTTCCCTGCCTAGGGCACCCTTCCCGTCCCAGACACACAGTTGCTTTGGTTTTATCCCCTTGCTGGAGTCTGCAGGCAGCGATCTCCCAAGTAAAGCGCCACTACAGTTCCTGTACCGCAGCGTTTCCTGGGTGCGGTGGGAACGCTGAGCCTGCATGGCACTGAATTCCCGCTGCTCCTCAGGTTCCTTTCGGCTGAAGTGTGTGGAAAATAAAGCCGAGGAAGAAGATGGGGAGCTGCCTTTCTCACTCCCTGCTGTGGAACCGCCGCGGCTGCGGAGCTCCGGCTCCGCGCGGCAGGGAGAGCCGCGAGCGTCTCCTGCAGCGGCGCTGCTGGGCCAGCTCGGGAACAGGGAACGGACCTGCTCCCCGCTTGCTTTCTGTTTTTAAAAGCCTTGTGGTTTTTTGTTCTGTTTTCTTTAAATAATACTCGAAAAAGTTGAAACTGCAGGACTGGTGCTTTTTTAACCAAAGAAGAAAACTGAAAGATCAGTGAGACGTTGTGGTTTGGATCCCCAGTTGGAAGGATTTTTGCACGCTCCGGCACAGGAGGCTGTCAGACCTGGTGAGCACAAGTGCTCACTCCAAGAGGTGGGTTAAAAGCTGGAGTTGTGTCTGTCCGCGCAAGTGTTTAAGGGATAATCTGTGTCGCTTCATATTGTGCCAGGAGAGGCTGCCTCAGCTCTGGTCTCTGCTGCTGCATTTCCCGCTCTGCCCTCATTTTTGGGGCAAGTCTCTGCATACGTACAATAGCTAGAAACAGTTTTGTTCCCTAGAGAGGCTTTGAGGTTTAACATTTATAAAACGCTTTGAGATCTGCAGATAAAGGAAAGCAAGACAATAAACAGCGACTGGGGCTGTGCCAAAGAAATACCCTGTATCAGCACAACAGAGTCGTGCAGGATTGGGTGGAGATGCCTTTTGTTAGAGGGCGAACAGCCGCTCCAGGAGCCACTGCTTCAGACGTGGTGGGACCCCCTATAACAGCAGCTGAGCCCCGACCCTGGTGTTTGAAAGAGCTTGTGTTAAGGAGGTAACATCTGTGGATCGAGGCACGTAGGTGAGTTTTTCCGCCCGGTGCTCTCGGGCTGTCCCGGGACTGAACTGGGTCTGGACGAGATGCTGCCGAATCGCTCTTTGCACTCCAGGCAGCGCATCATAAAATCCCCTGGTAAACTTAATCCACTCCATAAGCCTCGTTAACTTTCTTTTAACTGCCTGTGCTTGTCCTTAGAGTGAACTCCTTTATAGTCCCCCGAACAAAGGCGGGCAGGGACGGAGGACCCGGGTGGGCGGAGCACGCGGGGCCGGGACTGCGCGGCACCGGGGCGCTGGGCTGCTCGGCCGCCGGCTGCTCCGTGGACATGGCATCCCCGAGGGCGCCGCGTTGGGGTAGGTGTCCTGCCGGGCATCTGGGACTGTCCTGGCAGAGGGTGTGAGGAGGGAGCGCAAAGGAGTAATTTTGAGTGGCTCGCTTGGGAATTCTGCTCTCGAGGGGTCTGGAGGCTGGAAGTCTGCAGGGATCCTCCTCCCCACGCCCTGGGTACCTGCCTTTGGGTGCTGTTCAGCTTTTGGGCAGGAGTGGAGAGTGTTAGCGCTGCTTGAGGACACTTGATCCTGTTTTGGGAACAGGACGCATGCCTCTGCAAGGATAGCTCAGCTTTCCCTGCTGCTTCCCTGCCTTCCCCATAGCGTATAAGTCCCTTAAAACCCATTAAAGCAAGCTGCGGCAAGCGGCAGCACGAGCAGAGAAGGATGAGTGACCGCAGCACAAAATGAAGTTAATTGCGAGCCGAGGGTTTCTGGGTGAGGCGGTGAGCCCTGGTCCCTGCGCGTGGTTAACTGCGGTGCCAGCGGGGGACTCACCTGGGGTGGGGGGGTTTCCTTCCCCTACAGGGGGCTTGTTGCATGGCTTTTGTTGCAACTGGTTTTAGAAGCAAATCAAACCAATGGATGCCCAGCTCTCTGGAGATGGTCTTGCTTTAATTTGAGTGGCTCATACGTATTTCGTTTTAACTTGAGAGAAAGCGGTTTATCTGGATTGCTACAAATGGTGCTGAAATGAGGTGGGCAACAGGGGCTCCTGCTCTGGCTGAGAAACCTCCACCTCTTAGTTTGAAAGAAACATGGGCTTGTGTTTAAGTGAGGATTGTGCTGTGTGCTCTGAAGTGGGCAGAATTCCCTTGGGACGCTGGGGGGCAATGGAGGCTTTCGGATGCCGTGGAGATGGGGGGGAACAGACAGAATGGACAAAAACTCTGCAACCCCAGAATTAGCTTCCCACGAGAGTTAAACCTCTGTGCTCCTTGTCCTGATCAGCGCAGCCAGGTCCTTGAGTGTGATGGATCCCAGGCACTGGAGTGGTTTTACAAGGGTTTTCGCCTTGATTCTGCTTGTGGTCCAGAGGGTGCAGTGGACTAGCTCGCATCGAGGTGGCTGTCCCCTCCGGGCTCTGACCTGCTGCCGCTGCCACGGTGGCAGATGCAAACGGGGCTCTTGCTTCGCTGGGAGATGCGGGGCTGCAGTTTTGTGAACAGCTGAGCCGACAGTCGCCTGCCGCTGGCTCAGGTCTTCCCCTTCCCATCTGTCCTGGGGCTCTGGGGCATGTTCTGCTCCAAATGGGGAACTGATTTTTCATTGGGTTTCCTGCTGTCTTATGCGTTCAGCAGCCTCTGGAAACTTTGGTGAGCCCCAGAACTTTCTCAAGGTACATGCAAAGCACGAAGGGCCTTTCCTTCCAGAGCAGCAATGCCTCAAACCGCCCATGGGCCCGGTGCAGGCAGGAGCTTGGTCCATGGCCACGGTGTCCCGGGGTCTCCCCGGAGCAGACATGGTCATGTGCTGGAAACAGCCCCGTTGTTCGGCGGTGACTTTTATCCTGCACATGCGCAGGGTTTTCCTTGCTGGACTCAAGCTAGGGGTGTTGTTTTTTTCCTTCTTCTCGTTTTTATACATAGATATTCTTTCCAAAGTTGTGTTTGAAAGTGCAGCTGGTTTTCTGCAAGGCAGCAGTTTCTGCTCAGCTTTCACCATCCTGACAAAATGTGGAATTGCAGGTTTTACGCCCCTTCAGACAACCAGAGCTTCTGTGCTTTTGGGTTTTCATGGAGGAAAAAAATCCTTTGAGCTTCTTGTAGGTAAGAGAAAGCAAACTGCAAGCAAAATGTTAGAGAAACTTCTAAATGGTGAATTGTTCTAGACAGTTATATTGGTGTTCCTGATAAGAAGTGATACCACTCGTCTAGACAAAAGCAATAGAAGAGAAAACATCATGTAGAGGAGAGACAGACAAGATAATCTAATAGGTCCCTTTTTGTCTCGGAGTAGCTCGCGGCACTGACGTGAAGAGCGTTCAAAGAGCTCGGACTCCGGGCTGGATGCTCAGGCCGGGGGAGAGAACCGATCCCCGGTCCCGGCAGCAGTGGGGCCGTGCATGCCCGGCGTGGTGTGAAAGATGTACCTTAGGGGAAATGTTGCTCCCTGGTGTTGTAACAGTCAGAAGAATAAAACCTACTTTCGTGAGATCTTCCTGGGGCTTCCTAGGAGCTGTGGAGTGGGTTTTTCAGGGTTCTTTCTACTGTTGTTCGGATCAGCCCAAGGAGGATCAGCTCCTGCCGAGTGTCCTTACGTGATGCTCGAGTAGCACCCAGGAAATGGTTTGAAATGCACATACAGGGAAAAAAGCGTTGGTTAGTCCTAGAAAACAGAGGAGCTGTGGTACACCTTGAATGGCATGGTACATGTTGAGTGCCATCTACTGGCACCTCACCCGTGGCATTGACGTGTGTACCCGGGGAGAGGTGCCACTGGGGTCAGCACGGTGACGCCTGGTGGTGGTGGGATCCCCTCTGCTTGTTCGGCGATGTGCTCAGTGTCCCAGCAGTTTGTAATCCTGCCGGGGCAGGAGGAGCCAGAAGGAGGTATCTGCTGGTGGCACGTCCCAGCTGGCGCTGGGTGCTTCATATTGCGCCTCTGTGGCTGATTTAACGTGGGATGTGTCCGTCCTGCTGGTGGCAGAAGCCATTCTGGTCCCCTCCCTTGAACTGACCCCAAATTCTCATCTACCTACTGAACCAAATCAGGTGACAAAATCATGGAATAATTTTGGTTGGAAGAGACCTTTAAGATCACCAAGTCCAAGCAAACCTAATTCTGGCATTAACCCATGTCCCTAATACCCTCATCTATACCCCTTGTAAACCCCTCCGGGGATGGCGACTCAGCCACCCTGGGCAAGATCTGGATTTCTTTTAAAAAGCAACCAACCCGCCACCACCTGGTCCCTTAATCTCTTCCCCAGCATGTGGGCTGACATGCTGCTTCAGGACAGGGGTTGTGATCTGGTTTTAGGGACAAAGGGGCTCCGGGACTGGAGCAACTTTCCGGAGTCCCTTGGCGGACGTGTGACTAGAAACAGGCTCTCAACGCATCATTGATTTCTGCTGAGGTCAGGAGGCCAGCTGAGACCTTCCCTGGTGGGCTCCGCTCCATCGACACCAGCAGCCACTGGAAAGCTTAGAACATAGCTGATGGTTTCATGTTTTTCTTTCAGGTAAGCTCTTCCTGTGACTGTCCCTTTGGGTACAAGGGGAATTCGAGGCACAGAATGTGGTTATGCAAAGATGTGGATTCTGCGCAGGGGAAGGGACAAGTGGGCATCCTGAAGTGTTTCTATTTAAAGAGGGGGGAAAGAATTGCGGTTCTTGGAAATGGTGCTCTTAGTAGTAAGCTGATCAAATGCAGCCCTTTTAAATGCAGTTTACATTATCGATGGTATATTCAATTACAGAAATATTTGGCAGAGCTCTAAATAGGTCACATCTGTCCTTAAACTGTTATTAAGGTAAATATCTCACCGTGCTGTGTCATGTTAGCCAAATTCTGTAAGAATCCCCCAGCCTCTGTGCCTTGCATACTGGGTTTGCTTTGGAGGTGCCTTCGTAAACCTGGCTGGCATATTCTGGGGATATACGGGCGTTTGCAGTCCTGTGGCTGGGACTGACTGAGGGTTTTGGCTGCAGGTTGGTGGACCTGGTGTTGCCCACCAGTTGCCCTCAGACGGGTGGCGGCCACGGTCCCGCTGCACACCGGGAGGAACGAGAACACAAAGCAGGATCTTTGCCGTGGCCGCCGCGGTCCCGGAGCCCTTTGCCAGCGGAAGCTGAAGCTGGAGCTGGAGCAGGGCGCTCGGCCGGCCCGCGCAGGCATGGAGCAGCCGGGCAGCTGGCGCGGGAGGACACTTTGTTTGGGGAAGTTTTTCTCATTGTGTTGAACAATTCTTCTTAGATGATCCTTCCTGTGGGCTGAATCATCGTCTGGGTGAACACGGTGGTTCGGTCACATCCTGCACAGTCTGGGCATCCTGAGCTGGCTGGTGCTGGGCTGTCCAGCACCCTGCGGGATTGCAAACCCTGCGAGCTGGCTCGCACTAAGCGCTCTGGGATGGACCTTCGCCTCAGCCTTCCCTGTGGGATTTGTTTCTTCCCCTCGCTCCAGGGAGCTCCGCAGAGTAGGTGCTGATCTGTCAGCGATGGAGCAGACCAGCCATTCGGCACCGTCGCTCTCCCTGGCAAGAGAAGACTCACCGATAAACTACCAAGGCCGTTGTGGTTGTGTGTACGTGCATTTGGCCGTTTCCCTGTTTAACTTCCATGTAATTTGGAAGCAGTCTTTAATTTGTCTAATTTTTAACGGCCTCTGGCCTCCCTGCCTGCTGGTGTTGGGTGGGCTGGGAGGACTCATGTCCTTGTTTCATCTGAAATGTCTCTCTTGCAAAGTTTTGGGTGTTTTTTTTTGGCCAGGTATAAGGAAACAAGCTTTTGTCCCTTATTTTCTTGCTGGGTGAGTAATGGAAACCCAGTGGGAAGAGATTTTATCCCCCAGCAAAAGGACAGTGGTCTGGTTGCGTCTCTGATACCGTAATTTTATTTTACATTGCAAATGAAACAATACTTGGAAAGATGCAAATCAGAGCGGAAATAGAGGTATATGCTTCTAAGTAAAGTAGCGGGGGTGTAGGTGCCTGTTCAGTGCATCTGCGCCCGTGTGCAAAATACACAATTGCCTGCAAAATGTGAAGGGTCAATACGGGGCGTCTCGGGGGCCCCGCAGCGTCGTGTTCCGTTCCTCCCTGGCGCTGGGCGGCCGTGCGCGCTCGGCACACTGAGATCATTGTGTGGACAGCGCGCGCGTTAGCGCTGTGTCGGCGTCTTCCATGGGCGGGCAACTGGGTGCTAAAATAAATGAGCCGGAAAAAAACAGGATACAGATTTACCCTCGCTCTTTTCCCCGAAGCTTTCTGTTTAATGGAATATAACCCTTCGCTTTGTGAATAAGCGGGTATCTACTGAATTTAAGTTGTTTTGTGGTTGCAAAAACATTGTTGAATGCATGTGATGCAGAACATGAGTAAAAGTTCTCTATGGGGCTGTGTTCAGGTTTCAGTTTGCTTCCAGGATTGCAGGTCCTCGGTCCTATAGACACATGTGTGGGCTTCCAGCCGGGGGGGCACGAGTTGGGTGTTCGGACCAAGGTGCATCCTCATAGCTCCATGGGTTTTAATATTTATTTAACAGGATTAAACGTTTTCAAGTTGCATGTTTAGAAATAGCGCAGAGTAGTGTGACGGCAACGTTTGGTGAGCCCGGGTCGAGGGGCAGCCGGGGGTGACAGGGACAGCACTGCTGCTGCCCAGCGCCGCGTGGCTTTGTGCTGAGCTTTGGCAGCCCTGCGTCAGACCCACTTCCGATGCGGGGGTGTCTTCCTCAGCCCCCATCACGGAGCGGCCTGGGGACGCCTGAGGCGCTTCGTGTCACCCTCCCGGGAAGCGGGTCCCACAGGGCTGGCTCTGAGCCACCTCTTGCTCTTCTGCGGGGCTGGTGTCACCATGAACTGCTTCCAGCAGCTTGGTGGCTCATCCCCGACACCCAGCGCGGCCCCTCGTGCTCCTGCCATGCTCAGCGGTCCCTGCGGCCCTGCTTCGCCGTGTCACCGTGCAGAGGAGCCCAGGGCCAGCTGGTGGCAATGGGGTTCCTGCTGCATCCTCACGTCAGGTCTCTGTTTCCATCCACGAGGAGGGTGGTAGCAGAGCTGCTCCCTAAAATACGTGTTGATCCAAGGCATTCGCAAGGAAAAAGCGAGTTCACCTGTTACCAGGCTGATTCAAACCCGTGTTGCTCTTGGCCCATTTCCCTGGTTCCTTAGACCATCCTTGACATCCCGCTTCTTGCGGAGCATGGATGAGCTGTCGGGCTCGGGTGGAGGCTGGGGACAAGGGACATGGGTATGTCTGTCCCGGAGAGGCTGGGGACAAGGGACGGGGGGTTTGTCCCACAGGCTGCTGACCTTTCAAAAGCTCCAGCTGGTCAAGCCCCGTGTTATCCTCCGTCTCTTTGTCATGCTGCTCCTTTGTGCTCTTGTTTTGTCATTGCTGTGCCTTTGTTTTTACAGCTGTGGGAAGTGTTTGGAGCTTTACAGTTTATTTTCTTCGCTCTGGTTGTCGTCACAGGTTTGTTTTCGTTCTCCCCGTGGCATCTCGCTGGCTTTCCGAGGGGCTGGGCCCGCTCTGCCCCCTGTGCCTGCGCACTGGACGGAGCTGCCTTCTGCCCTGCGCTTCAGAGGCCCCGTGGCCTCGTTAGTTCAATAAATCCTGCCCAGTTTGGCCTGTCCTCCAGGCGGAGCGCAGCCCAGCCGTCTGCCGCTGGCGTGCACCGCAGGACTCTGGGTCTGGTCCTTGGCCGCGCTGTGGACGCCATCAGTCCCACCATTGGTGCCATGTGCAGTTGGTTTACAAGGCCTTGATGAGGTTTGGGCTGGTTTGGGTGATTTATTTCCTTAATTATGACTTTAAGCAGGGAATTACCAAAAAGCCACTCCCCAAAACACAGTGGGGACCTTTCTGTAGGGTCTGCAAACAAACTTGTTTCTAAAGTGAAAGGTGGTTGAATTTGCTTGTTGGGTTTTCTTGTTAGACCTTCTGTGCCCCTGTGCTGGGCACTGTTTTGTACACTTATTTTTCTCTTCTGGGGCGTTCCTGGGATGTCGCCCCCTGAAACCAGCCTAGGAGCTGCCTTGGGACCTGCCGTGTCCTTTGGCGTCACCCGTGGGCTGTGACAGTGGAGCAAAGCAACGTCCTGACCCCCAGCAGAAGCTGGGAACACAAGTTCATTTTGAAATGCCATGTGCGTGGTGCCCCAGACCGTCTTCCAAAAGACTAGGAATAACCAGACTATTTTGGCTTTTTTTACCCTTTTTCTGGCTTTTTTCTTTGGTGTTGGCTGTAGATTTAATGTCTGTCCCTACTCTTCCAAAGCCAATGGGGAATGGATTATTTTTCCCCTCTCTCTGACTGGGACCATTCCATCTTTCCACAGCCCCAAACATTTCCAAAAGCCCCGCTCGGAGTGTGGACCGTGCAGAAGCTGCTGAACCAGAATGCAGCATGGGAGATACCAGAGCAGGTGCTGTGCAGAGGAATTAATGGTCACTGAATGGTGGCATCAGCTTTTTTTAAGTCAAAAATTGTCCCCGAGTGCGCGTTGGGGCGGGAGGCAGCAGCGAGCGCTTTCCTGGGGGCGGGGGCGCAGGGGCCACTGTGGCATGAATGTGCGTGTCTTGGCTTGGAGTTCTTGCTACGTTCATCATCACAAAGATAAACGGGCAGCGTCTGCCCTGTAGATCTTGTAGGGGTTGGTGTTAGCGGGCTCCGAGATGATGTGTTTCTTTAACGTGTGGGTGCAGTTGCGTGTGTGCCGTCATTGCTGCCCTCGGCCTCGCTGGTTGTCCTTGTGGTGGAGCGAGTCCCGAGGAGCCGCAGGACTGACCCGGGGCCGGAGCAGCTCTGCTGGGGACAGGCTGAGAGCTGGGCTGTTCAGCTGAGAAGAGAAGCTCCGGGGACCTCATTGTGGCCTTTCCGGACTTAAAAGGGGCCCAAAAGAGAGATGGGGACAGACTTTTGAGCAGAACCTGTTGCGATAGGACAAGGGGTGATGGTTTTAAACTAAAGGAGGGAGATTCAGGCTGGACATGAGGAAGGAATTGTTGTCCTGAGGGTGGTGAGAGCCTGGCCCAGGTTGGCCAGAGAGGGGGTAGATGAACCATCCCTGGAGACATCCCAGGCCAGGCTGGACGGGGCTCTGAGCACCCTGAGCTGGTGACGATGTCCCTGTCATGGCGGGGGGGCACTGGGGAGCGGGGGAGGTCCCTGCAACACAAACTGTTCTGTGAGTCTGCCCAAAGCGTCTCCTGGCCCCCTTGCTGCTCCTGGACAGGTCGGGAAGCCGACAGCACGCAGGGCAGGGGTCAGGACCCGGCTGGAGAGCAGCGTGGCTCCATCCATGCCATGCTTGGGCAGGACACTGTGGCACCCACCAAATACTTCATTTCTCCCCAGGCAGCAGAAAAGCTGGGCCTTGCTGTCTCCACCGTCCAGCCTTGGTCCAGCCTCAGTTTTGGAGGCAGTGGAGGGGGTGGGATGGAACGGAGCTGCCCTGCCTGGGGCAAGGCCTCCAGGTGGGTGTGATGGGTGAAAACTAGTAGTGATCAAAGCAAGAAGAGGGGCTGCAAGGGTGGCATCACAGGGATCCTGTCCTGCCCTCCAGGTGTTTGGCACCACTTGCTTTTGGGGGAGTTCTTTGACCCTTTTTCTTTTTTCTAAATTGTTTTGTCATGTGCCGGGAAAAGGAAGTGAACAAATTGTATAGTCCTGTCCACAATTGACGTCCTGTAAACAGCTACCGGCTGCCTTCCATTCACAGCTGTTTTTTCCTATTGGGGGTGGATGAGGCTGGAAAATAAACAGGCAGAGCTGGTGGCTGCTCCCAGCACCCCGTTGTCCCCTTGCAGGGGCTGTGCCGGCACCGAAGCGCCGTTCCTGGGCCGTCTCTGGATGCCGAGGTGCATCTGTGGCCTTTTCCTTGCCAAGTGCTGGCACACAGGTCTGGGGAGCCTGGAGAAAAACAACTTTGCTAGTTTTACTGGGACTAAAGCTAATTACCAGTTGACTAATTTTATTGATTTCAAATCCCTTTTAGCAGAGGTTTTGCTGTGAGGCTGATCGCCAGAGCGATTAGGACACAAAGCTGCTTAATTTTGAAGTGTTTATCAAGCAGCCTTCTGTCACCTCTGTTTCAAATCAAATTACCGTGACACCAGCGTCTCTATCCGTGGGGCCTTCCTTGTACCGTTCCACCTCTGACAGAGGCCGATGGGGAGCAGGGTCTCCCCGTTGGGGCTCAGGGCCGAGCTGAGGTGGAGCGTGTTCCTGGGACAGGCTCGGAGGCTGCTGGCTGCGCGGTGTTTGTTCCCACGCCCCAGTCCTGACGCAGCCCATGGGTGCAGGGCTGAGCACGCTGCCCAGCCCCCCGGGCCTTGCTGCGGGCACCGTGTGCTCATCGGTAAACCCGTGAAGATCATAGTATCACGGAGTCATTTTGGTTGGAAAAGCCCCTCAAGATCATGGAGTCCAACTGTTCCCCAGCCCCGTCCCTGCCCCATGTCCTGAGAACCTCATGTCCGTCTGTCTGTCCAGCCCTCCAGGGCTGGTGACTCCAGCACTGCCCTGGGCAGCCTGTTCCAATGCCCCACAGCCCTTTGGGGAAGGAATTGTTCCCAGATCCAACCTCAGCCTCCCCTGGCGCAACTTGAGGCCGTTTCCTCTGCTCCTGGCGCTTGTTCCTGGGGAGCAGAGCCCGACCCCCCTGGCTCCAAGCTCCTTTCAGGCAGCTCAGGGATCAGAAGGTCTCACCTCAGCTCCTGTTCTCCAGCTGAACCCCCAGGTCCCTCAGCCGCTCCATCACACTTGTGCTCCAGCCCCTCACCAGCCCCGTTCCCTCCTCTCCACTCGCTCAGCACCTCAAGACCTTTCTTGGCGTGAGGGGCCCAGAGCTGCCCCCAGGGTTCGAGGTTTGGGCTCCCCAGTGGCATGGATGGAAGATACCATTTTCATGGCAGCTGTGGCTGCTCCTGAGCCTGGTCCAGCCACACCAGGGGCTTGGCCTAAATATTTCTAATAGACTTTAAAAAAAAAAAAAAGCCTAGCCCAGTGACTTTGGTGGAATCAGATTAGGGAGGGTGCTCTGGTGCTGGCAGATTGCAGAGGCAGCACTGGGGGGGGAGGGAAGGGCTCAGCCGCAGCTTGAGCAGCATCCCTGGGGTGTTCCCCGCTGTCACCTGTGGGGCTGCTGTGACGCTCCCCTTGCTGCATCCTCCGGACACGGAGAACTGCGTGCCTTCAAGCATCCTTGGTGCAGGATATAAGAGCAACATCTCTGGATATTGCTGCACAAACAGTTTCCAAGGAAAAATACCTGTTTTTGGGGAAAGATGTCCTGCTCTGGGTCTGGAGGGCCAGCTGCCCAGCCCCAGCCCAGCACTGCGCCCGGGGGCCTTGGGGGCTCTGGTTGTTGAGACCAGAGCAGCATCTCTTGGCGCAGCATTTTGGACCCCAGGGGCGCCATGGGGGCTGGCAGCTGCACAGCGGGAGCTGAGCGGGAGGGACCGTGCCTGGCTGCTGTGGCGTGGGGATGGTGCTGGAAACCCCACGCCACTCTCCTTAGTGCCTTTTCTTGTTGAAGAATACTGTGTTTGAAGTGTTTTTTGGTTCCTCCTGGGTGAGGAACGGCTCCCCGTGCCCGATGTCACTGGTCACATGTGCTTGGCCTTTGACTCTGTCTCTCTCTCGGGTGAAGGCGTTTTTTGCTGAGACTAAATGTGGACAAATGATTTTGATCCGCGCTGGGAGCTTAGGATGGATTTTGTCTGTCAGCTCTTCTCAGCCGCGGCACAAAAATTGTAAGGGAAAAAAATTACTGTCTGACAGCTACATCTTATTCTATTAGTATGTTTTAATTAGAACATGAGCAAGAAATATGTTATGAATATTCATGATCAGGGTTATTAAAATGCACAATTAATCTGTGCGCTTTTTAATAACTGTATTAATGGAGAGAGGAGGTTGTTCCTATTTTTGTCTTTTCTGAATAGGAAAGTGTGCCTTAACTTGGTTAGCTGGAAAATGGGTTCATTGTGAAGTGAAGCTGGCTCCCGACAGCAGCGTTCACACGTGGGCGTCTCTGAGGCTGCGCACGTGCCCTGTGCTGCAAGAACCTCGCGAGCGTGGTGACACCGTGCGCTTGGAAAACGGGACGTGCCGGAATTCGGCTCGCTGGTGCAAACGCAGCTCAGCCCCGCGCCACGCGAGCTTTGCACCATCTCACTGACTTGGATTTCAGATCCTTTGTGTGGGACCACCTGAGCCCTGTCCTTCTCGCCCCATTATCACCTCTTAAGACGTCAGCTACAATACAGGTTGGGTCACTTAGATCACTCATGGAGGGCTGCAGAAGCCTCCATTTCCTCTACAAAAATGAATAGGCTCAGTTAAAACCAACCAACCAACAACAACAACAACACGCCCGAAACCAAACTAAACCAGAAAAAACAAACTAGTGATTTCTGAATGCCCCAACAACTCAAGTTCTGCTCATTTTAGAATGAAAAATACACAAAGATCCCAGTTCCAAACAGCTAGTGACTTAAAACAGTTAATACAAGAGGGCAAAAAAAGCATAAGGACGGTTACACGGATTGGAGCAAAGGTGCTTCCAGGTCGTGTCAGGGCTCTGACCGTGACCAGCCTTCCCTGTCTTCTGCTCCCTCCTCTTCCCCAGTGCCAGGCGATGCCTGCGGGGGGGTCAGGGTCAGGGGCTCTGCCGGCGGGAAGCGTGGCCGCGCTCGGTGCTCCACCTCTTTGGGGATTTTATGGTGCAAGCGGAGCAAAACCCTGCTGGGGGTTCCTGAAGCGCTGCCTGTGGCCGGACTGGGGGGTGTTGCAGGGTTGGCAGAGGGCCTTTTGCTGCCAAATTTCAGATCCTTCCTCCCGTACAAAGGGAGGAGCAGGTTGGGATTGAATGTGGGACGGATGCCAGAAGTCGAAAGCGGGCAGTCTGTTTTTTCCTGGCTTCATCCCAGAAATCCCCAACTCCTTCAGACACCTGCAGGCTGAATTGACTTTTGCCGGCACCTTTCATGCTGGTGACTGCAGCTTGGGGAAGGCACGAGACCTCTTTTTGCAGCAGGTTTCAGGCGTTTGCTGTCACGGGCACATTTGGAGGCAGCCGAGCCTTGGGGTGACTTGCAGAGCTGTGTGCCACCTGCTTTGCTGCTGGCATGGGAGAGCAGTAACCTCACTTCACCTTGGCAGCCGTGACCGCGTGTCGCTGGCACCGGGAGGCTTTCCCCGGGCCGGGGCTGCTCAGCCCAGCTGCACGTCGCCCAGGGGCTGGAGCATCTCTGGGCGAGCGGCTCGTCCTTCGCAGCCCACCGTGCTGTGTGCCAGTGGAGCCCCCAATGTGGTTCATCCCCTCTGGTGGCACCGCGCTGTGGCGGTCACTCGTGCAGAGGGTTCTGCCACGTCTAGGGGTTGCATGAGCCTCTTGGCCTCGGCTTTTGTCACCTGTACCGCCTGCCGTCTCCTCTTCCCTCCTTTGTGGAGGCCTGGCAGTGACTGATTTTTTTTCAGGAATGTTGGCAAAAAATTCATCTTGGGCTTCTAGGCACCCAGATGTCCTCAGAGCGGCCCCAGCCCTACTGAGCACCCCTCCCTGTGCATCCCGGCCTGCGGATGCTGCTCTGCCACCGACGCGTCTGGGACAGGGGCGGGTGGCTCTGCGGGAGGACAGGGTGACCTGGCACCCGCGAACACGCGTCCTGCCCAGTGCAGGGGTGAGGACACCTGTGCCTCAGCTTCCCCTCTGGCTCTGGGGCTCCTGGGGCGTCTCGTGGGGCCACCAGCCTCAGCCTCAGCCCGGGCGGTGCCACCGTCCTCGTCCTCCCCGTGCGAAGGGCCGAGCTTGCCAAGGATGGCTGAGGCTGCGGTTCCTGCTCATGTCTTCGCTCTGACCGTTGGGAACCTTTAAAAACACCCGTGAAAGCAAAATGAATAGAGAGGAGCGTTTTTGCCTCCTGTTCTCGGCTGGTGTTTGCAGGGTATGCAGATGAATTGCTTTAGAAAAACACATTAGCAAAGCAAAAGTTTATTCTAGGAAGTAGGAGGTGGGAGAATTGGCAGTAATTCTCCCTAGTATCCAAGGTATTATTAGAGGCTTATCCCTGCTCTGCACAGTAATCACATTGGAAATTTTTGATTAGAAAACAAAATCTAAATGAGAATTATGAATATTCATTAGGTGTTGAGATTAATATGCATAATTATGCAAATTAGACAGCAATTAAACACCAATTCTCTGGGGAAATGATTAACACAAAGGCACAGAAATAGAAGGATGTAATTTGAAAGAAGTTTCTGGTTAAATGAACAGTAAGGGGAGCGGAGGAGACAAATACACAGCGTGTTTGCCATAATAATCAGCTTTGCTAAAATTAAATTGGAGTGTGCCCTGCAACCCTGCCTTGCCCTGTGTCCTTGCTCCTGCACGCACCCCTGTCCCTGTCACCGTCCCTGTCGCCGTCCCTGTCACCATCCCTGTCACCATCCCTGTCACCGTCCCTGTCACCGTCCCTGTCGCCGTCCCTGTTGCCGTCCCTGTCCCCGCTGCTCAAGTGGGTCTCTGCTCCTGGAGGAAAACCTCGTGTCAGGCCCTGCCAGCGCCTTCGAACGGGGAGATGCCGACTCGAGAGGACGCGGACCGGCGCGGTGGGGAAACCCGCGGTCAGGCTCTGCCAGGGAACGTTTCTTCCGTGCGGTTGTGGTGCCACCTTGAACTGCGAGAGCTTTGCTCCGTGTGACTCTGGGGTTTTTTGTCCTGGTTCACTGTCTCCCCTGGGTCCCTTGTGTGCCAGTAGCCCAAGGTGCGGCCAGGGTAGACCTGGCAGAGGATGGAGGATGATTTCCTACCGCACATTGTAAAACCCTCCTGTTTCAGTCCTTTGCCATTTTTGGGTCGGATCCGCTTTGCCAAGGCTACACTTGAAGGGCTGAAAATGAGACAGATAGGAGCCTGCTCTGGTGGTCCCTATGCTGGCAGTGCACCTTCCTCTTAAATAGCAAGCGCCCTTGAATGACCAAGCCACAGGTAACGTTGTACCCCCAGCAGTTCCATCTGGGGCTTTCAGGTCTGGGCACTCGTTTAATCTGCGGGGGTGCGATGAAGGGCAGAGTTTGGTCCGTGATATAGCAGCACTGTGGGCAAAAATTAGATCCTGCTGGAGCATCAGGGTGCACGCGATGTGTTTTTAACTCATCGTGCTCTTCGCCATCGGTCTCTGGGGAGAAGAGATTCATTGACACTTTCTGGAGTAAAGCGAATTACAACACTCATTTCTCCCCTTCCCGCTGCCCTGTGTTTTGAAGTGTTTCCAGGCCGTGGTGGGATTTGCTTTGAAGTTTGTGGAATAAACTCCCGTCTGGAGTGGGAAGGATGAGGAGGGAGGGGGAGGATCAGTCACGCCAAATGGAAGTGGTTTATTAGTGAAAATATTGTTGTGTTTGTAGAAGGAAGAGTTAATTTTGCCAGAACACCTTTGAGGCTTTGCTGATAAAGCAAGAGTAACCTTTGTTCTTCCTGTTTTTTGGCAGGTTTGGATGAAAGACCAGGATCAGGTTCCTGGGGAACGGGAGATCAAAACAGCTCCACGTTTGACCAAGGAAGGGTAAGGACGGAGCACAAACACCGAGCTCCAACCAAAACAAACAGGGGCTTTACCGTGAGCTTGTGCGCAGGTCGGGTCTAACCCTGGAACAGCTTTTCTTGCCCCATTTTGGACATTTGACGCCCTGTGAGGGTGACAGTGGGGGAGGGGCCACCCATCCCCATCTTCCCGGGTTTTGCTGCCTCGAGGTCCCCCCGGAGAGGCTTCTTCACCAAACGCCTCCCAGACCCACACCCTCGGCTTTGGCGTGGGGAGCGGGGACTCCCCAAATGGGGGAGCAGGTTGAGGGATGTCACCCAATGGGCTGTGCCCCCACCATGGGCTTTGGGAGCCCAAGGCACCAGCTGGGGCTTGTTTTGGGGAGAATCAACCCCACTGGCCAGCCAGGGCGCCCAAGGTGGAGATGGAGAGCATGGGACAGGTTTTGAAAAGGTTTTGGGGTTGTCCTGTGCAGGGACAGGAGTTGGCCTTGATCCTTGTGGGTCCCTTCCAGCTCAGGACATTCTATGACTCTGTCACTCCATGAGTCACAGCAGCATCTGACTGGGGCCTGAGGAGAGGAAGACGGAAAAGACATTACCTTAATTGAAATGGTGTTATTTTGACAGATGCTCGTGTTTTAATGGGTTCGTGTGATTCATTTTTGCAATGACATCTTTCCCTTCCACGAGGTCAGTGCCGGAGCAGGCACTGTGGTGTCATTTCTCATTTGTATAGGTCTTCTCCTCGCCCCTTTGCCCCTGGCTCGGCTGGAGGGCTGCAGGGCTCTCAGCTTGTGGGTTCCGAGCCCCAGAGCTGCCAGCGTGGGACAGTCCCCTGAACATCCCTGTTTTGGTGCCGTATCCCCTCCCAGCGCTGCAGGCTGTACTGCCCTGCTCTCCCCTGTGTGAGGAAAAGATCATTTCTGTGCCCTTTGCTCGAGGAGCCTTTGGCTTTGAGCCTTCCTGTGATGGCAGAAACTGAGTGTGTGTTTTGGCGTTGCGCTCAGCGTGCCCGGTGGTAACGCTCCTGTGTTTTCCGGCAGAGCTATGGTGAAGGCCCTCACTACGGCGAGCACAGGGACCTGCCGTCCCACAGCAGCATCTCGTCATCGCCATTCCTGGGAGCTGGGCTGGTGGGTAAGTGGCCAAAGCCGGGGAGGTGGCATGTGGTGGTGGGAGCACCGGCTGGTGTTGCTGTTCCGCACGTTGGACCTGCTCCAGAAGGTGCTCCCAGAGCTGTGCTTGGAGGAGTTGCAGTCCAGAGGGTCTCGTCAGTGCCTGATATGCATGACAGCTGCTGTATTTGTGATTATTTATCTTATCATGTGCTGGGGAGCGGCGGAGGGACCTGGGGGTTCAGCTGGAGAACAGGAGCTGAGGGGAGACCTTCTGATCTCTGAACTGCCTGAAAGGAGCTTGGAGCCAGGGGGGTCGGGCTCTGCTCCCCAGGAACAAGCACCAGGAGCAGAGGAAACGGCCCCAAGTTGCCCAGGGGAGGTTGAGGTTGGATTTAGGAACAATTTCTTCCCCAAAGGGCTGTGGGGCATTGGAACAGGCTGCCCAGGGCAGTGCTGGAGTCGCCATCCCTGGAGGGCTGGACAGACGGACGTGAGGTTCTCAGGACATGGGCAGTGCCAGGGCTGGGGAAATGGGTGGACTTGATGACCTTGAGGGTCTTTTCCAACCAAAATGATTCTGTGATTTTTCCCAACTTTACAGCAGCACCCAGAGGCAATAGTGGAGATTGATGCCGTGCTGGCACAGGGTGGGCCGAGTTTGCTTTTGGGAGCTGGTAATCAAGGGAGGAAAAGAACCAGAAGAGAGGGGGAGAAAAGCCCCAGCTCATTGTTCGGCTTTTCCAGCAGGCTGGTGGCTGCTTTGCTTTCCAGCCCCACGGCCCCTGGGCAGTGCAGGCTCTGCAGGGAGCTGGAGGTGCCCCTACTTTGCTGCGGTGGGGCTTGGGGGGTCCTTCTTGTGTCCTGCCAGGCTCTGGCAGCCCCGTCTGGCTCCTCCATCTCCTGCTGCAACCAGGCAGCACGAGGAGCTGGTGGGTCCGGCGAGCGCCAGGACGGTGACCGTGCGTGCCCAGGTGCGTGCGACAATTCACCCAGTTACCTCTCCCAGCTTGGGGTGGGAGGAGAGATTATGAGCAGAAAATATCCATCCTGAAGGGCTTAGAGAGATCTCTAATGGCATTAGGTCAGGAATTGGGGTTAGTCCTCCTCACCTTTGCCCACGCAGCGGTGATTAAACTCCCCAGTGAGCATAGAAGGGTCCTGCTGCCACCCCTCGTGCTGTTGGGGGGATGATGTTTAATCATCCCTTGGGGGTTGTGTGCAGGCGTGGAAGAGCATTTCTGAGCAGGTTCCCACTGTCCTTCTGCAAGGGTGCTTATTCCTTCACATTGTCTGCCCCAGGAGGTTGTAAGCAAAGCAGAAGAGCTATTTCTTAGTCAGACAGGGGAGCCTTGATGCACACGGGGGAGTGTGTGCGGGGGACCCATCCCAACCCGCCCCACGCCCGGGGCCAAGGCAGCCTTGAGAGTTTCCAGCCACGGAGGAGCCGCCTGGGGAGGAACATGGAGGTTTCCCCTTTGATGCGTGCGAGGAAGACATGTTTGGCTTCCTCTCAAAGTCAGGGCTCCCAGGCTTTGGCAAGTGCTGCAGCCCTCCCTGGCGAGGCTGCGAGCCCAGCGCTCTCCAGCACGTGGAGCCGGAGCCTGCGCTGCTCGGGCGGGTGGGTTCCACCTTCTTCTCCGCGGTGGAGGACAAGCCTGGCCTTGTGGCCCGCAGGATGGTGGCCACGCGCTGTGCCTGGGGCTCAACACCGGCCGGGGCTGCGTCTCCTCCCACCGGCACGAGGTCTCAGCCACCGGCCTGGGCGTTTGGGCTGTGGGACCAGGAGCTCCAGCACCAGGACAGGAGCTGGGGTGGCCGGGAGGGAGCAGCCAGGCGGGGTTTTATTCCTAAAACTGAGTGTGGATTAAAGCAGGAAACATCAGCTCATGGGGCAGATTGCAAGATACGTCAGTTTTATTTTGCCTCCGTGTATTGAGAAGGATGGACCAGAGGAAGATCATGCGTGGGATTTGCTCTTCCTCATGACCAAGCTGCTTCTGAAAACTTTTCAAGTAGCAAAACAGTTTTTGGTAGGGGAGAGAAAAAAGAGCTTTTGCATACGCTGGTGAGGAGCAGCAGCCAGGTGGGGGAAAGGCGAGTATCCGAGATGTGTCGCTTCAGCCGCGGGGCCTGGTTGCCAGCAGGTCCCCCGGGGGCACCAGGCCGGCTCGTGCTGGTGGGCCAGTTGGGTACAGCTGATCTAACAGGAGCAGGGGTGTGAGCAGAGAGATTTGGGAACTGCTAGGGATAGTGGCCGTTTGGATAAAGGAAAAAATGGGTTTGAATTGATGTAGTGTGCTTTGAAAGGAAAAGTACTGATTTCTTTTCAGCTGGGATGCACAAGTGTGGTAGTTGAGGCTTATGGATGCTCCGCTCTGGTGAGGCCCCCTGCAGCGCTGGTCCAGCTCTGGGTCCTCAGCACAGACACACACGGAGCTGCTGGAGACGGGCCAGAGGAGCTGCAGGACTGACCGAGGCCAGAGCAGCTCTGCTGGGACAGGCTGGGAGAGCTGGGCTGTTCAGCTGAGAAGAGAAGCTCCGGGGAAACCTTAGTGCAGCCTTTCCGGGCTTAAAAGGGGCCAAAAGAAAGATGGGGGCAGACTTTTGAGCAGGACCTGTTGTGACAGGACAAGGGGTAATGGTTTAAACTAAAGGAGGGAGATTCAGGCTGGACATGAGGCAGGAATTGTTGTCCTGAGGGTGGTGAGAGCCTGGCCCAGGTTGGCCAGAGAGGTGGTGGATGAACCATCCCTGAGACACCCCAGGCCAGGCTGGACGGGGCTCTGAGCACCCTGAGCTGGTGACGATGCCCCTGTCATGGTGGAGGGGCACTGGGGAGCGGGGAAGGTCCCTCCAACCCAAACTGTTCTGTGGGTCTGTGATTCTTCTGATGGACACACAGCACCCAGCACGATGGGGCGCTTGGCTTCGGGAGGCACCGTGAGCGCAGGGCAGGAAAGCGGCTGCACCAACAGTGGGACCCACGGGTGCTGCCCCCGAGCTGGCCTCTCCCTTCCCTTGGGGCTCCCTGGGGGCTGCGGATGGCGCCGCTCGTGCGCTTTTTGAAGGGGACAGTGTGAGAACAGTATTCCATCGGGTGTTCCCAAAGCCCCGGTTCCTGCTCTGCCACAGGTGATGTGGAAAACCGGAGTTGTGTGCAAGGCTGACTGCGTGGAGAGCTCTGGCGGGGGTTGCACCGGGTGGGATTACCTAAATTAAAAAAAAATGTGAAGCAAGCTAGCCTCTGAATGGAAATACCGTCAGGACTCTGACCTGAAGCTGAACCTGGTGAGTGCAGCGGCAACATCTGCGAGCTCCATCGCTTCCTCTGAGTTTTCAAGCTTTGAGCTGTTGGTGCCGTCCTGGCGAGCTCTGAGCATCTCGGCCTCCGGTGCAGAGGGGTGACAAGGACCTTTCCTGGGTGACAGGGACCGTTCCTGGCTGCCCAGGGTGTGCCAGGACACAGCGCGGTGACGAACCGGCTTGTCCTGGGGCGCGAGGAGGGCGTTTCTGTTTGCTTTAAATCACCAGTCTACAAAATCTTCCACTCTGTTACCGTCCATCTTCAGCAGGGGAGGATTGCTTAAGCAGCGGGGAAACTGATAAGCCATAACAGATTTCTTTCTAGTAATTATTTCTAGTAATTAGCTTCTTTTCAGAGGAGTGCTTCTAATCTTGTGTGTATTGAGATGTTGTGCGTTGGGTTCCTCCTGGACAATGCTTTTAATCTACCCACGGACAGGGTTTGTCTTTGCTCCTGGTTTGTTAACATTTATTTCCTCCCCCCTTTAATCCCCAGCTGTGTTTTTTCTCTCCTGTTTCCCCAGGCTGTAACTTCAATGGAATTACCGGTGCAGGGCCGGGGGTGGCACACGGTGGGTGGTTGTACCGGGCGGTGGGTGCCGGGGGCTGCCCTGGTGCTCTGTTTCGGGGTGATACGGGGTCCCGTGGGCTGGCAGGACCCTCGGAAAAGCACCCACCTTCCTCCTGGCTGGTGAAACCTGTAGGCAGTGCCAAGTCGCCTTTTCCTGGCTTATTTATACCCGTCTGCGAGCGGGGCTGGTCCTGGGGTGAGAAACAGCAAAACTGCAAGTTTAGCTAAAAGCGTGGTTTGCTCTGGCGGGCGAGGTGCTGCTGCCGTCCCGGGCGCTGGGGCCGAACCCACCAGCAGCCTCGGGAAAGACGTTTTATTCCCCAAGCCCAGGAGCAAAATCCACCTTTGGGAGGAGCAAGCAGAGGGTGCACGGCGCAGAGGGTGCACGGCGCAGAGGGTGCACGGAGCAGAGGGTGCACGGAGCAGAGGGTGCATGGAGCAGAGGGTGCACGGAGCAGAGGGTGCACGGAGCAGAGGGTGCACGGCGCAGAGGGTGCACGGCGCAGAGGGTGCACGGCGCAGAGGGTGCACGGAGCAGAGGGTGCACGGAGCAGAGGGTGCACGGCGCAGAGGGTGCACGGAGCAGAGGGTGCACGGAGCAGAGGGTGCACGGAGCAGAGGGTGCATGGAGCAGAGGGTGCACGGAGCAGAGGGTGCACGGAGCAGAGGGTGCACGGCGCGGAGGGTGCACGGAGCAGAGGGTGCACGGAGCAGAGGGTGCACGGCGCAGAGGGTGCACGGAGCAGAGGGTGCACGGCGCAGAGGGTGCACGGTGCAGAGGGTGCACGGCGCAGAGGGTGCACGGAGCAGAGGGTGCATGGAGCAGAGGGTGCACGGCGCTTCCGCACACGAGCCCGCGCGGGTTCTGCAGGAGGGGGACTGGGCAAGGCTGGTTCTGCTGGGACGGGGGGCACGGGCAGGAGGGGCTGCCGGGGTGCGCAGTGAAGCTCTGCATGGCATCCAAGGAAACACTAAATACTCCCGGCCCACTTCTGGATGCGCCTTGCTCAGGCCGCCCCCGCCAGGCGTCACCTTTGCACGCAAACATTTGCAGAGGTAAATGCAGCAGATTTCCGAGGGAAACCCCTTTCCCATTCAAGGGATTTATTTCCAATATCTTCTGGTTTTATTGTTTTTTCCCCCAAGACCCCTTAACACCCATCTGCAGGATTTCAGTAATTCAGTCAGGAGCATCTGGGCGATTCCCCGTGTCTTCTGCCTCCTCTTGGCTCTGTCCTCCTCCTTGCCATGGTCCTGGGCTTTCTCCACCTTTTCTGGTTGGTGCCCCTGGGCTGTGGGCCGGGGCAAGTCCTGGCAGAGCCGCATTTGCCACCCTTGGCATTTCCCCAGCAGCAGGAACGGCACCTTCTGCTGGCAAGTTCGGCTTTTTCTTGTCCAACTTGTGGCCTTTTTAAAAATTTCAGTTGGCTAGATAGATCCAGAAAAAATTCGCCATTCTTCCTTCTGCTTTGTTCTCCCAGATAATGAAATGTAAAATTTCTCCCACCGAGGTTTTTGCTGCTTTTTCCCCTTTTTATGTGATGACGAAGGAGGGTGCAGGGCTGGCCAGGGGCAGCTGCCCTCCCTTTCCCAATTGCAAGTTGATCCAAGCGGTATATAGTACATCTAATATATATATAACATATTCTCAGGATGGGAGGCCTGGCCATTGCTGAGCAGATACAGGATCATGACATTGCACTGGTTTTCCTCTGTTGAGGAGGAATCACAGCCTGCCTGCCGCCACAGCCCGCGGGGTTATTCGGGTGCCGGCGCTGTGGCAGATAGAGCCGCTAAGCTCTTTTAGAAATTAGGTCATTTAGGAGATCCGTGCGCTGACATTTTGACCTTTGTTGACTTAACGTTTAAGCCTCCGAAACGACGCGGCGGCAGCGCCCGGCGGTCGCGGGAGGTGGGGACTGGCGGGACGCCGCCGTCCCGCGCTCGTCCCCGCTCCCGTGGGAATTGGGTTCGCGGGTTCGGGGGTTGTGGTGGGGAAAACCCACTCGCGAAATTTTGGCTTGAGCTCGAGGCCCCCATGCGAAGTTTGCAGGACCGAGCAGCCTCCTCGTCCTTCCGCCGCTCTGCCGTGTGCTTCGGTGGAGGCTGCTTTGGGGAAATGTGCTCTTCCCTCCCCTTCACCTGCTCCCCAAAACCTCTTGACTGTGTGTGGATCAGTCTGAACGTCACCCCAATGCGTTAACCTGCATTTTACCGTTCATCAGCGAGGTTTAGCTTTACGTTAAGCAGATTGGCAAAATCCTCCCTCTCAGTTTTGCTTACCCAGCCAGCCCAGAGGCTGGATGCGATCGCCCCTTTTTGGGGAGGGGTTTTGCAGGGCTGGGCTGTCGGAGCCCGGCACCCGCGGTGCGTCGTGGGCAGAGTCCCCTGCGCGGGGCCGTCCTGCCCCGGCTTCAAAGCCCTTCTGGATTATCATCTTCCATTTCCCTCTGCCCTCTCCTTTTCCATGGTGGCTGCAATTAACAGAAGGGGAAAATTCCTCTTGTATTTGAAGTCCAGTTTTTCTTGTTTTTTTTTAATGAAAAGCCACCTGTTCTCCACTAGAAAAATGTCTAACTTTGCTGTGAGTCGGGGGCAGGCAGGCTGTCGTGCTGCTGCCTGCCCCAGAGCTGTTCCCGTTGTCCCTGGGGCCCTTCCCCAGGGCGGCCACACTGCCCTGGCACCCATGGGTGCTGCATGCCAGGACCAGGGTGCAGCCACAAAGGAGGATACCACAAGGGCATTTCCAAATGGAAGCATTTCACCACGTGCGTTGTATTTTTTTAAAATTCTCCTTCTTGAAATCACTATTTTCAGCAGTGTGTGGGCAGGGTGAGGTTGAGCGTGTTTGATAAAAGCGGTTGGTGGGTAACCAAGTTCCCTCGGCAGCGCGGGACGCGTGGCCTTGGCTCGCATGGGGACGCTCCGGCTGCGGGGGGACCCGCCCAAGGGGGCTTGGAAAGGATGGAAAAGCTTTTCTACTGAATTCCTGCTCTTTACAGCTGGAGGGGGGGTTTGGAAAGTTAAATCTCCACTGGGAAAAGGGGAAGAAGGTGATCCTGGTGCCGTGAGGAACTCAGCTCCCTGTGCTCGGCGTGCGCTGGAATTGTGTTTCCTGTTGTGTGGAAGCGCTCGCAGAGCCTGGTCACTCGTGCCTGGCCTTCGGGTTGCGCTGCCGCTGCCTCTCTGCCAAATTCCGCTGGCTTTTTTTAACGTGTCTGGAGGGATTTTTTGGTATTTTTTTGCCTGGGCTGACACAACTGGTTTCCACAGCCACAAGCACTTCCCCGCATCGCTGCCGTTTTGGGGTTTTGCTGCTTCTGGGCCAGCTGAGTCCTGCTGTCTGTGAACCTGAAAAGAGCTTCTGTTTCAGCAGCGAGCTGTTGGGGGGCAGGCGCTGCTGCGGGGGCGGGAAGCGCTGCCATGGGATCGGGCTTCGCACCTCGGGACACCCGGGGGGCAGAACCTCCCCTTCCCTTTACACAAGCCCTTCTCCTTTCTCCACTGTAGGGAAGAGCAGTGAAAGAGCCTCGTACTCCACCTTTGGAAGAGAGACAGGGATGCCGGGACTAAACCAGGTAATGATAAATACTTTGGAATTTTTGGTTCATTTGCTGGCTAAGCTGTGAGGAGTGCGAGCCCAGGAATGAAAAGCAACCTGGGGCTTTGCATCTCGCCTCTGCACCAGGTCCTGGAAAGCATCTGCTCTGCTCAGAAACCCCTGTGCAGTGTCGGGGTTTACGTGGGTCTGCGGTGCTGGCTCAGGAGAGGTGTCAGGGTGTAGAAAATCGGGTTCTCGGTTCTCTTCACTTGTTTTGTTATTGTCAATCCTGTTTGTAGCTGATCTGTGTTTAATCAGATCGGAGCCGCTCGTGCTGCCCTCGGGGGACCCAGCAGCACCTTTCCTGTGGCGGGGCTGCGCGAGGGCCATTCTCCCTCAGGCCGTGGCTGTGGCGCTCTCGCCGTGCCAGCCTCCGCGTGTCTCCCCTCCCCAGCCGCATCCCCCTGTGCCACCGCTTGCCACTTAGCAGGATGGAGAGTCTGCAAGATGGTCTCTGTGATGCTATAGCGTCATTTTGGTGGTCAGCAGGACCAGAGCAGTGACCGTCCCCTGTGCTGGCCATTGATGACGCCAAACGTCAATTCCTGGGGTCGGTTTTGGGCCCCTCATGCCAAGAAAGGCCTTGAGGTGCTGGAGCGACGTGAGAGAAGGGACCGGAGCTGGTGAGGGGCTGGAGCACAAGTGTGATGGAGCGGCTGAGGGACCTGGGGGTTCAGCTGGAGAACAGGAGCTGCGACCAGCGCTGGGATGATCCCGTCTGATATCACCGGCATCCAGAGATAGTTTTTCGGGAAGGAGTGAGCACCTCTCCACTTTGATGTGTTGCTGCAACTGCCCCATCAGTGCCTGGCCATGGCCCCAGGGAAACAGTCCCACCATTTTATTCACAAGGCATCAGCTTTTGGCTGGACGGCTTTTTGTTTTATACATGCACACACACACATACTACATGTTTTAATTTTACACAAATTTGTCATAATTTCCTCTTCTCTGAACTGAGGATGTTTCCTTTGCTGAAACAGCTGTGCTGGCTGTCTGTGCCAGAGTGGATTTAATTTACCACTGAAGCTGCTAAAATAAAAACGGGATGGATGCCAGGCCTTGCTTTTTAATGTTAGGGTTTTGCTGGGGTTTCGTGGAGGAGGGGGAGGTGTAAGGTAACAGAAACAGGGTGGGCAAGTGGTGCCGGGGCTGGGAGAGGCCCCGCACGGGCGCAGATCAGGTGGCAGGGTGGGAGACGGGGCCCGTTTGATGTGGATGGCAGACAAAACCCCTCTTGTGCGGGCCGGGGCGGCGTCGGGGCCCTGCAACAGTTGTTGCTTCTGGCTCCAGGTTTTTGGTTTTTTTTGGGGGGGGTGGAGGGAACTTCTTTTTTGTTTCTGAAGAGCTGTGCAAAGCTGTCCAGTGGCAGTGACGCTGGGGGGGCACGATCCCCCCAAAGCACCGTCCTCGGGGGGAGCTGCGGCTCCCCCTTGCTTAATCCTTCACCACCCTGGAGTTGTCCCCAGGGAGAGGGAAGGGGACGAAAATCCCTTTTTCTAAGAAATTGCCTTAAAATCTCGGTGTCCCCCCGGAGGCAGCAGCGGCTCAGCCCTCGGGATCGGATCCCGGGTGTGCGCCCCGCGCTGTTCGTGGCCCCGCTGCTTCACGGCACGCGGTGGTTCCAGTGCAGAAAGGTAACCTGACCAGTGGAACAGATTGCAGGAATCTCACCAGCTGTGAATACAGAGCTCCTCCTTCCCTCCTTGACCCCTTTCTGGAGGAGGGGGAGTTTTAAAGCAGTGGGTTTTGCTTTCCAGTTTCTCAAAAGCTTGAAATCCTCCTTTATTTCAACGTGTTGCCCTCGGACGATGGGTCAAAGCTAAGCTTTTTTTACTAGAAGGCTCTATGCCAGCTCTCTTAAACTCCACGTAAATACATTTAACTCTCTCCAGAGGTGGAAGGGGCAATGCCAGTGGGTGTCTCTCAGAGGAAAGGGACATTTGCTCCATGCCGGGAGCTGACAAGCACCCAGGGCTCCCGCTCCTGCCAGCTCCGTGTCCAAGGTCAGAGGCAATAAACGTGAGGGAGGAGTTTCCTCTCTTCAGACAAAGGGATTTGACTTTTCCATGGTAAAACACAAGGTGCTGGAGCGAGTGGAGAGAAGGGAACGGAGCTAGAGCACAAGTGTGATGGAGCGGCTGAGGGACCTGGGGTGTTCAGCTGGAGAACAGGAGCTGAGGGGAGACCTTCTGATCTCTGAACTGCCTGAAAGGAGCTTGGAGCCAGGGGGGTCGGGCTCTGCTCCCCAGGAACAAGCACCAGGAGCAGAGGAAACGGTCTCAGGTTGCCCAGGGGAGGTTGAGGTTGGATCTGGGAACAATTTCTTCCCCAAAGGGCTGTGGGGCATTGGAACAGGCTGCCCAGGGCAGTGCTGGAGTCACCAGCCCTGGAGGGCTGGACAGACGGACATGAGGTTCTCAGGACATGGGGCAGGGACAGGGCTGGGGGAACAGTTGGACTTGATCTTGAGGGTCTTTTCCAACCAAAATGATTCTGTGATTCAATGATCCATGATGGGTCCAGCTGTGCGGCACTGGGGATGGAGAGAAACCACTGGTACCAGCACCCTGGGCTGGGGAAGCCTGGACAGGCACAGGCACAGGCACATGGGCTGCGGAACCTCTCCCGTCTCTTGCGGTCGGTTCAGACACGGTCGAGGGATGTGACAGCCTCAGGGACCCCAGGTTTGCTGGTTGGTGAGTGCTGGGTCTGTCCCTTGCCCCGGCCAGGTCCCATCCTGCTCTCAAGGGGCCGCGGGACTGTGGTGCTCTCCACAGTGGCACCTGCTGGTTCACATTCTCGGTTCATAGAGAGGTTCCTTGCTGGGGTCCAGCCAGAAAACACCACTTGAAAGACCTTTTCCTAGTTGCAGACATATTCTCCCACCGCTACCCCATGTTTACATATTTGGTTTTCCTTCTGTCCCTTTGACTTGTCCATTTATTTTCCTGCAGCTGAATTAGCGCAGAGGTGGCTCAAGGCAGCTCTGTTCTCTCCCAGCGGGCGCGGTGGATTTTGCAGCGTAATTACATGGAAGGGCTTCTCTGTCTCCTTGTTTGCAGACTGGTTTCCTGCCCAGCGAGATGGGAATCGCCAGCCCCAGCACGCTTTCCCCCACCGGGGTCAAGGGGGGGTCTCAGTATTTTTCTTACCCCAACAATCCTCGCAGGAGAGGTGCTGAGAGCAACATGGGTAAGTCCCCTTGTGTTCCCCTCAGGTGCCGCTGCTCCGGTTCGTCCTGTGGTTTGGTCAGGTAACTGTAGACTGGACGGGCACTTGCATCAGGTCTGAAAGCACCAGCGTTGCCATGTGTGCGCATACCCTGTTTCCTCGAAAATAAAACAGGGTCTTATATTAATTTTTGCTCTGAAAGATACATTAGGTCTTATTTTCAGGGGATGTCTTATTTTTCCATGAACAACAATCTGCATATATTCTTCAATAAAAATCAACATTTATTCAAATACAGTCATGTCATCATCGTCTGGAACATCATCGTAACTCTCCAAACCTTAAATTCCATCGTGAATTTCTTGTATAGCTGCCTGGACATTATTTAAATTGACTTTTTTAATGAACTGTAACTAGGGCTTATTTTTGGAGTAGGGCTTATATTTCAAGCATCCTCAAAAATCTTGCTAGGGCTTATTTTGGGGGTAGGTCTTATTTTGTGGGGAAAAGGGTAAGTGTGAATCATGCATTTGCTTTTTCTGAGGTGGAGGGGGAGAAAATATATATATGTATATATATATAAAAACCATTCTGGACCAGGCCTCGTCTGCGCCTGGATCTACCCAGGAAGAAGCCGTTTTGCTTTTCGCGGAGGTTAAGGCTGGGTGTGAATTTAACTTTTGAGTTCTCCAGAACTTGTGTTCTTGTCACAGTTCCCCTCGCACCCTCCAAAGTCACTTTCTTGCTGCTATTTTGGGTTTTCCCCAACAAACGAAACCAGAAGCAACCCAGTGTTACATGTCTTTTTTTTCCAGTGCTTTTCAGAAAAAAACCCATCCACTTTGATATTGCGCCTTTGACACGTTGCTGGTTTATGTTGTCAGCCTGGAAAATTGTTCTTTCGCATCAGGTCATTCCGTGCGATGGATTTATTCTCCCGAGCTAAAGCCCAGCGGAGTCCCTGGCTTGGCAGATTTGCCGTGTTGTCACCCTGCACCCTGGCTGGGGCTTTCCTAATTAAAAACAAACAAACAAACAAACAAACTGAATTTGTAACCGGTGCTTCCCCTTGAGCTGCTTCTCGGGATGTTCCCCCACTGCCTCCCGGAATTTTCTCCATTTCCCAGGGCTCTGTGTCCTCCCTGCTCGGAGCTGGACCTGGAGAGAGCATCTGGGGAGGGCCCGTCCCCCCTTCCCCCAGCATGAAGCTTTCCAAGTATCTTACTGTATAAGGAATAAATGAAAATACAGCCCCATCCCTGCATTTGTTCTCTTTCTGCATCCTCTCCCTGCAAACCCACTTCAGGTCAAATTGTTTAAATAAACCTGCCCTCAGAGCACACAGACGAGATGAGAAGTTCAGACGTTTCCACTATTGACACTTTGGTGATGGGACATTTGGGGTCTGAGCCCTGTTTGTACCTGCATCTTCCATCCTTGGAGCCTTCTAGCTGTAGCTTGTTGTTTTCCGTGCCGCTAACCCCCTTCAGAAGTTACATCCTTTCTTTTTCTCGTTAAACCAGATGGGCAGCCCAAAAAGGTTCGGAAGGTGCCTCCTGGACTCCCCTCCTCGGTAAGTGGCCGGAGCATTTTCCCCGTTTTCCCCTCCCTGTCCTCTGTCCCGTGGCTGTTCCTTCTCCCTCTGCCATGAGAGCAGCTGGCCCTGTGGGTCCAGCCACCCAAGCATGGAGGGTTTCGGTTTTAGGAGGAGGAGGAAGGGTTTTCTCAGCGTCTCCTCCATCGGGGAGAAGGAACCGTGACACTGCCCGTGTGGAGCAGCTGGTGGCACGTCCCCGGCCCCGGCGCCTCCTGCCCTCGCTGGCTCTCGTCTGTTTGATGTTATGTCGCCGTTACCCCAGTGAAATGTAATATTCGGCGTTATCGGATTTCACTCCAGAAGGGAAAGCAAAGCAGTTGTAACGCGGGCGGGCAGCTGGGGCTGCTCCAGGTGTGCACGCTGCCTGGGCTGCTTTAGAAGAAAGCCAAGCAGGCTGCAGGAATATGTTAGCCGTGCTCCCGCGGCTGTTTGGGGGAATACACTGAACAATGTCTTTGTGGCTGGAAGTAATGGGATCTCCAGGAAAGCTAATTGGAGCAGGCTGGAGGGTTCCTGCAGCAATATGGGAGCTGTCTGGCTGCGCGAGGCTGCATTCCTCGCTGGAGCCTTTGCATGTTTGCAGGGGGATGAGCAGGCTGTGTCCTGCAGGTGGGCTGGAGCTCAGGCTGGGGCTGAGCTGGAGCTGAAACTGGGGCTGAGCTGGAGCTGAAACTGGGGCTGTGCTGGAGCTGAAACTGGGGCTGTGCTGGAGCTCAGGCTGGGGCTATGCTGAAGCTTAAGCTGGGGCTGAGCTGGAGACATGCATTTGCCCGAGCATGTCATGCCACTCGCTGCCAAAGCTGATGCTGAAGTGACATGAGATGATCTTGGACGAGGGAATCGAGTGCACCCTCAGTAAGTTCGCAGATGACACCAAGTTGGGTGGGAGTGTTGATCTGCTGGGGGGTGGGAAGGCCATACAGAGGGGTCTGGACCGGCTGGATCGATGGGCTGAGGCCAATTGTCTGAGGTTCAACGAGGCCAAGTGCCGGGTCCTGCACTTGGATCACAACAACCCCAGGCAGCGCTCCAGGCTCAGGGAAGAGTGGCTGGAAAGTGACTGGCAGAAAAGGACCTGGGGGTGTTGAATATGAGCCAGTGTGTGCCCAGGTGGCCAAGAGGCCACCAGCATCCTGGCTGGGACCAGCACTGGTGTGGCCAGCAGGCCCAGGGCAGTGACTGTCCCTGTGCTGGCCATTGATGAGGCCAAACCTTGAATCCTGGGGTCAGTTCTGGGCCCCTCACGCCAAGAAAGCCCTTGAGGTGCTGGAGCGAGTGGAGAGGAGGGAATGGAGCTGGTGAGGGGCTGGAGCACAAGTGTGATGGAGCGGCTGAGGGACCTGGGGGTTCAGCTGGAGAACAGGAGCTGAGGGGAGACCTTCTGATCTCTGAACTGCCTGAAAGGAGCTTGGAGCCAGGGGGGGTCGGGCTCTGCTCCCCAGGAACAAGTGACAGGACGAGAGGAAACGGTCTCAGGTTGCCCAGGGGAGGTTGAGGTTGGATCTGGGAACAATTTCTTCCCCAAAGGGCTGTGGGGCATTGGAACAGGCTGCCCAGGGCAGTGCTGGAGTCACCAGCCCTGGAGGGCTGGACAGACGGACAGGAGGTTCTCAGGACATGGGGCAGTGCCCCCCAAGGCTGGGGGAACAGTTGGATATGATGACCTTGAGGGTCTTTTCCAACCAAAATGGTTCTGTGGTTCTATGGAATAGGTGCTGTGCTGGGGCAGTGTCACACACCAGGGCTGCCCTGGGACAGAGCTCCTTCCACCCTCCCTGTGACACGGAGCAGAGTTTGTGCTCGTGGCCACGTCCCCCAGGTCTGGCGTGTCCCGGCACAGGACCTCGGCCTAGATGAGGCCCCAGAGGATGCCGGGGAGGGATTTTGTGCGCGTTGGTTCCTGCAGGATCAGTTGCCGCAGCCGGCGTGGTGGCTGGGAACCGTTTCTACCCTGCCAATTTGCCGCCTGGTCCCTGCTCTGTTTAGCTTCAGTCTGCCTCACATCCCACCCCAGCTCAAGAAAAACAGGCAGAGAGGGATAAGAAACGCCCAGCACCCGCTAAGCCCTGCGAATTGCGGCACGAGGCTTGTGCAGTTGCTCTCTGACTGTGCTGGCAGTTCCAGCCGGAGGAAATTACCTCACCTGGAGGTCCCCGGGGCCACCGAGCGCTGGGGCCGCGGGGGGAGCGGGGCCCGGCGCTGATTTACCGTTTCCTGTGGCGCTTGGCTGGCGGCTGCGGCTCCGCCGGGTCCCCCCACGCGACAGGGCTGGGATGCTCCTGGCTTGGCTGGTGCCGGAAGAAGAGTTGGCTTTTCACAGCCTGCCCTGCGCTGAGCCGAAGAATTGAAGATGTAGGGGGACCAGGAGCAGCCCTGCGTTGAAACCTGCCCCTCAGGACCCAACAAGAGATGTAGGGGTCAGGGATAATGGAGCGAACTCCCCCTACTTTGCAACCCCCCTCCTCTCATCCCCTCTATTTTATTCTTTCTGTTTTCACTCCGGGTTTCTGAAATGGCTGTTGCGGCGCGCAGTGCCCCCCGTCCGCTGCCGCACAGCTGCCGCGCGCTGGCCAGCTGCCAGCCCCTGCCAGATGGCGCGGGGCTATTAGACGTTCTGCGCTCCATTCCCCCGGCCCAGCTCCCGCTATTTAATCAAATTAGAGGAAAAGTCAATTTACGGGATTCTTGTCCTTTGCAGCCTCCTCCGTTTGCTCCCCCGCTCTGCCCTGCCACACGCACTGCCCACGCGCGGCTCTGGGCACTCGCGGCACCCGATGCCGTGTCACGAATCTTCTGTTGTGAGCAGGGGCGAGCGGCAGCTGCCGGCGTCTCTCAGGATTTCCCATTCCCCTTCTCTTTATTTTTTAAATTTTTTTTTAAATTTTATTTTACGAGTTCCCTAGTCCCCATCTGTAGCAGCGATACCCACAAGTTGCTTTCAGCTCCCCATTGCCCTTCAGGTTCCAGCTGCCCCTGGGAGCTCTGAGACCCCCAGCTTCAAGAGAATCTGCTCTGAGAGCAGGAACCTGGGGAAAACAGAGCAATATATTAAAGTGAATTCACTGGTACTTTTCGGAGCTCTTTTTTTAACAAAAAGACCCCTGTTTTCTATTACACCCCACAAAAAAAAAGAAGTAATTCTTGGTGTTCTGGCCAGTTGCACTGATAGAGAATAATTCTGCCTCTTCTCAGCGGGCGAGGGCGCGGGTCGGAGGAGCTGGCTGGGTGCCGGGAGCAGAAGCTGGGGGCAGGTTTCCTCTGCAGGGGGGCTGCGTGTGCCCAGCCCAGCCAGCCCTGCCCCCGCTTGCGGCTGTGTGTAAAACAAATTATTAGCAGTTTCAGATTGAATCAATGAGGGGTGAAAATAAGCTGTAACCAAAGTTCTCATGTCATTTTGAGGGGTGTTTCAGTTTCTTTGCGTGTTGAATTTCTGCTTGAAAATAAAAAAAAGTGTGGTTTTGCACTGGCACAGGGTGACTTTTGGGAAGGGCTTTCTAGGATGGGTTTGGTTATTTGAGAAGAAAATAAAAAAGCCTTTTCTTTTGCATTGCTGTTAAATAATGTCGCTAACAGAAATCTGCCCCAGAGCTGCCTGAAAGCATCCCCCCCGTGTCACATCCCTTTCCTCAGTTTCCCCTCGAGCGGGACGGGCTGATTTTCGTGAAGGGTTGGAGCAGGTCCCAAGTCTTCGCCGACCCCGTCACCACCGCCCAGCCCGTGGGTGTGGGGGTCAGCACACAGGAACAATGGCTCGTGTGGTTACCAAGAAAAAGTCATAACTGCAGGAAAAGGAACTAGAGCAGGGCGCTAAAATTCCTGCCGGTGCCAGAGCGGCTGTGGGATCTGCGCTGTTACGGGAAGGCAGAGGGAGCACATCTGTGTGACAGCCCCATCCTCTGCACCGCTCCCCGCGTTTGGTGCCATCACCGTGACTTTCAGCTGCTTCGGTTCCCCCGGCTTCACTGTGGGAGTCACTCTGGCATCTGGTGCCGTGGATGAAAGCAAAGGGGGTTGCAGCATAGAGGGTTTTGGTCTCTGCTCCCAAGTGACAAGTGACAGGACGAGAGGACACAGCCTCAGGTTGCCCAGGGGAGGCTGAGGTTGGATCTGGGAACAATTTCTTCCCCAAAGGGCTGTGGGGCATTGGAACAGGCTGCCCAGGGCAGTGCTGGAGTCACCAGCCCTGGAGGGCTGGACAGACGGACAGGAGGTTCTCAGGACACGGGCAGTGCCGGGTGGGTTATGGTTGCACTCGATGATTTTGAGGGGCTTTGCCAAACAAAGCACAGGGTGGGTGACACGGGGTGGGTGACATGTGGGGCAATGGGAGGGCCAAGCACTTCTCACCCCCTTTTTCCTGCCCCACAGGTGTACCCATCCAACTCAGGTGATGACTACAGCAGGGATCCAGCTGGATATACGCCCTCGAAACCTCCCAGCACTGTATATCCCGGGGCTTTTTATATGGCAGGTGAGTTATGAACAATCCCCGGCGGAGTGCAGCGGCTGCCTGGCATGGTACCAATGACAGGAGGAATTGCACAGCAATGGGGAGCTCAGGGCAGGAGCTCACGAAACACAAACCAGCCCCCAGACTGCTCTCATTTTCTCAGTGATGCTCGCTGTAGGCGGCACATGGTGGGGACAGACACGGTCCCTCAGCTCTGCTTTTCCTTCCAGACGGGCTCCACAACTCGCCTGACCTGTGGAGCTCCCCGGGTGCCATGAGCCAGTCGGGTTACGGTGCCATGCTGGGCAGCTCCTCCTCCCCGCTCCCACAGGCCAGCAGCTTCAACAGTTTACATCAGCACGAACGCATGGTAATCTGTCCCTATGTGTCCCCACGTGTCCGTGTGGGCAGGCTAGGGGCTCGGCTCAGTGACAGTGTGTCACCTCACCCCAGCTTGGGGCAGCTGCCGGCAGGGGGAACTTTTGGGGACACGTCTCACCCCTCTCCCCTGTCTGGCAGAACTACCAGCTGCACTCAGGAGAGGTGAACGGCGGGCTCCCCTCCGTGTCCGGCTTCTCCTCTGCCTCCGCACCGTATGGGGTCTCCAGCCACACACCTCCCATCAGCGGGACGGACACTATGATGGGTACGTATGGGCACATGGTTGTCCCCAGCGTCACCCCCCTCGTTCCGCTGCCACGCAGGGGCTGAACTGGAAAATCAAAGTCTTGTGCAAACTTCTGATACCTGGGGCTGCGATATCAATGTCCAGTGTACCCAGACACTTTTTGTCCCTTCTGTGTTACCCACCGTGGAGTTATGGCATGAGGAAGAGAGGCAGCGAGGTTATTGCTGATGGGTGCCTGGGCAGGCTGTAGCGGGGGAACAGGGGCTGGTTTTGGGGATTTACACCTCACTTGGTGGCTCTGGGAGGAGAGCAGGACCTGTGACATTATCTCTTGGAGGTGCTGTGGCTTCAGTGAGTTGCAGGAGGGGTTTGCACCTGCACTGCGGGAAGGCGGAGTACGTGTGAAGCTGTTTGTCTAAACCCGGAATAGAAATGTTTGTGCTGTATTCGGATACCACGTTAAACCCCTGAGTGCTTTAATCTCTAGCCCTGCTGAACCTGTTACAAAACCTGTTACTGAAATGAACTCGTGTTCCCCTGAAAATGAGGATCCTGACCTTTATTCTTAGAAAAACCCTTGTTTAGAGGAGGGGAAACAAGTTTGGGATTGTAGAGGCTTAAGATGCCCTGTGAAAACAGGACTGTGCTGCAGCAGACACTTGATTGCTGCTGATGGTGACACCTTCAACCCAGCAGCTTTATAAAGACATTTGTGCAAGCCCAGGAAAGCTGCTGGGGCACGTGTCCTTTCGTCCAGGCTGCTCTGAGCTGGGTGTCTGTTGAGTTTTCAAGCAAAGCAATAAGAGAGAGAAATTCCAGTCTCAGAGAAGGTCTCGTGTGGGCGCTCTGTGGGTCTCTGGCACCCTGGCAGTGACGTCCTTGTCCTCTCTTGACAGGTAACAGAGGAACCACAGCTGGGAGCTCGGGAGATGCGCTTGGGAAGGCACTAGCTTCAGTAAGGGTTTCTGCGGATACTTGACATGGTCCCTGTCCTGTCACAGCGTGGGACCTCCCCTCTGTCACAGGACCCTCTGGGCAGTGGGGAGGATGCGCAAATTGAGAAGTTTGGGTGAATGCACCCCAAAAACACGGCAACCTCTGGGGGGGGAGTGTTTCCCAATTCTCTGTGCTGCCATGGAGTCCTGGCACTGTGCAAAAGCACCTTTTGGCAGATGGGGGAACGGGGCTGGCCCGTCCCACTGGCTGGGAGCTGGTGTTGGTCGGAAGGGACATGCTGCCGGTGGTCCTGGGCTCGGCGCAGCTGCTGGTCAGGAGGCGCCGTCGCAGGGGTGGGCTCTGCTGACTGTGTCCTTCTTCTGTCCCTTCAGATTTATTCCCCTGATCACTCTAGCAATAACTTCTCATCAAACCCCTCTACACCGGTTGGCTCCCCTCAGGGGCTTGCAGGTAGGTGAAAAATGACGCTCTTTGTCTGAAGGGGGATGTCGGGTTTGCTTCAGGAGATCTGAGGCACTGAACTTCCCAAACCCTCATTAAAGATGCTTTTGGCAATCTCGGCAAATCCCATTTATTGTTAAAAGCAGGGAGGACAAGCAAACTTGAAGATAATTTTTAAATGTCTCCAGTGAAGCTGCGTGTCTGTCTGCTTTAATCAGTTGTAGCTTTTCCCCCGTTGGATACGGCGGCACCGCGTGCGCGGGTGCGACGGCTCTGCTGCGCCTGGCTCTGTTCTGCAGAGGGGTTTGAGCTGCAGACACGAGCCCGGTGCACACGGTAGCAGCTCTGGGCACTTGAGTCAAAGCATCGCTGCCACTTCTGAGACTTCCACTCGGTCCGTGCCCCTGTGTGTCCCGGTTTGGAGAGCCTGTCCCTGGTTCTGTCACTCGTGGGAGCAGCACAGTGGGAACTGAGAAGGAACCAACTAGTTAAAAGCCATTTTCAGCGCCCAATGAAAACCCGTCTGTGCTCCCGTCGGCGGGAGAGCTCTAGTTTCTGCCCAGCTCCTTGGTGCCTGAGGTGCAGAGTGATGTTCACGCTCCAGCCTGCTGCTCCTCGGAGGTTGGGATGCTTGCTGCCAAGCTGTAAATTTAAAAACCTCTTGAGGTCTGAAGGCCTGAGCTCAGTTCCCTGCTAAGGCAAAGTGGGGATGAGCCCACAGCAGGGGCTGAGCAGAGATTTCCACAGGAGGCATGTGGGGTCAGAGCATGTCCCCTCGCAGCATCTTGGCAAGATAAGGCAATGCCGGGTGGTGATAGGGAGCTGGGGAAAAACCCCTGGCTGGCTTTGTACACGCAGTGTCACTGTCCCTGTGCCACAGTGGCCTGTGCGGTGCCATGTAGTGCAGTGTTGGCCTATGCGGTGCTGTGCACAGCATGGTGGCCCAGTTTCCAGCCCCACCTAGTGGCAGCCGTACCTGGTCCCAAGCTCTCTCCCTGTTTGTTTGCAGGCACATCGCAGTGGTCGCGAGCGAGTGGGCAGGGTGCCTTATCTCCCAGCTATGAAGGGAGCCTTCACACTTTAGTAAGTGTCGCCAAAAGATCTGTCTTTTTCCTTTTCCATCCCTCGTGCGCTGGGCGGTAAAGGGCTTTGGGTAAATCATAGAATCACAGAATCATTTTGGTTAGAAGGGACACTTAAGATCAACGAGTCCCCAGCTGTTCCCCCAGTCCTGGCGCTGCCCCACATCCCTGAGAACCTCCCGTCCGTCTGTCCAGCCCTCCAGGGCTGGTGACTCCAGCACTGCCCTGGGCAGCCTGTTCAATGCCCCACAGCCCTTTGGGGAAGAAATTGTTCCTAAATCCAACCTCAGCCTCCCCTGGCGCAACTTGAGGCCGTTTCCTCTCCCCAAATATCTGGGTCCTGAAGGAGGATTGTCAGCTGGTGGATGGACATTTGGTTGGACACCAGATTTCTGTCTAGTTTTTGCTGCCCTTTCCAGAGTGGTTCTGCTTGTGTGACCCCTCACGCCTAAAGGGAGTGGCACTGATGGCATCGGGGGTTGTTAATATTTGTCCCTGTACCTGCCCCGCATTAGTTGGGTGCTTGGTTGCCAACGACCATTCTTTAGTGCAGACAGCTGCCTGCTGGCTTTACAGGTGTTAACACAGACCTATTTCTCTCTCCTGCCCTTCAAGCAAAACAAAATGGAAGACAGGTTGGACGAAGCCATCCACGTGCTGCGGAATCATGCCGTGGGCCAGACAGCTGCCATGCCCAGCAACCACGGGGACATGCACGGGCTCCTGGGCTCGGCACCAGCGCACAGTGCCACAGTGGGCAGCTTGGGCCAGGCCTTCCCCGCCGCTGTTATGTCCCTGGGGAACAGGCACCCCGGCCTGGTAAGCGCGGAACATCACGGCAGCTGGCGGAGACACTCCAGGGACCCACATCACAGTGTCCCATGGCATCCAGAGGGACATTGCCTTGCTTTTGGTGTGAGAATAGCTCAGTGTGGTGCAGCTTGGGACAGCTCTTGGCAGCTTTGCAGGGGTGATGTGCACAGAAGTGCGGTGGTTTGCTGGCTTTGTGCAGGGGCTGGAATCGTGCTCAGCACAGTGGTGGGCGCTCAGGCACAAGCCCTGCATGCAGAGGTGGTGAAGGCAATTCTTTCCCTGCAACATGGATGGAAATCCATCAAAACAGCTGTAAGGCATACCTGAGGTGTGCAGGGAGAAGGAGAGAGATCTGGTGCTGGTTCTAGAGAGCCAGGTATCGCCAGGATTTCTCTGTTTTGCACCATTTGGGCAGGCACTGCATCCTCCATGCACATGGAAGGTGCCCCAAACGTGGATGCTGTGGTCCCATGCTGGGTTACCAGGGTCCGCACTTATCCAGAGGCTGGTGACCCCAGGAGCACATTTTTGGCAGAACTGGGCTCTGGTTTCTCTGGAGAACCAGCTCTGCTTCCCTTCTGAGCTCCCCAAACTCTGCTGCGAAGCGATGAATCGTGTCCTCTGTTGCAAACTGCTGCTGGCTGCAGACACGCAGGTGTTTGCAGCGCAGCTGGCTCGGTCCTGCCGGTCCCTGGGTGCAGCCTCAGGGGCGCAGGCACAGAGAGGCTGCTTGATCCTTGCCCTTTGTGTCCAGGCCCTTTGGGGTGACGTTCACGCTGCTGGGACGTCCCTTGCTCTGGTGGCACTGGGGAAGTAGCAGAAACATTAGTGCTTGATGGAGACGGCACACGTGCAGCCCAGGCAGGGTGTTCTCTCCACTGTGGCAGCCTTGCACCATGGTGGGGAGTGACAGCACTGACAGGGCTTTCTGCTTGTCCTACCGATGCGCAGGGCATGGAGCTGCTTTCCAAGGTGTTCCCACTGCTGTCCCCAGAGCAGAGCTGGTGCTGGAGCGGGTTGGCTGTTCCCTCCTGCATGTTGGTGCCCAAAGAGGTGGCACCATGCGAGGCGTGCACGTGGCTGCCACCCCAGTCTGGTCTGCGGAGCCCTGTGGCCGTGCTCGGCGGGCATGACACCACCCAGACCCACTAGCCATAACACTTCCCCCTCTCAGGGCTCACTCTGCTTGTGTTGCTGTAGGTGGGAGGAGGTCACGCTGAAGACGGGCTGTCCAGCAACCCCAGCATGCTCCACAACCACGTCACCCTTCCGTCACAGCCCAGCACGCTCCCTGACCTCAGCAGGCAGCAGGACACGTTCAGCGGTAAGGCAGCTCTGCACGCTTGAGATTCCCTTGCTGGGGGCGTGGTTGGGATCACCCCGCAGGTCCAGGAGCAGCTGGGGGGAGGTGGGTGCTCTTGCAAGGCTACTGCTTCCTTGCAGCAGCCACAGGGCAGCGTCTGCATTGAGCTTTTTGCAGAGGTTTGACCTGTATGTTCTCATCCTTCCTGCCAGTTTTGGGTGCACGATGTCCCTGGGCCCAAGTCTGCTGGGGGGAGGTGGGCTCTGATTCTGGAGGGTCTGGGAGGTGGGGGGACAAGAATGGGGAGTGGTGGCTGGGCAGAGCTGGTGCCCTTCCAGTGTCCCTTATAGAATCATTGAATCACAGGATGGTTTGGGTTGCAGGGACCTCCCCTGCTCCCCAGTGCCCCCCCGCCATGACAGGGACATCGTCACCAGCTCAGGGTGCTCAGAGCCCCGTCCAGCCTGGCCTGGGATGTCTCCAGGGATGGTTCATCCACCACCTCTCTGGCCAACCTGGGCCAGGCTCTCACCACCCTCAGGACAACAATTCCTGCCTCATGTCCAGCCTGAATCTCCCTCCTTTAGTTTAAACCATCACCCCTTGTCCTGTCACAACAGGTTCTGCTCAAAAGTCTGTCCCCATCTTTCTTTTGGGCCCCTTTTAAGCCCGGAAAGGCCGCGCTAAGGTCTCCCCGGAGCTTCTCTTCTCAGCTGAACAGCCCAGCTCTCTCAGCCTGTCCCCAGCAGAGCTGCTCCAGCCTCGGATCCTTTCTGTGGCTCCTCTTGCTGCAGCTGCGGTTGCAGGATGAGTTCTGGATGCTCTGACGATGCTGTGCAGCAGGAACAGGGCCTGGGGACCCCCATGCAGGTCTGGCCCCTCCAACCTCCGTGTGTGGTTCTGTTTCCTCAGCAGGTTTGTCGGGGGGACTAGGGCGAAGCAACATCTCCTCGGGAAACAGCGAAATAAAGAGGGAAGAGAAGGAAGACGAAGAGAACACGTCGGTGGCAGATAACTCAGAAGAGGAGAAGAAGGAGCTGAAACCCTCCCGGAACAGAACAAGGTGCTCTTTGAACAGGTCTCTCCCTTTGCTTTGTTACCAGGCTGGGGGCGTTTGGGCTGGGGTACGGCCGTGGTGACGTACCACAGAGCCTGGTCTGGCCTCGCACAGCCTGCTCTGCCGCTGTTCCCCGCGTCCACCTTGGGCCATACCAGGGAACGGTCCCTGTTGGCTCCTGTCCCCTTGGCCTCTGGGCTTCGTTCTGCTTCTAAAGCAGAAGCTTTACACCTTGGCCACACAAGCTGCACCTGCCTGTGGGGTCGCTCAAACTGTTGTTTGTGCCCGTGTGTGGGAAGGACGAGTGCTCAGGGGCAGGGAGAAGTTTGAACCTCCTCCCTGCTCTACGTCGTCCTCGCTGTCCACGTCAGGTTCCCGTATCCTGTGTCACATTCAGCCAGGGATGTGGCAGCAGATCAGTAAAGCCCATCCAGCGCGCTGCCTTGTCTGAGACCTCGCCGTGGGCTTGGAGACCTTGCCGGGGTGGTGTGTCCGGAGGGGCAGCGCCTGCCCCACTGCGGCCAGACCGCAGCCACCTCCTGCCCTGACGGCAGAGGGCTGTGTCATCTCAAAATGCCACCTTGGGACACCAGTGCTGGCCCCCAGCCCTTCTCCGGGCCACCCTGCAACCTCCCAGAAACCAGCTCAGGCCTTAATCGCATTGTGATTTGCTTCTCTGTTGTTTAAAACCAAACCAAACCAAAAAAAAAAAAAAGAGGCAGAAGAAGAGCCTTAATGACTTCCGTCCAAAGTCGCCATGTGTCCCTGTGCCTGACCGCAGGGCACCGGGCCGGCCGGGACACGTGGTTACATGCGTGGGGTTTGGCATCTCGGTGCCTCGACCTGTGTTTCTTTTCTGTGAGTTGACTGGTGCTGAGAGTGCACGCGAGGAATGTCCCTGTCTCGTTCTTATTTTAAACTATTAGTCAAGATGAGGATGAGGAGGACGATCTTCTTCCCCCAGAGCAAAAAGCCGAGAGAGAGAGAGAAAGGAGGGTCGCCAATAATGCCCGTGAGCGCCTGCGGGTCCGTGACATCAACGAGGCCTTTAAAGAGCTCGGACGCATGTGCCAACTCCACCTAAACAGCGAAAAACCGCAGACCAAACTGCTAATCCTACACCAGGCCGTATCAGTCATACTGAACCTGGAGCAACAAGTTAGAGGTCAGTGAGGGTCCCGGAGTGGTGATATTTTACGTATCTGATCGGCACGGGGCTGTCTGTCTGTCTGTCTCCTGTGACACGTGCTGTGGTGCCTCGCACTGTCTCTCTCCCCTGTGGCCTTGGGTTCCCAAGGCTGTTGATTGTCCTTTTATTTTTTTATTTTCTTTTGTTTTTTCTTTTTTTTTTTTTTTTTTCCCTCTTTTGCATCCCTGTTGTTCTCTCTTTTGTCCCCCACTGCCACCGCGTGTGCTGCATGCTGGTCCCCAAGGGGACACCTGCGCCGTCCTCTCTTTCCTGCAGCCAGGTGTTCCGCTCAGCCGCTTGACCCGCAAAATGAAAGCAAAAAGAAACAAAACCCCAGTAAATCTCTCAGCGTGGGTCCAGATCTGACATGAGCAGTGCCCCGTGCGCTCAGTGCTCCTGTCCCCACCGCTGCAGCCCCAGTTTTGGGGGCAGCTGGCAAACCCCTGGGGGTGGCTGGAGCTGCACAAGGGGATGGAGGCGCCGAGCCCAGTGCTGGGCAGCCCTCACTGCTGCTCCGGACTGGTCTCCAGTTGAAGCCGGGAGCACTGGAGCGTCCCTCACAGAGCCCGGAGCTGCGGGCAGGCGTGCGCAGGCTCCGCTCGCTCCTGTCTCAGACACGTGTGCCGCGTGCTGTCCCGCTGCGTGGGGCGTGCTGTCCCGCTGCGTGGGGCGGCAGGGGCTCCGCTGGTCCCCCGCCCTGCAGTGCATGTGCTCCTGGCTGACTCTGCCACAGGTTAACCCCTTTCTCTCTGCAGAGGCTGTTGTAACACATCGGTGGTTTGTGCCTGGCTCTGCTCCTCTCTGCTGGCCTCTGCTGTTGCATTGGTGTTGGAGTCCTTTGTGCCTCTCTTCAGTTTGTAATTTTTTGCCTTTCATAACATGTATATTTTTTCCTGTCTCTTTTTTAATTTCCCCTTCCTTTTTATTTTTATTTTTTTTTTTATTTTGAGTTTTTTATTTTTCAGTTCTGTTCTTTCCAATCTCCTACAGACAGTCCCCAGCCGTGACCTCTCGGTGGTCCCACTCTCTACCTTGTACTTGCTGCTCACGGCTGGAGGCAGGAGCTGAGGGCCGACGGGGGCTTAGACAGAGTTGGCACCGTGTTCACTTTGGTCTCCCACGCTTGTCCCTTTTTAAAGCCTTCCAGAACGCGGCCAGGGCCGTGTGCCCGGTCCTGTGCTGCTGTTGGCGGGCCTTAGCGCAGGCAGGCAAGGTGTCTCTTCTTGGGGGCTTGGCCTTCAGGCTGTTTCGCAGGACAGAAGCCAACCCCCATGTCCCCTCCAGCAGCAGGACTGGGGCCATTGCGTGCCCAGCCGAGGATCTTCTCACTGCCATCCGCAGGGAAGGAGAAGATTAGGGGTGTTAGGAGGGGCAGCAGGCAGGTCAGTGTCCCCTGTGAGCGAGGCACAAGACAGCCAAGGCACCATGTGTCCTTATCACCGGAGGGTCCCACATGTACCGTACGAGGCGCTCCCGGAGCCATGTCCCTGCCGACAGGAACCAGAGGAATGAGCCGGGTTGTGCCACGGGTGGGTTTGTGTCCCCTGTGACGGGCTGGGGAGAAGGTGGCAGTGCTGACTGGGACACCGTGGCAGGCAGGAGGGGACACGGAAAGGGACGAGGCAGTGGGGAGAGGATGAGTCAGGGACAGCGGCAGACATTGCCTGGGGAGCCCTCACTACCCCTGCATGTGGCTGGCCAGCATCTGGGGGGGTCTCAGACCCCCCGCACAGCTCTGACTCCACAGCCCCTATTCAGTGAAGATTTGTCCCCACGTGTGTCCCCTGGAGCTGAAGGCCACAGTCTGTCCCAGTGCCGGCTCTCACCCAGGGATCCTCCTCAGATAGGTGTCTTTCTTGCAAGAATTTTTGCTCTGGGGGAAAAGATCGTCTACACAGAAAATTGGGGGTTTGGAGGGGATGGGCTGCGGGCAAGACCACGGTTCAAGGTGCTGCCAGCATGACTCGGCCTTCTCCCCAGCTCTGCCTGTTCAGCACCCCCAGGGTGCTGCCAAAGCTGCTCCCAAAGCTTCTGACCATGGCTGCAAAATCGCCCCTTTACAGTGTGATTTTGGCTGTGTCGAAAGACTTGGATTCAGTGTCTGCATCCGAGACCGACCCGCAGCAGCAGCTGGGGGCACGTGGCTCCTGGGCCAGGCTGCCCAAAACACCTTCCCTGGGAGGATTTTGCTGCAGATGGCGTTTTTGAAAGAAATCTTAAAAAGAGGGATTTGCTTTCTGCCAAAAAGTCTTTCCTTGGGGCACAAAGCCAGAGTTTTTGGCTGAGACCCCCACTTTGACCTTTTTGTTTGCAGCCAAAAATGAGCAGGAAGGCGAAATTTTGCCAAGGGGGGAGAAGGTATCGATGGCGATGACCAAATGCGCTCTCGCCCCAGCAGGCCCTCTGGCCCCGCGCTGGCAGCACCTTCCTGGGGTTTGGGAGAACCACCCAAGACAAATTGGCTTTGCAAAATGAGGCTGTTTGAGCCGTTTCCAGAGGACGCCAGCAGCACTTCCAGCACGGCAACGTACAGTCCCCCCAGTCGCTACCGCCCCCCTGACTAACCCCTATGGTGCTGTGAACCCAGCAGTACAGACGAGGCCTTGTCACTGGAGGACAAAGATCTGAGGGACCGGGAGAGGAGAATGGCCAATAACGCCAGGGAAAGGGTGCGTGTGCGGGACATTAACGAGGCCTTTAAAGAACTGGGACGCATGTGTCAGATGCACTTAAAAACGGACAAAGCACAGACCAAACTGATCATCCTACAGCAAGCGGTGCAGGTCATTCTGGGCCTGGAGCAGCAAGTACGAGGTATGGTACCAGCTGGCAGGTGCATTTCCCTCCCCCTACATCGCTGTGTGTGTGCATCTCCAGCGTGACTCCTGCTTTCGTGCGAGGGTGCGTGTCGGCATCGCCATGGCACCCCGGGTGCTCCACGCTTTCCAAAGCCCCGGCCTAGGGGTGGATTCGGGGCCTCTCTGTCCATTTTTCCTCAACGCTTAATGAGAATTGGGCACCTGGATCCCCTTAAGCAGCTTTGGAAACTCAGTCCTCAGCTCTGAGAGCCGGCTTAGGCTCTCGGGGTTTGCTCTGAGCCAGCGCATGTTTGAATTGGCCCAGCCAGGCGCGGGGTTTTGCTCGAGCAGGGGGTCCCACCAAGTTACCGCAGCCACTGTAACGAGTTGCTTCACTGAGGCTGTTCCCTCGCATGGTCCGTCTGTCTGTCCTGGGACTCTGTCCTCGCTCTCTCTCTTGGCTGCTGCGTGACGCTGTTGCCCACACCAACATCACTTCCTTGCTGTTTTTTGGCCTAGAGCGCAATCTGAACCCTAAAGCCGCCTGCTTGAAGCGTCGGGAAGAGGAGAAAGTGTCCGGAGTGGCGGGAGATCCCCAGATGACGCTTTCAGCTTCACATCCCGGTCTGGGAGATGGTCACAACCCTGTTGGACACATGTAAAGGTACCGTCCCACGGCCTGCGGTCCCGGCACCCGGCTGCAGGTCCCAGCTGATGCACATGGCTCTGCTTCGGCACCAGCTCGTTTGGCACCAGCCTTATTGAATGACTTCCACGCGTGCGCTGTTTGCTCGTCCCTGGGCAGCCCTGTCTCTGGGACGGAGGTTCCAGGGCTCTCACCACCCTGTGTGAGCTCAGCTCTGCTCTGCGCCTCCCCATCCTGCCCCAGTTGGTGACTGGAAATGGGCAGCAACTTTGCCTGGTGGCCCTGTGGGAGGGAACGGGCAGCCCCCAGACAGGCCAAAAACGACACGAACGGTGAAATTCCCTGGGTGAGGCCGTGGCAAGTGCAAGCTTTCCTGGGCTCTCCCGATTTTTAGAGGAACCCCAAATCCTCGTGCTTGGCCAGGAGCAGCTGCGCCATTTGGACCAAGCGCTGCGGGGATGCGCCCGGGGCACGGGCAGGGGCCGTTGTCCCCAGTGTCCCTGCGCCAGCGGGTGCCTGGGGCTGCCGTGAAAAATTTAAAGCAAGGTAAAGCCGACGTCTTGGCAGAATCGCGAGCTCTTGTCTGGGCTTCACGCGGAGCTCTCGGGGCTGTTTTCTGCAGAGACGAGACTGCGGCAGCGAGACTCGTGCTCCTCCTGCGCTAGGAACAGGGTTCTGTTCTCATTTGCGTTTCTCTCACTTCAGGCTTTTTTTTTTGTTATTACTTCTAGATCTTTTTGTTCCTCTGGATACAGAGATCTGTAGGAAGAAAACCCCTGGTGTGACCTGCAGCCTTCTCGAACCATAAACTTAAGTACTGCTAATACTGACACACATGGACGGATCCCGGCCTGACGTAAGGGGTGGAAAAAAACACTTTGTCAAAAACAAAACGAAAACAAAATATTGCCTTAAGTATAAAGTGCGGAACAGTCAATACATATCACTCAGTTAGGAGAGGGTGGCGTGTTCTCTTGGCTTGTTCACAAGCAGCCAGCAGCAAAATTGTGCCTAAGCTTGATATTTCTTTTTTTAAAAAAAAGAACATTAGTTATGAGATTTTTTATGTAGAACAAATAGCAATGCCTTTTGGTTTTTTTAGCTTCTTTTGCATATGTTTTGTAAGCAACAAAAAGAAATTTTTTTTGTATAAAAAAATGTCTTGTACCCCACGCTTTTCTGCTGCTGTTTCTATAGTTAACGTTGCATCTTTAGGATCAACCAGAATATTAAAATTGTATTAAGAGAGACTGGATATAAAGAGAGGAATTCTCAGATTCGGCTCTGAAAGCCACTAAAAGCGAATGTAACTGCAGTGAGGGAATGTTCTTCCTCGCCTGGCTTGTACCCTCCATTACAAAAACAAACCAAACTCATGCTGAATTCACCATCTCTTTGCTTTGGCCACTTCTGATACGGGAAAAGGAAGTTGAACAGCAAAGCGAGTCACAGCTGTGTCCCTCAGTGCTGCTCCTGGGAGGTGACCGAGCTCCGTCAGGGCACTGCAGGATTTGCTTTCCTCTGAGAATCCTGGGGAACGCGGTCCTGCCAGAGGAGGAGACGTCCCACGGTTGTCCCAGGGCGTCAGGATGGGGAGGACAAGGGGGTGGAAGAGAATCGAGGGACCGAGGCGCTTTCAGGATCACCAAAGAAGCACCACGGATGCAAGAGGAAAGCCCAGGGTGCAGGAAAACGCCTCTTGCCCACATGTCTGAGCAAACGCCCGCTGGCAGAGGCAGCGCTGAACAAAGACGGATGGAACAAAGGCGGAGGACAGGGACAAGGCTGAGGCAGGACACACAGCAACGTTGCAGCAGATGGACCCACGGACAGTGGTGACAGGCAGCAGAGCCCAAGGTGGCAGCAGAACGCGGAGCAGCTCCCCAGCCCGTGCGCTCGCTCCAGCACTCAGCAATTGCCGAGCATCAGCAGGATCCTGTGCTCCTCACAGCTTCTCCCTGCACCATGGAAGAGAGGGATGGTTTCACACCGCACCTTCGCCCACTGCCTTATCCCCATAGCATCCTTGGAGGCAAATGCAGCTCGGCATCGCCATCTGGCTCGCCATGGGGACACAGAGTGGCCACTGTCACCTGCATGTGGGTGCTGGAAAGGAGGGGAGCAGCCAGTGCCTGTCCTGCTCCAGCAGCCAAGCTGGGCCATCAAGGCCTTCACCCTAAGGGCTTCCCAATGTCACTCCAGAGCAGCTCAGCGGGAGGAAAGTCCCCAACAGCCTAGCCACGAGGTGAGGGAGCAAACAAATAGCTGCTCGGTGGTGCTGAGCTGCCGCTGCCGTTCTGGAGTTGGCAATGGAAAAGAGTCCGCCGGGAAATGTGTTCTTGTTTCTTCCCTTTCTGAAACATTTTGTGCCCGGTTCTTTCCCAGCTCTGCAGGCAGGCGAGGCCGCTCCCCGGGAGATGGTAAATCCCAGCTCAGTGTCTGTGACGTGCTCGGGGTGGGGTGGCTGCTGCCCGGAGCTGCCCGGCGGAGTCGTGTCAGGCAGGACGGCTCAGGGGCTGCTGGTGGCCAGAGGGGGTCGAGGGGACATTGAGTATTGTAGGAGCCCAGCAGTGGGGTCCATCTCTACCCTCTGCTTCTTTGGCCTGTGCTCCTGAGGCAGCTGCATTGCTTTGGCACCGGGAAGGGGAGCGGCTGGAATAGGGTTAGGTCCTGTGGCACTTCCAGCAGCCCCAGGCTTTGGCATAACTTCCTCTGCGCTCATAGCTGCGCTTCGTCCTCCAGCAAAGCCGCTGGAAATGCTCAGGACTTTGCTCATCTCCCACCTGCACCCGAGTCCCACGGGCTCAGCCCCTGTAGCACCTCAAGAAGGAACCGCTCACAAGTGTGGGAACAGACGGGACCATCTGTCCCCGCAGCCCCGGCGCTGCCACAGGACTCGCCAAGGTCCAGCCGAGCTCTGGGGCTTTGGGGTGCTTCAGGCTTTCCCTGCTCCCACCAGTGCTTCTGCAGGGTGAGACCGGAGACCACAGCAGTTCCAGGTTCCTGCAACCCCGGGACACATGTTCTTCTCACCTGTGTCAACAGGAGTTTCAGCCTAATTAGCTCGTCACGTTATGATGCTCTTCCCTCCCTTGAGTTCTTCTGCCTGCTTAAGCACCCAGCAGCATGAGATGGATGAGGTTTTCCTCCGCGTGTGACAGCTGTGTCCCCATGGGGCAGGTCCTTGTCTTCCTCAGGCATCTTCTTGTGCTTCAGACACTGGAGTTTCAGTCTGAGGGTGGTAAAATGCACAGGAAGGGCTCAGTGTCCCTCCGTACCCCATCGGCTAGGTCCAGACGCTTGGAAAACCCCAGTTCGTGGTTTGAGGTGGGATCTGGGGACTCACTGGCTGGGAGAGGCTGTTCCATCCCACCAGCATCTCTGTCCCATCCTCAGGATGGTGCTGGGGTGGGAGGGCACTCGCTGCTTGGGGTTTTCTGCGGGTTCAGTGTCACCACCCCAGGACCGGGGAGGGATGGAGCAATGTCCCAGCCCTGGCAAGTGTGAAACGGTACAAAAAAATGAGAAAGTGCTTCCCCAACACTTTAGTTTTGCAACAAGAATTTGAGGTGGTAGTCGTGTACAGCGGGATTTAAAGAAAAAAGATATTGTAGTAAAGAAAAATCCAGACACTTGGCAAATTTGAAACTGGAGAAGATTTGTGATTTATTCAATATTTTGCTGAAGTCCTTCGTCCCCTCCAAGTCATGGTGGGACAGAGCTTTCCCCATCATCCCGAAAACACCAAACACTGCGAGAGAGATGGGGCTTTTTATCTGCGTTTAGGCGGTTTAGATGCTGTTTTCTTGACAGAAAACCAGGGAACTTCCTTGGCAAGGCTTGAATGTTGGTCCTTGAGCACATACCCCTGTTGCCACTGTTGGAGATCTTGGTTCCTCCAGCAGGAAACGTGTTGGGGGCTGATGGTGCTGTGCCCTGGAGCTGCCTGGATGGCTCAGGGTGTTTCACATTCCATCGTGCTCTTCAGGAGCAAGGAAGAAAAGCTTTGGGGTCACCCAGTGTTTTGGCTCAGCACGAACGTGATGCCTGCAGCCTGCCAGGGAAGGTGGCTCTTCTGAGAATGAGCGCTGCCAGGTGCTGTGCCCAGAATACCACCCGGTCAGCCTTGAAATATCAGCCTGTTGCAATGAAACTCTGGTCTCTAAGTGTCGTGGGTAGAGAGGGATGGGGTCTGTGCACTCTCCAGCCCACAGTGCTGCTGGCATTCAGCTCTAGATCCTTTTTCTCCCCAAATTTGCTTCTCTGTGTGCCGCTGGCGCCGGCGGTCCCGTACAGAGAGCTGTCCTGGGTGGGAGATGTACTGTAGGGCGTGTGGTTTTCTGCTCCTTCTCTCAGCCCTGCATGAGCAGGTTCTCCTGGCTGTGTGTCCCTCATTGCTGGGGGTCACAGGGCCCCCTCAAAGGTCCTTGATCAGGCAGAATCGGGAGAAGCCGCTTTCCCCATGTGCGTTTTCTGGGTTTTTTCTGTCCAGGGCGCAGTAGCTGAGACACATCACAGTCGAACAGCAGAAGTGGGGTCCATGGGACACTTGTTGCATGGTGGGGATGCTGTCCTCAGGTCCCTTGCCCAAGGGACTTACTCTGTTTCCCCCCTCAAGCAGCCTCTGCACATCCCAGCCCCTGTGCTGCCAGGCGCCGGTGAGTGGCTGGAATCCAGGTTATTAACAGTATAAAATTGCAGATTTTTTTTGTTCTTTCTCCCTTTTCACCTGTTTTTCACCCCAGAGCAAAACAGCTGCGGCCTCCCAGAGACTTGATGGTCTCATGGTAGCGGCGGGAGGTAGTGGCAGCCTGCCCACTCGGACCCCAGGGAGCAGAATTCCCGCGAGCCCCCAGGTTTGGCAGCCGCTCCCCTGCCTGCGGCCCGCCAGCCAAACCTGGCTGGAGTTCAGCTTCGGCTCTTTGCCAGCATCTCCTTGGGCTCTCTGCCCCCCGGCTCTTACAGAGAGGGAAGTTGGTGAGAGAGACAGGGCTGGGGACGTCTGGATCCCAGTCTGTGCCCCTCCGGCCTGCACGGACCTCCACCCTGCGAGCCGGGGCAGGTGGTTTGCAGGAATCGGGGCAGTCGAGTTAGCTGGGAACCGCTAAATCCACATCTGTCCGTGGGGAGAGGGTCGTGTCAGCCCCCTTCGGCGGGACAGCTTGCTGCCCCTTCCGTGTGCCTCAGGGCTCTGGCTGCTTTGCAGTTGGGGTTTTTGCCCTCTCCACCAGAGAAATGCAGAAATGTGATGTGAAACCTCCCCAGCTGTGACTTCAGTGAACGGCTTTGTCCCCTGGCCCGTGGGTCGGTGGCGAGACGGGTTCCTAGAGGTTTTGCGCTTGCTGCTCTGTAGCAATTGAACAGGAAGGACAGAATCAGTCTGGGGTTTCCCCAGAGTCGGCGATTTCAGGTTCAGTGCGGAAGACGCTCTCAAAGGTCCTTCGCTCTCACACGTGTGCCTGCTGGAGCCAGCAGAGCCTTCGGGCAATTCAGACTTGAGAAAGAGGCTTTTGGACCCCCCGTCCCTGACGTCCCTGAGCTTTGCTCCCTTGGGGATGTGGCCAGCATCAGTGCCCATGGTCCTGTTTGTGTGCTGTGCTGGTGATCCTGTGCCAGCTCCACTTCCAGCAAGGCCCTGGCCTGGGGTTTTAGAGAGCAGCTGAGAATGAGAGAGTGAAGCAAAGCTGGGGCCAGGACAAGCCCCCAGCCCCTGTGGTGCTGTGCTGGCTCACCCGGAGCAAGCTGTGGCCACTGGAAGGCCCCGTTCCTGCTCATCACCAGCAATAGCAAGACCTCTTTTCCCTCCTACAAGGTCTTTGCCCTGTGAAATCCTATGCAACCCCCTCCCTCTCCCCGGGACTCTCCAGATCCCAGCCCGTTCTCTGTGCTCTTGTCCACGGCTGCCAAGTTCTTCTTCCTCCTGCTGCTCTCTGGGTCCAGCTTCATTTCTCGCGGCTCCAAAAGCATTTCAAGACCTGTGCCCTGGAGCTGAGGGGGTAGACGAGGGCTGAGAAGGCAGGAACATCCTTTCAACTGGCGCTGCAGGAGCTGAGCATTGAGTTGGAGGGACAAGGCCTGGTCCTGGGGCTCCTCCGCACACCCTTCACCCCCCCGTGCCTTCTGCCGATGCTGGGCAGCTTGCTGCTGGCGTACTTTATCTCGCCCCATCTTGCGGTACCCCTGAACAGGGACATCGTGTCCCACCTTGCTGCTGCTCGGCTCTGCCCTGAGCCTCAGGCTCGCCTTGGCTGGTCTTCCCTCAACCACCTCAAGCCTGAAAGTGTTCTTTCCCTCCTCCCGCGCACCCCAGATCCCTCCAGCCAGCACCCCGAGCTGTTTTCCTTCATCCGCAGGTTTCCTCGCGGCGGGGCAGGACCGTGTCACCAGCTGATTTAGGAGGTTGGTCCCACAGCCCTTGGCGCATGGATGGGGGGACCCGGTGCTCTCCGTGGAAGTTTTGAGGCTGATTCACCCGTTTTGGAGCCCTGGCAGCTGCAGCGCCTTCGCCTGTGGGACTCGAGCAAGGAGGAGCTCTCTGGTTAGAACAGTGCAGGTCGCCAGTGTCCTCTCTGCCAAAACTTGCGTGTCCATCTCGTGCCCCAGCTGCCAGGGGTCTCCGTGCTGGTGTTTCGGTTCCTCTGCTGTTGGAGCCCCTCACTCCTCAGCTCTTGCCGGACCCCCCCGGCCCAGCCAAGCACCCACCACGTTGGGAGGGAATAAAAGTCGCGCCCTGTTGAATCTTGGTGCAGCTGTGGGCACCAGTACAGGAGAGCAAAGGGGTTTGTGCGCCAAAATGTGCTGTCACAGGTACCCGAAGAGCATCCCTGTACCCAGTGTCCCTGGGGGCCCGGGGACACCATGGGTCGCTCTTCTGGTGTCACATCCTCCCAATTCACTTGAAAACCACCAGTTTTTGAGCAAAATGTGTAGTTTAGGGCCTCGTGGGAATGGCAGGAGCTGTGCCTCCGCCGGGGGGGCTGCTTTGCTGGGAGAGGAGAAAGGCGCCTGGTGATGCGGAGCAGGGGCGGCCCCGCACGCAGGCTGGCGCCCGCGGGCCGCAGCAGGTGACCCGGGCTCTGTGGAGGCTCCAGCTCGCGGGGCAAGCGAAGCGTTGCTGGGTTTCTCTTTCTCTACATTTTTGTAGAAGGGGCGGGGGCGGGGGGGAGCAGATGGGAGATGCCTGCGGAAGTTGTTTATTTTTAACCCTGTAGAAAGTTTTGGGTTGTTTTATTGGCTTTTGGCCTTTAAAAACAAAAAAAGTCCTTGCTTTTGATGTTTATGCTGCCTACCTGTAAATCCAGATGTACCTAAGTGGCTGAAATCCTTGTTCTTAAATCAGATACACATTATAGTTTTGAACTATATATATAGTAAATATATATATATATGTCTAACCCACAGAAAAAAAAAAAAAAAGAAAAAAGAAAAAAGAAAAAATAAAGTATTTGGGGGTGGGAAATGCGTTGTTCTTTGAAATGAATCACAATTGGGGGATGAAATTGTGTTTCTGAGTGCCTCAAGATATGAATTGTTTTCATTTTTTTAAATAATTTTATACAAGTGTCAAAACAGCTGGCTGGATTATTTGGAATTTTTAAATAATCCTAACTTTTTTAAAGTAGATTTTGAGAACTGTCCTGTATATAACAGTAATGTAGCAATAAATGTGACTTTTTATAACAATATTACTTTTTTCCCCCATATATGTCTTTCAGATGTTGTATACCCATGAATGGGAAGTGGTAATAAAAGCTTTACCTTGTACCAAAAAAACCCAAACAAACCAACAAACAAACGACTGAAGGAGAAGACAGGACCAGATGGGTTTTCGGGCACGGCCGCTTGCTGTGCCCGCGCGCAGCCGGAGCTCAGGCGCTGCGGGTGTCCGCGGGCGTTCCGCGGGCGTTCCATGGGTGTTCGCTGGTGGACGTTTTCAGGGAGACCTTGTGGCGAACTTTCCGCACTTTAAAGGAGCCGATGAGAAAGATGGGGACAGACTTTCGAGCAGAACCTGTTGTGACAGGACAAGGGGTGATGGTTTAAACTAAAGGAGGGAGATTCAGGCTGGACATGAGGAAGGAATTGTTGTCCTGAGGGTGGTGAGAGCCTGGCCCAGGTTGGCCAGAGAGGGGGTAGATGAACCATCCCTGAGACACCCCAGGCCAGGCTGGATGGGGCTCTGAGCACCCTGAGCTGGTGAAGATGTCCCTGTCATGGCGGGGGGCACTGGGGAGCGGGGGGGGCACTGGGGAGCGGGGGGGTCCTGCAACCCAAGCCGTCTGTGATTCGGTGATCCCCTCAGGGATCCTGTGCCCACTCGGGCGGGACCGGGGAGCGCGCGGGGCCACGTACGACCATGACCATGGGAGGGGTGTTGCCATGTCAACGCCTCTTGACTCAGGCACTGCCGAGGGCAGCTCCGCACAGTGCGCATGCGTGGAAGCGCTGCAGGGTCGCAAAGGCCCCTGCGGCCCGCACCTGCGCACTGGGGGTGACTTTGAGCGGGGCGGGATGCTGAGCAAGCTGGTGGGGCCGCGTTACGTCCAGCTGCTCCAGAACTGGTGAGGCCCTGCGCGGGGCTCCCGCTCGGCCCGGGGCTCCCGCTCGGCGTTCCCTGGCTGGGCGGGGCGGGGCGGGGCGGGACGGGGCGGGACGCCGCTGCTCCTGCGGTTCGCAGCGGGAGGCGCGCGGCCTGTCCCGGTCTCCTCACGCGGACACCGGGGCGGGCCGCAGCCCCCGCCGCGCGCCTGAGGGGCTTCCCGGGCCCTTGCCGTTTCCTCCGGGTTGGTTCCGCCGCTCCGCGTGGGCTCGGGCCGGGTTCGAGGCGCTGAGGGGCGGGTTTGGGGACTAACGGGGTGTTTGCTTGGCGGCGGTTTCGCCTCCGGGCTGTTGTGACCGTTTTCAAGGTGTTGCAGAGCTGTAAATGCGTGTGGCAGTACCAGCGGGTGCCAGAGTGCAGGGCTGTGTGACAGTATGAAGTAGCTGGTGGGCGATAGCAGTGGAGTAGCTCAACAAGTAACCACAGCTTTTCTGAACTTGGTAGCATTATTTTTGAATAAAAAGAATGTCTGTGCTTTCCTGTAAAATATCTTGGCTGCCCTGGGGACTAAGAGTTATCTATGAATGTGTGTTTCTTTCAAGATTTCTGCCAAGCATTTTTCTCAACTGAAATTACTTTCCCAGGTATTTTAGTGATGGGTGTTTGCCAGACCTTTTGTTGTGGAGAATTATAGAATCCTTTTGGTTGGAAAAGACCTTTAAGACCATTGGGTCCACCCATTAACCCACCCTGTCCCAGCCCCATGTCCTGAGAACCTCACGTCCGTCTGTCCAGCCCTCCAGGGCTGGTGACTCCAGCACTGCCCTGGGCAGCCTGTTCAATGCCCCACAGCCCTTTTCGGGAAGAAATTGTTCCTAAATCCAACCTCAGCCTCCCCTGGTTAACGTTTACCTGCATGTGTGTGTGTCTTCTCTTTAGGATTCCCACCCTCAGTACGTGGGGTGGTGTAGCAGGTGTTGGTGTAATATGGGTCACAGACTGGAAGCTGGTGCTTCAATATGTTCCCTACATCGGTGGCAAGTATAAAACTGAAGACTAAGCTTTCCTCTCTTGGTAAGTTTTGTTTGTGCATGTCTTGGCTTAAGCAGTGGTGTTGTGTTGGTGTGTCTGGTCAGTCTGGGGCACAGTCATATTGTTGGTCCGAAACAGAACTGCTCCATTTGATCCTTTAGGGCTTTTAAAAATTATTATTATTTTTTAAATACAGTACTTCACAGAGTGCCCGGAGGATGAAACATCAATGAGAGTATGTTTTTCAAGAGATTATTTTGCAAGCAGTGGATTTTTCACAGTGTAATGTGGTTCCTGAGAAGTCCAATCAAGTGTTTTGTGGTAATTTGGAACGTTTGACAGATCTTTTTACATCTGCTCCGAGGGAGAATGACGACGAGCTGGTGACTAGTTTTGTTGCAAGGCAATTCACACTCCTTTCTGTTCCTTGTAACTGTTATTAAAATAAGTTGAATGTTTGGAGGTGGTTACTGCTTATCACAAATTCACTGTCAAATTGGCTCTCTCAATGTTGTATTTTTTCTTTAGTAGCGTATGAAATGTGCTGCTCGGAATCTCCTCTAAGACTGACCGTCCATCAACGCAGAGCAGCAATTAGACAAGACCTTCTCTTAGGCTTCTAAATGTGTGTTTGTGTAGTAGGCAGGCTTAGAACTTTGTTATTTTTTCATTGCACTAAAGGATGCTGACAGAAGGTCCAGAGGAAACTGCATAAATCTCAATCATTTCTTCCAGTCAGAATAACAGTTACATTTAAACGTTGTTAAATGAAAGTGAGATACTTGCCTTCACGCTACACGGTATTTCATAGGGAGATCGGAGAGTCTTGAAGTCGCAGAGTGAATTGTTTGTACTTTTGTAAGTCACTTTTTCCAGCGGTGCTTGTTGCAGTTGGAATGATTTGCTGTCCCTTCCCTGTTTTCAGTATATGTACCACACAGATTCTTGGTGTAACCGAGGGATGAAAGACGCTTTTCATGAAAGTCGGCGGCTGGCCGTAGATGCTTTTGGACAAGTCAGTGGAAAAGCCAATTAAGTTACCTGGCCATGGATTATTTTTTTTACTTAAAAACGTCTTAGCCGGTAGCAGGGATGTAAATGCTTTCCTGAGACCACAGCGTATGTTTTGGGTTTTGGAGTGAGAGCTTTGATGTGTCGTTGTGCATAAATCATCTTGAAAGACCATATTTCTCTGTGGGAAGAAAGAGGATGTTTCTGTGGTGGCTTTTGATTCCTCCCAGAGAGACTCCAGGCACACGTCTGTGTTCTGTGCCTCATTTGCTTCTGTAACCAGAAATTTCGTGCCTGGATAGCTGAGGATTCTGAAATCTGTAGCACGTTGCGGGAAGTGCTGCTGAATAACTGCTTTGCGTTTATTGTAGGAAGTTTATGGCTGGATAGCGTGTTTTGGAGCCGTCCGTCCGCTGAGCCCCTGCTTTGAGGTGACCTTGCAACGCCCAGGACAGATTCTGTGGCAGGTGAACATGAACAAGTTTGGGAAAACATTTGACTTCAGTGACCAGCCTGCCTGGTACTCGTCTTCTGATCGCCTTCGCAGCAGATCTTGTCCTCGTGGGAATAATTTATAAACCTGATATACCAAATAAACAAAGAGAATGACAGTTTTTGGTGTTGTTTTGTTGTGCTTTGTTTGGTTTGTTTTGGTGTTTGTTTTTTTTTTTGCGTTACCATCTTAGTCCAGTCTTTAGGCCAGACTCCTGGCTTGGGTTCTGTTGTCAGCTTGTTCACATGTGTGTGCTGTGGAAGTCCTGCTGCGTGTTGGCTTCCCGGGCATCAGCTGGTAGCTGCCAGGACTCTGTGTTTGAGCAGTGCCTCTTTCTAACACTTAATTATTTTTCAGGGTGTGCTAACCCAATGTCACATCCATTATATGAACAGATTAGTTAAAAGATAATGACCTGACAGAGGAAAAACCTGGAGAGGGTGTGGCCAAGCTCACGGGGCTTTGGAGCTGCAGAAATCAAAAAGCGCCTCCAGCGCTGGGTTTATGATGTGATTTCAAAAAGGAGGGTTGTCTGGATTCCCGCCTGCCTCCTCAAAGGTTTGGCCATGCTGGGATCTTCGTTTTTGTCGTGAAAGGTTGAGTGGAGGCGGGACGGAGCGTTGTTGTGCGGCCACCTCGGCGCTGTCGCTCTGCTGTGGGCAGCTTGTGCTGGCCGCTTCTGTCCTCATCTCCTGGACCAGTTCTGCTCTGAAATAAGCTCCCCTGCTGGCGCTGGGATGTTTGGCAGAAAGCTTTTGACTTCAGGGCTAAAATTGGAGAGTTTTTTTCTGTCAGAATGTCCCATTGCTTGTTTCCGTGGCTGATTTGTGGTACAACATGGGCTCTGGCAGCTGAATACGCTTTCAGCTGGTGGCAGCATCTGCAAATGCCTCATCCTCTGCACCTTGGCAGTATTCCCGAAGGAACGCAGGCATCTTCTCCCGTGGGCTCAAGAGAGGGTTTCTACCCAAACACTTCATGCAGTCCTTGGAAACGTCTTCCCTTCAAGCTGTTGCTGCACCGGCTGTCAGTGGAAACTGATTTTCCAACTCCTGTCAGCCTGAGTTTGAGGTTCCCTGGAGTTTTAAGTGTCAACCTTCTCCATTCCCACCCTGCAGCTGGATCCACTCCCCAGCTTTTCCAATTTAGTCTTAAAAAATGCCATTAAGATTTCACGTAGACCTTTTCTGTGCTTAACTTCTCAGTTTACCTGTTTATAAAAAAGAAATTCTCTCCCCTCCTGCTCAGTAATTCTTTCCCTTTTGCATAACTGAAGGTTATTAAGAGATCTCGGATATTTTTTCGAGACTAAATAACCGCCATTCTTTCCTCGCAGGACATTTTGCAGACAGCCGCTGCTGATTTTCACCGCGCTCCTCGTGGCTTCCACTCGCTCCACGTCTCTCTCCAAGCGCAGCCGTCGGGCGCACGGCACTGCAGCGTCGCCCCAGCTGGTTCTGCTGCTGGTTTCCCTGTTTGCTGCGCTAAATCGGAGCAAACTGCATCGCTCCATGCCTCAGTTTCCCTTTGTGCAATTATTTCTAATCAAGAACTTGTATTTCACTGCAAGTTTTTGGTTGGGGTAGTAGGATTTTGGCGGGGTTGTAAGGTGTTTGCAGAAAGTGCACTTATGAAAAATAACGTGGTTTTGATCAATACTGGCAATTAAAACTTTTCTGATCTGTATGTTCCAGCTCACAGGAAATAACAGCGATAACAGAGCAAGATATTTCATAAGTGTGAGCCCAGAAGGAGACGATGTTAAACACAAACGAACAAAACCAAAACCACTCCCTAAAGAGATGGAGCGTCTTCAGGGCAACGGAAAGCTCCGTATTGACTAGATTAAAGACAAAATCCCCACTGTCATATATCTTACATGTAAAAATCTTCCTGTACAAAGCAAATGCAACCCGGCGCTTACTGGCACATCTGGTTCTTTGAATTTTTTTTCAACTTCTACCTGAGTCCGGAAAACTTACACGCCGTGCGCCCGTTTCCTCTCGTGTCTTGTGCTCCCTGCTGCTTCCAGACAAGGGAGTCTGAAACAAATGAGCAAAAACATGAAAAACGTAAGTAAAAGTACCGACAGCTTGTTGCACAGATGTGGGCTGGAGGAAGCACTGGAAGCTCAAATAGAGTAAGTTTGGTGGCAGAACTGAGCGGTGGCCGGAGCTGCACTCGTATTTTGGTGGTTGGTCGGGTTTTGTGTGGGGTTTTTTTTCATAATCTTTTAGTTTATTTTGATCTCAACAGATCTGGGTGGGCTCCCGTGGGTGCTGCTGCTTTGGAATCTGATGGTGATTGCTCAGGTCTGCTGGTCCGAGCAAAATCCTTAACACAAGCCTACTGTGTCATTTGTTTGTTAGAGGAAAGTGAATTACTGTGACTTGCTTCAGAAGCAGGCTGCCCGGTGGAGCTTCGTGTCTTTTGGTGCGTAGCGCCAAAATAGGGGTGCTGGATTGTGCCTCCTCAACACGGGGGTGATTTTGCGATGGTTTTCCAGTAGAGGATTTCCAGCAGAGGTTGAACAGCCGCAGGAGGTGACGCCGCTGCCCTGGGGGAACCACAGCGGGTGACTTGGCCGCCCAGGTTGGTTTTTTCCTGAAAACCTTTTCATCACTTCCTCTTCACACTGTCTCTTCTCCATGGCAAGTTTTAATTGCCGAATGGTTGGGATTGGAAGTGGCCTCTGGAGATCAGCCCAGGGTACGCAGAGCCAATTGCAGGGTAATGCACCCAGGCTTTGGGGTGGTGGGTTTTCTAATATCTCCAGAGGAGGAAGCTGCACAACCTCCCTGGGCAATTTTCCCCTTTCTTTTCTTCTTTTTTGTTGTTGTTGGTTTTGTTGGGGTTTTGGGTTGTGTTGTTGTTGTTTGTGGTTATTTTCATTTTAATTTTTGTTTGTTTTGTTTGTTTCTCGGTGGGTTGTTTTGTGTGTGTTTTGTGTTTGGTGGGTTGTTTTGCGCTGGCGTGTTGCTGTTTGGTTGCTGTTCTCAGGGGTTTGCCCGTTGTCCCCGCAGACGGGCTCCGGCAGCTCCCGGGGCGCTGCTGCTGCACGCGCGAACGAGCCCCGAGGAGCCCCCTCCGAGAACGCCCCTCGGGGAGGGGCCGTGCTGCAGGACGGGCCGGTTGCTCCAGGCAGTGTCACCGGGACACGGGCTGCCTCCGCCCGGCAGCCCGCCCGTGCCTCGCGGCTCGGGATCCAGCCCGCGGCCCGGGCTGCGGGGCGGGAATCCCGGTGGCGCCGGGGCTGCGGCGCGGGGCCGGGCCTGCAGGGGGCGCGGGCGGGGCCGCGGGGCCACCAGTCTGGCCGGGGCGGGCTCGGGGGAAGATGCCCAAAGCGGCGCTGCCGGGACCCCGGGGAGGGGCGCGGCGCCCGGCGGCGAGGTGAGGTGGGGGCCCCGCGGAGAGGGCGGTGGGTCCAGCTTTTCCCGCCGAGCGGGGCGGCGGGGAGGGACTATATCTCCGCGGCGCGCGCGGGCGGAGGGATCCAGCCGCGGCGGGAAGGCGGGAAGCGGTGGAAGGGGCGGGAGCGGGCGGAGCGGCCGCCTCACGGCGTGGAGGAGGCGGGAGGCCCGCGGCGCGGCGGCTAGCGGGGCCAGGGCCCGGCGGGCGGCGGCGGGGGCTGCACTGGGAAGCGGGACGAGCTGCGGCCTCAGCGCCGCCTCCCGCGGCCGGGGAGGGGGGGCAGGAACCCGGCGGGGGTTGGCGTGAGCGCCGGAGCGTGGACCGGCCGGCGGCTGGAGGAGAGCGCGGCGGCGGGGAAGAGCCGGCGGCCGGAGGGAGCGGGCCGGGCCGCCATGGAGCGGAAGAGGTGGGAGCGCTCGGCCGGGCCGCGGCGCCGCTGCCCTGGGCCTGGGAGGGAGCCGTGGGTTGCGCTTCCCTGCGTGGGGGCTGGGAGGCGGCGCCCGGTGGGTGGGAGGCCGAGCCGGCCCCGCCTGGCGCTACAGGTGGAGGTGGCGGGGGGCCGCAGGGCTGTAGGTACCGGTTGGTACCTGTGGGAATCGGCTCTGTAGCGGGGTGCGGGGTCTGGGGGGGCTCTGCCACCCCCCTTCTTGCCGCCAGCGACCTGCCGTGAGGGGATGAGCCCCATGAACGTAACGATGGCCTTTCAGGAGCCCAGCTTGTCCCTCAGGAGTGGTTTGTACCCTGCCAATAGTTTTTTGTTTTTTTAATGTCAAATAAATGCGGTGTTTGCAAAGTAGCCAGGGTATTAGTGAGAGCGGCCACCTGCTTTCCTGCGGCTCTATCTGCTGCATTTTCTGTAAACTGGGGAATTTGGGGCAAGGCAAAGAAAGAAGCATTTGTGTTGCTGGGTGTTGCTGTGGGTGAGGAGCCCGGGGCTCTGGGTGCCGTATCCTGCACGTGTGGCTGCGGAGCCGCTCTCTCTGCCTGGCAAATTGCTGTAAATCTTGCTGCATGTCTCATGGCTGTAGGTGTGGGCCGTGTGGATCCTTCCCGCACCCACCCAAGGCCACCCAGCGCACCCACGGCTGACAGATGAAACCTGGGAGCCGCAGGAGTGTAGCAGAGCTTACCCAGGTGTTCTTACCCAGCCTTCTCCAGTCAGCAAAAGGCACGCGATCAACTTTCTGCACGTGTTAGGTTTCATTTTTTTAAAAAATCAGATTGCAGCTGGGAGAAAAGCGCGTGGCGCTGGGCAGCGACGGAGCCGGCGGACGTCCTCGAGAGCGGAAAGCTGAAGTGCCGGCTCCGCGGCTTCGTCGCGGAGGAGCGCAGACGATCAGCGGCTGAAAGCTTGAAACATCGCCGGTTTTCCATGTACTTATTTTATTTGTAAAGTTGTGGTCTTGGAGCTGAGCTTAAGAAAGAGGGGCAGAGAGGATAAGTAGCATGTTTTTATTCCCAAGTTATAATGGATTTTTCTTTTATATCAATTTGGACAGAGATCAAAGGTAGAATAGGGCCCCGCTGCACTGATCTTTGGTTACTGTTGCATTTTGCATTACCTCAGAGCGGAAAATACATGTCAGGCAATTTATTAATCCCTCTACTATTTCTGCATGTTGTTTACCTGGATGGTTATTTTTTAAAATCCGGCTGCCCTGAACACACAGATGCAGCGTGTGCTGGTGGGAAATCTCACGTGGCTCAGAAAGGAGCGCTCTTGTGCAACGACCAGCCTTAAGAACGAATGCTGAGCTGCGGGAATCGGCAGTGCGGTGCCAGTTACTGCTTTCCAAACCAATTTTTTTAGGGCTGTTGTGCTTTCTATTTGGAGATTTCCTTTTGTAGCCCTGAGTGCTTGCAGCACATGTTTCTGTTGAAGATGAGCTCTGCTTTGGGCGACAAGACAAATGAGTTGTGCCAAGTGTGTTCAGCTCACGTGCGAGCCGGTTGCTGGCTGGAAGTTAAACCCTCTTTGAGGCTTACGTCCCTGGCCGGATTTTTAGCAGCAGTTCTACACTGTTGCAGTTACCGGTGGATGATTGTGCAGAATTTTTTTTAACCGGATTCTATTTACTCATCTGCCTGTGGCTTAAGAGTTGGGAAACCCAAGAGGGCGTCTCGCTGATGTGGGGCTTGTGGGCTGGCTTCGCAGGGAACAGCAAAGGGACAGGGGTGCAGGGTGTTGGGAAGCGTGTTGGGATTTTGTGAAAGCGGTGCGTTGTTTTTTGAGAGAGTTGTAGCTACAAAGGCTCCTGTCAGACTCGGTGTTCTCACCGCGGGGAAGGAGAATTCAGTGCTGCTTTGTGATGCTTTTCCTCATAGTATTTTCTACTGAGGGTTCGATGACCAAGTGTGTAAGAGGTCTGGCATTGCTGTTCCTCTGCTGCAAGGAGTTGGTGGCATCGCTGCTCTGGAAAACTTAACAGATCTCTTGGGTGGAGCTTATTTTGTTGTGAATTTCTTACCTATGTAAGAAGTTGAAGAGAACATTTTTAACACCCCCAAGTATATTTTGGTCTATATTCTTTTCTTTTTTTTTTTTTTTTAGCTGAGCTTGTACTTTGCTATTTTTCGGTTGTTCTGTTTTACTTACAGCTTGCCCAGGGAAACTCATGGTGTTTGAGATGAGCCTTATAAAAATGGCTCATTGTATTTGTCCTTGTTCCTGCCACTCGAGTTCTTGTTTGGCAGTGGGGTGCCTCTGGAAATTTGAGAGGTTTTGGTGTATTTATCATATGTATCAAAGTTGGTTTTGGGGGTGTTTGTTTGGTTTTTGTTTTTGGGGGGGGTGTTTGTTTGGTTTTGTTTTTTTTGTGGTCAGAGCCCGGGTTACTGAACAAAGAGCCGCGTTGCCCTTCGGGGCAGCCCTTGCCTGCTGCTGCTGGCAGTGGTGCGGGGCCACGTGCACAGAAGTATTTCTGGGGACAGCTGCAGCGGCAGGGGACGGCTCGATCCCCCGAGGCTGCTCTGTACAGAGCCGAGGACGCCCGTTTCTGGAGGGGCGTGTGAAGATGCGGGTTATGGCAGCTGGAGTTGTCACCTTGTTCCTACCGGTGCTTTGTGCGAGCCCGTCCCAGGGTCACGCAGTTGTTGGAGTTTGGGACCACCGAGGCAGGACCTGGTGCGGGTGCTGCAGCCAGGGATAACGTGGGGTGCGAGGTGTCCCAGGGTGCCTGTGCCTCCCTAGGACGTGGTGCTGGGGGGTTGTACAGCACCCACGGGGCCCCTGGCATCAGCCTTTACCTGGGGCAGAGCTGGGGGGGTTGTGACTCCCCAGCTCTGCCAGGAAGGAGCTTCACTGAAATGGGGAAGGAAAAAGCTTTTTCATTATACCCATCACCTCCCACCGAGGAAATGAGGTGTAAGGGATATACCATTGCTCTCTGTTTTCACCCAGGTGATTCCTGTCTCCATTTCTTTAAAAGGCGCAGGTGATGCCTGGGTTTGTTTGGGGTTCTTTTTGTCTTTTGTCCCTCACTTTCCAAGTTGTGCAGATCTCCCATAGGCTAAATGGGGAGAGCGGAGGGGAGGAGACTTGTGTAATGAAGGAGGAGGAGAGAGGGCCTGGGCTCGCAGTCTGTCTCTCCTTAAGAATCTAAGGCAGGAGACAAAGGCTGAGCTGCACACGGGGCGCAGCGGGCACCCGGCAGCGCCCGGCCCGTCACTTGCCTAATGTGGCTCAATCCACAGCCAGACAGTCCATGGACAGCAAACGGGGGTGGCTGGCCTTGGACACCCCAGCCCTCGCTCCTCGTTTTGTTCGTGCCGTGCAGGCACATAACACTGTGGAGCTTTTGATGGACGAGTGTGTCAAATTGGTTGCAACTTTGCAGTTGCATTGTTTGTTTGTAACACGGTGAAGTGTGAAAGACTGGAATTCAGGACCTGAGCGCGGCGTATTGCAGGGTTATTTAGAAGAGGTGTTTTTTTCCAGCTGCATATCAAGATGTCTTTCTTCTGAGTTGTTTCGAAGTCTTTGTCCATCAAAACCAGGAGTGCAAACAACGCTTTTGCTCCAAGTGGAGGGAGAGAAATTTCATATTTTGTGGCATTTAAAGGGCACACAAGCGTTTTAATGACGTTCAGAACTCATAACTGCTGGTTTAATGTTTCCGTGCCTCGTGATGTGCAGCGAGCAATCCCACTGCTCAAATTTTGTGGGTTTTGGCTGCCTTTTTTTCCCCCCCTCCCCACTTTGACCGTCTCAGGTGTCTATAGGTGCCCTCAACAGCTGTATCATACCGGGGATGCTCCTGCCAGAGGGACCCCAGGAGCTCCAGAGCTGTTTGCATTTACTGAGCAAGTTCACTGTCAGTTTGAGTTTGAGCTTTGTTCCCCATCCTGCCGTTGCTCCAGGGCTTGGTACGGTTGTTACCGTTTGCAAGACATAATTAGAATAAAAGTTTTTCTTCTGAACATTTCAGTGCTTTTCCTTTGCGCCAAGCTTCCCCAGGAAGAGAAAGGACTCTGAGTCATTTCAGGTGGGTTTTTTTAGATGTATGTGGACTTTGAGCAGCTTTTCAGATCCATTGCAAAATGACTACAACATGTACAAAACACAAAAGCCAAAGAGTTACGTTCATTTAAAATACTGTCTCCGAGTGTATCTGGCTCTGTTCTGGAAGTTACACTGTGTTTCGAGGTGCACAGTTCACTATAATGTATTATTTCAAAAATTACTAAGGCACTAAACTGTAAACTGGAGCTGCGGAGCAGTGTCGTGTTCTTAATGTATTCGGACTTTCTCTTCTCGGCTTTGCTCACGGCAGAGGCGGCTCTGGCCGGAAAGCTGCTGGAGCTGGTTATTCCTCTTTATAGACTGAGGCATAAAAATCCCTTTATATTTTTAAAATTGGCTTCAAATTTGAGTCTGGACCCAGGCTCTGTTCCTCTCTGCTTATTCCTGCGCTCTCTGTCACCGTCTTGCCTGTGCAGCTCTGTGGTGAAATGGTCCAGCTGAGGAATAACCAGTGATAAAGTGCTAAACCCCTTCTTTCTGCCCTCTAAAGACGGATTATTTTCTCTGCATTTGCATGGATGCTTTCAGGCCTGAGCAGTAGTGGGGAGCAGATACAAGCTTTTAATACTTCATTTCTTTCTGGTTTTTGTTATAATCTATTTTTTTTTGCATGCTCAGCTTGACTCGGACTGATTGGTTTGCCACTGTCCCATACTAGAAATTCTATTCTCACATTGTTTTTTTCAGACCTTTCCCCTATTAAAAGCTTCAGGGCAGCAGATAATGTGTTGTAAAGAGGCTTTTTTTCTGTTTTTCCTCTTTGATAAGACCCTGTTGGGCTGTTGGTGTCTGCTCAGGGCGGTATCTGGGCACCGCTTCTCTGCATCTCAAGTTCAACGTCTGGACGTTGTGAGGTTGCTTTGAGTTGAGTTGTTGAACTTGCAGGTGCCACCGTTGTGTACGATGTTCGTCGGATCTGCCAGGATGTGACCTGACGTTTTCTAAACGAGATCCTGTGGTGCATGGAGAGCGGAGGGGAAACCACCCGCATCATGCGGTCTGGCAGAAAGAAAATATTCTGTCACTAACTGCTCTTTAAAATGAGAAAATGGATAATTAGGAGCAGGGTGGTAATTGGCATTTTTGGTCTTTAACCCAATTAACTTGTGTTTAGTATGATATACATGGAAAGACCCGCTACCAGATGGGTGCTAAGATGGAATATGCAGACTGCAAGATGCAGAAAACCAGAAGTGAGAGAAGTTAAGGGAATAAAGAGGCATCGTTATTATGCTGAATAGGAATGTGAAGAATCCTTTGTGCTTATGGGCTGTTCAGTTCTACGCTGTAGTCATAACACATTGACGGATTTTTGCTTTATGCATGAAAAATAAGAGAGCTTAACCTAGCACTGCTTTTTGTAGCAGTGGAAAAGGTGATATTAAGAAAGAGAATAAACACAACAACGACGAGCTGGAGTAATTTGTGCCTGCGTGCCAGGCTGCAGGCTCCCAGGAGAAACCAGGTGTTCAAAAACGGAACTTCTGTTTCCTATTGATTGAAAGTTTTCCAAGGTTTTGAACTTTATCTTTGCCTCACTTAATCTTTGTAATTCTTTGCTTTGTGGCTTGTCAGCACTTAATCTCTGCTCTTGCTCCTTGCTGCTGTGTAATCCTGAAGTTGGGTGTTCAGAATTCTACCGAAGATTTAACCAAACCTGAGAGTGCTATTCAAGGAGGGGGGAGGGAGTCGGAGGAGGCGTGTTTGGTGCTAGTCAAACGTGACACTCCCGAGAGAAGAAATAATGTTTGAAAATGGACATTTGTTATTTGAGACAGCTGAGTGATAAGTACACCTGTGCTGATATCTCCCCTGTCAGTTATTGTGTTAATTATGCTATGTTCATTTATACCTGGTCTGAATCTTCCTCTTTACATGTAAAAGCATTTTAACGTGGTCTGCACTCGTCTCTCCCACGGTAATCGTGAGAAGGAGTTGATACAAGAGCCTTAATATCCTTTGAGAGTTTAATGTGAGCTTCATTCTTGGGAGTTCAGCACATGTTTTTTAAGAAGGAAATAAAACTTGCCTCTCCTGCCTTCCAGCTGGTGTTGAAGTCCAGGAGGTTTTAATTTCCCTCCTTGTTTCTTTTCTGTGTTTTTCTCAGCCCGAGTGGTAAGAAGTTCCGAAGCAAGCCCCAGCTGGCGCGCTACCTGGGCAGCTCCATGGACCTCGGCACTTTTGACTTCCGCACCGGGAAGATGTTGATGAATAAAATGAACAAGAACAGGCAGAGGATGCGCTATGACTGTTCCAACCAAGCCAAAGTAAGACCGAGAGGCATGGACGGCTTTTACTTTTCCATTCGCTGGTGGAGTGGCCAGGCTGCCTCTCAGAATGACGTCCTGCTGTGAAAACTAAGCATTTTGTAATTAATGCTTGAAACTCAGGGTTATATGAAATACGAATGTCTCTGTTATGGGGTGCTGGACAAATACTGCAATTCCCTGACTCTTCCAGGGTAGCGATGCCATGGAAGAATATTGTGATAACTGTGAAATATTGTGGAGAGAGGGCTGGCATCTTTCTTTCTTCCCTTCCCTGGAGAGTGAGATTGTCTTCCTGATCTCCTCTGGGGCCGCACCTCTCCAGCTGGTCTGGTGACCGGGCCGCAGCTCTGCTCTGACGTTTGCTTTTGGGGAGTGGGAAGGGGACAGCAGGGACCGTGGCTGTGCCGCTGTCTTGGCTTTGGAATCGCTGTAAGGAGGGGGGTACATTTTGGGCAAAAAGCTGAAGAGACAGGAGGATGGTAAGGCCCGATTTTAGAACAAAACGAAAGGGTCTGTGTTTGGTGCCTGGTGATTTCAGTTGTTAAGGTTTAGTCAGGATTACAGTGACATTGGCATACAGCCTGTCTGCAGAGATTGGCTCAAGCCATTCCTAAATTACCTTCTTCAGGTGCTAAAAGCTTTTTCAGAATCCAAAAGCTTATGTCTGTGCACCTAAATGTTAAATTTGGGAAACAGCATCATGCTTATGTTCTAACTGTGTCAGCCATTAAGGAATCATCATCATCATCAGAGCAATCGGAACATTTACTTGCAGCAGTAGGTGCTGTTGTGAGATTTGGAAACGTTCCTCGCTGCAGAGACCAGCAGCTAACGTGCATCTCGCAGGCTAAAAACGCGGCCCACACCTTTCAATAAATGTACGAATAGTTACCACTGCCTTGTAAATGGATTAGCACACATGATTCAGAGTGATATTTGTCCTGAATACATCTTTTCTACATCTCATGAATAAATACGTTAAGCAGATGTGATATCTGCATCCTCAAGAACAAAGTGTGTCCTGAGGCTGTTTCAGGACTTGCCTGCTGTATCTCGGGAGCATGGAACAGTTTTCCCGTGTTCCCACTAGCAGAAAATGCAGTCTTGCAGTAAAAACTTGGGTTTTATGAGCTCCATTTAAAACCTGAGTTTCGTTAACTGAAAATAAAAAATGCGATCAAGGTTCCAGCTGCATTGATTTGCTTATTGGTGTCCACGACAGGATTGAAGCGGAGTGGTTGAGAATGGTTTCTGGATTCTAGTTATTATTTCTAATTATTACAAACATTGTATTGAAATCTTCCAGTTTAGTGATCTACAGGTGGCTTGTCAGAGTGAAAACTCAGTGTTCTTACTCCTAAATTCTGTCAAAACTGGGATAAAACCAGTGTGTATAAACCAGCGTGAGAGGATGTTAAGTAAAATGTGGAAGAGTGGAAAACTTATTTTAATTTTGATAGATTTAAGGCAAGATTTTAACATAGTTCTGCGTTTTTAGCAGTCTAACTCGTACAGCCTGAGGGCAGCTGAGTGTTCAGGTCCACGAACGCTCTGTTTCCCCGCTGTGCATCTTTGTGGCTGCAGCAGCATTTTAGCAGACTGAAAATATTTTTGTTTTGTTTTGTTTTTCTCTCCTTTTGTTTGAAAACTTTAGGGGAAGCCTGATCTGAACACGGCGCTGCCTGTCAGACAGACGGCTTCTATCTTCAAACAGCCCGTCACGAAGATCACGAACCATCCCAGCAACAAGGTGAAGAGCGATCCACAGAAAGCCGTGGAGCAGCCCCGGCAGGTAAGGATTGCAGCTTAGCAGCTTCTCCAAAGTTAAGAAAACTCCAGGCTTTGCTGCTGGGAGGGTCCCAGAATAAACCACTTGAAATTTGTGATGCTGAACAAATGGTCCATGCCGATTTGAAGTCTGTTGGTATTTCAGAAACAAGACCTTCCAGTGCTCCCAGCTTTTGAAATGGGAACCCCATTTCCAATCTGTAATTAATATGCTGTTTGTACTGTGTTTTATTATCTACAAATTTAGACACATGTAACCACTTCAGGGGACATTTGCACTGTAATTAGAATCACTGTCAAATCACACAGAATCACAGAATGGACTGGGTTGGAAAGGCCCTCAGAGATCATCCAGTCCAACCCTTGGTCCAACTCCAGCCCATTGACTAGATCATGGCACTAAGTGCCATGTCCAATCTCAGTTTCAAAACCTCCAGGGCCGGTGAGTCCAGCACCTCCCTGGGCAGCCATTCCAATGCCTGACCACTCTCTCTGCAGAGAATTGCTTTCTCATCTCCAGCCTCAATTTCCCCTGGCAGAGTTGAAGCCCATGGCCCCTTGTCCTATTGCTGACTGCCTGGGAGAAGAGCCCAATCCCCACCTGGCTAGAACTGCCCTTCAGGTAGTTCTAGAGAGTGCTGAGCTCACCTCTAAGCCTCCCCTTCTCCAGACTGAACAAGCCCAGCTCCCTCAGCCTCTCCCCATAGGGCTTGTGTTCCAATCGTATAAGAATTCTGTGTTTTGAGAAATCCCTGTTCCTGTACAGACCACATACATGTAGAGCAAGGGATTGTACTGACTGCACAGGCCTTGTTTTTCAGATGCGTATCTCGTTAGTAGTTAACTCTACCTGTATGAATAAGGTTATAAATTTACATTGCTTTCTTTCAAGACAAATGGTATTCCGTCTGTATTCATTGCTCATCCTTGTACATATAGATCAAGAGTTGAAGGTGTATCTAGGTATAGTATCCGACTTTACACCAAACCAGACGTTTACATGTTCTTAAGCTTGAGGAGAATCTGTGATTTAAAACATGGTGAACGACCAGATGTGTTTGTTCTTGTGATTCATAAATAAAATAACGCTTGACTTTAGAAGGAGGTTGGAGAAAATCCATATATTCCGTAACTTCTGTGGTAGGTCTGAGGCAGCAAGAGGAAAAGGAGTGTACTTTGGAGGAGGGCGCTTCTGCTGTTCCGATTCAGTACCAGTCCCTGGATGAGAAGGAAAAAAAGTATTTTTCAAGGCAGCAAATCAGGACAGAGTCGTCATGGGACTGATTGGTAATGGGGGTCGTCCCCTGACACAGACCCTTCTGCCGTAAATCCAATAGCAAATTGTCTGCAGCAGCGTTCTTCTCTTTTGTTGACAGTAAGCAGGTGCTTTGTGTAGTTGTCAGTTCCGTTTCTCTGTTTTGTGCCAATAAACGCTTTCTTTGCTGTCAGCTCTTCTGGGAGAAGAAATTAAGTGGACTGAATGCTTTTGACATTGCAGAGGAGCTGGTGAAAACAATGGACCTTCCAAAAGGTTTACAAGGTAAGTGCAGTCTGCCCTTAACCCGGGGTGGCGTTTTGATACTGATCAGTGGCGATCGGAAGATACTGTGTTTGACCTCCTTGTTCTGCAGCGCTCCTGGTGCTGCGGACCGTTTCTGCTTCGGCTGGAAGCCTCCCTGCCGAGGGGGTGCTGGAGCAAAACTTCTTGACTTCTGGTTCATTTTCCAGAAGCAGAATGCAAGCAGCTTCCATTCCTTTTTTTTTTTTTTTTTTTTTTTAATGTAACAGAAGGGAGAATTCATCTCGGTTTAAATAACCTTGATAACCTTGCAGGGAGTAGTACAGGTGTTGTGATAAATCTGTCCCAAAGGTTTCTGTTGTGTTAGCTCTCTAAATGACAGTACATGCCTTGCCGTTAAAATTTAAATAGCGCTTGTTGTCTTGATTTGCTGTTCTGTGTCTGCTGCAATGTCCATTATTGTTTTTGCTCTCACTTTCAGGAGTTGGACCCGGTTGCACTGACGAAACCCTTCTGTCTGCCATCGCCAGTGCTCTGCACACCAGCACCATGCCCATCACTGGCCAGCTCTCTGCGGCCGTGGAGAAAAATCCAGGCGTTTGGCTCAACACCTCCCAGCCGCTTTGCAAAGCGTTCATGGTGACAGATGAAGATATTAGGTATTTGCTGGAAATATCACTTACTGTCTTGGAACAAGGTTTCTTGTGCTAAAAAAGTTTCAACCCGTGCCTTTTTTTTCTTTCCAATAGCAAGTTTAGATGTCTGGTGGAGCGCTATGGCTTGCTGAATTTATTTGAGTGCTTCTTTATCGGTAGAGTAGAAAAGAATTGTTAGATGAAGCTGCTCTCGGACAAGCATGTGCTTAAAGCCCATTAGTTTTTATTTTGCCCATGCTCAGTTCCTCTGAGGTTTCAGGTTTGTATTTGTTTTTCATGTCAGAGTACCTCTCCTTTTATTGAAAAAAATGTCTGAATTTGAGTAACCTTGATTAAGGCACCTGTGAGTAACGAAGGGATTGAAGAAATCCTGAGCAGTGCCATTCGATTCTCTTCACCGTACTCTGTCTCAACACAGGACCAAATAAAAGCATTTAACTGCTGCTGAGGCAGTGAACAAGGATGCAGTTTAGTTAGATGTACCTTCCTGTCTGTAAGTAGTTATGTTGCTAAATCAAGACTGGAGAAATTCAGCTTTAAGCACTTCATAGAAAACTTAATATACCTAGGATGCTAACCTGAGAGCAGGTAGGAATTGCATTGACTGTTTGATAAATCTTTTTGAGTTACAGGATGACTTTTTTTATACTTGATTTATACATGAATGACCAGGAAAAATGGTCTGTTTATAACCTTATGATTTCCTGTGGCTGAGATGAAATAGGAGTACCGAGAGCTGGATTGTTTATTGCTTCTTTACTGTGCCTTGACTGAAAAGGAGCTGTAAAATTTAAGGTTGTGACTCACAAGGAGAATGAGCGAAAAAGATTGAAATGGTCAGAAACTTAATTTTCTCCAGTCTCATTTTTGGAAATGTGAGCAGGGTAGCTTTTTCTTGTTTAAATTAATATTAGTACTGGAAATAAAACAGAAAAAAAGATAAGGTCTTCAGTCAGCTGCCAGAATTAAAAATGGTACAATCAGTGCTAAAGGCTTGTAATAGAAAACATTGGACAACTTTTAAAAGAGTTTCTTTCACGTTCATTTCTAATATAATACCAGTCAGGATTTTTTTACCATGCAGTTAGAACCACAGAATGTCCTGAGCTGGAAGGGCCCACAGGGATCACGGAGTCCAACTGCTGTCCCTGCACAGGACACCCCACAGGTCACCCCGTGTGTCTGAGGACGTTGTCCAGTCTCTTCTTGAACACTGTCAGGTTGGGGCCGTGACACCTCCCTGGGGAGCCTGTTCAGTGTCCAGCACCTCTGGGGAAGAACCTTTTCCTCATGTCCCACTGCCCCTCCCTGGCACATCTCCTGCCGTTCCCTGGGCTCTGTCACTGTCACAGAGCAGAGCTCACCCTGCCCCTCCTGCTCCTGCTGAGGAACCTGCAGCCCATGAGCTCTGCCCTCAGTCTCCTCCAGGCTGAACAAACCCAGGGACTTCAGCCACTCCTCATATGGCTTCCCCTCCAAACCTTCACCAACTTCGCAGCCTCTTCTGGACACTCCCTAGCAGCTTATTGTCTTTTTTAACCTGTAGCGCCCAGAACTGCACACAGTGCTCGAGGTGAGGCCGCCATAGTGCGGAGCAGAGCGGGACAGTCCCCTCCCTGCCCAGCTGGCAATGCTGTGCTGGATGCACCCAGGACATGGTTGGCCCTCTTGGCTGCCAGGGACACTGGTGGCTCAGGTTCAGTTCTTGCAGGAGGGCTCTTTCAAAGCCACGCTTGTCTGCCCAGCCTCACATACAAGGATTAGAATCACAGAATCATTTCAGTTGGAAGAGACCCTCAGGATCATCGCGTCCAACCATAACCTAGACCAATTCTGGCACTAACCCATGTCCCTAAGAATCTTGTATAAACACCTTTTAAACCCCTCCAGGGGTGGTGACTCTACCACTGCCCTGGGCAGCCTGTTCCAATGCCCGACAGGCCTTTCCAGGAAGAATTTTTTCCTAATATCCAATCTAAACCTGCCCTGGCACAACCTGAGGCCATTTCCTCTTGGCCTGTCACTTGCTACTCGGGAGAAGAGACCAACACTCTCCATGCTCCAAGCTCCTTTCAGGCAGTTGCAGAGAGTGAGAAGGTCTCCCTTCAGCCTCCTGTTCTCCAGGCTGAACCCTCCAGGTTCCGTCAGCCGCTCCCATCACGCTTGTGCTCCAGGCTCCTCACCAGCTTCATCGCCTCCTCTGCAGTCTCTTAAGTATTTCAATGTCCTTCTTATGACGAGGGGCTCAAAACTGAACGCAGGATTCAAGATGCGGTCTCACCAGTGCCGAGTACAGTGGCACAATGACTTCTCTAGTTCTGCTGGCCAGACTATTCCTGGTACAAGCCAGGATGCTGTTGGCCTTTTTGGCCCCCTGGGCACACGCTGGCTCATGTTCAGCCACTGTCACCAGCACACCCAGGTCCTTTTCTGGCCGCTCTTCCCCGAGCCTGAAGCGTTCAGGGGATTGTTGTGACCCAGTTGCAGGACGCAGCACTTGGCCTTGTTGAACCTCAGGCAGCTGGCCTCAGCCCATTGATCCCGCCAGTCCAGATCCCTTATTTATAATAAGATTCTTTGCCCTTGAAAGAGGGATTGAGGATTGATGTCGGTGTTGGTTGATTTGGGGCAGGAAGCAGGAGGAGCTGGTGCAGCAGGTGAGGAAGAGACTGGAGGAAGCTCTGATGGCTGACATGCTCGCCCATGTGGAGGAAATAGCGCGAGATGGGGAAGCTCCTTCAGAGAAAGAAGGAGGCGAGGAAGAAGGAGAAGAGGAAGAGGAGGAGGAGGAGCAGGACCCTGACCAGGAGATGGAGAACTTATAGTCCAGGTAATGTGACAGCATCTCTTCTCACCTTAAACTGGACTTCACTGAAGGCAGAAATAATTTCAGAAGGAATCTTAGTCTATATTGACAAACCTTTGCTTTTTAGTACGCACTTTAAATTGTGGAGTAGCCGTGCTTGCGGTAAAAAATCAAATACTTTGATGTGTGTGGTGTCTGGTGAGTCCTTGCGTTGTCACGGGCCCTATATCTGTGTCAGGTGGGCTAAATGTGTAACCAGCACGTATGTAAGTGCTTGAAGGATTCTGTCTTGAGCATCAATTCTTAAAAAATTATCTTGTAATGTCGTTTTTCCCCCTATTTACCTGTTCTTACTACAAGCAAGAGGGCGCCCTGAGCAGACAGGGCAGCTGCCATCTCATGGACTCAGTTTCTCCCCCTGCCTGTGTTTTTCTCTCACTCCATGTTTTTAGTTCGTGTTTTCTTGCAGGGTGTGTTAGAGGGCACATTTGTGGAATTTTTTCAGATAATATTTGTAGAAAGTTAGAAAAAGGCAACGTAACCATCAAAAGAGGGAAGCTGATAAAAAAACTTTCGGTGTGGTGGGAATTTATAAACTGAAAAGAACAGAAAAGTGTATGTCTTCAACATCTGGAAACATCTGAGAAGTTGAAGATAGTAGTAACTGCAGGATTCACCGAGATGTGCCTTTACATTGTACATCCCTTAAAAACGTCGCAAAGGGCTTGTTTTCGAGAACACCTCTGACTTCCGCTTGTGTGCTGGACCTCTTCAAAGGCGCAAGTAGAATTTGTTTTAATTGCCTTGTAAACCAAAAATAGCTCTTAATAATGAATTGTTAATGTGTAGTAATGCAGAAAAAAGCAGATATCTAAGGCCAAGTCAAGAGGCACCAATGGGAATTCTCTTAAATAAAATCATCGTATTATTTTGGTTGAAGAAGACCTTTAAGATCATGGAGTTCAACTGTTAAATGTTGCATTTGAGGACTGTGCTATGGAGCAGAGTTTGTTCCTTGCTGGTTCCTTTGATGTAACGCTAACCATGAGCACCGTATGTATCATCGGTGGAGCTCATGCTGATTTTAATTTTTGATCATTTTAAGTTTTAGCCTAAGAAAACCAATTAGTGCTCTGTCACAGAAACAGGGTGGCCAATGTTATGTAGAGTCCAGAGCCTGGGAGGCAGGAACCAAGAAGGTGGAAGGGCAAAAATAGGAAATCTTTGGAGGAGTAACAGACGAAAAGCCCCTTTGGAGGGAGCGGCAGCCGTACCTCAGGTAGAAGGGCCATTTGTGTTTAGCGGTCCTCCAAGCTTGGAAGGTTTGTAACACGAGGTCTGTTTGGCGTTTGGGAGATACCGTATCTGAGCTCTTACCACATCACTAGCAGGAGCTTTATTTGGACAAAGATCTGGCAACAGCAAAGAACCAGGACAAACCATCTGCTGAAAGTGCAGAACAGGAGATAAAGAAATAGATATTTTATGGCAATGGTGCTTTATTCTTTTAAGGGCTCACTAGCTATAAAGATATATTAATAAAAAGTTCTTCTTGACTTACAAGAGTGTTTTTTTTTCTTTTATAGGGAGTTCCATCTAAGAATTGCCAGAATAAACCCTATCAGCAGGGTCAGCACAACGATTTACAAAGCCAAGAGTGTCTGCTACATGTATTGCACCAACAGTCCAATTGAACCTACGAGCGTTTTGACGTGCGCTTCAGGAAGCATCGAGAAGCTGATGGCTAATTCGTTGCCGGGTAGTTTTGAGGATGGAACTTGACTAAACTCTACTCCCCCTCCTTTTTCTAAAGGGGTAGGGTAATCGGGAATGCAAAAGTGGAAGGGAATAAAGGAATATAAAGTGGTGGGAGGGAAAATCCTAGGAACCAAATTTCCTGTCCTTTGGTTTTTTTTAACTGTGGGTCAGTGATGGGTGATACTTTTTTTTTTTGTAAGCTTTTTCTATTGAAGTACCTTTAACAATGACCCATTGAAACAATTTGATCTTCAACGCGAGAGTTCACTCCTTGGCTACTCTGCTGTAGGCTCCTTGTTTGTAGCGGGCTGTAGGGAGGTCATTTTATGTTGTGGATTGTCATTCCCCATGTCAATTTGGGTCACCAAATTTCCTTTTCCTTGCAAGACCACATTGGTCTTGGAAGCGTCATCTGAGAGATGAACTGCTGGTGCCTCTTCCACCTGAGGTTTTGATTAGCAGAGGAAGTTAACTTGAGGAATTGATCTTACATCAATGGCAATAATTTTTTTAGCTAGTTCCAGCACCACAGGAACGCACTGCGGTGCGCGGTTTTGATCCGAATAGAGTCTCGAAGATAAATATTCCTGCTCTGTGGTATATTTTGCTTTGGTTTAAGTCTGCTCAGAAGGACCTTCTCAACTCAGAATGGCAGGATGAGCCATTTCTGACTGACAGGAAGAACTGTTCTCCTCTGGTGCCAAGAACCCTGACCTCTGTTTCTGTGCGTGTGGAGGGAAGGGGGATCCATTCCATTAGGTGTGTCTATGCATCTGCTTTCGTCTGCAGTAATGTTCTGACCTCTTTTAAAAGAAGAAAGGAAAAAAGGTTGATTTTTCTATAATTGATATCTAAAAGAATGAATTTAAAGCTTTTTATTAAGTGTGAAATCTTTCTTATTTGCATGTGCAGTGAAGTGACCAGCATTTTGTGTCCAAAAATGAAATGATGCGAAACCTGCCTTAATGTGTTTTTATAAGTATTTGGCTTCACCGTGGGTACCTTGATTGATTCCTTGGTCTCTTCTAGTACGTCTGTGAGCATATTGGGGTAACTTGGGGCTAAAAATGGATTTATCTGGGGAGGGAGGATAGGGAGAGGGGAGGAAGATGAGAGTTTATCCCTTGGAGAATGCATCGACAGGCTTGCAAAAGTTATTTTAGTCTTAGGGTATCCATTGCATAATTTGTGCGTGGACGTCTTGGCTGAGAATACAGTATGAAGTGGTGGATTAAATATTGTGTATCCCCAAACTTGGGGAAGAAAGTAGCTCCCAGAGCCATCAGGTCGGAATTATTAGTGGTGACACGCAGGGAACTGCCCAGGAAGTGGTTTGTCACCTTCGGGTGTAGTTCAGTGTAGGGACTGGAATAGGTTTAAGCTCCTTGAAGAATATCCCATGCCAAAGTGATTGATATACTGTATTTTAACTCTTTTTGTAGAGATTTGAAAATGCAAAGTTCTTTGGTATTGCTCATCCAGAGTACTGCAAGAAGACTGAGCTGTGCTTCGTGCTGCTCTGCCAGGCTTTGCTTTGGGGACCCTCACCTGGTGCTGCAGCCAGCGGCGATGATTTTCCTTTTTGAACAGTCTGTTATGGTTATTCTGTAAATCCGTCCTCTTGTAATTCTTTGTGTTGAATTAAATGTTTCTCACAAAGCAGAGGGTCCTCTAGTCTGCGTCGAGCCCCCACCTGCAGTTCCTGCGCTCTGCTCCTACCAGTTATTGCAGCAGAGACGCTCTTGAATTTTTATAGTATCTAGTGATTTTTTTATTTACTTTTACTTGAATTTGAATATATTGTGAGTATAAATAGCACCAAAACTTAGATAATTGAGATGTCGATACTGATATTTTGATGCATTTGATATCAGGTTTAAATTACTGCCAATTTGTGTGCCAGCTTTTTTGTTTTCACCAGCCTGCTGTCCCCATCCAGCTCTTTATCTCCTTCAGTCCTGTAAAAAGTTGATTAATGTTTTCATTCATATGGAAAAGTTGGTTGTTCACAGTATCAAAATGGTGCCCAAGGCTCCTATCACATCAAAGGAAACTTCAATAACTCTACCTGCTTATCAAGACAGGTGAGTAAATAAAATATTCCATTTAAATGACCCTGATATCTTGCTCATGTTGCTGCAATAATAACTGGATTGGTTTGCATTATCACAGCCTATTGCCGTGGATGTGACCGATGGGTTTATAGTGCTTTGCCATCACTGAATATACCCCCAGGATGGACACAGCGGGTGATATTTGGGGTGTCTTGTTGAGCAGATGATGAGTAAAGAACATATTTAAGAAAAGTAACTGAGTGGAACTGGGGTAAAACTCACTGTTTATAATATACAGCAGTTGTTACATGGAAATATTTTAACAGTGGCGTTGCCTGTTCTGTCTGAGATAAAGGGCATTTGCTTGAAGAGTGCTAGTGAGGGGGTAACTTTGAAACTAATAATTCTTTGTGTCAATGTGAATGACACCTTCTTGTTGCCCTCAAATATTATAAATGTAATACGGAGACACAATTGGAAACAGCCATAGGTTTGCCCTGCTTGCACTGGTAAATGATATTGATTATTTTCTACTAAAACAATAGCACCAAACTGTAGATAGATAATTATCTTGAGATAGTTTAGTCCTCTTTGGAGACAATATATAAGTGTATTCTAATGGCCCTAGTGCAGCTTCTCTGAGGGGTGGGATCTAATCCAGTGTAGCTGGGGTTTTGCATCTTTTTCTGTAGCTGGTGTAGTTTTGGCTGAGCACCACGGATGCTCACAAAAGCGCCATTTCCTCTGCTGTGTCGTGCTCAGTCAGGCTTTTCTTGTTTTATCAGAAAACGGCTGCCTGCCGAATTCTGGGGGGGACAGGCTGGAGATGGGGGCGGGCCGGTGTGGTTCCTGCTGGTAGCCTGGTGCCGGGTTGCACAGCTCGAGGCTGCGTCCACGCATTTGTAAAAGATCGTGAATGCACGGATGCTGCCGTGTGGAGCTGCTGGGTCACCCTGCCCTGTGCCGTGTAGCTCTGTGCATCCGTCTCTGTGGTGTAAGATTTTATCCTTTAAAACAGACGAGCTGTTCACCTGGAGCTTTCTGCCCAGACTTACTGCTGTCATTGGATGTTACTTCTCATATTCTATCCTTAAACTTATTCATTCCTGTCTAACTTTGTCTTGGCTCCCACTTATCAACTTCAAATTCTTCTTTTAAGATCACTATGAAATACATTTTTGCCTTTCTTCCCTCCTGTTTGCTGTTGAACGTTACCTCTGTGGCAACTGAGACACGTCTTTACTTGAGAATGTATTTTAGCAAGTTACTGACGAAATTCCTACCCCGCGGCTCCGTCCAGGCTCCCCGGCAGGACCGATGGCTTCACGTCAGCTGTTGCAAGTGGTTTCTGTTTTGTTTTGGTTTTACTCTGCTCCCTCTCTTTCCTGCTTTGCAGGAGGCAGCTGAAGCAGAACATCCGAAAGGGTGACTAGTCTTTGAACATTTCTGAGTCATGTCCTTTTACCTGGCTTTGAGGAGAGCCCATTCTGTCTAGACCGATGCTCTCAATCCTCAAAAAGAAGGTAGGAGAACATATTTAAAGGGGGAGAAGACAGGAGAGTGTTCGTTTTTTTGAATGAAGAAAAAGTAAGTTTTTCAGGATTAATTCTCCAATCAAACAATCCTATTTATTTAAGATTACATCCAGAAGAACAGTCTCCAAGAAGCCAGGGGCCCATGCAAATCCTTGGGTGATACCACTTATAAATAAATATAAAATGCATCTTCTCCGCTGTTGTCCCTCTGAACAGAAATTTCTGTGTGTCCTGGAACCGCATCTTAATAGAGTCTTGTGGTTGGTCGAGGTTCCCGGTCCTGCGTATTTTAGCACCCTGCTTTAAATAAGTGTGCACACAGCCATGAGAAGGTGGTACGCTAATTCTGCAGCACAAAAAATAATGTCCTGGAGCTAAAAATGTGGATTTGTACTCGGATTAGCAAGGATCAACTCTGAGTCCTTGAACTAATGAGGGAAAACCGTTCCACTTCAGCCCGACCCCACAACTGGCTGGAGTATTATGAGAGAACAGCACAGAACAGCATTTGCCAAATGACATTTGCAGTGATAGAGCATTTATGAGAATGAGGAGGAAGAAAACCCCAACATCTTGGACTTCAGAATGACCCAGCAAATTGTACTTGAAATTGTCAGAGTTACTGGTTGGCAATTGAATTTGGTATTGATGAGTACTGGTCTAGTACTGACTGCTAGTCGTAAATAACACTTACCAGGAATAGTAGATTAATATTTATTTAGTTCATTAAACAAATATCTTGTTTAGTGGATTTTTCTTTCCTTGCAAAGTCAAAAGTGGTGATAATTTGGGATCCCAGAGTGTCGGGGGTTGAAGGGACCTGGAAAGCTCATGCAGTGCAATCCCCCATGGAGCAGGAACACCCAGATGAGGTTACACAGGAAGGTGTCCAGGCGGGTTGGAATGTCTGCACAGAAGGAGACTCCACAACCTCCCTGGGCAGCCTGGGCCAGGCTCTGCCACCCTCACCCCCAACAAGTTTCTTCTCATCTTTAAGTGGAACCTTTTGTGTTCCAGTTTGCACCCATTGCCTCTTGTCCTGTCCCTGGCTGTCACCCAGAAGAGCCTGGCTCCATCCTCCTGACACTCCCCCTTTCCATACTGATCCCCATGAATGAGTCCCCCCTCAGTCTCCTCTTGTCCAGCTCCAGAGCCCCAGCTCCCTCAGCCTTTCCTCACACGGGAGATGCTCCACTCCCTCTAGCATCTTGGTGGCTGCGCTGGACTCTCTGCAGCAGTTCCCTGTCCTGCTGGAGCTGAGATCGCGCAGAGCTGGAACAGTGGGGCAGTGAGCAACCTCTCAACTGGTTTGTTTCTAGTGGCAAGAACCGGGAACTGCTCAGCTGTAGGAATCTGATGTCATTTGCATATGCATTCTGATACACAGACCCACAATGTTGAGCTTTCAGAAGGAGATGAACACCAAAAAGTTATTACTTGGTTTTGTTTGTAATTTGGGTCCTGTTCTGTGTCCTGAATTAGCCCGTCAAGCACATTTTATGGGGTTTAGTGATCTGAAGGGCTGCAAAACTTGAAAGCTTAGTGCTCCATCTTTGGTATTTTTCATGCTTTTGTTTGATCTGCAATTAATTCTTAGTTTTGCATCATGTGGCTGCTCCCCAATTTCTCAGAAGTCGTTACCTGAAAGCTAGATTCTTCATTAATTTTAATTAATTGAATGAGTGAGAAAGATGTTCGCTAGTGGTTTCCCCCAAAGTGCCTTTTTTTTTTTAACGTATAATGTGGTGCTGGTGATACAAAGAGGTAACAGTAAAAAGCCTTCTCGGTATGCTGGTGCCAAGAGGATCCCAGTTGTTCGCCCTTCGTTCAGTTTTTGCCTGTCATGCTGACACTGAACCTCATCCCCTGGAGCCATCTCAGTAAGTTGTTCCCTCTGTCAGCTACTTTGGGAGCTGATTGATCTCACACTTAGGTCACTTTTCAACTTGGAGATCTTGTCAGTCTGTCTGGCTCCACCTACCTGCAGTGATTCAGCTCCTGATGTGCTGAAGTACTCCCTCCAGCCTTCCCACGCGCAAGGAAGAGGAAGGACCTTTTTTTTCTTAAGATCGTTGTTCTCCAGGCTGCGTCTCCGTCTGTGCCGTGCTCAAAGCCTGGCTTCTTTTGCACGATGTTTGCATGTGCTTGAAGAAGCGGAGTCTGATCTCCTGGAGAGTGAGAGGAGCAACTACAATTGTTCTCTAACAGTAATTTTTGCCCCTAAACTTTGGATCACATTTGTGGCATTTGGTTAATTTAGGCAGATAGATAACTGGGGTTTTTGTTTGTTTGTTGGGGAGAGAGGGTTTCCCCGATGTGTTCAGTAATCCGCTCTTCAGGGATTGGTCTGCAAAAGGATGGTCTTTGTAGCAAAATAGATCTTCTAGTTAGGATGTTGGACCTTCTGCCTTTGTACACTTGACCTGGAATAAGAGCAGCTGTTGCAGAATTGTGCTTGGGGGAGTTTGTTTCATACAGCTGTGGTGGTACTAATGAATCTGCTGTAGTTATATTGCTGTTATATTGCTGGAACATACAGAAAACAGCTTAACGGGCTGTTCCACCTCAGCTTTGCTCTAGCACAGTGTTCTTTAATTCCCGGTACATGTACAGGGGATTGTCTTGGTCTCTTTAGGGAACATCTTTTTTCTGTGGACGATCAGAGATCAAACAATTACATGCAGCACAAAGAGACAGAAGGAGTAATTGTGAATGAGCTGCCTGGAGGGATGGGCTTGGAAACCAAAAGCATGTGCCTTCTGTCTTCTCTTGTGTTCAAGGAAATCAGATTTTCCGTATGGTTGTGTTTTGGTAAAGAAAGGAGTTCTGCTGAAGATCTCTGCTGAATTGTGTAATCCATTTTTGTCTCTTAAAGACCTGCTAATTACTCAGGTTAAAAAATGCAAAGGGAGCTTGGTGTCCTGAATGAAGTTAAGAATCTGAGAAGAAAGTGTGAGCTGGTTCTGCAGAAAATTGAACAAAACCTCATGTCTACAAACCAGGTTTGCCAAAAGCACTTAAAATAACTGGCAGTTTCTCTAGGTGTTGTTGGAGTCAATGTAGTGATTTCCAAAAGAACTCTCACAAGTGCAAAGCAGACAAAAATGGCAGTGTTCGCAGATGGATTTTTGCAGTTCCTGAGGTCAGTTTGAAACCAGCACTTTTCATGGGGCTTGAGAGGTGGTGGCTGGTGGTGACGAGGAGTGTGTTGGTCACGCTGGAGCTGTGGTGGGGACATCGGGAGCGTTCAGATGGGCACAGGTACAGGTGTTGTCTGGGTTGGTGCAGGTTGCCCAGAGAAGTTTGCAGTGCTGGTCATTGATGGGAATTTTCTACATTTTCTGGAAATGGGAGAAACTCATGAGGGAGGGGTTGTACTGTTCGGTCTCAAGTCATGGAAACCCCACTATTTTTAGTAGTTTAGTGGGGTGTTTCAGCTTAGTAGGTTAAATATTTTGAGAAGTGAGCAGGGGAAATGTCTCACAGCAGCTTGTGTGGCTCAAATCTGGTTTTGCTGTGTCTGTGCCTGGAGGAGAAGCTTCGATCCTCAGTAGCTGCGAGCTGTCTATGACTTGCCTGCAGCAGAACAATTCTCTGAACATCTTGCAGCATGGAGAAGACAAGTCCGAAGTGGGAGGATTCCCAGAGCTGCACTCATGCTGATGCAGCCACTGAGGAGTCTGGATGGATGCGGTCAGATCTCTCTGAAATTGAGCTGTGAATGCTTCGGGGAAAACCAGAAGTTGCTACAGTCATCTTCTGCAGCAGCCGTCCAGAAAAAGAGCTGGTGGGAGCTCGCTGCCAGGACCTCTGAAGGTAAAACAGGAGGAGAAGCAGCTTGTTGCCTGTTTTCATGAAGCTTTTCAGCAGCTGGAAGATGTCAGGGTTGGTTGGCAGGTAAAAGAAATGGAAAGAAGGAAGGAAGCGGTTCCTGGCGGCTGTTATCTCGCTGGAAAGATCACATAGATGATAAGGTGACACATCTTTACACTGAGGGTGGTGAGAGCCTGGCCCAGGTTGGCCAGAGAGGTGGTGGATGAACCATCCCTGAGACACCCCAGGCCAGGCTGGACGGGGCTCTGAGCACCCTGAGCTGGGGCAGATGTCCCTGTCATGGCCGGGGGGCACTGGGGAGCGGGGGAGGTCCTGCAACACAAACCATTCTATGATTCACATTATCAGAAGGTCAAAGTCCTTCTCCATAGGAGAGTCCCCAGCTGAAGGATAAAAACTCGGAAGCACAAGGACAGCCGTGTGGCTAGTGTGTCAGGGCCACTGACCAGCAGGATTTGAATGTTTTCCAGGGCCTGTGAAATGGGAACAGAATGTAGACATCTCAAAGTGGGGGTTTACTAGACCAGACACTACTGGTTCTTGCACCTAAAACCAATCCCAAGCCAAATGGTTGTATTAGTCCCAAAGACAGTGACTTGGAAAGACAATTATGTGAAAATGTAGAAAAAGAAGCTTGAGAATGGGACCTGTGGAATTGGAGCATCTGGGTGTTGGAGGTAGTGGGTGAGCTAGTAATTGGTTTCCATATGGTTACAGTGAATGAGCTGCTGTGCTGTCGCTGCGGGAAGGGCTCCTTACGGCTCCATCTGCAGCAGGTCCCTGGAAAGTGATGGCCCAGGTGGAATGAGGAGTTTGGAGGAGACTGTTTTGCAACTGCCTTTTTGCGGGGGCGGGGGGAACCTCCTGCTGGGGCTTTCCCTCCAGGGAGGCTCGGGAAGGTGGTTGAGATCCCTGTGGGCTTTGGGGCATCCAAGCTGCTGTTGTCACAACTCTGAAGCAGGAACAGCTGCCTGCTGAGCTCAATAAGCAGCAACTAACCCTTGTAAAACAGTAACTGAAGAACCAAGGGGAAAAGGTGGGAGAAAGGAAAAAGATTTTATGCTTTCTTAACTTTTGCAACTCAGGAAGAAGGAAATATCCTTTGGTACCCTTTGGTAGCTGTGCTGTAGCTCCACACCCTCGAGTGCTTGACAAAGGGTTTGTGGTCTTGGTATGCATGGAACAGGGGGACAGGAACGGGCCCCCTGGGTGCTGTGCAGAGCTGCCATGTCTTCAGTGAATGCTTTGCTGCTCCGGCTTTGCTTTCTTGCTGGGAAATAAGGGTTGTGCAAAGCAGCATCTGCCTCATCCGATCTGTGACTCTGGTGGAAATTCATAGGGATGGGGCTCCTTTGGCTTGAGAGCTGGGTGTAAAAAACCAAATAACAGTGGCACTGAGCCTGCTGCCTCCAAACTTTCTCGATTTCAGCATCGTTTTTAAAGCATCTCTGCGAATGCAGTCAGGCTCTATCTTTGCAGTAGAAAACACGTGGTAATTGAGCTGGAGAGGGAAGGAGAGAAAGGCTGTGCAACCGAGATATCTGGAGCATCCTGCATGTCCTGTGACCCTCCGGAGTGCCCATCCTGCCCTACCCGAGCGCAGTCCGTGTCCCCACTTGGGACTTGCCGTGCTGGACGTACGGGCCGCTGCCCGCCCGCCTCCAGCCGGGGCTCGAACCGCTGACCTTGTGCCTTAAACCCAGGGCGCGGCCGTGCCGGGGGACACGCGTGGGCAGCGCGAGCTCTCCCGCGGAGCTCTTGCCGTGTTGCCGGGCGGGGCGTGGCCGGCACCGCCCCTTTCCTGCGGCGGGGGCGGGGCCGCGGCGGGCGCACGCGCGCGGCGGGGCGCGGCCCATTGTCGGGACGGGCTGACGTCGGGGCGGGGCGGGGGCGGCGCGGCGGGGGGCGCGCGCAGAGAGGCGGCGTGCGGCGGGCACCGCCACCGCCCCGGCCCGCTCCGCTCCCCGGCCGCCGCTCCGCCGCCATGCCCGGCTCCATCTACCAGCCCGAGGGCGGGCAGCCCCCTCGCGGCCCGCCGCGCTGCCTGGCGCTGCTCAGCCCGCCGCCGCCCGCCGGCCAGGAGCCGCCGCCACCGGAGCCCGAGCGGGAGGGGCCGCCGGCGCAGGACGAAGCCGCCGCCCTGAGGTTCGCCCTGGACCAGTTCTCGCTGCTGGGGCTGGAGGAGGCGGGCGAGCGCGGGCTGAGGGCGGCGGAGGCGGGCGGCGCGGGGCCGGAGGAACCGGAGGCGGTGGCAGGAGGAGCGGGGCCGGGCGGCCTGCAGGCGCGGGAGCGCGGCGGCGGCTCCCCCCCGGCTCCCGGCACCGCCTCCCCCCCGGCCGCCTTCGGGAACTTCGCCCCGCACCTGGCGCCGCCCGCCGCGCTGCTGGCAGAGCCGCTGGGCAGCAGGAAGAAGAGCGTGAACATGACCGAGTGCGTGCCCGTGCCCAGCTCCGAGCACGTCGCCGAGATCGTGGGCCGGCAAGGTAACCGCCGCCCCGCGTGGGGACACCCCCGGGGGCCCCCCCGCTTTGTCCGGCCCGGGGCTGCGGCTCCGCCTTCCGCGGGACTCGCCCGCCCGGCCCCGCTGCATTTGGGTCAGTTTTGGGGCTTTGTCTCCGTTCGGAGGCGGAAACTTAACGGCGACAAATCCCGTGGCCCTGGAACTCCTCCCGCGGACGCGCCCTCGCCGCGGGTTTCAGCACCGAAGCTGCTGCTCTTTGTTGCTTTTCCGTAAATATTAATTAAACTCTTAAGCCAGCAAAACGGCACGGGGCGGGGGGGGGAGAAACGCGGAAAGTTCCCCGGCCGTGCAAGTCCTGGGAACAGGCGGGACACGAAAGCTTTAATTTTATTGTAGTTGAGTCTTCCCCGCCCCCCTTCCTCCAGCTCTTAGCGTGTAAATGATCCTCGATAACTCAGAGTTCATATCGAAATGGTAATTAATCCGCTGGTTGATGAGGTTGAAGCCCTGCTCACTCTCAGCTGTCACAAAAGGACGCCCGGGCGTACCCCAGCGCTGTCCCCGGTGGGTGTGCCTGACGTGGGCTTTGTCTGGAGGAGGTCTGAAATAACCCCTTAACCAGAGTTTTCACCTTTAAAAAGAAAAAGACCTCAGGGAAGAGGATTTACAGGGAAAAAGGAAAAAAAAAAAAGAAAGGTGGGCTGCTACCCACAGGAATCCCACCGGCAATGGGCAGCGCGGCTCAGGGGCAGCCCGATCTGGGGGTGTTTTGTGCATGCAGGGCTGTGGCACTCCAGCTGTGCCCTCGCTTTTGGGGTTCCCGACCCTCCCCGGCGCGGGGGCTGCGGGCTGGGGGGCTTGGGGGGCATTATTTTCCTGGGGGGAAGCGGGGAGCTGGGCAGCCTCATTGTTCTCTTTGTTAGCCAGAGCCATGCTGTGATGAGCGCGGTGACATCATGCTCTGCGCTTCCCATTGGCCTGCGCTGCCTCCCAGCCAGCCCCGCTTCGCGGCTCTCAACTTTCCGCACACCCCTGGCTGGTCCTGCTGCCCCAGCTGAGGGTCCCCCCGGCTGCCGATCGCGGCTGGGGCAGCCGAGCGGCACAACCGGCTCTGTCACTGGAGGAGGGGAGCACAGCACCGGCCCTGCTCAGCAGGAATCCCACTTCTCCCTGGGCTGGATGGGGACCTGGATTCAGTGGCCTCGCCAGCAGGTTCTGCGGAAGCCTGGGGTCCAGCAACTTGAAAGTGAACCCGTAAATGCATCCATTGTGTTTTGGAAAAAGCCTCTGCTCCGCGAGTTCTGGGAGGTTGGAGGGATGGCTGTGTTTGGGTCAGCACCCGTTCTCGCAGCAGCCGGGGTTGAGTGTTTGGTCTGCGATGAGGTCCCAGTGCTGTGCCCCTGCACCCCGGCGAGTTAAATGTGCACCCGGCTGCCTGCCCTGGACACCTTGTGCAGAGTTTGGGTGTTTGCTGAGCTCCATTGGCTCCTGGAAAAGAGCTGCAAAAGAAATTATTGTACCAGCTAGAAGAGGGATGTGGGAGGGCACCGTGTTCTGCTGATGGACTTGAAGGGGACTTGGGGCAGCGATGGGCTGGAGTTACTTGCTGCTGCTCCGGCCCCAGGCAGGATCAGCTCTCCCAGGGGTTTTTCCCAAGGTGGTTCCTGCCCCTCTCCTGGTCTTGTCTTCTCTGCAGCTCCTGGCCTGTTCAGATGCTGTCCCGTGGCCCTGTTGTGCTGGGCTTTTGGCATGAAGGGGGGCTTGGCATTTGGCACCCCTGTTTCTCGCTAGCAGGGGGTGCGGTTGGGCAGCATCCAACGGGACAGGGCTGTCTTTGTGCTCTGGCTGCTCTCGGGTGCTACCGGCAGCTTTTTCAAATCAGGGACGTGCGAGGCTGATGCAGCCCAGGCAGGGGTGATGCTGAGGTCGTTCACAGCTCCTGCCTCAGGATCTGGTGCTGAGCTCAAAAACAAGCAGAGCCTTCCTTGATCGCCTCACGCTCTTGCACCCATGCTGGTTCCCAGGTCCTTCTGGTCCCCAGGTCCTCCTGTGTGAATGTCCCTCGGTCTTCGGTAGCCCCGTGGCAGCAGCGTGGAGCCCAGCCCTGGGGGTGCTTCGTCAGGCCTGGCATCATCCCAGTGGGGACATGTGCAGCTGGTGACACTGCGGGGCTGGGTCAGACCATGTCCCTGTCACTCTTGTGTGTCCTGCGCTGCTTAACCACGCAATGACCTGAGGACAAAGCAGGTGCTTGTGGTGCCGCTGCACTTGGAACACAGGGAGGGATGAAGATGTAGATATCGGGTGCCCTAAAAAGGTCTTGAGTTGGAGCTAGGCTGTTTTTTTTCTCCCCATCCACCGTGTTCTGCGGAGCAGCTCTTGGGGCACTTTGTGACAGGTCCTGCTGTCCCCAGAGCCATTGGGGTGAGCGGGGCCATGGCTGGGAGGTGCCGGCAGCTGCAGCAGCGCTTTGCCCGTCAGACCAATGCACTTTATCCTGCGTGGGCTGAGGTGGGACAAATGCTGTCAATCGCAATTTCTCCTCCTTCTCCTTTTTCTTCCAATTTCTCTCCTCCAGATCCACTGATTTAGCCCTTTCCAAAGGGAGCAGCAGCAGCTCAGCAGGTAGATCTTTGTTGTGTAAAGCAAATCTATGTTTTCTGAGCTGGAGGGCCAATTGCCATGACCCCCCTGTCCAGATCAGCACCGGTCACGGTGTTTAGCGATGTCTGCCAGCTGGGATCTGTGGGTTTTCTCCTCCCTGCCTGCACGGCAGCCCAGAGGCAGCGTGGCCTGGCAGGATTGCATGGCCCTGTCTTTGCATGCAAGCCCATTTGTGACGCCTGCCGTGGGAGGGGCGTTCCCCAAAAAGTGCTGTGGGCATCGATTGTTGTGTTGTGGGCTCACCACACCAGTAACCAGCAAAAAGAGCAGTGGGGATGATGGAAATTATGGGGGAAAAGGGAGATGGGGCGGGCTGGACGTTAGAATCGCCATGGCTCTTGCATGGTGGCACCGTGCCGGTGTTGCTACCTGGTGTCCCAGCTTTGGGGCTGTGTTTCCAGCAGCTTCTGCCCAAATGAGATCAAGAGGGTGACGAGCGGCTGGTGCAGCCGAAAGCCCCAGGCTCTTGTGGGGTGGAACGCGCCACGACTCCTCTCCCGGGCTCCACTTCCCCATCTGCAACATGCAGGTGCTGTTGGCAGCTTTGCGAAGGATTCGGGAAATTTGCCGTTGTAGCAGACGCTGGGGTGCTTGAAGGGGAGATCCAGGATGAAACACGGCAGCTCATCCCATCCAGAGCTCAGCATTTTGGCGCTTGGACGATGCACGGGGAGATCATGGGCCTCAGTTTCTGCGCCAGTCCAAGCATCTGTAAACTTGCAGTGGATGGCTGGCGCTGTGATGAATCCGCTCGTGTTCCGGAGCCCCAGGCTGCTGCTCTCTGGCATCCTCTGCCCATCACGCCGCGTCCTTCGGGGCCGGCCTGGCTGCCTTCTCCCTCCTCCGAGTCGTAGCAGAGCCAGAAACTCCTGAAGTCAGTCGCACAGATCGATCGCATCGCTGGAGTATCTGCCGTCGCATCTCTGCTCTGGCACCAGCTCCCTCCTCTCTCGCCCGGGCGCTGCCTGGCTTTTCCCGGGTCTGGAGGAGAAACAAAGTTGCGATGTGCTTTTTCTCCCACGCTGTGGTTGTGAGGCTGAATTAATTACTGTTTCCAGAGAGGTGGGAAGAAGAGCTCTGCGAAAGGGGAGGTGAGTGCGATGGAGATGCGACGTGTTCTTCTCCACGGCTGGCTCTGGTCCTGGTGCATCTTGTGCCATTTGCCTGGAACAAAGGGGACTGGGAGCACCGTGATGCCGGATCTGAGGCCAGGAGATGGTGCAGAGCTGGGAAAGAGGAAGGGTAACATCTTTTCTGCATCTTTTTCGGAAGGGTAATGTCTCTTCTGCATCCTTTTAGGATGGGTAACGTCTTTTCCGCATCATTTTAGCACACTCCAGAGGGCTGGATGCAAGGCATCAGCTGGCTCCTGGGAACAGTTCTGGTTGACGCTATCAAAGGCTTCTCCAGAAAAGCTCCGTTTGCTCTTTCTTGGGTTTTCACAGCTCGGACTGGGCGCTGCAAGCACAAAATTCCTTGGGGAGAAATGCGGTCTGGCCAAGGTCTGGTCTGCTGCCTTTGTCCTCACATGGAGGAGACCTCCTGATGTCAGAGCAGGTGCTGGGGATCAGCAAGTAGGCTGAGCTGTGTCAGGGCTCTTCTCTTGCCTGGGGAGCAGCAGGGGCACAGAGGATGGAGAGACACGTCCTGCCCGCTGCCTCAGCCTGTGCTGGGCTGGTTTTCATCAGCTCTTGCAATGGTCACAGCCCTGGTCTGACCGAGGCTCCTGGCAGAGGGTGAAGTCCTCTCTGGTGGTACCAAGAGAGGATGTTCAGGGAGAGCAGCCACTTTTCCAGAGTTGCTGCCTCCATCACCGCATCATCCTGGGGAGAATCCCCGGGGATTCTGTTTCTTGTCTTGTTCAGGTTGTCCTGATGCGTCTGGGCCAGTGGGGACATGGAGCTGTGACAAAGGCTGTAACGTAGTGACTGAGCCGCTCCTGGGCTCTGGTGTTGAGAATGGGTCTGCTGGGGCTGCAGCACCCCTGGGTCTGCCCCCACCTCTGGGGATGTTTTGTTTTGAATATGAAAAGTGTTTTTAAAGCCACCTTGCTTATAGACTTGTAGCAAAGTCTGGCCCCTTGTTTTCCTCCTCTCTTGGTAGGAAAAGAGGAAATGGCCTCTAGTTGTGCCATGGGAGGTTTAGATTGGATATTAAAAAACATTTCTTCATGTAAAGGGTTGTAAAGCAGTGGAACAGGCTGCCCAGGGCAGTGGTGGAGTCACCGTCCCTGGAGGGGTTGAACAGACATGTAGATGAGGTTCTTAGGGACATAGTTTAGTGCTAGATTTAGGTTATGTTTGGATTAGATGATCTTAAGGGTCTCTTTTCAAAATGCTGTGCACCGGCCCTTGGCAACGTAAAATATGGGAATACCGATCTCTGCCATGTGGTTGGGATACCGTGTTTGATCTGGTGATGCTGGGGTGAGGATGTGTCTGTGGTGGGGTCACCAGCAGTGCCAGGTGGCCCCTGGTCCTCTCCATGGTCCCGTTCCAGCGAGGTTGTGCGGCACCAGTTTCAGAGGGGTGCAGCTGTCAGGGATGGTGTTATCGCTGCATGCTTGGGTGGGGGCTTGTGGAGACTCACCTGAAATGTTTCATACTGGTGTGGATCATTCTGCCAGTTGCAGGTTGCTGGCTAAACCACCTGTGTTGTGCCGTTTGAGTACGTCTGGCTTTCAGGGAGCTTTGGGGAGCTTGGCCATGGGGTGTCAGTGTGTCCCTGGGCGTGGGCAGGAGCAGCTGTGGCCAGGAGACGTGGGTGCGATGGGGACAGGGGCTGTGCCGTCGTGAGGTTGTATCTCCTCCCCAGTTCTGGCATTGAAGACCTCACTGGGCCATCTGGATTTAGATGCTTTTCTGGTTGAATCCCAGCCAGAGGATGCTTATCCTTCCCACTCGGGACATTTCAGACCTGCTGTCTGGGAGTCCCTGTAGCCCCGGGGGGTGACTTGGGTGGAGTTTGGGGTCGGCAGCAGCAGCAGGACAGGTTGGTCCCTGGGGAGACCCTGGTGCTGTTGTGGCTCTGTCTGCAGTGTGCCCATCCGGAGCTCTCACCCGTGCGTCAGGGTGATGAAGGCTCCTTGTGCTGAGGCTCCTGCTGCAAATACCAACACATGGCCTGGGGCAAGCAGCTTCCCTGGCCGATGTTCCCCCCATGGTGGGGTAGTGACCAAGCTCCCCCACTGTCCCAGACCTGTCACTGTCCTTTTATACCAGGATTGATAAAACCAGCTCTGACCTGTGGTGCATTTTTGCTGTGCCGCGGTGGCCCCGGTAGCATCCAGCAACCACAGGCTGTGTGTGTTGTTCCTGCCCTGCTTGTTTGAGGAGGGCAGACCTGCCCAAGCCAGGCACCCCTTCAATTTTGAACCCAGGTTTCTGGCTTTGCCCCTAGGAAGGGCTCACAAGTAGAAACTTCTCAATTTTGCGCTGTCATAGCATCAGTTCGGTCTCACCAGTGGAGAAGAGCTTTGCTGTTCTGTACCCCCTTGGGACGTGGTTCCTGAGCAGCTCCTTGCAGCTGCCTGATACCTTTGGATCTTGAAATTGCTGCTTCCTGCTCCAAAGGGTGACTTCTGGACCTCGGATGCGATGCTGGTCTCTGCGGGAGGCAGCGGCAGAGCCCACGGTGACTCCCTGTCCCGATGCCAGCGCGTGTGTCCCTGTTTGCTGAGCAGGGTGTGAACTTATAGCAGGTACCAGAATAAATTGGGGAGGGAGATGTGGGAGTCATGGGCACCTCACTCTGGGCAGCCTCGCAGAAACTGCGACATGCTTAAAAAAAATTCACCTTTTTGATGGCTGCTGGTTTTGCCCCGCCCCAGTCACTGGACATTGCTGTCCCCACCATATGCCCCAGGCCATAAATACACCTTCCAGTTGTTGTCTTAAATTAGGAAAAGCCTGGACAAACCCTTCTCCACGCACATTCCTCCATGTGTCTCCTCAGTGGCTTCCCCAGCTCTGGGGAACAGGGCAGCTCTGTGCTGTCCGCAGCCCAGCTGGTTGCACAAATGGTTGAATTTGGGTTGAATTTGGGCTCGTCCCACTGCCTCAAGCCAGGAGTGAATCCCTGGAGCAATGAAAGGTGAGAGGAATGCTGGATTGATTTGCAACAAGTGCTTGGAGGTGGCTGCCAAACGCTTTCAGCCTGGCTTGTATGAAATCCAGAGGGTTTCTCCCCTTAGGAGGGAGATCTCAGCAGGTCTCTGTCTGGCTGTTTATCTGCCTGTTCCCCCCCCCAGATCCTCCCCAACCTGGGACCTTTGCAGGGCACATGTGGAGCTACCAGCAGCCCAGAGCAGCGGGGCGCCGGGCAGGGACCACGCTGGCTGGTACGAGCTGCTTTGAGGATTTTGGAGGAAATGTCTGGAGAAGACGGTGTCCTCACCCCGCGGCTCCCTGGATGTGGCTATCGGAGGGGTTAGTGCTGCCAAAAAGCTGGGCTGTGACACTCAGGAGTGATGCTAGTAACTTATTTTGACAGTTTTTTACTTCTGATTATTCATGATGCTCAGTGCCCTGGTAAATGCACATGCTCATGTCTCCCGGGAGCAGCATGGCCCCGTCACGGCTCTGCTGGCTAATCCAGCTGCTTGCGAGCATGGGACAATTTCCCTGACTGGGACAAACCTGCCTGATCATCCTGAGTCCCTTTATCCTCCTCAGGGCTCTCCCTTCAGCCTGGCAGCTGGAAGAGCTGTCTGCCCTTCCTCAGGGTGTGCTGTGAGGAGGATGAGAAGGATGATGATGAGTGCCCGAGCGAGCTGTTTGTGGAGGAGCCAGCTGTGCGCTTGCAGCACCTTGGCCATATGTGTGCATGGAGCTGAGCTCTCACCGTGTGCGGCTGTTTGTCGATGTGGGTCTGCAGCAGCAGTGTTTGCGGCATTCAGGGACCTTCTCAGGCCTCCGATGGAGCAGCCTCATCCCTTGCGGGCTCCCAGCTTTGCTCTGGGTGTCCCACAGAGCTCAGCGGATACGTGGGGGTGGGAGATGGGGGATCCCTTGCCCTTGTGTACCGGAGCAGAGGGTGGCTGGGCTGAGCTCCCACTGCACCCGACTCATGTGAATTTGATTAAGCCTGTGCACCGGAGCACAGGTGGAATGGGTGCAATTAGCAGCACTGGGGTTGCCAGGGATCGATGCTGCACTTGTGGCCATGGGTGGCTCCTCGATGAGAGCCACAGTGACCGGTCTGGGTGGAGCAGGAGCGGGATGGGAGCTGCGGGGACTCTCTGCTGGAACCCAGCTCACACATGGGAGGGAAGGGGCAGGGATTCGGTGACCAGCGACAGAACCCAGGGAATGGCAGAAGATGTGCCAGCGAGGGTCAGTGGGACATGAGGAAAAGGTTCTTCCCCAGAGGTGCTGGACACTGAACAGGCTCCCCAGGGAGGTGTCACGGCCCCAACCTGACAGTGTTCAAGAAGAGACTGGACAACGTCCTCAGACACACGGGGTGACCTGTGGGGTGTCCTGTGCAGGGACAGGAGTCGGACTCCATGATCCCTGTGGGTTTCTCCCAACTCAGGACATTCTTTGAGCCCAGCGTTGTGCCAGGCGAGGGCAGAGCTGGTATCAAAGCCGTGGTCTCCTGCTATATCATGTCCCAGCAGCCCCTTTGTCTCTGATAGATGCTGCAGCCTCTGTCTGGGGTCTCCCCTCTCAGGGCTGGGGGGCCTGTGCTGCCTGGTTGTGGGGAGCCCTGGATCCCCCATCCCTCTGGGGCCATCACTGCTGCCATTGGGGGCACAGCCAGGGCTGTTTCTTGAGTTCATCTGCTGGCTGAGAGGTGTTGACAAACCTGCAGGACCCCAATGAGCCTTTTCCTTCCCTTCCATCTTGTGTCTTTTTTTTGCTTTGCACCTCAAACACTTTTTGAATAAACCTGGCTTCCCATCCCCTCGGTGGCCCAGCAGTGCCCTCATGGCTACCTGCCAAGTCCCCTCTCTGCCCCAGCTTTGTCCGAGCGCTCGGGAGCCGGGTCAGGCTGTGTTCCACAGGTCTTTGTCCCCACAGCAGCACAGAGGAAGTGGTGGCAGAGGGTCAGGCCGGTGCCAGGAGCCTGACATGTCTCAGATGAGCTGGTGCAGCCCCCAGCACCAATCTGTGACCCCCCAGCTGCTTTTGGGGCAGGAGGAACCCCTCTCTGCAAGGGTGTCTGTGTTGCGGGTGCAGAACAAAAGGGACCTGCTGGTTCTGGCTGCTCGCGCATCTCCCCATCCTGGGCAAGCAGGGTGACCACGCGAGCTCTCAGCTTTGATGTGTCATTTTTTTTTCTCTCTCTCCTTGCTCTGCAGGCTGCAAAATCAAAGCCCTTCGTGCCAAGACCAACACCTACATCAAGACGCCGGTCAGGGGCGAGGAGCCTGTTTTCATTGTGACTGGGAGGAAGGAGGATGTGGAGATGGCGAAAAGGGAGATCCTCTCGGCCGCTGAGCACTTTTCCATGATCCGAGCGACACGCAACAAAGTGAATGGGCTGACGGGAGCGATGCAGGGACCCCCTAACCTGCCGGGACAGACCACCATCCAGGTCAGGGTCCCATACCGTGTGGTGGGGCTGGTGGTGGGGCCCAAAGGAGCCACCATCAAGCGGATCCAGCAGCAGACACATACCTACATTGTGACACCCAGCCGGGACAAGGAGCCCGTCTTCGAGGTGACGGGCATGCCCGAGAACGTGGACCGGGCGAGGGAGGAGATCGAGGCGCACATCACCATGCGGACAGGCTCCTTCATTGATGTCAACGCCGACAACGACTTCCACTCCAACGGCACTGACGTCTGCCTGGACCTGCAGGGCAGCACGGGTGGCCTGTGGGCCAAAGCCCCCCACCCTGCCCGCCGCCCCTCGGCCGCCCTGCGCAATGACAGCCTCAGCTCCTTGGGCAGCACCTCGACTGAGTCCTTCTACAGCGGGCGGGTGGCGGATGCCAGCCCCACCAGCCCCTACAGCACCAGCTCCAGCTTCACCTTCAGCGAGCCCCCGGCCCCGCTGGGCTCTGAGGAGTGTGACTTTGGCTTCGACTTCTTGGCCCTCGACCTCACAACACCCACTACCACCATCTGGTCACCCTTCGAACGCTCGGGCAACCCCTTGCAAGCCTTCAGCAGCTGCTCCTCCATCAACGGTTCGCAGAGACGCAACAGCAGCACGGCCACGCCACGCCACTCGCCCACCCTCCCTGAGAGTGGTGGGGGGGGAGCCCTGGAGCACCCCTTAGCTCGCCGCATCCAGAGCGACCCTGTCAGCACCTTGTCCTGGCTGCCCACCCAGGGCTCCTTGTCCTCCTTCTCCAACAGCACCGGCTACTCCTCCTCCTCCTCCCTGCCTGGCAGCATCTCCGCCACCTCGGGCTCGCCCACCGATTCCAGCAGCTCGGATGGGCCCCGCAAGAGCTCCCGGGAGTGCATGGTGTGTTTCGAGAGCGAGGTGATCGCCGCCCTGGTGCCCTGTGGCCACAACCTCTTCTGCATGGAATGCGCCATGCGCATCTGCGGCAAAGCCGAGCCCGAGTGCCCCGCATGCCACACTCCCGCCACGCAAGCCATCCACATCTTCTCTTAGCCAGGCCGCGGCTTGCCGGGGCTGCCAGCCCTCCCCTTCCACCCCAACACTTATTTTTAAGGACTCGGAAAACTGTTTAAATCAACCTTTTTATTTAATAACGGATCCAGTGGGCGCAGGGGGTGGGGGGGGGAAGGAGAGGCTGCTGTGTGCTGACTGGAGAGGATGGCGGGGCGGGGGGTGGCCAAAAAATCGGGGGTCGGGAGGGGTGGGGGAGGGGGCTGATGAAGATGAGGAGGAAGAGGGTGTGAAACTGCAGAGAGGAGGCATCTCCGATGTTTACAGAATAGCTTTAACTCTTCACCTGGCTGTGGCCGCTAGGGGGAGGAAGCCCAGCTGTTCTTCAACAGTCCTTCCCAAAATAACAGTATTCAGTTTGCAAAGTTAAATAAACAGAAAGAAAAGGTCCGGTTGCACTTTTTATTTTAGGACACGCAAGGGTTGTCTTTTATTTTTTTAAAATCATTCTATTATTATTATAATTTTTTTGTTGTTGTCCTTTTTGTATGTAGTTATTTTTTTGGATGATTCTCGATGGTTCTATAAATATATATATATATATATTTTTTTTTTTTGTAATGCAGGTCTATCTTCTATTTTGCCAATGTGAAAACTGCCCAAAAATGTGTAATGAGAGGTTGGGGTCATGGCTGGCGGGGCCAGGCCGGGCGGGGGAGCTCACGGGGCGGAGGGGCCAAGGTGAACACGCCATGTCACAAAAACCAGACAAATTTCTATCTTCTTTTTATTTTGCGGTTGTTTTTTTGTTTTGGTTTGTTTGTTTTAGGTTTTATTTTTTTTTTTATTTTTTACCTCTTTATGTATATGTAGGGAATTTATAGGAAAATATGTACTTTATTGAATAAATTTAAAAAACTAAAATATATTTTATTTTAAAAAGAAAATAACGGACCTTTAACCTTACATGGCTAGAGTACTGATTATATATTTGCTGAGCTGACTTGACGGTTATGAAAATTGTATCAAGAGTTTTATTTTTTGACTTCAAAGCCTTCTTAATAAAGACTTTTTACTATATATGAATTCATGTGCTGCCTACAGTGTCTCACTCCCTGCAGCCTCTCGCTGCCCATTCCATGGTCCTTGGGACCGGACACCCTGCTCTGCTTTTGGGTTGCCTGTCCGTCTGTCTGCTGGGGGGTGGCTTTTTGGCAGCCTTGCACCGGGGTTTGGACAACCCACCCATATCAATCCAGGCTGGGGTGGAGGGATGGAACGCAGCCCTGTGTGCTGGGGGATGAAAAATAGGACATGAGCTGTCAATGTGCATTTGCAGCCCAGAAATAATAAATATCTTGGGTTGCATCCCCAGCCCTGTGGGCAGCAGGTTTGGGGGGGATTCTGCCCCTCTGCTCCTCTCTGGTTCGACAGCCCCCTGCAGTGGTAAGGTGACTCATTTTTACACTGAGGGTGGTGAGAGCCTGGCCCAGATTGCCCGGGATTACTGCGAAACGCGGCACCCCCGATTTATACAATAAAACTAAAAAGAGTGGAATATAAATAGTGGAACACTAATTGGAAGTAATACCTGTAGAGAAAAAAAACTCGTTTACAAATATAATAAGAAATGTGTGCAAGATTAATCCACTTGGTAGTAAGGTAATGATAAAAAAGTTAAAGTGTAAATAAATGAAATTATTTAGGCGTGAGTAATAACTAAGTTTAATTTCAGCTATTACTTGGTGAACTAGGGAGTAATTATTCCCAAACAATATCGTAGTTTAAAAAAACACATAGTTTATAATGCCTTTTAAATGATAAAGGCAGAAAACTAATTAGGAGTCATTAGTAGCTATGTTTGAAAAACCGCTATGAAATAAACTGCAGACATGAGTGACTGTATAGGAAACAAAGTAAGGAAGCTTTAGATTTTAAACAGCATTGGAGAGTACTAGGGAGTGTTTAGTATTTAAATTATAACAGAGCCATGAGACTGAAGGCAACAAAGCTCAGAACTAAATAGAGTCAAAACGTATAGATTTTTTTCTATTTTAAAAGAGAAATAAGAAGGAATCACTAAAAAGTGGCTGTTTATAAATGGAGGGTCAGGGTTAGGGATAGGGTGAGGGTGAGGGTTATGGTGAGGGTGAGGGTTAGAGTTAGGGTTATGGGTTAGGGTGAGGGTTAGGGTTTAGGGTTAGGTTAGGGTTAGGGTTAAGGTTAGGGTTAGGTTAGGGTTTAGGGTTAGGTTAGGGTTTAGGGTTAGGTTAGGGTTAGGGTTAGGTTAGGGTTTAGGGTTAGGGTCAGGGTTAGGGTTAGGGTAAGGGTTAGGGTTACGATTACAGTTAGGGGTTTGGTTTAGGGTCAGGGATTAGGGTTAGGGTTAAGGTTAGGGGTTAGGGTTAGGGGTTAGGATTAGGGTTAGGGGTTAGGGTTAGGGTTAGGGGTTAGGGTTAGGGCTTAGTGTTAGCGTTAGGGTTAGGTTAGGGTTAGGGTTACGTTAGGGTTAGAATTAGAGTTAGGGGTTAGGGTTAGGGGTTAGGTTTAGGGGTTAGGGTTAGGGGTTAGGGTTAGGGTAAGTGTTAGGGTTAGTGTAAGGATTAGGATTAGGTTTAGGGGTTAGGAATAGGGTTACGGTTAGGTTTAGGGTGAGGGTTAGGTTAGGGTTATGATTAGGTTAGTGTTAGGGTGAGCTTTAGGGTAACTGTTAACCTTAGGTTAGGGTTAGGGTTAGAGTTATGGTCAGGGTCAGGGTTAGGTTGGGGTTAGGTTAGAGTTAGGGTTAGGGCTAGGGTTAGGGTTAGGTTTAGGGTTAGTATTGCGGTTAGGGTTAGGATTAGGGTTTGTTTAGGGTTAGATTTAACGTTAGGGTTAGGCTTAGGTTACGGTTATGGTGAGGTTAGGGTTATGGTTAAACTTAAGTTAGGTTTAGGGTCAGGGTTACGGTCAGGGTTAGGTTAGGGTTAGGGTTAGGGTTAGATTTACGGTTAGGATTACGGTTAGGGTTAGGATTAGGGTTGGATTAGGGTTAGACGTAGCGATAGGGTTAGGCTTAGGTTACGGTTATGGTGAGGTTTAGGGTTATGGTTAGGGTTAGGGTTAGGGTTAGGGTCAGGGTTACGATCACAGTCAGGGCTAGGTTAGGGTTAGGGTTAGTCTTAGGGTTAGGGTTAGGGTTAGGGTTAAGGTTAGGGTTAGGGTTAGGGTTAGGGTTAGGGTTAGGTTTGGTTTAGGGTTAGACGTAGCTTTAGGGTTAGGCTTAGGTTACGGGTATGCTGAGGTTTAGGGTTATGGTTAAACTTAAGTTAGGTTTAGGGTCAGGGTTATGGTCACAGTCAGTACTAGGTTAGGATTAGGGTTAGGGTTAGTGTTGGTTAGGGTTAGGGTTAGGGTTAGGATTAGGGTTAGGGTTAGGGTTAGGGTTAGGGTTAGGATTACGGTTAGGGTTAGGGTTAGGATTAAGGTTGGTTTAGGTTTAGACTCAGCGTTATGGTTAGGCTATAGGTTACGGTTATGGTGAGGTTTAGGGTTATGGTTAAACATATGTTAGAGTTATGGTGAGTGTTATGGTCAGGGTCAGGTTAGGGATAGGGTCAGGATTACGGTTAGGGTTAGTGTCAGGATTGCTTTAGGGTTAGACTTAGAGTTAGGGTTAGGCTTAGGTTACGGGTATGCTGAGGTTTAGTGTTATGGTTAAACTTAAGTTAGGTTTAGGGTCAGGGTTACGATCACAGTCAGGGCTAGGTTAGGGTTAGGGTTAGGATTACAGTTAGGGTTAGGATTAGGATTGCTTTAGGATTAGATGTAGCGTTAGGGTTAGGCTTAGGTTACGGGTATGCTGAGGTTTAGGGTTATGGTTAAAATTAAGTTAGATTTTGGGTCAGGGTTACGGTCAGGGTCACGGCTAGGTTAGGGTTAGGGTTAGGGTTAGCGTTAGGGTTAGGGTTATGGTTAGTGTTAGGGTTAGGGTTAGGGTTAGGATTACGGTTAGGGTTAGGTTAAGGTTTAGTTTAGGGTTAGATGTAGGTAGCATTAGGGTTAGGCTTAGTTTAAGGGTATGCTGAGGTTTAGGGTTATGGTTAAACTTAAATTGCGTTTTGGGTCAGGGCTACAGTCAGGGTCAGGGCTAGGTTAGGGTTGGCGTTAGGGTATAGGGTTAGGGTTAGGGTTAGGGTTAGGATTACGGTTAGGGTTAGGATTAAGATTGGTTTAGATTTAGACTTAGCGTTAGGGTTAGGCTTAGGTTACGGTTATGGTGGGGTTTAGGGTTATAGTTAAAGATATGTTAGAGTTATGGTGAGTGTTATGGTCAGGGTCAGGGTCAGGTTAGGGTTACGGTTAGGGTTAGGGTTAGGATTACGTTTAAGGTTAGGATTAGGATTGGTTTAGGGCTAGACGTAGCTATAGAGTTAGGCTTAGGTTATGGGTATGCTGAGGTTTAGGGTTAGGGTTAGGGTTAGGGTTAGGGTTAGGGTTAGGATTACGTTTAGGGTTAGGATTAAAGTTGGTTTAGGTTTAGACTTAGCGTTAGGGTTAGGCTTAGGTTACGGTTTTGGTGAGGTTTATGGTTATGGTTAAACTTAAGTTACGTTTAGGGTCAGGGTTACGGTCAGGGTAAGGGCTGGGTTAGGGTTAGGGTTAGGGTTAGGGTTAGGGTTAGGGTTGGTTTATGGTTAGACGTAGCGTAGGGGTTAGGCTTAGGTTACCGGTATGCTGAGGTTTATGGTTGTGATTAAACTTGTTATGCTTAGGGTCAGGGTTACTGTCAGGTTCAGGGCTAGGTTAGGTTTAGGGTTAGGATTAGGGTTAGGGTTAGGGTTAGGGTTAGGATCACGGTTAGGGTTAGGATTAGGGTTTGTTTATGGTTAAAATTAGAGTTAGGATTAGGCTTAGGTAACGGGTATGCTGATGTTTAGGGATATGGTTAAACTTAAGTTAGGTTTTCAGTCAGGGTTACAGTCAGGGTCAGGGCTACGTTAGGGTTAGGGTTAGGGTCAGGGTTAGGGTCAGGGTTAGGGTTAGGGTTAGGGTCAGGGTTAGGGTTAGGTTTAGGTTTGCTTTAGGGTTAGACGTAGCGTTAGGGTTAAGCTTAGGTTACGGGTATGCTGAGGTTTAGGGATATGGTTAAACTTAAGTTAGGTTTTGGGTCAGGGTTACAGTCAGGGTCAGGGCTACGTTAGGGTTAGGGTTAGGAGTACAGTTAGGGATAGGTTTAGGTTTTGTTTAGGGTTCGACGTAGCGTTAGGGTTAGGCTTAGGTTACGGTTATGCTGAGGTTTAGGGATATGGTTAAACTTAAGTTAGGTTTTGGGTCAGGGTTACAGTCAGGGTCAGGGCTACGTTAGGGTTAGGGTTAGGAGTACAGTTAGGGATAGGTTTAGGTTTTGTTTAGGGTTCGACGTAGCGTTAGGGTTAGGCTTAGGTTACGGTTATGCTGAGGTTTATGGTTATGGTGAAACATAAGTTAGGTTTAGGGTCAGGGTTACGCTCAGGGTCAGGGCTTGGTTAGGGTGGGTTAGGGTTAGGAGTACGGTAAGGGTTAGGAATAGGTTTGCTTTAGGGTTAGACGAAGCGTTAGGGTTAGGCTTAGGTTACGGGTATGCTGAGGTTTAGGGATATGGTTAAACTTAATTTAATTTTAGGGTCAGGGTTACGGTCAGGGTCAGGGCTAGGTTAGGGTTAGGGTTAGGTTTAGGGTTATGGTTAGGGTTAGGGTTAGGATTATGGTTAGGGTTAGGTTTAAGGTTGGTTTAGGTTTAGACTTAGCGTTAGGGTTAGGCTTAGGTTACGGTTATGGTGACCTTTAGGGTTATGGTTAAACATATTTTAGGGATATGGTGAGTGTTATGGTCAGGGCAGGGTCAGATTAGAGTTAGGGTTAGGGTTAGGGTTAGGGTTAGGGTTAGGGTTAGGATCATGGTTAGGGTTAGGATCACGCGAACGAGGCAATGGGAAACGTGCCTAGAAAACCATCTCTATAGTGTATACAGGGTACAGAGAAGAGCAGCTGGACGAGGGAAATGTACCAGAGCAACACTGGCAAAGAGAGTTCCCCAATCTGCCTGGAAAAGGGGGGGTGTCGATACTGGCCAGCATGAACGGCTCCCTTCTCAGGTCGGCCAGAAGTATTGCCGTGCCAGGGGGCGTCTGCCGGCCTGTGGGCCGGGGCTGTGGCTGTTTGGGGCACTGCCCCCGCTTTGTTTTCTTAGTGGAGCCCCCTCACTTTCGGGGGCTTATGGTATGTGCACATGTAAATGACACGATGTTCCCAGCTGCTTTGTTCTCTGCCTTGTTTTTTCAGATGCCTGTCCCTGTTTTCTCTTCCCCCTTTTGAAGAGAAGCTGCCAAGTTAGCGTATGCTGCGATGAAGTTCTACAAGATGTAGCCCTCATGAACCGGTTGACGTGAGGGAAATGCTTTCTGACCGCCTGCACGGTGAGGGGACGCGCGCGCTGCCCGGGGGCCGCGTCAGGTGGAGCCAAAGGGACCTGCGGTGGCAACAAGCGGGAGCCGCTCGGAGCTGGAGCGGCCGTTGGCTGTGCCTCCCCTGGGGAGGTGAGCGCGGGGAGCCCGGCTTCTCTCTCTCTCAGGGATTAAACCTGCGCCTGTCCGCGCCCTTCCCGGGGTAGCAGCAAGGCGGGGTCCTCTGGCTCTCCCGGGGTGGCCCCGCTGCCAGGGGGCACGGGCGAGGCGGCAGCACCTCCTCGGTGCCGGGGGGCAGAGGGGAGAGAGACCTGCCGGCTGGAGCCGGGGGGCGCGTGGCCCCTCGGGCAGGGTGCTCCCGGTCTCTTGGCCACAGGCTGGGGGCGGCAGACGGGTTCAGGTGCTCTGGCGTGCTTTTTTGCCAGCGTCGCCTTCTCTGTGCCGTGAAGAAAATCCCGCGCGGTTGATTCCGCTTGCCGCTCAGGAGATTCCACGTCTGGGGCCGTGGACTGGGGAAGAACGTTTGCGAGTTGGAGGGCGCTACAAGATATTCCACGGGGAAGCCAGAGAAGAGGCAAATTGGCTGCTAGTGGAGTTGCGTTCCGTGCAGTCTTCAGTTTAGGACGTTCAGCTTGTCCTTCCAGAGAAGGAGCAGTCATTGGTAGGGCCGAGAGAGGCTTTTTTAAGTGCGTGATCAGAATTGAAGCCAAATTGCACTTGACGTTGCTGCTGTGGGTCTTGGCTTTCAGTGGTTTCCCCGCGGCTGCCTGGTGTTTGGGAGCTCGGAGTGGGCATTTTTTTCCCCCCAAGGAGAGGCTGTGCTTAAAAAAGAATTTGCTTAAAAATGACAGACAAGGCGGGTGAGGATGCAGAGCGGGCCAATCAGATCGCTCGGGAGGGCTGGAGGGGCGGAGCGCCGATAGGCGGGGAGAATGGCAATTGATGTGCCTAGGCAGCCATTGAGGTTGCCGGAGGGGCGGGCGTTGCGGTCTCCGTACTGCGCATGCCCAACTTGCGCAGTCCTCAGTCAGGTCCGACGCTGAGGCGGGCACCTGGGCGCGGAGCTCGGGAAGGAGCATCCAATAGGAGGACGGCGCGGCGGGGTGGAAAGCAGCCAATCAGAGCGCGCCGTCTCAATCCCGTTTGAACAGCTGCCTCCCTGGCAAACGCGTCCGTGGGGTCTCGGGGCGGGTACCGGGAGTTAACGGGGAAACGGGGGTCGGGGCGAGGGAGGGGGGCTGTGGAGCGCTCATTTTGGCCTCTCCGTCCCTTTTGCCTCTCTCTCCCTCTCTCTGTGTCTCCTTGTCTTGCTCCCAGTCACTGTCTTTCTCTGATAAGCTGACCTGCTCTTTGCCCTTCTTTTTTTGTGGAATCACAGGCTCATTCTGCTTGGAAAAGACACGTGCAGTTTTAAATTTGGGTTTGAATTCTAGGTTGTTTTTTTTTTCCCATTAGTGTAAATGGATGGCACGTTGCCCTGTGGCTCAATCCCCGTTCTGTTCCGTGGAGCCTTCAGTTTAGGATGTTCAGGTAAGAAAGTTTGTCCTTCCAGAACAGGAGCACTCATTGGTAGGACTGAGAGAGGCCTTTAAGTGCGTGATCAGAATTGAAGCCAAATTGCACTTGACGTTGCCGCTGTGGGTCTTGGCTTTCACTGGTTTCCCCGCGGCTCCCTGGTGTTTGGGAGCTCGGAGTGGGCACGTTATTTCCCCAGGGAGAGGCTGTACTTAAAAAAGAATGTGTTTCCTCCGAGAAGTGCAAGTCCGTGTGTGTAAGACAGACAAAAACCCCAGCCTAGTCAAGTTCTGAGCGTGCGTCTGTCAGGCGGCTGCTTTACGTTGACGAGTTCACAGCCGTGCGAAGGTAACGGCGAAGGGCAACGCAAGACAGAAGGGTTTTTTCTGCTGCGGGTGACCAGCCGCCCCCCTTCTCCGCGTGAAGCAGAGGAGCGCGGTTCGTTGTCGCCTTTTAAACGCGGCGGCGGCGGCGGCAAGCCGCGCGACCAAAGGGCGCGGAGGGGGGGTCCCGGCAGGGCGGTGAGCCGGCGGGTGAGGATGCAGAGCGGGCCAATCAGATGGCGCGGGAGGGCTGGAGGGCTGGAGGAGCGGAGCGCTGGTTGGCTGCCTAGGCACGTCAGTTGCCATTCTGTCTGCCTATCAGATTGCCGGAGGGGCGGGCGTCGAGGGCTCCGTACTGCGCATGTCCCAAATAGCGAGCGCTGATAGGCGGAGAGACGTTGAGTGGCGTGCCTCCTGCAGCCAATGATGTTGCCGAAGAGGCGGGCGTTACGGTCTTCCTACTGCGCATGCCCAAATCGCGAGCGCTGAGAGGCGGAGAGGGAGATGATTGACGTGTCCCGGGGAACCAACCGGGATGCGGCAAGGGGCGGGTGCTCCGGTCTCCCTACTGCGCATGCCCCTAGCGCGAGCGCTGATAGGCGGCAAGAGAGGTGATTGACGTGTCCCGGGGAGCCAACCGGGATGCGGCAAGGGGCGGGTGCTGCGGTCTCCCTAGTGCGCAGGCGCAAACCGCGAGCGCTGATAGGTCCTGGCATGCGGGTCCGCGGTGTCTGGGTGTGGAAGGCGGGGGGGTGGGACCGGGAGCGAACGGGAACGGGGGTTGGGGCGGCTGCGGAGCGCTCGCTGCGGCCGGCGCCCGGGAGGCAGGCGGCTCAGGGCCGCCCTTCGTGAGGTTCCCCGGAGGCGGCAGAAGGGCAGAGGGGAAGGAAGCGACAGCCGGGGACCTTCCGCCGCGGGGGTCTCCGGGACGCGGCAGCTGTCGGTGCCCGCGGAGCCCGGCGGGACGGTGGGGGAGCGCGAGGGGAACGGAGCGGCGAAAGAGGCGGCAGGTGAGTGCGGCAGCGGCGAGGGTGACCGTGCCGTTGGAACGGGGGGAGCGGGAGGGGCCGGCGCGGCGCGGAGGCGTTCGGTTCCGTTTCCCCCCCCCCGCCCTTACGGCCGAGCTGGCGAAGCTGCTGGGAGGCGTGCGACCCTGCGGGCAGGGGCGCTGAAGTCTTGCGGTCCGGAGCCGCGTCTCCCTCCGGCGCAGCGCCCGTGCCCGGTGCGGCAGTCCCTCCAGGAGCGGCGCAGCCCCCATCGGTCACTGGGACGTTTAAAAGCAGAGCTAAGGCGCGGTTGCAGGCTGCGTGGCGTGGCGAGTGGGGCACCGCTTCGGCGGGAGCTCGGGGCGAGGCCCGGCGGGTTCCGTGTCCTGCGGGCGCGGCTTACGCGCCGCGGCTCTCTGTACGCTTTTTTGTTTTGTCGCGTTTGTTTTTTGGGGTTTTTTTGGTGGGATTCCCGCAAAACGCGGCACGACCGCTCGCCCGGGGCTGCCGCGGCGGGTCTCAGTGGCGCCGTCCTGTGGGCAAAGCGCGGTACTGCACCCGGCCGCCCCAACGCGGTGCCGCGGCGCGCCTCGGTGCTGCCGCCCTGTGGCGAAAGTCGGGTACTGCAGCGCAGGGCCGGGGGCAGAGACGCTGATTGAGCCGCAGGGGTTCGCGGTCAGGTCTCTGCGTGTCAGTGTCCGTCCCCCCGACGGGGGTCAGGTCCCCATTTGTATGAAAACAACATCCCTCCCTCGATGCCTCCTTAGAACGTTTAATGATGTAAATATTGCTCCTACTAACATTGTCGGCGCAGCTTCTTTCCTCAGTGGATCCGTCTCACAGTCAGTGGCCCACGATTGCTTGGCAACAGCAGAAGCGGATTGAAGGGACCGGCCGCTGGAGGATGCCGAAGACTCCCGGGTCACCAATGGGAGCAGCTTTGCGTAAAGCGAGGGGTACGTGAAGCCGGGCGTGCGGTGCCGACTGCCCAGCAGGTAAGGGAAGCTAAAGCTTTACCTCCATGGACTTCTGCCCAGAAAGCTGAAGAAATTGCTCTCACGTGAGCTTTAGAGTTATGCAAAGAGAAGAAGATTAGTAGCTGCACTGATTCTAAGCAGGTTTCTTGAAGGGTGCGGGCCCTTGAAGCCGTTTGAAAAGAATAAAGTATATTAACGGCACAAGGAAGGCAGATTAAACGTGATGCTCCAGTTGCTGGAAGCTGTGCTGTTGCTAGAAAAGTTGCCGTCATGCGTTGCAAAGGGCCTCAGAAGGGAAACGCTGATCAGGAAACTGGCAATAAATTGGCAGACGCCGCTGTAAAACCAGCCACTGAAAGGACAGAGACCGATACATAAGCCACGTCTCTGACCCCAGGTGGCCGTGTCCTCCAGCCAACGTCAGGAAACTGTAACAAAGAGGATGAGAAATTAATAGAAGATTTATAGCCGAATCAGAATTAGGGTCCAAAGGAGCCGTGACCGGCGACGGGAGAGTAGTGGCGCCTCGCGGTGCGAGGAGCTGATGCGCTCTATCAAGAGCAGACGAAAAGGTAAGAGCGAATTTAGAAACTCTGTGCGAACGAGGCAATGGGAAACATGCCTAGAAAACCATCTTAATTGTGTATACGGGGTGCAGACAAGAGCAGCCGGACGAGGGAAACGTACCAGGACAACACTGGCAAATAGAGTTCTCCGAGCTGCCTGGAAAAGGGGGGTGTCGATACCGGCCGGCACGAACGGCTCCCTTCTCGGGTCGGCCGGAAGCGTTGCCGTGCCGGGGGGCGGCTGCCGGCCTGCGGGCCGGGGCTGCGGCTGTTTGGGGCGCTGCCCCCGCTTTGTTTTCCTCGGGGAGCTCCCCGACTTTCGGGGGCTTGTGGGACGTGCACGTGCAAATGACACGGTGTTCCCAGCTGCTCTGTTCTCTGCCTTGTTTTTTCAGACGCCTGTCCCTGTTTTCTCTTCCCGCTTTTGAAGAGAAGCTGCCGAGTTAGCGTACGCTGCGGTGAAGTTCTACAAGATGTAGCCCTCATGAACCAGTTGACGTGAGGGAAATGCTTTCTGACCGCCTGCACGGTGAGGGGACGTTTTTCACCTTTTAGCTCCTTCTGTGTGACAAGAGGGAGACGGAAGGTTAAGACGATGAAGGAGATGAATTATTCTACAAGCAGCTGGCAGATGTCTCAAAATCAACGGCCCTTGTTCTTGTGGGTGACTTTAACCTGCCGGATATCTGCTGGGAGCTCAATACTGCACAGAAGAGGCAGTCTAGGAAGTTCCTAGAGTGTATAGAGGACAATTTCCTTCATCAGCTGGTAAATGAGCCCACCAGGGGCAAGACCCCGCTAGACCTACTGTTTACAAACAGAGAAGGGCTGGTGGGAGATGTAGTGGTTGGAGGCCGCCTGGGGCATAGCGACCATGAAATAATAGAATTTTCAATACTCAGAGATGCAGGGAGAACCATTAACAAAACCTCTATGCTGGACTTCCGGAGGGCAGATTTTTGCCTATTCAGAAGTCTAGTTCAGAGCATACCCTGGGAAACAATGCTTAAAAACAAGGGGGCCCAGGAGGGTTGGACATGCTTCAAGCAGGTGGTTTTGAGTGCACAGGAACAGGCTATACCAGTGTGCCGAAAGGCTCGCCGGCGGGGAAGACAACCGGCTTGGCTAAACAGGGAGATTTTGAATGAAATCAGAAATAAAAAGAGACTTTACCGACTGTGGAAAAAAGGGCTGGCTACTTATGAAGAATTTATGGAAATAGCTAGATCATGCAGAAAAAAGATCAGGGAAACAAAAGTGCAATTTGAAGTTAACTTGGCCAATTCTGTCAGGGATAATAAAAAGTCCTTCTTCAAATATGTTAATAACAAAAGGAGGGGCAAGGAAAACCTCCATTTTCTGTTGGACTCTGAAGGAAATATAGTTAACAAAGATGAGGAGAAAGCTGAGGTACTTAATACCTACTTTGCCTCAGTTTTTACCAGTAAGACAGGTGGCCCTCAGGACAACTCATCTCTGGAGATGGTTGGCAGAGATAGAAAGCCAAATAGGCCCCTTGTATTCCAGGAGGAAATAGTTGGTGATTTACTGAGCCATCTGGATCCTCACAAGTCTATGGGACCAGATGGGATCCATCCTAGGGTGATGAGGGAGCTAGCAGAAGAACTTGCCAAGCCGCTCTCCATCATCTTCCAACAGTCCTGGCTCACTGGGGAGGTCCCATATGATTGGAAATTGGCCAATGTTACCCCAGTCCACAAAAAGGGCTGCAGAGCTGACCCTGGCAACTACAGGCCTGTCAGTCTGACCTCGGTGCCTGGCAGGGTTATGGAGCAGATCATCCTGAATGGAATCACACAGCACCTTCAGGATGGACAAGGGATCAGACCCAGCCAGCATGGGTTTAGGAGGGGCACGTCCTGTCTGACCAACCTGATCTCCTTTTATGATCAGGTGACCCAGCTGGTGGATGAGGGGAAAGCTGTGGATGTGGTCTATCTGGACTTCAGCAAGGCCTTTGACACTGTCTCCCATAATATACTCCTGCTAAAGCTGGTAGCCCATGGCTTGGACAAGTGTGGGTTAAGAACTGGCTGGGTTAAGAACTGGCTGGGTTAAGAACTGGCTGGAGGGCCAGGCCCAGAGAGCGCTGGTGAATGGGGCTGCATCCAGCTGGCGGCCAGTCACTAGTGGTGTTCCCCAGGGGTCAGTGTTGGGTCCAGTCCTGTTTAACATCTTTATTGATGATTTAGATGAGGGGATTGAGACCATCATCAGCAAATTTGCTGATGACACCAAGTTGGGAGGGAGTGTCGACCTGCTGGAAGGCAGGAGGGCTCTGCAGAGGGATCTGGATAGACTGGAAAAATGGGCTGATTCCAATGGGATGAAGTTCAATAAGGCCAAATGCCGGGTGCTGCACTTTGGTCACAACAACCCCCTGCAGCGCTACAGGCTGGGCACAGAGTGGCTGGAGAGTAGTCAGACAGAAAGGGACCTGGGGGTACTAATTGACAGGAAGCTCAACATGAGCCAACAGTGTGCCCAGGTGGCCAAGAAGGCCAATGGTATCCTGTCCTGTATCAAAAACAGCGTGGTCAGCAGGACAAGGGAAGTGATCCTTCCCCTGTGCTCTGCACTGGTGAGGCCACACCTGGAGTATTGTGTTCAGTTCTGGGCCCCTCAGTTCAGGAAAGACATTGAAGTGCTGGAGCGGGTCCAGAGAAGAGCAACATGACTGGTGAAGGGACTTGAACATAAGACCTATGAGGAGAGGCTGAGGGAGCTGGGGTTGTTTAGTCTAGAAAAGAGGAGGCTTAGAGGTGACCTCATCACTCTCTATAACTACCTTAAGGGAAGTTATAGCCAGGTGGGGATTGGTCTCTTCTCCCAGGCAGTCAGCAATAGGACAAGGGGGCATGGGCTTAAACTCTACCAGGGGAAATTTAGGCTGGATATTAGAAAGAAATTCTTTACAGAGAGAGTGATCCGGCATTGGAATGGCCTGCCCAGGGAGGTAGTGGACTCGCCGTCCCTAGAGGTTTTTAAACTGAGATTGGACATGGCACTTGGTGCCGTGATCTAGTAAACGGACTAGAGTTGGACCAAGGGTTGGACTCGATGATCTCTGAGGTCTTTTCCAACCCAGTCGATTCTGTGATTCTGTGTAACACGTTGTTTAGAAGCTGAGAGCTTAGTTTGTATTTAACTAATAATTAAGAGATGTGTTGTCAGTGAGAAACTAAACTATTATAACTAACCTCATCAAATGAAGTCAAGAATGCGGCTTAGCAGCGCTGCTGACTCTGCCGTCCCGTTTCCTTCCCCGTTTCAGCCGGCGAGGCGGCCGGAGGACCCGCTCTGTGCGGCTGCGGGACCCGCGGAGTCGAGGGCTCTCTCGGCGCGCCCTGGAGATTTCTCTGGAGAGACTCCTCGTCTCGGTCGCATCGCCGCGGGGACGGATGAGGACCTCTGGTGAGGGGTCTTTCTTCGCTGAGAGCCGGGACCGGGCACGCGCTTGCGAGGCTTCCGTAAGTCGCGGTACGGAATTTAGGCAGGATAGCACGTACGGGCTTGCAAGCACCTTAAAGGCGTACGGTAGTTGCTGTGGGGTTGCTTGGGCGGCCAGCTTTTGGTATCGGTTGTTCCGGCGCTCTGTCGCGGTGTAGAGCCGGCTCCGTACGTAGCGGTGAGGCGTACCGTAGTTCAGTTTAATTCTTGGATAGGCCTTGGTTCTGACTATGCACTTGAACGCCAAAACCTACAGCAGAAGCTGCGGTGGCTTTAGCGTGCAAGGGGCGCGAGCGCCGTGAAGCCGCCCGTGTTGCCGAGCGTCCCGATTGCGGCGCTGAGCGTTAGACAGATTTGAGCCGCGTGCCGGAATTGTTTTGTTTTGGAGAGGGCGGGATAAACTTGGAGCACAACTTGTGAGGGCGGTACGTCGTGGGCAGGTTTTAGTATTGCCTGTGGAGTGCTGCTAGAAGCGTTCATAGTTATTGCTTGTCTCTGTTACAAGATGAGCCGTGTCGTCCTGCGTGACGCGTAACGGGAGGACGGCGTAGTAGCGGTACTCTGCAAAAGAGCCCGTTAGGGGGTATTTTAGCTCATGGGAAAGAGATTGGGGAACCACCTGGTGGTAATGCGAGTAGAGCAGCCCTGGCGGAATCTGATGAGCAGAGGCCATTGTATAAATTGGACAAAGAAGGAAAGGCTGCGGGCAAAGCGCGGTGCTGCACCCGGCCGCCCCAATGCGGAACTCTAATGTGGAATTCCTGTGTTTCAGAGGGGGAGCTGTGACCGCCCCATGCTCAGCAGACCCCCCAGCCCAGGTGGGGGGAGCAGCGCCGGAGCGGGAGACACAGCACCATCCTCCGTCCCCAGCGTGCCGGGGCGCGGCTGCCAGCCTGTGGGACGTGGCTGCGGCTGTTCGGGGCGCTGCCCCCCCTTTTTGGGGGCTCTGGTATGTACATATGTAAATGGTGTTTTAAAGTAATGTGCTGCCCACTGGGGCTGTTTTCCTTTTCTACCTTTTTTTTTGGAGTGAATAAATGGGGGGGCTCGGGGGGTGACAATGATGTTGCTGGAGGAGCAGGCCAGTGAGAGATGGGGGCTTACAGCCCCAAAATGCCTGAAGAATCATGGGTGGGGTGTTTAGTGGTACTGTGGGGAGGAGAAATTTCTCCCTGTCCGTTGCAGAGAAAACAGAACAATCCCACATCAAAGCTGTCCTAGAGAAATACTTGCTGTTTGTCATTCCGGTTCTAGAGCAGCCCGATGTGCTGTTAAAGGTTGTGGTGGTGCGGGTCAGGGATCCCCAGGCTGTGCCAAGACCGCAGGACGGCTGCTGGTGGAACAAAGTCAAGGACAACTTCTCAGAGTAAGAACCTTTCTATTTGTTCTCCTCGGGACACATCCCTTTGCCTCTGGACCCCTCACAAGCTTACTCGCCACCTTGTTCCCTCAGAAACCCGTTTCCTCCCAGTTCCTCTGCGATTACCCTGCCTGCCTTTGGGTCCCTGCAGGCTCTTTGGTGGCATCATGGTGCCTGTTTGACCTTTGCCCCATTAAATTCCCCTCTTTTCTCTCTTCCCCTCAAAACTTCCCCATTTGCTCTTGACACATCCCAGAGGCCTCATTTTTCCCTCTTGTCTCCTCTCAGGACCCCCCATCTGTTGGCCCCTGTCGAGGGTTTAGATTGCAGGGTGACAGTAAAACCCTGGCAGATGTATTGTTAACCCTGTCTTCCCCCCACTTCCCCCTTTTGCCCCTCCCTCTCCCCCCTTCCCACTCAGGACAGGCAATTGGGAGGGAAAGAAGGACAGAGAGAAGAGAGTTGGAAAAATTAACAATGTTTTACTAATGCTACTAATAAGAATAGAGAAAATAATACAAAATATACAAAACCAATCTTGAAAGTCTCAGCAACTGCAGAGTCAGCACCTGAAGTCCTGGACTGGACTCTGCAGCCAACCGGAGCTGGATTCAGTCTCTCAGTAGTCCTCAGTTCGCAGGGACGACTAGCAAGGTCCTCTTCTAATGTCACCATAAGCAGAAGGGACGAAAAAGGGCAAAAAGGACAAGATCCTCATGATCTCCCACTTTTATATGAAGTATTCATGTGAATGGGATGTTATACACAGTTGGTCAGTTTGTTGGTCACCTGTTTCTTGTTGCCCCTCTTGCAAGATGTGAATCTGTCCTTATCAACAAGTTAGCATTCCATTGCTATGTTTACCAAAACATCACAGTATCACAGTATGTTTGGGATTGGAAGGGACCTCAAAAGATCATCCAGTCCAATCCCCCTGCTGGAGCAGGAACGCCCAGGTGAGGTCGCACAGGAACATGTCCAGGCGGGTTTTGAATGTCTCCAGAGAAGGAGACTCCACAACCTCCCTGGGCAGCCTGTTCCAGTGCTCTGTCACCCTTACTGAGAAGATGTTTTTCCTCAAATTTAAGCGGAACCTCTTGTGTTCCAGCTTGATCCCATTACCCCTTGTCCTATCATTGTTTGCCACCGAGAAGAGCCTGGCTCCATCCTCATGGCACTCACCCTTTATATATTTATAAACATTAATGAGGTCCCCCCTTAGTCTCCTCTTCTCCAAACTAAAGAGACCCAGCTCCCTCAGCCTTTCTTCATAAGGGAGGTGCTCCACTCCCTTAATCATCTTCGTTGCCCTACGCTGGACCCTCTCCAGCAGTTCCCTGTCCTTCTGGAACTGAGGGGCCCAGAACTGAACACAATATTCCAGATGTGGTCTCACCAGGGTGGAGTAGAGGGGAAGGAGGACGTCTCTCGATCTACTAGCCACTCCCCTTCTAATACACCCCAGGATGCCATTGGCCTTCCTGGCCACAAGGGCACAGTGCTGGCTCATGGTCATCCTGTTGTCCACCAGGACCCCCAGGTCCCTTTCCTCTACACTGCTCTCTAATGTGTGATTTCCAAACCTATACTGGAACCTGGGGTTGTTCCTGCCCAGATGCAGGACTCTACACTTTCCCTTGTTAAATTTCATTAGGTTATTCCCCGCCCAACTCTCCAGCCTGTCCAGGTCCCGCTGGATGGCAGCACAGCCTTCTGGCGTGTCAGCCACCCCTCCCAGCTTAGTGTCATCAGCAAACTTGCTGATAGTACACTCTATTCCCTCGTCTAAATCGTTAATGAATATATTGAATAATATTGGCCCCAGTGCTGACCCCTGAGGCACTCCACTAGATACTGGCCTCCAACTAGACTCCACACCATTGACTACCACTCTCTGGCTTCTCTCCTTAAGCCAGTTTGCAACCCACCTCGCTACTCTATTGTCTACACCACACCTCCTCAACTTAGCTGTGAGGATGCTGTGGGAGACTGTGTCAAAGGCTTTACTGGAGTCAAGGTAGACCACATCCACCGCTCTGCCATCATCCATCCACCTTGTTACATTCTCATAAAAGGCTATGAGGCTGGTCAAGCACGACTTACCCTTGGTAAAGCCATGCTGACTGCCCCTAATAACCCTCTTATCCTTGATATGCCTTGAGATGGCACCAAGGATAAGCTGTTCCATTACTTTCCCAGGGACAGAGGTGAGGCTGACTGGTCTATAATTACCCGGGTCCTCCTGCTTGCCCTTTTTGAAGACTGGAGTGACATTTGCTTTCCTCCAATCCTTGGGCACCTCCCCCGTTTCCCAAGACTTGGCAAAGATGATGGAGAGCGGTCCAGCAATGACTTCAGCCGGCTCCCTCAGCACCCACAGATGCATCCCATCTGGACCCATGGATTTATGGATGTCCAGACTATTTAATTGCTCCCTAACCCAGTCCTCATCAACTAAAGCAAACTCCTCCGTTGACCTGGCTTCATCCGGGGTCTCAGGGGTACAGGGCTCCCCAGGACGGCCTCCGGCAGAGTAGACAGAGACAAAGAAGGCATTCAGCAATTCTGCCTTCTCTGTATCTTCTGCCACCAGGGCACCCACCCCGTTCATCAGTGGGCCTACATTGCCTCTGGTATTAGTTTTATCTGCTGTGCATTTGAAAAAGTTCTTTTTGCTGTCCTTGACCCCTCTCGCCAGCTGTAATTCTAAGGAGGCCTTGGCTATCCTAGCTGCCTTCCTACATCCTCTAACAGCAGCCTTATATTCTTCCCAAGTGGCCAGCCCCTGCTTCCATGACCTGTAAACTCTCCTCTTCTGCTTGAGCATACCCAACAGATCCCTGTTCAACCACGCAGGCCTCCTGGCTCCCTTCCTTGACTCCCTTCGTGTGGGGATGCTCTGATCCTGAGCGTGGAAGAAGCAATCTCTGAATGCAATCCAGCTATCTCGGGCCCCTTTTCCTTCAATCAGTCTTGCCCATGGGATTTCCCCCAGCAATTGCTTGAAAAGGCCAAAGTTAGCCCTGCTAAAGTCCAGGGTTGCAATTCTACTTGCTATTCTGTTCCTGCCACCCAAGATGCTGAACTCTACCATCTCGTGGTCACTGCTACCCAGGCAGCCCTCAACCTTTACTGCTTCGACCAGACCCTCCTTGTTAGTGAGGATGAGATCCAGCAGTGCACCTCTCCTAGTCAGCTCCTCTACCATCTGCATGAGGAAGTTATCATCAATGCACTGGAGGAACCTGTGGCTGGCTGGCTGAATGGTCCTTCCAGCAAACATCAGGGAAGTTAAAATCCCCCACAACAACCAGGGCCTGTGACTGTGAGGCCACGCTCAACTGCCCATAGAAGGCCTCATCAACTTCCTCAGCCTGATCTGGTGGCCTGTAGCAGATGCTCACAACAGTGTCACCCCTGCCAGCCTGCCCCTTGATCCTGACCCATACACTCTCAACTCGCTCGTCATCTACTCCTGGGCAGAATTTAGTACATTGTAGTTGCTCTCTCACATAGAGAGCAACTCTACCACCACGCCTGGCTGGCCTGTCTTTCCTGAAAAGGGCATAGCCATCCATGACCACATTCCAGTCATGTGAACTGTCCCACCATGTTTCCGTAATTGCCACCAGATCATAATCTCCCGACCAAACATAGGATTCTAACTCCTCCTGCTTATTCCCCATGCTGCGTGCATTGGTGTACAGGCATTTCAGGGAGCGAGCAGAGCACACCAATTTCTCCCTAGGGGCATAGGAGGCCACCCGGTCCTCATCAGATTTAGAATGCTGCCCCACTGGGACAAGCCCAGCTACAACCCCATCCCACTTCGAGCCTAGTTTAAAGCTCTCCAAATGAGCCCAGCTAATTCCCGCCCCAGCATCCTTTTGCCCCTGCGAGATAAACCTTTCCCGCTTGACACTGTCCGGATTGGTGACTTATAAAACCCACCATTATAAAAAAATCCAAAGCCCTGTCTGTAGCACCAGTCTTGGAGCCAACCATTAAGAGACTGAATTTTCCTATTCCATCCCACATTGTCCCTTGAAGAAGGAAGGAGTGAAGAGATGATCACTTGAGCCCCTGAGTCTTTCACCATCCTTCCCAAGACCTTGAAATCGTTCTTCATTCCCCTCAGACTACGGGAAGCAGCTTCCTCCCCATCTGTCTGGAAGACCAGCAGCGGGTAGTAGTCTGTTGGGTGCACCAGTTTGGGGAGCTCTCTAGCAATATCCTTGATCCGGGCTCCAGGTAGACTACAAACTTCCCTAAGATGAGGGTCAACCCTGCATATTGGGCCCTCATGTATCTGGTTCTCCAGGAAAATGCAGCTAATATGAAGCTTTAGCTGACAGGCAAATTCACTGAAAGAGAAACTTGTTTTTTAACGAAACCAGGACAGCCCCCCACCCCAATCCCCTCAGAACTCCTCTGATTCCCATCTGCTCCTCTCAGGACAGCTGAGCTTGTCTTTTGGGGCCCCTGAGAGCCCCCATTTACCTTCTTTTACCTACCTTTGTTGTTGTTCCCAGCCTATCCTGGTGTTTTCCATCCTTCAGGACTTACTTATTACTGTTGTGAGAGTCCGAGAGAAAATGAGGAGTGTCTGTGACTTACAACTGTCGTTGTTGATCTACAGTGTTTTAGAGATGGATTCTTGCAGGATTTATTTCTGGTTCGTCCTTCACTCCTCCCCAGAATGCAGTGCTGGTCCGAGTTCCCCAGCACACGTGTGTGTGTCCAGCCGGGTACGCCTGGGGGAGCGCGTCAGGGGGGGCAGACGGCTGAATGGACGCGCTGTCAGCGACTGCGGAACGAGCTGGGGCTTCTTTGACCGTGTCCAGCCTTGTGCGTGTGGTTTGTTTTCACTTGCAGGCTGAAACAGCAGTTTCCTTAATTAAAAACACCCCAACATGTCACCCAACCCCCAACAAAAATAACACCAAAAATGCCACTGAAAAAAACACAGGAAGTTTTTAAATAATTTCCTTTAGCTTTCTCCCCCCGCCACTCTGCCCTGCTGCGTTCAGTGCAGTGAATGACCGTGAGGAGATGGCTGTGGATCTGGCTGTTGAAGGGTGTGTGAAGGAGAAGGAGGTGTGTGTAGAGCAGGATTGGTTGTGGAGGTGAGTGCAGCTGGTTTGGGTGTGGGGCTGTAAATTCTTTTTGGAGGCTTCCTAGTTTCTGGTGTCACCTGCAGGGTGAAGTGTGATTCAGTATGCAGGTTTGAAAGGTGCAACGTGCAGAGCTCCCTCATTTGCCACCAGATCTCCAAATCACAGAGACAGTGTCGCTGTGCAGCTGCTAAGGACAGCGCATCTCGTGCAGAATAGCATCCTTTGTGCTCCGTGTGTGTGTTCCTCCTTTGAAATGAAGTTGCGCTGCCCGGTGTTCCACGTTACGTGTGGTACCTGCTGGGCTGAGTCTCCTCCCCGCGCTCCGGTCGGTTCCGTCGCGCTGCCGCAGCCCCAGCAGCAGCCTGGCGTTCGTTGGACGCGTTGTTGGCGGAGCCGGCACCGACAATCTCCGGACACGTCGAGGCGCTGCGGTGGGTTTTCCTGGAAATTCCAAGGTCCTGGTGTTTTATTATTTGAACTACTTACTTACTGTAAGACATTTAGAATTAAAACTTAAATAAGAGCAACCAGAAGAGTCTTTGGGAGTAAATAATGCCTGTCATCTACTCTAGCTGTTACTCAAAACTCTGCAGACAGTAATTATCCCAAATTTATGTAGTAAAATTTAAGAGAGTGGAATATAAATACTGGAGCACTAATTGGAAGTAATACCTGTAGAGAAGAAAACCTCTAGTTTATATCTATAATAAAAAATAATGTGTGCTAGTTAATCCGCCTGGTAGTAATGTAATGATAAAAATGTTAATGTGTAAATAAATGAAATTATTTAGGCGTGAGCAATAACTAAATTTAATTTCAGCTATTACTTGGTGAAGTAGGCAGCAGTTATTCCCAATCTGAATCCTAGTTTAAAAAACACATTGTTTGGAATTCCTTTTAAATGATAAAGGCAGAAAACTAATGTGGAGTCATTGGTAGCTTCATTTGAACAACCATTATGAAATAAACTGCAGACACGAATGACTGCATAGGAAACAAAGTGAGGAAGCTTTAGATTTTAAACAGCATTGGAAAGTGATCGGGAGTGTTTAGTATTTAAATTATAACAGAGCCACAAATAGTATTTAAATTATAACAGAGCCACGAGATGGGAGGCAACAAAGCTCAGAACCAAACAGAGTCAAAACGTTACATTTTTTTTTTTTTAAAGAGAAGTATAAAGGAACCACTAAGTAGTGGCTGTTTATAAACAGGGGTATTAAAAAGTTCCCAGGTAGTAATGATTCCCAACAGAACACTAAAAGATACTTAGATGTAAAATAATATTAGAAAACAGTTATGACAGTCTGAATTTAACCACAGCTTTTTTGGGGTTGTGCAAAAACATGACCGCTATTAATTACCTCTGAGTCAAAATAAAAAGACAGCAAACTAGATGTGATTAACAACGGTTAATTTTAATTTTTCAGTGTGCTATCCAAGCTCCAAGGGCGTGGTCTGAGAAAGCCAGACCCCCAACTCCACCCCGTCCAAGCTCCGCCCCTGCCAGTCTGTGACCTCCCCGAGGCGCGTGTCCCTTGCAGACCCCGCCCCTTTCATCGCGCCCACCCCCCCCAAGCAGCATGATGCAGCAAAGCCCCACCCACAGCTCCACCCCCAAACTCGGCCCTTGCTAAACCACGCCCCCTCAGAGCACGTGCTGTACAGAGCTCACCGTTCTCTCGGCTCCACCCCTCCCTTCCTAAGCTACGCCCTCTTTGGGCGTGTCCCTCTCCCTACCCCAAGAGGCTCCTCCTATGGGGGCGTGACACACGGAGGCCCCACCCCCCGCCCACTTCCCCCAGATGGGCCTCCCAATGGGCGTGTCCTCCCAGTCCCCGCCCCTCAGCACTGATCCCACCCCCGTAGGTGGGGCTACACCCAGCTGCGCACGGGGCCCCCCCACCCATACGTGACCCCTAAGTAACTCCGTGGCAGCCCAATGGCTGCCCCTCAGGTACCGCTACAGCAGCCCTGCTCCTGCCCCGTAAGAGCTCCAGACATGTCTCTGCAGAGCCCCCACAGCAGCCACTTCAGTGGCCCCCAGGCTATCACCGCAGCCTCCCTATCCCGCCCCACGGCCGCTGCTGCAGGACCCCTGGAGCCCCCAGCCCCACACCCGCCCCGCAGCCCCACAGCACGCGGTCTCGCAGCCCCGGTGCCGGTAAAGCCACATGCCGGCCGCGGCCGGAGAAGCCGCCGCTTTTCCACCCCCCACATCCCCCAATCGCTGCTGCCGCAGCCGGAGAAGCCGCCGCTTTTCCACCCCCCACATCCCCCGATCGCTGCTTCTGCCGCTGCCGGAGGAGCCGCCGGTTTTCTGATCAGCCCCAGCTCTCCTCCTTCCTCCTCAATCGCCGCTGCATGCCAGCATCACGTCTCCTCTTCCGCCATCTTGTATTCCCCCTTCTGGTCTCGTTCGTTATTTTATACCGAGGGAGGGAGGAGGCGCTCGCTGATTGGCTGACGGTGTCAGCCGTGAAAGTCGCCCATTGGCTCATCCCCACGAGGGGTTCTCCGAGGGGGTGGGAGAAAGGCGCTGATTGGTCACCGTGTCGCTGAGGTGACGAAGGCACTGATTGGTCACTTTCCGCCGAAGTTCGCCCTCCCAGTAACAGGCGCTGATTCGCTAGCGCCCCTGAGGTAGAAAAGGAGCTCATTGGTCGCCGTTTTCCCGCCGACGTCAGCCCACAGCAACGAAGCTCTGACTGGGCAGCGCGGCTGACGGGGCGGCTCGTCCATTGGCCGGAGGGCGGGCGGGGGGCGGGACCGGGCAGGACAACGAGGTGATAAATGAGGCGGCGCAGAGGGCGCGCAGGACCAGAAAGGCGGAGGCGGCGGCAGCAGCAGTAGCGTGAGCTCGTCAGCGCTGACGAACCGGCTGAGTACTCCCCCCCCCCCCGCGGGAAACCCGAAAGCGGCAGGAACGGCGGCCGGAATCAGTTAACGGGGCGGGTTAGGGCAGTAATTATCGTGCGGGTGTTAATTGGGGCTCGGCGGGTTAATGAGTGACCGGCGGGCTCGGGTGTATCTGGGGGTTTTGATCGAAATTGGGGTTTTAAAGCCGCGAGTTTGTGATGGGGGGGGGGGGGCCGGGGGCGATTAAGGCTCCCGGAGCCGCTTTAGCGGTTTAAATCGTTGTGTTGGAAGCGGGAGGAGCCGGTTCGGGGCTTTTCTCAGCAATCGGGGCTGGTTTGGGTCCAATTCGGCTTTTAAAGGATGTCTTAACGTAATTTTTGGGTATTTTGGATGCGGATTTGTGCCAAAAGGCGCCTTTAAAATCTGTTTATTGAGGGTTTATCAGGAGAATTAAAGTTTAAAGCTCGGGGAGATTTGGGGCTTTTCCCCGGGATTTTGAATCCAAATCGGGTTTTTTTAGAGTCCTTATTTATTTAAATTGTTATGTTTAAAGGGTTTGAGGTTTTGTTTGGAACATTTTGGGCGGGTTTGAGGCTCCTAAGATTTAATTGCTTGGTTTATTAACGTCGAAATTGCTGTATTTAACTGGGGCTCTTGGTGCGGGTCTGGGCTCGGAGGGTGCGGGGCTCGGCGGGCAGCGGCCGCGCGGGCTCGGCGGGGGCGGGGCGCGGCGCGGGCAGCGCTGCGCGCGAGCTGACGCTGAGCGGTCACACCGGGATTTGGGGTTTCTGGGGTTTTACAGCCCAATTCGGCTTTTAAAAACCGCCGATTTATTTAAACTCTGGCACTTCAACGGCGCTTTTCGCGGTTTCATTTCACTGAGCTGCGGTGCGGGCGGTTCGAGGCTCCTGAAGACGCTGAATTGTTTCAATTATTTAGCGCTGTGAGGAGCCATTTTGGGGCCGTTTGGGTCTAAATCGGCTTTTAAAAAGGTTTATTTAATGCATTTAAAGTTTGAGGGGCCGATTTGCGACTTTAAAGCTTTTTGAATCTACTTATTGATAAGAATTTATACAATAGATTAATATTTAAAACCCGGCGGGAGATTAGGGGCTGTTTCCCAGGATTGCGAGTCCAAATCCGTTTTTTTCTTTTAACCGCTTATTAATTTAAATTATTATATTTAAACGGGGCTTTTTGAGGTTTTATGAGGGTTTTTTTGAGCATTTTGGGCAGTTCTGAGGCTCCTAAAGCCGCTTAATTATTTAAATTATTAATTGTTAAAATAATTTAAATAGGTGTTGAAATAAGTGTGTAAGTTATTGTATTTAAACTCGGGAGGGGCATTTCGTTGTTTTCTGAGGGGGTTTTAGGGCTGAATTCACTTTATTGAACGTGTCTAGAGCTGGGGGTCCCAGATCTGGTGCTGATTTGCACCCCAAAAAAAGCTTTAAAAATCTATCTATTTATTTATAATTTACTGAATTAATATTTAAGCGGGAACATATTCGGCTTTTTTAACCCGCCGCCGTTTTGTCTCCCCCGTCCCGTTCTCCCCTCACGCTGAGGGGGCCGAGGAGACGCTCGCTGATTGGCCGGTGCCGTCTGGCGGGAAAGCCTCCGCTGGCTCAGCCCCTCTCGGCTGTCTCCGAGGGAGAGAAAGGCGCTGATTGGTCGCTGCCTCTGAGGAGAGAAAGGCGCTGATTGGTCGCCGCCTCCCTAAACCCACTTAATTGTTTACATTGTATTTATAAAATTATCTAGATATTTTAATTTAATTTAAATTTAAATTATTAAAATTAATTTCAATTTAATATTAAATATATAGATAAAATCAATATAGTAATATAGTACTATAAATGATATAATATGATGAGTAGTAGAAATATATATAATATATAATCTGATATAATTAACTGATCAACTAATATTCATTGATATTATTTAATGTAATTTATAATTAATATATAATGGCATAATATAATGATGATATCTATAACATATTATTGTAATAATGATATTCATTAAATATTAATATATATGATATATAATATATTAATATAATTAATATATAATATTAATATATATTAATATATATTATATATTAATATGTATAATTACTATGTAATGTATCTAATCTATTTTTACATATATATCTTATTATATAAAGCTGTGAGGGACCATATTTGGGCGGGTTTTTGAGATTTTTAAGGCTGTTTGATCTCAAATTCAATTTACTTCATTTTGGGGCTGTTTTTAGGATAATTTGTGCTCAAAGAAGCTTTCAAGATCCATTTTTTTGGCAGTTAATTTGCTCACTCGGTTAATATTGAAGCGGGGGGATTTGGGGCTGTTTCCCAGGACTGTGACACAAATAACGGCCCTTTCCTTCCCTTTCCCACTGCAGCTCCTGCGCAGAGAACAGCGAAGGCAGCCTGGCCACGCCCCCTCCGGCTGACCACGCCCCCCACTCCAGCTGACCGCCTCCCCAACTCTGGCTGGCCGCGCGCCCCCCCTCCCCCCCCCCTCTGGCTGATGGACACCCCCCCCCAACTCCGGCTGACTGCGTGTCCACCCCAACTCCGGCTGACTGTGCCCCCCTGACCCCCCGGCTTACCGCGTGCCCCCCCACTGCACTCCTGCTGACCGTGAGACCCCCCCCACCTCCTCCAGCTGGCCACATCTCCACTGCACACCATGGTGGGGATGGGGCGGGGGGGGGGGGGATCACAAGGGTCTATGGGGCGGTGTAGGGGTCAGGGGGGCTGTGGGGTCAATGGGGTTTTTGTGGGGTGAAACACCCCTGAAGAGGCTGAACGCCCTGCAGGTGAGTGAACCGCACGCTGACCCACAGTGCCCCATAGCACCTCCGCTCTGCCCTATGCATCCACAACACTGCCCCACAGCACCCTATAGCTCCTGCTTGCTATCCCACAGCACCCCATGGCTTCTCCACTGCCCCATATGTCTACAGCAGTACCACAGAGTACCTCATATGTCTTCCACTCTGCCCCATGGATGCAGAGTGCTGCCCTACAGCACCCTATAGCTCCTGTACCCTGCCCCACAGATCCACAGTGCTGTCCCACAGCACCCTATAGCTCCTCTGGCCTATAGACCCACTGTACTACCCCACAATGCCCCATAGCCCCTACACTCTGCCCCATAGACCCACAACGCTGCCTCACAACACCCCATTGCTCCTGCACTCTGCCCCATGGATGCCCAGTACTGCCCCACAGCACCATATAACTCCTGTACTCTGCCCCATACATCCACAGGAGTGTCCCCCAGCACCCCTTGGCTCCTGCACTCTGCTCTGTAATGCTCAGTACTGCCCCACAGCACCATATAGCTCCTGTACTCTGCCCCATACATCCACAGGAGTGCCCCACAGCACCCCATGACTCCTGCACTCTGCTCTGTAGATGCCCAGTACTGCCCCACAGCACCATATAGCTCCTGTACTCTGCCCCATACATCCACAGGAGTGCCCCACAGCACCCCATGGCTCCTGCACTGTGCTCTGTAGATGCCCAGTACTGCCCCACAGCACCATATAGCTCCTGTACTCTGCCCCATACATCCACAGGAGTGCTCCACAGCACCCCATGACTCCTGCACTCTGCTCTGTAGATGCCCAGTACTGCCCCACAGCACCATATAGCTCCTGTACTCTGCCCCATACATCCACAGTAGTACCCCCCAGCACTCCTTGGCTCCTGCACTCTGCTCTGTAGATGCCCAGTACTGCCCCACAGCACCATATAGCTCCTGTACCCTGCCCCATACATCCACAGGAGTGCCCCACAGCACCCCATAGTGACTCTGCTCTTCCCCATAGACCCACAGTGCTGCCCCACAGGACTCTACTCTGCCTCTTAGACCCAGAGAGCTGCCCCACAGCAGCCTGTAGGTGCTGTGTTCTGCCCCATTGGTGCAAAGTGCTGCCCCACAGCACCCCACACCTCTGTCCACCTGACCACCCTTCCCTCCTGACTATGCCTGCAATGCCCACTATGGGTGGGTCACAAGGGTCTATGGGGCGGGTGTGGGGGTCGGGGGGGCTGTGGGGTCAATGGGGTTGTTGTGGGGTGAAACACCCCTGAAGAGGCTGAACGCCCTGCAGATGAGTGAACCACACGCTGACTCACAGTGCCCCATAGCACCTCCACTTTGCCCTATGCATCCACAACACTGCCCCACAGCACCCTGTAGGTCCTGCTTGCTATCCCACAGCACCCCATGGCTTCTCCACTCTGCCCCATATGTCTACAGCAGTGCCACAGAGTACCTCATATGTCTTCCACTCTGCCCCATGGATTCAGAGTGCTGCCCTACAGCACCCTATAGCTCCTGTACTCTGCCCCACAGATCCACAGTGCTGTCCCACAGCACCCTATAGCTCCTCTGGCCTATAGACCCACTGTACTGCCCCACAGTGCCCCATAGCTCCTACACTCTGCCCCATAGACCCACAACACTGCCTCACAACACCCCATTGCTCCAGCATTCTGCCCCATGGATGCCCAGTACTGTCCCACAGCACCATATAACTCCTGTACTCTGACCCATACATCCATAGGAGTGCCCCACAGCACCCCATAGTGACTCTACTCTTCCCCATGGACTCACAGTACTGCCCCACAGGACTCTACTCTGCCCCTTAGACCCAGAGAGCTGCCCCATGGCAGCCTGTAGGTGCTGCGTTCTGCCCCATTGGTGCAAAGTGCTGCCCCACAGCACCCCACACCTCTGTCCACCTGACCACCCTTCCCTCCTGACTACGCCTGCACTGCCCACTATGGGTGGGTCACAAGGGTCTATGGGGCAGGTGTGGGGGTCAGGGGGCTGTGGGGTCAATGGGGTTGCTTTGGGGTGAAACACTCCTGAAGAGGGTGAACCCCCTACAGGTCAGTGACCCACACAGTGACCCACACAGTGACCCACAGCAGCTCATAGACCCTCTGCCCTATAGAGTCACTGCACCCCATAGCTGCTTTTACTCTGCCACATAAATGGACAGCACTGCTCCACAGCACCCTGTATCTCCACTCTGCCTCACAGACACACAGTGCTGTCCCACAGCACCCCATATCTTGTTCACTCTGCCCTATAGACCCACAGTGTAACCCTACAGCACCCCATAGTTCCTCTGCCCTATAGATCAACAACACTGTCCCAGAAAACACCATAGCTTCTTCCCACTAGCCCATAGGCCAGCAGTTCTGCCCTATAGCACACTGTAGCTCCTGCACCCTGCCCCATAGACCCACAGCAGTGCCCCACAGTGCCCCACACATCTGGTCTGCCCTATACATTCACAGCACTGCTCTGAAGCACCATATACTCTCAGCACTCTGCCCCATTGATATGTAGCACCCCACAGCTTCTGCATTCCGCCCATAGATCAACATTCCTGGGTCCTCTCACCCCACCAGATATCCTGGGTTATGATGCTGCACGGGGCCCTGTGCACAACAAAATGAGGACAGCATGGCTGCTGGGCGCCACCCTGCTTGGAATCCAAGATGGTTGGCGGGGGGGGAGGGCTGGCAGCCATGCTGGCACTGCCGGAGGGGCTGTAGGTCTGCGCCATGCCCAGGCGGCAGCTCCCGGCTGTATTGGCTGCTCCCATTGGCTGGCCCTGTGGCCCTGCACCCTGCCCATGGGAAGAAGATGGCTGCCCTGATGGGCGTGGCCATCTCGGCTGCTGTGTCCCTGCTGGTGGGCGGAGCCATGGCTGTCATGGCTGCCAAGCCTGTGCTGGAAGGGTGGGGCTGAGGTGGGCGGGGCCTGCCTAGTGCAGCCATTCTGGGGTGGGGCCCAAGGTGGGTGGTGGGGCCTGTGACTCTGTTTACCCCTGACGGCCATCTTGGAAAAGGTCAGCGCTGTGCCGCTGCCATCCTGACATTGCTCTCCCAGGGCCATGTTGGGGGATTTTTAACCTGGTTTTGGGGCCAATTCTCACCCAATAAAATTAAATAATGTAAAAAAACCTTAAGCATGTGGTTTGTTCCATTTCCAGTGAAGGATTTGGGGGTGGGGTTTAGGGTTGAGGGTGGGGCTGAAGATGTGGGCGGGGCCACTGCCAACCCCTCCTCCCTCCCAAGCTCTCCCCAATGTGCCTTCCCGAAGGGGTGTGCCCCAACCAGGCCCACCCCCTTTCCAAGCACCCCACCCTCCCAGCTGGGCTCCTCCCCCTTGACCCACACTTCCACCCCCATTGGTGGGCTCCCTGCAGGGGGTGTGGCCTACAGACCTACAACTCCTTCCCCTCCCCTGCTGAGCCATGTACCCGACAGGGCATGACAGGGGCAGACAAAGCTCAAGAAAGACCAACAGAGCCAGGCAGGGCCTGAGAGAACTTGAGAAAGTCCAACAGAGCCCGACAGGGCCCGAGAGAGCTTGACGGATCCTCACAGAGCCTGACAAAGCTTGGAAGAGCCCAACAGGACCCGTCAGGGCCTGACAAATCTTGTCAGTTCCTGATAGAGCCTCAATGTGTATGACAGAGCCCTGGGGGTCTCAACAGAGCCTGAGAAATCTTGACAGGGCTCAGCAGACCCCAACAGGTCTCCAAAGAGCCCTACAGAGCCCATCAGAACCTGATAGAGCCTGACAGACCCCAAAGAGGTCTCACAGGGCTTCACAAAAACCAACAGTGTCTGACAGAGCCCGACAGGAGTGCAGGTGCTGTCACTTTCAGTGAGGGTCCAGGTGATTCGATAAGGGTGGTGGGTGGGGCCTGGGGTGATTGACCCCTCCCCTTTCCCGGGGGTTGTGGGAAGGGGTGGGCGGGCCTCAGGGTATTTGAGCCCCAGTCCCTAGGTAGGGAAGCTCATTCTGCTCCTGGGCTGCTTGGGTGCTGGTTCTCTGCTGCTCCTTTAGCAGTCAGCAGCTTTTGAGCTGTTTAAGCTACATGGGCGGGTGTGTTTGGAGAAGTGGAGATGTCTGCTTGAGGTAGGACCTTCAGGATCAGAAAAGTTTCAATAGCAGCTGTAGTTGAAAGTATGTTTGTAACTATTTTTCATTTATTGAATCAATTCTTGGTACTTGGCATTTTCCCTAAATTCCTGATTGCAATGGAGATGGGGTGTTAATTCTTGGTTTGTATTGGTGTGTAACAAGTTGCTGATATAATCTCTCCTCCTAGGATGCTCAGGTTATCTACCAGGGGTTAGGATGAGCATCTCGTATCTGTAGGTGGAGTTTTAGCATTTCTGAAGGAAGAAGCAGGACCATAAGGCAGAGTGTCTTTCAAGCTACGGGGTGGCTCATCGCCTCCCTGATCACCCACAGAACAGTGTGTTGTCCACAGAACCTTTGCAGTGTGCGGTGGACCCTAGTAGATCATTCAAATGTAACTCCCAGAACTCCGTCAAGGAGAGCAATGGCTAGGGAACTAAGACGGACAACCATTATGAGTGCTCATTATTGTATATGTGTTTTTGTATTGTGGGTGATGAAGGGGAAAGTGGCAAAATTCTGGTTTGTCCCAAGCACTACAGTTCATTTGCTTCTCGCCGTCTTAGGCGTCACCAGCGCTGAGGGTTTGTGACCGCGCCCACGTCACGACACACCGACCGGACCGCCCTGGAACTCAGCAGGAGGTGGGTGTTGCGGAAGGGGTCGGCGTTTGCCCCCCGGCGCCGTGTGCCGGCGCGGCTTAGCGAGCGTGTGCTTTTTCGTGTTTCTGCAGGCGCTGAAGAGGAACCCGGCGACGCGGGAAGACGGCCGTTGGCGCACGTGGCGTTTTCCTCTGCTGAAGATGGGTTCGGTCCCTCGGCCCTCTGAAAGCTAAGTGGAGGCGCGAGGGCTGGGAAGGGGCTGGGAATCGCAGGGACGGGGGGTTTAGCTCCGCTAAGGGCAAGGGCCGTCCAGGAACCGTGTCCTTGGCGCGGGTGAAGGGCCCGAGGACCTTTACTGTGCGATGCCAGCGTGTGCCGGGCAGGGCAGCTCCAGCCTGCGTCTGCGTTGTGGTGTAGTTCGGGAAGCCTGCCTTGCACCTGTCAGACAATCCTGGGGTCTCGTTGCGTTTGAGGGGCACGAAAGGCGTCTCGGGTGCCATCCCGGCATCTGTAACGCCGGTGCCGATCGGCGTAGCGCCGATTGGGCGCTGGTTTTCTGGTGTCGGCAGCCGAAAGTGTGGCGGGTTCTTGCCTTTCGGCCGCTTCTGGTCGGGGGTGTTTGTGGCGTTGTCCTGGGCTGTGCCGGCAGCTGTGCTGTCTACCCATCCAGTCTAAGGGACTGGCACTTCTTCCCAGCATCTTGAAGGTTTTAGGTCTGGCAGCAGCTTCTCGTATTTGCGCCGTCTCTGCGTGTTTGCGCCAGAGCTGCCGTCTCATAAGGGGCCGTGACGTTCGGCTCCTTTTTTTTTCTGGGGTTGCAGTAGAGGCTCCTCGCCTCACCACTGCCTCCCCGCAGGTTATTTTTATTGTTGCCGTCTCTGGTTCGGAGTCATTTTTGTTGTGGAGCTTTTTTGGTGTTATTGCTGTCGTGTCGTCTATAATGTTGTGTGGAGCATCGGTCTAAGCACGTGCGCGTTTGGCTCGGAGCTGCTCTGCCCGGAGGTGTAGAGTCAGGAGCGGGCGGACTGAGTTTAGGAGTCCACGATTGATCTGTGGACATGTTATCCTGCGTAGGCAGAGGTTGTGCGGTCATCTGGGACGGAGTAGCTGTGGGCAGGGGAGCGGACAGTCTGTTCCCCAGTGGTCTTTGGGACTCAGTTAGACCTTCTTGTGGGATTCCTGATTAGAAAGCAGACCTGTGGAATGGTCAAGCTGTTGATGAGCTCCTGGGTAACTTGTTGAATACCTTGATTTCAGGTGCAGAGGGACAACTTGGCACGAAAGAGCGACGGAGGAGGCGAGCCGAGCGACGGAGGAGGCGAGCCGAGCGCCGGAAGCAAGTGGGTCTGTGCGTGGTGGGAGCGGGAAGCTGTGCTGTGTGGCTCTAGCTAAGTTTGGTCGTTTCTCTCTTTTCTAGGCGTGAAGCAGAGTGGAAAGCTGGGTATCGGCAGCGCAGCTCCTCTGGCAAGGTGAGCACGGAGCCGTGGTAGGGGCGAGGAGGAGCGTGGGGCCAGGGTTTCGTTCAAAGAGCTACAGTTCTTTGTTTCTCGCCGTCTTAGGCGTCACAAGCGATGAGGGTTTGTGACCGCGCCCATGGCACGGAACGCCGTGGAACTAAGCAGGAGGCGGATGTTGCGGAAGGGGTTGGAGTCTACCCCACGGCACCGTGTGCCGGCACGGCTTAGCGAGCGTGTGTTTTCTCATGTTCTTGTAGACGTTGAAGAGGAACCCAGCGATGCAGGAAGATCCCCGTTAGCGCATGTGGCATTTTCTTCCGTTGAAGACGGGTTTGGTCCCTCGACCCTCTGAAAGCTAAGTGGAGGCACGGGGGCTGGGAAGGGGCTGGGAATCTCAGGGACAGAGGTAAAGTTCTTGTAAGGGCAAGGGCCGTCCAGGAACAGTTCCCTTTGGGTGGGTAAAGGGCCTGGGGACCTTTACAGTGCGATGCCAGCATGTGTCAGGCAGAGCAGCTCCAGCCTCTGTCTGCATTGTGTAGTTCGGGAAGCGTGCCTTGCGCCTGTCAGATGATCCTGGGGTCTCTTTGTGCGCAAGGCTCACAACATGCAGCTTGGGTGCCATCCCGGGATCTGGAATGCCAGTGCCGTTTGGCTTGGTGCCAATTGGGTCCTGGATTCTTGTATCATCAGCCGAAAGTGTGGGCGGTGTTTGCATTTTGCATGTTTCTGCTCAGTTGTGATTTATGGTGTCGTTCTGGGTTGCATCATCAGCAGTTGTGCTCTGTACGCATCCAGTCCAGGGGACTGGCACTTCAAGATGCTGGGAAGAAGTTCTCAGTTTTGCAGCAGTCTTGCGTGTTTGTGCCAGTGCCACCATTTCATAAGGGGCCGTGATGTTGGGTTCTTATTTTTTTCTGGGGTTGCAGTAGAGACTCCTTGCCTCACTCCTGCCTCGCTGCAGGTTCTTTTGATTGATGCAGTCTCTGGTTTGGAGTTGTTCTTGTTATAGAGCACTTTTGGTGCTGTTGATGTGTTGTCTATAACGTTCTGAGGTGTGTCTGTCTGTGCACGTGCACATTTGGCTCGGAGCTGCTGTGCCTGGAGGTGTGGAGTCAGGGCTGGGTGAATGGAGCTCTAGGGGTGCACGGTTAATCTGTTGACATGTTAAACTGCATTGGCAAAGGTTGAGCTGTCATCTGGGATGGAGTAGCTGTGGGCAGGGGAGCGGACTGTCCCTTCCCCAGTATTTTAGAGACCCAATTAGAGCTTCTGGTGGGATTCCTAAACAGAAAGCAGACCTGTGGAATGGTCAAGCTGTTGATGAGCACCTGGTGACTTGTTGAATAACTTGATTTCAGATGCAGAGGGACAACTTAGCATGAAAGAGTGACTGAGGAGGCAAGCCGTGCGCTGTAAGCAGGTGGGTTGTTGTGTGGTGTCAGTGGGAAGATGTCCTGTGTGCCTTTATAATGTGTGCTGGCTCTGCTGAGTGTGTGTTTTCTTGTGTTGCTGTAGATGTTGAGGAGGAACCCGGTGATGCTGGAATATCCCTGTCAACGCAGGTGGTGTTTTCTTCTGTTGAAGATGGATTCAGTTTCTTGGCCCTCTGAAAGCTAAGTGGAGGCTGGGGTGCTGGGAAGGGGCTGAAAACTGCAGGGAGGGGGGTAAAGTTCAGTTTGGGGCAAGGGTTATCCAGGAACAGTCTCCTTTGGGCAGGTGAAGGGTCCAGGGAATTTCACAGTGTGATGCCAGCGTGTGTCGGGCAGGGCAGCTCAAGCCAGTGTCTGCGTTGTGTAGTTCGGGAAGCCTGCCTTGCGCCTGTCTGATGATCGTGGGGTCTCATTGCGTTCGAGGGACACGAAAGTTTACTCAGGTGCCATTCTGGGATCTGCAACACCGGTGCCAATTGGCATAGCGCCAGTTGGGTGCTGGTTTTGTCGTATCAGCAGTTGAAAGCGTGGCAGGTCCTTGTGTTTTGGATGTTTCTGGTCAGTTGTGTGTTATGGTGTCGCTGAGGGCTGCGTTGGCAGCTCTGCTCTCTACCCATCCAGTCTCAGGGACTGGCACTTCTTCCCAGCATCGTGTGTTTGCGCCAGTGCCGCCGCCTCTGTGTGTTTGCGCCAGTGCCGCCGCCTCTGTGTGTTTGCGCCAGTGCCGCCGCCTCTGTGTGTTTGCGCCAGTGCCGCCGCCTCTGTGTGTTTGCGCCAGTGCCGCCGCCTCTGTGTGTTTGCGCCAGTGCCGCCGCCTCTGTGTGTTTGCGCCAGTGCCGCCGCCTCTGTGTGTTTGCGCCAGTGCCGCCGCCTCTGTGTGTTTGCGCCAGTGCCGCCGCCTCTGTGTGTTTGCGCCAGTGCCGCCGCCTCTGTGTGTTTGCGCCAGTGCCGCCGCCTCTGTGTGTTTGCGCCAGTGCCGCCGCCTCTGTGTGTTTGCGCCAGTGCCGCCGCCTCTGTGTGTTTGCGCCAGTGCCGCCGCCTCTGTGTGTTTGCGCCAGTGCCGCCGCCTCTGTGTGTTTGCGCCAGTGCCGCCGCCTCTGTGTGTTTGCGCCAGTGCCGCCGCCTCTGTGTGTTTGCGCCAGTGCCGCCGCCTCTGTGTGTTTGCGCCAGTGCCGCCGCCTCATAAGAGGCCGTGACGTTCGGCTCTTAATTTTCTGGGGTTGCAGTAGAGGCTCCTCGCCTCACCACTGCCTCCCCGCAGGTTATTTTTATCGTTGCCGTCTCTGGTTCGGAGTCATTTTTGTTGCGGAGCATTTTTGGTGTTATTGCTGTCGGGTCATCTATAATGTTGCGTGGAGCATCTGTGTAAGCACGTGCGCGTTTGGCTCGGAGCTGCTCTGCCCGGAGGTGTAGAGTCAGGAGCGGGCGGACTGAGTTTAGGAGTCCACGATTGATCTGTGGACATGTTATCCTGCGTAGGCAGAGGTTGTGCGGTCATCTGGGACGGAGTAGCCGTGGGCAGGGGAGCGGACAGTCCGTTCCCCAGTGGTCTTTGGGAGTCAATTAGACCTTCTTGTGGGATTCCTGAATAGAAAGCAGACCTGTGGAACGGTCAAGCTGTTGATGAGCTCCTGGGTAACTTGTTGAATACCTTGATTTCAGATGCAGAGGGACAACTCGGCACGAACGAGCTACAGGGGAGGAGAGCCGAGCGCCGGAAGCAAGCAGGTCGGTGCGTGGTGGGAGCAGGAAGCTGTGCCATGTGGCTCTAGCTGAGTTTGGTCGTTTCTCTCCTTTCTAGGTGTGAAGCAAAGTGGAAAGCTGGGTAGCGGCAGCGCAGCTCCTCTGGCAAGGTGAGCACGAAGCCGTGGTAGGGGCGAGCAGGAGCGTGGGGCCAGGGATTCGTTCAAAGAGATACAGTTCTTTGTTTCTCGCCGTCTTAGGCGTCACAAGTGATGCGGGTTTGTGACCGCACCCGCGCCACGACACGCCGACCGGACCGCCCTGGAGCTCAGCAGGAGGTGGGTGTCGTGGACGGGGTCGGCGTTTGCCCCGCGGCGCCGTGTGCCGGCACGGCTTAGCGAGCGCATGCTTTCTCGTGTTTCTGCAGGCGCTGAAGAGGAACCCGGTGACGCGGGAAGACGGCCGTTGGCGCACGTGGCGTTTTCCTCTGCCGAAGATGGGTTCGGTCCCTCGGCCCTCTGAAAGCTAAGTGGAGGCGCGAGGGCTGGGAAGGGGCCGGGAATGGCAGGGACGGGGGGTTTAGTTCCGCTAAGGGCAAGGGCCATCCAGGAACTGCGCCCTTGGCGCGGGTCAAGGGCCCGGGGACCTTTACCGTGCGATGCCAGCGTGTGCCGGGCAGGGCAGCTCCAGCCTGCGTCTGCGTTGTGGTGTAGTTCGGGAAGCCTGCCTTCCGCCTGTCAGCCGTTCCTGGGGTCTCGTTGCGTTCCAGGGGCACGAAAGGCCTCTCGGGTGCCATCCCGGCATCTGGAACGCCGGTGCCGATTGGGCGCCGGTTTTCTGGTGTCGGCAGCCGAAAGCGTGGCGGGTTCTTGCCTTTCGGCCGCTTCTGTTCAGGGCTGTTTGCGGCGTTGTCCTGGGCTGTGCCGGCAGCTGTGCTCTCTACCCATCCAGTCTCAGGGACTGGAACTTCAAGATGTTGGGAAGAAGTTCGTAGGTGTTGCAGCAGCTTCTCCTTTATTTGCGCTGTCTCTGCTCGGTTGTGGCGCTGCCGCCGTCTCGTCAGGAGCCGTGACGTTGGGCTCCTTTTCCTTTTGGGGTTGTAGGAGAGGTTCCTCGCCTCACCGTAGATTATTGGGATCGATGCCCTTCTGGTCTCGGAGCGTCGTGTTCGTCGTGGAGCCTTTTTGGCGCTGTGGCTGTTGCGTGGTCTATAAGGTTCTGCGGAGCGTCTGTCGGCCCGGGTGCGCGTTTGGCTCGGAGCTGCTCTGCCCGGACGCGTAGAGGCAGGGGAGGGTGGACGGAGCTCTGGCGGTCCCCGGTTAACCTGCTGACGCGTTGAATTGCGTGGGCAGAGGCGGTGCGGTCATCTGGGATGGAGTGGCCGTGGGCAGGGGAGCGGAGGGTCCCCGCGCAGGCGTTTGAGAGCCTCCTCGAGAGCTTGGGACGTTATTGCGCCACAGAAAGCAGACCTGTGGGCTGCTCAGACTGTTGATGGGCTGCTGGGTGACTTGCAGAATCACCTGATTTCAGGAGCAGAGGGACAACTCGGCACGGAAGAGCGACGGAGGAGGCGAGCTGTGCGCTGTAAGCAGGTGGGTCGGTGGGTGGTGCCAGAGGGGAGCTGTGCCGTGTGGCTCTAGCTAAGCTCGGTCGTTTCTCTGTTTCCTAGGTGCGAAGCGAAGAGGAAAGCGGGCTGTCGGCAGCTCAGCTCCTTGGGCCAGGTGAGCACGGAGCGCTGGGCCGAAGCGGTAGCTCGTTTCAGGTCCCGTGTTGCTGGCGCGGGTCCGAGCGTCCTTTGGTGGTGTTTTACAGGCGGCAGCTGAGCGTCTCGGCGGTCCGCGGCGTGGCAGTCCAAAGCAAGGGCGGCCGGGTGGGCGAGCGGCCCAGGTAAGGGAGGGCGAGCTGGGACCGTCTGCGGGCAGGCTGTGTTTTTGGGAGGCGTCCGAGCGCGTGCCTCTGGTTTTGCGGGTGCCGCAGACGAGCCGGCCGGGGCGAAGCCGCACGCCGGCCGGCAGCCGAGAAGGTGAGGCGGCGGTGGGCGTTGAGGAGCCCGGTATTGCCCGGTGTCTCGCTTCATCTTTTCCTTCTCGCTTTGCAGGCGCTTTGTGGGCCCTCTGGACTGGGAGGAGCATTTGCGGTGAGCCGGGCTAGGGGCAAGGAGGAGCGTGGGGCCGGGGACTCGTTCCAGGCGCCACAGTTTTTTTTGCTTCTCGCCGTCTTAGGCGTCACCAGTGCTGAGGGTTTGTGACCACGCCAGCGGCACGACACGCCGACCGGACCGCCCTGGAGCTCAGCAGGAGGTGGGTGTCGCGGACAGGGTCGGCGTTTGCCCCGCGGCGCCGTGTGCCAGCGTGGCTTAGCGAGCGCGTGCTTTCTCGTGCTCCTGCAGGCGCTGAAGAGGAACCCGGCGACGCGGGAAGACGGCCGTTGGCGCACGTGGCGTTTTCCTCTGCCGAAGATGGGTTCGGTCCCTCGGCCCTCTGAAAGCTAAGTGGAGGCACGAGGGCTGGGAAGGGGCTGGGAATCGCAGGGACGGGGGGTTTAGCTCTGCTAAGGGCAAGGGCCGTCCAGGAACCGTGCCCTTGGTGCGGGTCAAGGGCCCGGGGACCTTTACCGTGCGATGCCAGCGTGTGCCGGGCAGGGCAGCTCCAGCTTGTGTCTGCGTTGTGGTGTAGTTCGGGAAGCCTGCCTTGCGCCCGTCAGCCGATCCTGGGGTCTCGTTGTGTTCCAGGGGCAGGAAAAGCCTCTCAGGTGCCATCCCGGCATCTGGAACGCCAGTGCCGGTTGGGCGCCGGTTTTCTGGTGTCGGCAGCCGAAAGCGAGGCGGGTTCATGCCTTTCGGCCGCTTCTGTTCAGGGGTGTTTGTGGTGTTGTCCTGGGCTGTGCCGGCAGCTGTGCTCTCTACCCATCCAGTCTAAGGGACTGGCACTTCTTCCCAGCATCTTGAAGGTTTTAGGTCTTGTAGCAGCTTCTCGTATTTGCGCCGTCTCTGTGTGTTTTGCGCCAGTGCCGCCGTCTCTGTGTGTTTTGCGCCAGTGCCGCCGTCTCTGTGTGTTTTGCGCCAGTGCCGCCGTCTCTGTGTGTTTTGCGCCAGTGCCGCCGTCTCTGTGTGTTTTGCGCCAGTGCCGCCGTCTCTGTGTGTTTTGCGCCAGTGCCGCCGTCTCTGTGTGTTTTGCGCCAGTGCCGCCGTCTCTGTGTGTTTTGCGCCAGTGCCGCCGTCTCTGTGTGTTTTGCGCCAGTGCCGCCGTCTCATAAGAGGCCGTAACTTTCGGCTCTCATTTTTCTGGGGTTGCAGTAGAGGCTCCTCGCCTCACCACTGCCTCCCCGCAGGTTATTTATATCGTTGCCGTCTCTGGTTCGGAGTCATTTTTGTTGTGGAGCATTTTTGGTGTTATTGCTGCCGGGTCATCTATAATGTTGTGTGGAGCATCTGTCTAAGCACGTGCGCGTTTGGCTCGGAGCTGCTCTGCCCGGAGGTGTAGAGTCAGGAGCGGGCGGACTGAGTTTAGGAGTCCACGATTGATCTGTGGACACGTTATCCTGCGTAGGCAGAGGCTGTGCAGTCATCTGGGACGGAGTAGCCGTGGGCAGGGGAGCGGACAGTCCGTTCCCCAGTGGTCTTTGGGACTCAATTAGACCTTCTTGTGGGATTCCTGAATAGAAAGCAGACCTGTGGAATGGTCAAGTTGTTGATGAGCTCCTGAGTAACTTGTTGAATACCTTGGTTTCAGATGCAGAGGGACAACTCAGCACGAACGAGCGACGGAGGAGGCGAGCCGAGCGCCGTAAGCAAGCGGGTCGGTGCGTGGTGGGAGCAGGAAGCTGTGCCGTGTGGCTCTAGCTGAGTTTGGTCGTTTCTCTCTTTTCTAGGAGTGAAGCAAAGTGGAAAGCTGGATATCGGCAGCGCAGCTCCTCTGGCAAGGTGAGCACGGAGCCGTGGTAGGGGCGAGGAGGAGCGTGGGGCCAGGGTTTCGTTCAAAGAGCTATAGTTCTTTGTTTCTCGCCGTCTTAGGCATCACCAGCGTTGAGGGTTTGTGACCGCGCCCGCGCCACGACACGCCGACCGGACCGCCCTGGAACTCAGCAGGAGGTGGGTGTCGCGGACGGGGTCGGCGTTTGCCCCGCGGCGCCGTGTGCCGGCGTGGCTTAGCGAGCGCGTGCTTTCTCGTGCTCCTGCAGGCGTTGAAGAGGAACCCGGCGACGCGGGAAGACGGCCGTTGGCACACGTGGCGTTTTCCTCTGCTGAAGATGGGTTCGGTCCCTCGGCCCTCTGAAAGCTAAGTGGAGGCGCGAGGGCTGGGAAGGGGCTGGGAATCGCAGGGACGGGGGGTTTAGCTCTGCTAAGGGCAAGGGCCGTCCAGGAACCGTGCCCTTGGCGCGGGTCAAGGGCCCGGGACCTTTACCGTGCGATGCCAGCGTGTGCCGGGCAGGGCAGCTCCAGCCTGCGTCTGCGTTGTGATGTAGTTCCGGAAGCCTGTCTTGCGCCCGTCAGCCGATCCTGGGGTCTCGTTGCGTTCCGTGGGCACGGAAGGCCTCTCGGGTGCCATCCCGGCATCTGGAACGCCGGTGCCGATTGCGCGCCGGTTTTCTGGTGTCGGCAGCCGAAAGCGAGGCGGGTTCTTGCCTTTCGGCCGCTTCTGTTCAGGGCTGTTTGCGGCGTTGTCCTGGGCTGTGCCAGCAGCCGTGCTCTCTACCCATTCAGTCTAAGGGACTGGCACTTCTTCCCAGCATCTTGAAGTTTTTAGCGTTTGCCGCAGCTTTTTGTGCTGGTGTTGCTCTCTCTGTTTGTTGTGGTAGTGCCATTTCATAAGGGACCGTGGAGTTCTGTTCCTTTTTATTCTGGTGTTGCAGCAGGGGCTCCTTGCCTTCCCACTGCCTCCCTGCAGGTTGTTTTGATCAATGCCATGTCTCTTCCTGGAGTCGTTGAACATTTTTGGTGCTGTTTCAGTCATGTGGTCTATCACGTTCTGTGGAGTCTTGGTGTGCATATGTGCATGTTGGGTGGGAGCTGTTGTGCCCAGAGTTGTAGAGTCGGGGTGGGTGGACTGAGCTCTAGGTGTCCACCGTTCACTTGTTGACATATTAAAATGCGTAGGCAAAGTTTGTACGATCATCTGGCACGGAGTTGCGATGGGTAGGAGGGTGGACATTCCCTGTACTGGTGTTTTACAGTTCATACTCAAGACTGTTGTTAACTAATGTTTTCTGTAGTGTGATGTTTTTTCAGAGTATTCTAACTTTTCTTTTTTTTTTTTTAGGTGACCACATTGTTAATATGACTGTAAATAGTATGTAAAGCTGCACAAATCAACTACCTGTCTGAGGTCAGTACAAAGGATCCTCTGAGAATCAAGAAGAACCCAGAGTCAGCTATTGCTATTGGACTGTATTGTCACTTTTCCATGTGAGAGATGGGACCTGAGACATCAATGTGATGTTTACCGAGTTCACTTTATTGTCGGACTTTATACAAAGCTGCCCTCTCCACGTGCCTTGCAACAATGTGATTGGTTGTATCACATGCTACACAATAATGTGATAGGCTGCATGCACTGTCCATGTGCTCTGCACACCTGTGTCTGGCGCTTGCTCGTTCACTGTTACCTTCTTATGGGGCTTCTTTTGTTTCTTTTGTCTCTGGCTTCACCTCTCAGCCAGGCTGGCGACAACCCCATCCCCCCGGGGCAGGGGCGGGGGGACTCTGCCTCGCTATCTCCCCCTCGTTAATATTTTATTAAATAAAAAATACCCTGTATTTCACACTGTCTTCAAAGCATGATACAGATTAAGAACATTAAGGCTAATATAATTACAATTAACAAGAACAGTTCCATTTTCAATATTCCTTGTAACCAAACAGGGTATCCAACTCAGAAAACCCAACATCTTCTGTTATTTTCATGTTCTGCAAATCTTCTATCTTATGAAGAGTTTGGTTGTATGTGTTGTTTGAAATTAAAATATAGCTGTGACCATGGCCCATAACACGAAATTAATCGCTGCTCTGTTTTACAAAGTGGTGTGACAATCTTGAAGCACTGCCCCCCATGCTTAGCAGAACTAAGACCTTGTTATGCCTTAAACATCTGGTTTTTGTTATGTGGGGAGGAAGAGAGAGATGACACCTCATCTTATCTTTCCCAAAGTTTTATGGCTATGAAGGCAGACGCCTTGGAAGATAAGGACAATTGACAGTGTTGCCGTGAAAGGTTTCACGGCCTAATTGGGATGATAGAGATGAACCATCTGTCGAACAGCCAACTACCAGAAGAGACCACGAACCAACAGCTACCCCTGATGGGCAAGACATCTCGCTTCTGCTGAGTACCGTGAACTTCTCCTAGTTTGAAGACCCCAGAGCCATTTCCAGAAGAGTCTTCCTAATTAGCAGGAAGAGCGAGCAGAGGGAGGAGATGAACCGCCTTCTACTATCTTGCATGTAAATGAACCGGCTTATTAAACAACCTCACGTACGATACAGGTCACCAGCATGTAAATCTTCAACGCGTCCCCCACTCCAGAGGTCGTCACAGGACCGACGTGCCTGTGGAGTGGAGATATCTTACTCTTTGTCTCTCTCTCTCTGCCTTTCTTTTTCTGATATCTTAGTTTTCCTCTTCTCTCTCTCTCTCCCTTTTCCTTACAATGGTATTTATATGTTCAAGTTCTGCTGCTAAAGTCTTGTTAAGTTTCGCATTACAGTTACTAATTGTTGCCAATCCACTGCTTTTAGAAGGGTTTATGCTGACAATGTATTGATAAGTTTTGTGCTATTATAACATACTTTTGCCAAGTCACTGATTGCTGTAATTTGTATACCACCACGCGCTTCTAGTAAATTCATAATTGGACCCCCGCAGCGATCGTCTGTCATTCATTTCACATTGCCGCACAACACCTTTGAGGTTAAGGGTTGTCATAATTGTAACAGGCTTCTTATTTGTTCGCTAGGGAAGGTCTCACCCACTTCGTTGAGATCCACAAATGTTTATGGTTACCTGTAGAAACACAAGCATATCCCCTTCCCCAGGTTATTAATCATGTAGGACCTTCCCATTGTTGCGTTGTCAGATTAAACACACTATAACCTTAAGTACATTCTTGGGAAAGTCTTTGACATTTTTTATATGGTGCATAAGAACAGGTTCCATTTTAGTCTCACTTTTAGGATTAAGCCAGTTCAGCACATGCAGTCCCTTTATCAAAACCTCTTCTGGACTGAGACCACTTCCCCCTTGTTTTTTCAAAACACATGAAAGACTTTTCAGGGTGCCCTGTGCACGCTCGATAATTGCCCGGACAATAGAACTATAAGGGACACCAAACAGGTGTTGTACATTCCACCGGACGAGGAAGGTTGCAAGTGTGTCAGAACGATATGGGAGACCATTATCTGTTTTGATCTGTGTAGGAACACCCGTGACAGCAAAAGCTCGTAATAAATAACGCTTTACCGCTTTTGCATTTGCTGAGGACTCCCGCAGCAGTCCTGAACAGGTATCTACGATCGCACTAATGTACTTTTGTCGGCCAAACGGTGCAAATGCAGTAATATCAGTTTGCCGTAACTGGCCTGGCTGCAAGCCCCGAGGATTTACTCCTTTTTGTCGCAAAGGCATTATGCGGGCACAATCGGGACAAGCTGTAACAACAGATGGAGCTTGTTCCTCGGTCAGCGCAAACCGCTTTTGGAGCCATGCTGAGGATAGACGGAAGTACTCGTGAGCCTGTCTGGCTTGTTCAAAAGGAGATACTTCTGTCACTGCTCTAATTTGTCTATAACGTTGTTTCCCTCAACTAGACCACCTGGTAGGTTAGAGTGGCTTTTTATATGCATTATAAACACTGGCAGTGTCCTATAATCTAACACATTCCACAAATCTAACAATGCTTCAAAAAAGAAGGCATTGGAAACTCGCCTCAAAAGCGCTCTACGTAGTCTTTGTGTAACTCCCACAACATAAAGAGAATCTGCTACCAGATTAATTGAGCAGTTATGCCATTTTTGTGATGCTGCTAAGTGTATCGAGGGCAGTTTCTTTTAACGTGTCCCGTCTGTACGCAAGTAAAACACGCTAGGCCGTCACAAGAAGGGCTTCGGCCTTTCATTGCTGGCTAAAAACGCTGCAGCCGAACCCTCAGCGTCGGCTCGAGCGTGTATTTTTGCCTTTTCTACCTCCCGTTGCATAATTGGTACCCGTGTACAAGCTTCCACCATCTCTGCCTGAGAAGCTGTTTTTTCCAAGCCGGCTAATATCTGTCGGTATTGAGTGTTTGCATTTGTCATGGTCAAATCTTTCCCCACCGCAGCTTTTGCCTCTGGAGTCAGGTTAGGAGAAGCATCTATAGCTTCTTTTAAACGGTCCACAAACTTATATATGGCTCCCCAGGATCCTGCTTTATTGTAGAATAGGGTGGTACAGGGTTACCTATGTTTGGTAATTCCTTCACTGCCATCACAGCAAGCCCTCGCCGCAAAATCCTCGGAGGAAGCGCCACCCCAGCGGCACCATCCGCATATCGCCACGATCCGGTGATCGGTCCATGCTAGCTACTTGCAATGGATCATCAGCTGGTAAAGGAACATTTTCTAATACTGCCAATTCCACCTTCCCCTGCCTCTTGTCCAAGATCAGCAAATACCCCACTGGGGAAGCAATAACTCTATCAATGCCTTAATATCTGTTGGAGTTTGTATTCACCCCTTGAAAAATGAATCCACTAGCTGCATCACATGCCTGTTATCCATACCATATCGCATAACCGCAGTTTGCGATCGCTTAACCGTTTTCCAATCAAAGGGCGACCACTGTCTTTGTCCTCTGTTATTTACGTGCGCTGGCATCGATGTAATACCGCCAGGTAACATAGTCCCTTCAACGGTCGCATCCCTGACTGCCCATTGTGAGCGTTGCCCTGCATTACGAGAGTCATCTCGAGGAGTATCTCTACCCTGATGCATAGGGGCAGCACCCAAATTATCATTACTATCACTCCTACACAATTCCCTTGTCTTTCCCTGCAGATCAGTAAGTCGTCGCATATTTGTAAACAGATCTGCTGACCCAGTCTCCAGCCCTTTTCCATATCGCGCTCTCAAGTATTCATCCGCTTCTCTTACAGAAGCACAGACCACATCCCATCCTCTGCACATTGTCTAGCCCATTTATGTATTTGCTCCTTTTTAATACGGAGCTCCTCAGGAGCGAGGTGCAATTCCGCCCCTCCAGTTCCCTTTTTCCCCGTTTTTCACATTCCCTGCCAATCGCCTCTAACCCATCCCTAATTGCGTATGATGCCTTTTTACATGCTATTAACCACGAAGTTTTGCCATTACTGCCATCTAATGGTTTCGTAGCTTTTAAAACTTCCTGCATCTGCTCTCCTGCCATCTCAGTAAGTCACTCAGGCTCCGCACACGGCTCTCCTCCCGGAAGTCAGGGCGAATCTGCGGCGCTCCGTCCCGGCGCTCCATCGGGTCCTCCGGCAAAGGCCCGTCAGCTGGATTAACTCGTCCTGGCTCGTCGAAACTTGTCGGTTGCTGCCGTTCATCTTCGTAGGCAGGCGATGGCTCAAAGGGTGCAGCGGGTCTAATTTGCTCTCTGCTCCAGAACTCCAAATGTGATACGGGACATACCAGGGGTATCGATTTTTCGGAGTTCTCAGAGCAGGGGCAGCTCGCGGCAGGCGGCTCCGAGGGGACGGCACACGCTTCCGGCTCCCCCGAGACATCCTCCATCGGCCGCCTGACCCCCCGCCGCCAGGGTCCGGCGAGGTCGCGGGCCTCGCGGCTCCCCCTCGTGACCGCTTCCCACAGTTCAGTCCCTATCTCCTCCAACGTACCGGGAGAAAAAATCCGTCCGTCGATCGGACACTCCCCTTCCGCTGGGCCAATAGTAAAAGACGCCCCACCGCTTCTTTTTCCAAAAATCTTCCTGTTCGTGCAGCCAGCCGCAGAATACTTTTCACTGTTACTTTTTCTTCCACAGATGCCGCGTTTCCCACGCCGCCCGATTCCCTGTAGATCTTTTCTTTTCTTTTGTCACTAGGTCACGGTTGTGAAGAATTTGAGAGAATGCGTCATATTAAGTTGTCCGATCCTTCAGAATCTATGTATAGTACTTCAGACAAACTGAAACAGTACGTTAATAAGATGGTCCTAGTAGAATTAGGGTTTGACAAATGGTTTAAAAGCTTGGAAATAGCTGGGTAGCTGTTTGATCTTATTAATTACAATTACATATAATGCAGTTATGCTGCAGCATACAACATGTGATTAATGACATAAGTACGGCTTATTTCAAAGATGAATCAGCGCGTTGTAAACAAGGCCCGGCCGGTTCAAAGACAAAATGGGGGCATCGTGAGAGATTCGAGGGATTTTCTTGAAGTCAGTGTGTGGATGGGTTTCTATTAGACGGAGATTTGTTACTGAACTAGCCAGGCCCCCAGGAATTTCAAGGCCATCTCAGAAAGCCGAAAACACGACGTAAATCAACAGACCTATCAACAGCGAGACTCGGGCGCGTGGACAGCTGTCGAACATAGACAATATCCAATCAGCTAACGCACGCTCGGAGCGTGGACACGTGATCAAGACATAACCGCATATATCAGGAGGCTTATTTCTGTAATAAATGGCTTTGTGTGAATTCATATGGGTTTGTGTGGAGTCCATGATTTTTCGCCCTCGCAGGGGGCTCACCCCTTGCCCCCCAGTTCGTTAAAGTAATGGATTTTACTGCTGTCGCTGCTCTCTGGGGGACAGGGCTGGGGTGCTGTTTGGGGACACAGCCCCATCCCTGGTGTTGAAAGCGAGGGCTCGGGGGGGCTGGGGGCAGAGTCTATAGGGGCTAGGGGACACCCAAAGGATGTCATGGGGACCCTGGTTTTCGGGAGCCAAGGATACAGTGGGGGACCCCTCTGACCTTTTGGCCTTTAGTGACCTTTTGACCTCAGATGACCTTTTGGCCTCGAGTGACCCTTTGACGTCAGGTGACCTTTTGACCTCTGGTGACCTTTGACATTTGTGGTCCTTTGATCCCATGACCTTCCACCTCAGACCCTGGACCTTTGACACTAGACCTTTGACCACTGCATTTTGAGTCTGATCCCCTGACCATCTACATGTGCCCTTTCAGCTATGACCCTTGACATATGACTCTTGACCTCAGACCCTTCAGTGCTGACCTCTGACATTTGACCCTTACCTCTGACCCCTTTTATAGGGAATATCAATACACAATTTTATTAGTAATATAATTATTTCTATCTATTCCCTAGGAAATCTAGGTTGAAATCTGTATTTAGTCACATTGCAAGTGCAATAGCAGTAATAAAGTGCAGGTGCTGTCATTTCTAGTGAGATTCCAGGTGATTTGATAAGGGTCATGGGTGGGGTCTGGGGTGACTGATCCCTCCCCTTTCCCAGGGGGTTGTGGGAAGGGGTGGGCGGGGCTCAGGGTATTTGAGCCCCAGTCCCCAGGTAGGGAGCTCATTCCGCTCCAGGACCCCTTCGGTGCCGGTTCTCTGTCGCTCCTTCGGCGGTCGGCAGCTTTTGAGCCGTTTAAGCTACGTGGGCAGCCGTCTTAGGACAAGCGGAGGAGTCCCTTTGAGGTGAGAGCTTCGGGCGCAGGAAAGGTTCAGTAGCAGCTGTAGTAGAAAGTTTGTTTGTCATTATGTTTCATTTGTTGATTCAGTTCCAGGTGCTTTGCATTTTCCGATAATTCCTGAACACTATGAAGATGGAGCATCGGTTATTGTATCTTATTATTTGTCTGCTCCCTAGAAAATGTAAGTTGACCTCCATACTGAGTCTCATTGTAGATGCAAGAGCAGTAATAAAGTGCAGGTGCTGTCATTTCTAGTGAGATTCCAGGTGATTTGATAAGGGTCATGGGTGGGGTCTGGGGTGACTGATCCCTCCCCTTTCCTAGGGGGTTGTGGGAAGGGGTGGGCGGGGCTCAGGGTATTTGAGCCCCAGTCCCCAGGTAGGGAGCTCATTCTGCTCCAGGACCCCTTCGGTGCCGGTTCTCTGTCGCTCCTTCGGCAGTCGGCAGCTTTTGAGCCGTTTAAGCTACGTGGGCAGCCGTCTCAGGAGAAGCGGAGGAGTCCCTTTGAGGTGAGAGCTTCGGGCGCAGGAAAGGTTCAGTAGCAGCTGTAGTAGAAAGTTTGTTTGTCATTATGTTTCATTTGTTGATTCAGTTCCAGGTGTTTTGCATTTTCCAATAATTCCTGACTAGGATGAAGATGGAGTGTTGTTTTTCGGTTTGTATTGCTGTATTAATAGCTGTTAATATAATCTCTTCTCCTAGAAGAGTGTCTTGTCTCCAGAACCTTTGCAGCGGTCCCCGGTAGATCATTCAAACGTACCTCCTGGAATTCAGCCAAGGTGAGCAATGACTTGTAGGCTAGTACCGATAAATGTTATTTGGGTGCCTAATCGTACGCATGTCCTTGTTTTCCTTATTGTAGGTGATGATGGAGGAAGTGACAGCTGCAGGAAGATCACAGCCCACGTCGTGTTTTCCTCTGTTGAAGATGGATTCGGTCCCTCGCCCCTCTAAAAGTTAAGTGGAGGCACGAGGGCTGGGAAGGGGCTGGGAATTGCAGGGAGGGTTTTAAGTTCTGAGGCAGAAAAGGGCAGTCCAGGAGCAGTCCCCTTTGGGCAGAGAAATGGGGTCAGGGAACTTTATAGTGCCACGCCGGCGCGTGCCGGGCAGGGCCGCTCCAGCCCGCGTCTGTTGTGGTGTAGTTCGGGAAGCCCGCTTCGTGCCTGTCAGACGATCTCGGGGTATCGTTGTGCTCCAGGGGCACGAAAGTCATTTCAAGCGCCATCCCGGGGTCCGGAAAGCCGGTGCCGATCGACGTAGCGACAATCGGCTGCTGGTTTTCTTGAATCAGCAGTCAAAGGGGTACACGGTTCTTGCATCTTGAACGCTTTTGGTCAGTTGTGTTTTATGGTGTAGTTCTGGGCTGCAACAGCAGCTCTAATATCTAGCCACCCAGTCTAAGGGACTGGCACTTCTTCCCAGCATCTTGAAGGTTCTAAGTCTCGTAGCAGCTTCTCGTATTTGCGCAGTCTCTGTGTGTTTGCGCCAGTGCCGCCGTCTCATAAGGGGCCGTGACGCTGGGCTCTTATTTTTCTGGGGTTGCAGTAGAGGCTCCTCGCCTCACCACTGCCTCCCCGCAGGTTATTTTTATCGTTGCCGTCTCTGGTTCGGAGTCATTTTTGTTGCGGAGCATTTTTGGTGTTATTGCTGTCGGGTCGTCTATAATGTTGCGTGGAGCATCTGTCTAAGCACGTGCGCGTTTGGCTCGGAGCTGCTCTGCCCGGAGGTGTAGAGTCAGGAGCGGGCGGACTGAGTTTAGGAGTCCACGATTGATCTGTGGACATGTTATCCTGCGTAGGCAGAGGTTGTGCGGTCATCTGGGACGGAGTAGCCGTGGGCAGGGGAGCGGGCAGTCCGTTCCCCAGTGGTCTTTGGGACTCAATTAGACCTTCTTGTGGGATTCCTGAATAGAAAGCAGACTTGTGGAATGGTCAAGCTGTTGATGAGCTCCTGGGTAACTTGTTGAATACCTTGATTTCAGATGCAGAGGGACAACTCGGCACGAAGGAGCGACGGAGGAGGCGAGCCGAGCGCCGTAAGCAAGCGGGTCGGTGCGTGGTGGGAGCAGGAAGCTGTGCCGTGTGGCTCTAGCTGAGTTTGGTCGTTTCTCTCTTTTCTAGGAGTGAAGCAAAGTGGAAAGCTGGGTATCGGCAGCGCAGCTCCTCTGGCAAGGTGAGCACGGAGCCGTGGTAGGGGCGAGCAGGAGCGTGGGGCCAGGGATTCGTTCAAAGAGCTACAGTTCTTTTGCTTCTCGCCGTCTGAGGCGTCACCAGCGATGAGGGTTTGTGACCGCGCCCGCGGCACGGAACGCCGTGGAACTAAGCGGGAGGCGGGTGTCGCGGAAGGGGTCGGAGTCTACCCCACGGCACCGTGTGCCGGCAAGGCTTAGCGAGCGTGTGCTTTCTCGTGTTCCTGTAGATGTTGAAGAGGAACCCGGCGACGCAGGAAGATCCCCGTTAGCGCGCGTGGCGTTTTCTTCCGTCGAAGATGGGTTCGGTCCCTCGGCCCTCTGAAAGCTAAGTGGAGGCATGGGGGCTGGGAAGGGGCCGGGAGTCGCAGGGACGGGGGGTTTAGCTCCGCTAAGGGCAAGGGCCGTCCAGTAAGCAGGTGGGGCGGTGCGTGGTGTCAAAGGGAAGATGTGCCTCGTGCCTTTATACTGTGCGCTCGCTCAGCTTAGCGAGCGTGTGTTTTCTTGTGTTGCTGTAGATGTTGAGGAGGAACCCGGTGATGCTGGAATATCCCTGTCAGCGCACGTGGCGTTTTCTTCTGTTGAAGACGGATTCAGTTTCTTGGCCCTCTGAAAGCTAAGTGGAGGCTGGGGGCCTGGGAAGGGGCTGAAAACTGCAGGGAGGGGGGTTAAGTTCAGTTTGGGGCAAGGGTTCTCCGGGAACAGTCTCCCTTGGGCAGGTGAAGGGTCCAGGGAATTTCACAGCGCGATGCCAGCGTGCGCCGGGCAGGGCAGCTCCAGCCAACGTCTGCGTCGCTGTGTAGTTCGGGAAGCCTGCCTTGCGCCTGTGTGACGATCCTGGGGTCTCATCGCGTTTGAGGGACACAAAAGTTTACTCGGGTGCCATTTCGGGATCTGCAACACCGGTGCCGATTGGCGTAGCGCCAATTGGGTGCCGGTTCTGTCGTATCAGCAGTTGAAAGCGTGGCAGGTCCTTGCGTTTTGGATGTTTCTGGTCAGTTGTGTGTTATGGCGTCGTTGAGGGCTGCGTTGGCAGCTCTGCTTTCTACCCATCCAGTCTTGGGGACTGGCACTTTTTCCCAGCATCTCGAAGCGTTTGCGCCAGTGCCGCCGTCTCTGTGTGTTTGCGCCAGTGCCGCCGTCTCTGTGTGTTTGCGCCAGTGCCGCCGTCTCTGTGTGTTTGCGCCAGTGCCGCCGTCTCTGTGTGTTTGCGCCAGTGCCGCCGTCTCTGTGTGTTTGCGCCAGTGCCGCCGTCTCTGTGTGTTTGCGCCAGTGCCGCCGTCTCTGTGTGTTTGCGCCAGTGCCGCCGTCTCTGTGTGTTTGCGCCAGTGCCGCCGTCTCTGTGTGTTTGCGCCAGTGCCGCCGCCTCTGTGTGTTTGCGCCAGTGCCGCCGCCTCTGTGTGTTTGCGCCAGTGCCGCCGCCTCTGTGTGTTTGCGCCAGTGCCGCCGCCTCTGTGTGTTTGCGCCAGTGCCGCCGCCTCTGTGTGTTTGCGCCAGTGCCGCCGCCTCTGTGTGTTTGCGCCAGTGCCGCCGCCTCTGTGTGTTTGCGCCAGTGCCGCCGTCTCATAAGAGGCCGTAACGTTCGGCTCTCATTTTTCTGGGGTTGCAGTAGAGGCTCCTCGCCTCACCACTGCCTCCCCGCAGGTTATTTTTATCGTTGCCGTCTCTGGTTCGGAGTCATTTTTGTTGCGGAGCATTTTTGGTGTTATTGCTGTCGGGTCATCTATAATGTTGCATGGAGCATCTGTGTAAGCACGTGCGCGTTTGGCTCGGAGCTGCTCTGCCCGGAGGTGTAGAGTCAGGAGCGGGCGGACTGAGTTTAGGAGTCCACGATTGATCTGTGGACATGTTATCCTGCGTAGGCAGAGGTTGTGCGGTCATCTGGGACGGAGTAGCCGTGGGCAGGGGAGCGGACAGTCCGTTCCCCAGTGGTCTTTGGGACTCAATTAGACCTTCTTGTGGGATTCCTTAATAGAAAGCAGACCTGTGGAACGGTCAAGCTGTTGATGAGCTCCTGGGTAACTTGTTGAATACCTTGATTTCAGATGCAGAGGGACAACTCAGCACGAACGAGCGACGGAGGAGGCGAGCCGAGCGCCGTAAGCAAGCGGGTCGGTGCGTGGTGGGAGCAGGAAGCTGTGCCGTGTGGCTCTAGCTGAGTTTGGTCGTTTCTCTCTTTTCTAGGAGTGAAGCAAAGTGGAAAGCTGGGTAGCGGCAGCGCAGCTCCTCTGGCAAGGTGAGCACGGAGCTGTGGTAGGGGCGAGCAGGAGCGTGGGGCCAGGGATTCGTTCAAAGAGCTGCAGTTCTTTTGCTTCTCGCCGTCTGAGGCGTCACCAGCGATGAGGGTTTGTGACCGCGCCCGCGGCACGGAACGCCGTGGAACTAAGCGGGAGGCGGGTGTCGCGGAAGGGGTCGGAGTCTACCCCACGGCACCGTGTGCCGGCAAGGCTTAGCGAGCGTGTGCTTTCTCGTGTTCCTGTAGATGTTGAAGAGGAACCCGGCGACGCAGGAAGATCCCCGTTAGCGCGCGTGGCGTTTTCTTCCGTCGAAGATGGGTTCGGTCCCTCGGCCCTCTGAAAGCTAAGTGGAGGCACGGGGGCTGGGAAGGGGCCGGGAGTCGCAGGGACGGGGGGTTTAGCTCCGCTAAGGGCAAGGGCCGTCCAGTAAGCAGGTGGGGCGGTGCGTGGTGTCAAAGGGAAGATGTGCCTCGTGCCTTTATACTGTGCGCTCGCTCAGCTCAGCGAGCGTGTGTTTTCTTGTGTTGCTGTAGATGTTGAGGAGGAACCCGGTGATGCTGGAATATCCCTGTCAGCGCACGTGGCGTTTTCTTCTGTTGAAGACGGATTCAGTTTCTTGGCCCTCTGAAAGCTAAGTGGAGGCTGGGGGCCTGGGAAGGGGCTGAAAACTGCAGGGAGGGGGGTTAAGTTCAGTTTGGGGCAAGGGTTCTCCGGGAACAGTCTCCCTTGGGCAGGTGAAGGGTCCAGGGAATTTCACAGCGCGATGCCAGCGTGCGCCGGGCAGGGCAGCTCCAGCCAACGTCTGCGTCGCTGTGTAGTTCGGGAAGCCTGCCTTGCGCCTGTGCGACGATCCTGGGGTCTCATCGCGTTCGAGGGACACAAAAGTTTACTCGGGTGCCATTTCGGGATCTGCAACACCGGTGCCGATTGGCGTAGCGCCAATTGGGTGCCGGTTCTGTCGTATCAGCAGTTGAAAGCGTGGCAGGTCCTTGCGTTTTGGATGTTTCTGGTCAGTTGTGTGTTATGGCGTCGTTGAGGGCTGTGTTTGCAGCTCTGCTTTCTACCCATCCAGTCTTGGGGACTGGCACTTCTTCCCAGCATCTCGAAGCGTTTGCGCCAGTGCCGCCGTCTCTGTGTGTTTTGCGCCAGTGCCGCCGTCTCTGTGTGTTTTGCGCCAGTGCCGCCGTCTCTGTGTGTTTTGCGCCAGTGCCGCCGTCTCTGTGTGTTTTGCGCCAGTGCCGCCGTCTCTGTGTGTTTTGCGCCAGTGCCGCCGTCTCTGTGTGTTTTGCGCCAGTGCCGCCGTCTCTGTGTGTTTTGCGCCCGTGCCGCCGTCTCTGTGTGTTTTGCGCCAGTGCCGCCGTCTCTGTGTGTTTTGCGCCAGTGCCGCCGTCTCTGTGTGTTTTGCGCCAGTGCCGCCGTCTCTGTGTGTTTTGCGCCAGTGCCGCCGTCTCTGTGTGTTTTGCGCCAGTGCCGCCGTCTCTGTGTGTTTTGCGCCAGTGCCGCCGTCTCGTAAGGGGCCCTGACTTTCGGCTCCTTTGTTTTCTGGGGTTGTAGTGGAGGCTCATAGTACACCACTGCCTCCCTGCAGGTTCTTTTGATCGATGTGTGTCTGGTTTGGAGTCGTTGTCATCGTCGGGTCTTGTTGGTGGAGTTGCCATCGTGTCGTCTATAATGTTCTGTGGAGAGTCTGCCTGAGCGGGTGCGCATTTGGCTCGGAGCTGCTCTGCCCGGACGCGTGCAGTCGGGGGCGGGTGGTCCGAGGTCTAGGAGTCCACGGTTAATATGCTGACGTGTTCAATTGCGTAGGCAGAGGTCGTGCAGTAAGGTGGGATGGAGTAGCTGTGGGCAGGGGAGTCAATAGTCCTTTTAGTGGTGTTTTGCTGTTGTTACTAAGGACATTGTTGACTAGCGTTTTCTGTGGTCTGCTGGTTTTTCAGAGACTAATTGTTTTAATTAATTTTTTTTTTCTTTGCAGGTGATCACGTTGTCAATACGAGTCACTTACTTGTAAAAAGGCATTTTGTTAGGCTATGTAACACTCAGTTATAGCCTTTTTTTGATGGTAACAAAAGCAGCTACAGACTCTGATCAACACCTGTGAGATAAGGCCCGCTTTACACTTTAGTGAAGAACTAGGTTTATTTCAGTGAAAATGCCACATTTGAGGCTGGCAGGAAGCTCCTACGAATCGTAAACAAAATCTACGGCTGCGAGGAGCCAAGTCTGGTCTGAGATCAGCGCAGAGGATCTACCGAGAAGCAAGAAGACCAGACTTGGCTATTGCTACTGGACTGAATCACAATGTAGAGGGGTGGGTGAATAGTTTGTAAGGGTACAAATACCCAGGGATTTCTATGCTTGGCTGGGACTTTAGCAGCAGCAGCAGCAGCTCCGGTCAGCCTTCCCGCCGTACCGTTCTGTTCGGTTATTTATTTTCACGGTTTTTGCCTCATCAACCCACCCGTCCCCACGTCCACGGAAGGGAGGTAGGGATGTCGAGGTGTAGAGCGATGCGATTCTGAAAATCAGGCTGAGTGATATAAGGAATGAGTTGTTAACACGCAATCCTTTGGCCTTATGTAAATGTAATATTTTAGGTGTTTTCCCTATCCTCCGTGAGTCTGGGAGCCAAACCGTAGATCCAGCGCGGTGCTACGTTCGGATCCAGCCGCACCCAGTCTTCCGTCCGGAGAGGAGTTTAGAAAGCGAGGGGGTCCGTTCTGAATCTCACGACTCAACGGAAAGGCCTCCCTCTAGCCTTTGGCATCTCCTGTCCATGTAGAAATTACTCTGAATCAAGTTCCAGCCGATTTTGATCGTCCTATTTTGTCCACTTAGCAAGCGATAGCATCCCTCGCCATAGCATCGCACGACGTCACGGCGCGAGCGATCCGACGCCGCTCTCGGTCGGCCACGCCCCGAGTCGGTTACCCGAGACGAAGTGACGTCGGCGGGGTCGTGGGCGTCGTCGGCGCTTAGTCGGCGCTTAGCGACGGAGACGCGGGGCGAGTTTGGGTTCCGGATCGTCAGAGGAACCGACTTGTGGTAACTGCCACGATTGGGAAGCCACGGTGGAATAGGTCACCGTGGTCAAGAACTGTACGAAGGACGGCAAGGGAATTAAGTCCAAACTGTTTTCCCCTTTCGACAATTAGCTTGAGACACGTACTTAAAAGGGTCGGTGCGGTGGATGACGCGCAGCACGTTCGGGTGGCGTGAAACCTCGAGCGAACGTGGCTCGGGGTTTTGGTTATTTGTCCTCGGAGGTTCAAATTTTTTTCCCTTTTCAGGTAAATTCCGAAGGTAAAGAATAAGAGAGTCCTAGCTGGGGGGTTTTATCCCCCCCGCCCCGTCCGGGTTTTTTTTCTCCCATTCCCGGCGGCTCCGAGAGGCGACGTTCGTCGCCAACGTGCGGACTGAGGTCCGGCCGGGAGCGGGGTTTCGCCGGGCGGGGCGAGTTTAGAGGACGCCGGGAACGGCGTTTCTGAGGGGCGATGCGGAGACGGGGCGAAGGCACGGGGCGAGAAGGGCAGAGAATGGGTGCGGTGTGACGGTGCGGTGGTGTCAGTAGGCGAATGGGTGGTGCGTTAGAGTCGTGTGATGTGGTAATATTGTGTTTTGGGGTTGTAGTTACTTGTTATTGCAGGTTAATGGTTTTTGCATTTCAGGTAAATGTCTAATTTAAAATAGAATAAAAAAACCCCAGCCGGGGGATTTTTTTTTCCGTTCCCCCGGCTGGGTTTTTTTTTCCCTGGTCCCGGCCGCTCAGCGAGGCGACGTTCATCGCCAAGGTTCGGACGCGGGCGCCCGTCGGGCCGGGGTTTTGGCAGGCAGGGTCACATTTGAGGCTTCCGGGAACGGCGTTCCCGAGGGGCCACGAGGAGACGGGGTCCCGGCACACCCGGAGAACGGGGGTGGCGCGAGCGTGCGGTGGTGTCTGTAGGCGTATGAGCGGTGTGGTTAGCTGAGTGCCGTGGAATGATTGCGTTTTGGTCCTGTATTTGTTTCTTTGCAGGTTAAAGGTTTTTTCTTTTCAGCTAAATTTTAAATTTAAAATAGAATAAAAAAACCCCAGCCGGGGGATTTTTTTTTCCGTTCCCCCGGCTGGGTTTTTTTTTCCCCGGTCCCGGCCGCTCAGCGAGGCGACGTTCATCGCCAAGGTTCGGACGTGGGCGCCCATCGGGCCGGGGTTTTGGCAGGCAGGGTCACAATTGAGGTTTCCGGGAACGGCGTTCCCGAGGGGCCACGGCACAGGGGGAGAAGGGCCGCGGCGTGAGCGTGCGGCGGTGTTGGTCGGCGTATGAGCGGTGTGTTTAGCTGAGTGATTAGGAATGTTTGTGTTTTGGTCCTCTATTTGTTTCTTTGCAGGTTATTGATTTTTTCTTCTCAGCTAAATTTTAAATTTAAAATAGAATAAAAAAAACCCCAGCCGGGGGATTTTTTTTTTTTCCGTTCCCCCGGCTGGGTTTTTTTTTCCCCGGTCCCGGCCGCTCAGCGAGGCGACGTTCATCGCCAAGGTTAGGCCGCGGGCGCCCATCGGGCTGGGGTTTTGACAGGCAGGGTCATATTGGAGGCTTCCGGGAACGGCGTTCCCGAGGGGCGACGGGGGTCACGGCACAGGGCGAGAAGGGCCGCGGCGTGAGCGTGCGGCGGTGTCTGTAGGTGTATGAGCGGTGTGTTTAGCTGAGTGCCATGGAATGATTGCGTTTTGGTCCTGTATTTGTTTCTTTGCAGGTTGATGGTTTTTTCTTTTTAGCTAAATTTTAAATTTAAAATAGAATAAAAAAACCCCAGCTGGGGGATTTTTTTTTTCCGTTCCCCCGGCTGGGTTTTTTTTTTCCCCGGTCCCGGCTGCTCAGCGAGGCGACGTTCATCGCCAAGGTTCGGACGCGGGCGCCCGTCGGGCCGGGGTTTTGGCAGGCAGGGTCATATTGGAGGCTTCCGGGAACGGCGTTCCCGAGGGGCTGCGAGGAGACGGGGTCCCGGCACACTGGGAGCACCGGGGCGGTGCGAGCGTGCGGCGGTGTCTGTAGGTGTATGAGCGGTGTGGTTAGCTGAGTGCCGTGGAATGATTGCGTTTTGGTCCTGTATTTGTTTCTTTGCAGGTTAATGGTTTTTTCTTTTCAGCTAAATTTAAAATAGAATAAAAAAACCCCAGCCGGGGGATTTTTTTTTCTGTTCCCCCGGCTGGGTTTTTTTTTCCCCGGTCCCGGCCGCTCAGCGAGGCGACGTTCATCGCCAAGGTTCGGACGTGGGCGCCCATCGGGCCGGGGTTTTGGCAGGCAGGGTCATATTGGAGGTTTCTGGGAACGGCGTTCCCGAGGGGCCGTGAGGAGACGGGGTCCCGGCACACTGGGAGCACCGTGGCGGTGTGAGCGTGTGGTGGTGTCTGTAGGCGTATGAGCGGTGTGGTTAGCTGAGTGCCGTGGAATGATTGCGTTTTGGTCCTGTATTTGTTTCTTTGCAGGTTAATGGTTTTTTCTTAAAGCTAAGTTTAAAATTCAAAATAGAATAAAAAAACTTCAGCTGGGGGATTTTCTTGTTTCCCCTGGCTTGGTTGTTTTTTTTCCTCCCGGACTCTCCATGAGGTGACGTTCATTGCCGAAGTTTGGATGTGGGTTGGGCCGAGATTGGGGTTTAGGCAGGCAGGGAGCTTTTAGAGCCTCCTGGGAACGGTGTTCCTGAGGGGTGACGTGGATGTGGGGTGAGGGTGTCAGCTGGGAGAATGGTTGCTGTGTGAGTGTGTGGTGGGTTTGGTATCTGAGTGGTGTGGTGTAGCTGTGTGATCTGGTATGATTGTGGTTTGGGGTTGTATGTTTTATTTTCTAGGGTGTTTTTTTATTTTACCTGAAAATGGAAAAAAAAAAATTCAATTAGATTATTAAAACACCAGCCAGGGGATTCCTTCCTCACGTGTCCATCCACCGCCTTCAGCAGTGTGTTTTAGTCCAGGTCCACCGTGCTTGGTCTAGTCAAGTTAATTGCCAAAGTTCATATTCAGGTCAGTCTGGGACAGTGGTTTCAGAGGCAGGGTTTTTGTTGAGGATCCCAGGAACAGCCTTTCTGGTGACACCCCTTCTTCATAGCGGCCACGGTTGGTCCTTGTTAGGACGCTCGTTTAGGGAGAGATCCAGGAAGGTGTTAGCGATCGGCCTAGGAGTAGCGTGAGTAAAAGGCTGAGGACAGGGACAGGGTTGAAATAAAGCGTGTTATCCTCTGTAACGGGATGTGCGAAAAGCTCTGAAAAAGGTGAGTTGGGTTTTCTGTGTTCTGTTGTAATTGCAATATCTCCAATGTGTTTTAAATAATTTTAATACCTTGAATGTGTTATCATTGTAATACCCTGAAAGTGTAACGAAGGTGTGCGTTTGATGTTTGGCACGTCAATTTTGACAAAATCACGTAAAAGAGTTGTAACGGTGATGAGTCTGATCTGCCGCGCGCTCAAACGTTCACGCGAACCGAGAGTTTGTTTAACGCTTGCTGTCGGGTGAGAAATGCTGTAATGGGTCTGTACTGGAACTAATGATTTTCTCTTTAGCCTTTTGCCATGTGATACATTATGTCTAAAAGCTGTAATAAGGAAGAGTTTTTCATGTTATGGGAATTGTGATTATGGAACAGTCTTTAGAAAACCAATTTGTCATATGTTGGCTCATATTAAATAAATAGTTAGTTATGATGCTTTACTATGTGGTTTGAGGAGGTTAGTCCTACCTCAGGGCCATCACAAAGGTAATAAAGCAGACACGCCTTTTTGTTGTCCAGTGTCTTTTTTTGGTCTGAGTGGAGCGACAGGTTGATGTTTTGTGCATGTACCTGAGTTTGAGTGAGTGTAGTTTGTGACTGTGAGTGTGCACTGCACTTTGTCTGTCTTGTGCTGTGAGTGTGCTGGACTTTGTCTCTGTCTTGTCTTGTGCGTGTGCTGGACTTTGTCTCTGTCTTGTGTTGTGTGTGTGCTGGACTTTGTCTCTGTCTTGTGTTGTGTGTGTGCTGGACTTTGTCTTGTGTTGTGAGCGTGCTGGACTTTGTATCTGTCTTGTGTTGTGTGTGTGCTGGACTTTGTCTCTGTCTTGTGTTGTGCACGTGCTGGACTTTGTCTTGTGCTGTGTGCGTGCTGGACTTTGACTCTGTCTTGTGTTGTGTGCGCGCTGGACTTTGTCTTGTGCTGTGTGTGTTAGACTTTGTTTCTTTTACTGTGTGTGTGTGTTGGAGTTTGAGTGGACAGATTGTTCAGGTTGAATGATTTGAGTGTGTTTTTACTCTAGATTTTTTATTGGATGGCAGGTAGAAATAGTGGGTTTATTTAATAAACTTCAGTATTTGATTTTTTAGGTGCTGCAGTAGGGCTTTGGATGCTTAAGGGGAGTTAAAAAAAAAAAAATTACCCAATCCATGTACTCCCCCTGAGCATCCAAAGCCCTACTGCTGCACAAAACTTATTATTTTTATTCTTTTATTATACAAAAAAAAAAAACACATCTAGCCCCAAACACCCACATTTCCATGACCAGGGGGAGTACTCCCTAATTAAAATACAAACCAATCACAATAATAATTAGGGACTACTCCCCATGGTCATGGAAAATATCACCCAATTATGCAAATGAGGCAATTAAATATGCAAATTAAGTAAAAAAATTTTTTTTCTCCACGACACACAAAACCAAAACAAAACAACAAACAAAAAAAAACAAACACACTACAAAGAAAACAAGAATATACAAAAACAAAAAAACAACAAAAAAACAAAATAAAAAACAACTCAAAATACAAACAAAAAAAAATAAGAAAATCCACACAACACACAATACCACACTCAAAAATATTAAAAAAAAAATCAAAACAACATAAGAAATTACAAACAAAACACCACAAAATACACAAAAACAAATGACACTAAAACTCAAATCAACCTCAAAACATCAAAAAAACACAATTCACAAAATTCACACCACACCAAAAACAAACAAATAACAACACACACAAACTCAAAAAAACAAACAAGACAACAAACAACACAAAACAAAACAAAAATGACATAAACAAAATAAAAAAGAATACTACAAAACAATTAACACCACACAAAAAACACAGACAATAATGTACACTTAATTACAAACAAAATACCCACTCTATTTCACAGCACACAAATTATAAATACTACTATAATCATAACAATCCCTACAATGCATAAAACTGACAGGGATACTAAATAATTCTATAACAAACACAAAAAAACCAAAACTCATTAAACACTACTAATACACCACCAATAACTTCCACGCATGCAACAAAAAAAGACACTGCAAACAAAAAAAACTCTACAAAACTTACAATACCAAAATAAAATTCCTCACACAACAACAACTGAAACACATTACAACAACCACATGCTAAAACACTCCACACACAACAGTAACACTATCACAACACACACAAAAACTACAACAACCACAAAAATAACACAAATACAGTACTTCAAATATCTCCTAACACAAAAAACCAAAAAACTACAACTTAATATACACAGAAAACAAAACATTACACCTACAATACAACATTCAATCACAACACAACTGAATCAACAACCAAAGAAAAACTTAATTTACAAAAAAACAACAACACAAATAACAACATACAATATATATTACACATACAACACATCATACAAAAAAACTCAAAATACACAGCACAAAACACAGGACAATTCAAGAAACTATACAATTCAAAACACAAATTACAATAAAGCTTTAAAACGTAATACCACAAAATTACAAGAACAAAAAGCAGAGACCTCAAAAACATAATAACACAATAACTAAAATAAACTTTTAAACAAACATCAACACAATCACAAAAGATAACAGCTACACATACACCAAACCAAACACCTAACAAGACACCTAAAACAACAAAAATGCCAAATCTTCCAACAGCACTTACACTACAAAACACAACACTTATCACACTACAACTTAACCTACAACACACACTTAACACATACACTACAATACAAATAACAGTACAACTTACAGCACAGCTTACACTACAGCTGACCATACAACTTACACTACATATCACAATACATACAACACTACACCTTAAAGTACAGATTAGAACTAACAGTACACATTACAGATGAAACTTTACAAGTAACACATGACAACTAACAATTTACAGCTTAATCATTACAGGATACATATTACAACTAACAGTTAGAGTACAACTTACAGTTCCTGTACACATCAAAGTACAAGTTAAATTACAGCTTACAGTACAGGTAAACCTTACAGTTACAATACAAACTACACTTAGAAGTTACAGTTGCAAGTTACAGTTACAGGTTAGAATACAGGTTAGGGTAGAGCTTAGACTTAAGATACGGGTTAGACTTAGAGTACAGGTACAACTACAGATTACAGGTTACAAGTTACAGGTTACGGGTTACAGGTAACGGTTAGGGTTTAGGGGTCAGGGTCAGGGTCAGGGTCAGGGTCAGGGTCAGGGTCAGGGTCAGGGTCAGGGTCAGGGTCAGGGTCAGGGTCTAGGGTCTAGGGTCTAGGGTCTAGGGTTAGGGTTAGGGTTAGGGTTAGGGTTAGGGTTAGGGTTAGGGTTAGGGTTAGGGTTAGGGTTAGGGTTAGGGTTAGGGTTAGGGTTAGGGTTAGGGTTAGGGTTAGGGTTAGGGTTAGGGTTAGGGTTAGGGTTAGGGTTAGGGTTAGGGTTAGGGTTAGGGTTAGGGTTAGGGTTAGGGTTAGGGTTAGGGTTAGGGTTAGGGTTAGGGTTAGGGTTAGGGTTAGGGTTAGGGTTAGGGTTAGGGTTAGGGTTAGGGTTAGGGTTAGGGTTAGGGTTAGGGTTAGGGTTAGGGTTAGGGTTAGGGTTAGGGTTAGGGTTAGGGTTAGGGTTAGGGTTAGGGTTAGGGTTAGGGTTAGGGTTAGGGTTAGGGTTAGGGTTAGGGTTAGGGTTAGGGTTAGGGTTAGGGTTAGGGTTAGGGTTAGGGTTAGGGTTAGGGTTAGGGTTAGGGTTAGGGTTAGGGTTAGGGTTAGGGTTAGGGTTAGGGTTAGGGTTAGGGTTAGGGTTAGGGTTAGGGTTAGGGTTAGGGTTAGGGTTAGGGTTAGGGTTAGGGTTAGGGTTAGGGTTAGGGTTAGGGTTAGGGTTAGGGTTAGGGTTAGGGTTAGGGTTAGGGTTAGGGTTAGGGTTAGGGTTAGGGTTAGGGTTAGGGTTAGGGTTAGGGTTAGGGTTAGGGTTAGGGTTAGGGTTAGGGTTAGGGTTAGGGTTAGGGTTAGGGTTAGGGTTAGGGTTAGGGTTAGGGTTAGGGTTAGGGTTAGGGTTAGGGTTAGGGTTAGGGTTAGGGTTAGGGTTAGGGTTAGGGTTAGGGTTAGGGTTAGGGTTAGGGTTAGGGTTAGGGTTAGGGTTAGGGTTAGGGTTAGGGTTAGGGTTAGGGTTAGGGTTAGGGTTAGGGTTAGGGTTAGGGTTAGGGTTAGGGTTAGGGTTAGGGTTAGGGTTAGGGTTAGGGTTAGGGTTAGGGTTAGGGTTAGGGTTAGGGTTAGGGTTAGGGTTAGGGTTAGGGTTAGGGTTAGGGTTAGGGTTAGGGTTAGGGTTAGGGTTAGGGTTAGGGTTAGGGTTAGGGTTAGGGTTAGGGTTAGGGTTAGGGTTAGGGTTAGGGTTAGGGTTAGGGTTAGGGTTAGGGTTAGGGTTAGGGTTAGGGTTAGGGTTAGGGTTAGGGTTAGGGTTAGGGTTAGGGTTAGGGTTAGGGTTAGGGTTAGGGTTAGGGTTAGGGTTAGGGTTAGGGTTAGGGTTAGGGTTAGGGTTAGGGTTAGGGTTAGGGTTAGGGTTAGGGTTAGGGTTAGGGTTAGGGTTAGGGTTAGGGTTAGGGTTAGGGTTAGGGTTAGGGTTAGGGTTAGGGTTAGGGTTAGGGTTAGGGTTAGGGTTAGGGTTAGGGTTAGGGTTAGGGTTAGGGTTAGGGTTAGGGTTAGGGTTAGGGTTAGGGTTAGGGTTAGGGTTAGGGTTAGGGTTAGGGTTAGGGTTAGGGTTAGGGTTAGGGTTAGGGTTAGGGTTAGGGTTAGGGTTAGGGTTAGGGTTAGGGTTAGGGTTAGGGTTAGGGTTAGGGTTAGGGTTAGGGTTAGGGTTAGGGTTAGGGTTAGGGTTAGGGTTAGGGTTAGGGTTAGGGTTAGGGTTAGGGTTAGGGTTAGGGTTAGGGTTAGGGTTAGGGTTAGGGTTAGGGTTAGGGTTAGGGTTAGGGTTAGGGTTAGGGTTAGGGTTAGGGTTAGGGTTAGGGTTAGGGTTAGGGTTAGGGTTAGGGTTAGGGTTAGGGTTAGGGTTAGGGTTAGGGTTAGGGTTAGGGTTAGGGTTAGGGTTAGGGTTAGGGTTAGGGTTAGGGTTAGGGTTAGGGTTAGGGTTAGGGTTAGGGTTAGGGTTAGGGTTAGGGTTAGGGTTAGGGTTAGGGTTAGGGTTAGGGTTAGGGTTAGGGTTAGGGTTAGGGTTAGGGTTAGGGTTAGGGTTAGGGTTAGGGTTAGGGTTAGGGTTAGGGTTAGGGTTAGGGTTAGGGTTAGGGTTAGGGTTAGGGTTAGGGTTAGGGTTAGGGTTAGGGTTAGGGTTAGGGTTAGGGTTAGGGTTAGGGTTAGGGTTAGGGTTAGGGTTAGGGTTAGGGTTAGGGTTAGGGTTAGGGTTAGGGTTAGGGTTAGGGTTAGGGTTAGGGTTAGGGTTAGGGTTAGGGTTAGGGTTAGGGTTAGGGTTAGGGTTAGGGTTAGGGTTAGGGTTAGGGTTAGGGTTAGGGTTAGGGTTAGGGTTAGGGTTAGGGTTAGGGTTAGGGTTAGGGTTAGGGTTAGGGTTAGGGTTAGGGTTAGGGTTAGGGTTAGGGTTAGGGTTAGGGTTAGGGTTAGGGTTAGGGTTAGGGTTAGGGTTAGGGTTAGGGTTAGGGTTAGGGTTAGGGTTAGGGTTAGGGTTAGGGTTAGGGTTAGGGTTAGGGTTAGGGTTAGGGTTAGGGTTAGGGTTAGGGTTAGGGTTAGGGTTAGGGTTAGGGTTAGGGTTAGGGTTAGGGTTAGGGTTAGGGTTAGGGTTAGGGTTAGGGTTAGGGTTAGGGTTAGGGTTAGGGTTAGGGTTAGGGTTAGGGTTAGGGTTAGGGTTAGGGTTAGGGTTAGGGTTAGGGTTAGGGTTAGGGTTAGGGTTAGGGTTAGGGTTAGGGTTAGGGTTAGGGTTAGGGTTAGGGTTAGGGTTAGGGTTAGGGTTAGGGTTAGGGTTAGGGTTAGGGTTAGGGTTAGGGTTAGGGTTAGGGTTAGGGTTAGGGTTAGGGTTAGGGTTAGGGTTAGGGTTAGGGTTAGGGTTAGGGTTAGGGTTAGGGTTAGGGTTAGGGTTAGGGTTAGGGTTAGGGTTAGGGTTAGGGTTAGGGTTAGGGTTAGGGTTAGGGTTAGGGTTAGGGTTAGGGTTAGGGTTAGGGTTAGGGTTAGGGTTAGGGTTAGGGTTAGGGTTAGGGTTAGGGTTAGGGTTAGGGTTAGGGTTAGGGTTAGGGTTAGGGTTAGGGTTAGGGTTAGGGTTAGGGTTAGGGTTAGGGTTAGGGTTAGGGTTAGGGTTAGGGTTAGGGTTAGGGTTAGGGTTAGGGTTAGGGTTAGGGTTAGGGTTAGGGTTAGGGTTAGGGTTAGGGTTAGGGTTAGGGTTAGGGTTAGGGTTAGGGTTAGGGTTAGGGTTAGGGTTAGGGTTAGGGTTAGGGTTAGGGTTAGGGTTAGGGTTAGGGTTAGGGTTAGGGTTAGGGTTAGGGTTAGGGTTAGGGTTAGGGTTAGGGTTAGGGTTAGGGTTAGGGTTAGGGTTAGGGTTAGGGTTAGGGTTAGGGTTAGGGTTAGGGTTAGGGTTAGGGTTAGGGTTAGGGTTAGGGTTAGGGTTAGGGTTAGGGTTAGGGTTAGGGTTAGGGTTAGGGTTAGGGTTAGGGTTAGGGTTAGGGTTAGGGTTAGGGTTAGGGTTAGGGTTAGGGTTAGGGTTAGGGTTAGGGTTAGGGTTAGGGTTAGGGTTAGGGTTAGGGTTAGGGTTAGGGTTAGGGTTAGGGTTAGGGTTAGGGTTAGGGTTAGGGTTAGGGTTAGGGTTAGGGTTAGGGTTAGGGTTAGGGTTAGGGTTAGGGTTAGGGTTAGGGTTAGGGTTAGGGTTAGGGTTAGGGTTAGGGTTAGGGTTAGGGTTAGGGTTAGGGTTAGGGTTAGGGTTAGGGTTAGGGTTAGGGTTAGGGTTAGGGTTAGGGTTAGGGTTAGGGTTAGGGTTAGGGTTAGGGTTAGGGTTAGGGTTAGGGTTAGGGTTAGGGTTAGGGTTAGGGTTAGGGTTAGGGTTAGGGTTAGGGTTAGGGTTAGGGTTAGGGTTAGGGTTAGGGTTAGGGTTAGGGTTAGGGTTAGGGTTAGGGTTAGGGTTAGGGTTAGGGTTAGGGTTAGGGTTAGGGTTAGGGTTAGGGTTAGGGTTAGGGTTAGGGTTAGGGTTAGGGTTAGGGTTAGGGTTAGGGTTAGGGTTAGGGTTAGGGTTAGGGTTAGGGTTAGGGTTAGGGTTAGGGTTAGGGTTAGGGTTAGGGTTAGGGTTAGGGTTAGGGTTAGGGTTAGGGTTAGGGTTAGGGTTAGGGTTAGGGTTAGGGTTAGGGTTAGGGTTAGGGTTAGGGTTAGGGTTAGGGTTAGGGTTAGGGTTAGGGTTAGGGTTAGGGTTAGGGTTAGGGTTAGGGTTAGGGTTAGGGTTAGGGTTAGGGTTAGGGTTAGGGTTAGGGTTAGGGTTAGGGTTAGGGTTAGGGTTAGGGTTAGGGTTAGGGTTAGGGTTAGGGTTAGGGTTAGGGTTAGGGTTAGGGTTAGGGTTAGGGTTAGGGTTAGGGTTAGGGTTAGGGTTAGGGTTAGGGTTAGGGTTAGGGTTAGGGTTAGGGTTAGGGTTAGGGTTAGGGTTAGGGTTAGGGTTAGGGTTAGGGTTAGGGTTAGGGTTAGGGTTAGGGTTAGGGTTAGGGTTAGGGTTAGGGTTAGGGTTAGGGTTAGGGTTAGGGTTAGGGTTAGGGTTAGGGTTAGGGTTAGGGTTAGGGTTAGGGTTAGGGTTAGGGTTAGGGTTAGGGTTAGGGTTAGGGTTAGGGTTAGGGTTAGGGTTAGGGTTAGGGTTAGGGTTAGGGTTAGGGTTAGGGTTAGGGTTAGGGTTAGGGTTAGGGTTAGGGTTAGGGTTAGGGTTAGGGTTAGGGTTAGGGTTAGGGTTAGGGTTAGGGTTAGGGTTAGGGTTAGGGTTAGGGTTAGGGTTAGGGTTAGGGTTAGGGTTAGGGTTAGGGTTAGGGTTAGGGTTAGGGTTAGGGTTAGGGTTAGGGTTAGGGTTAGGGTTAGGGTTAGGGTTAGGGTTAGGGTTAGGGTTAGGGTTAGGGTTAGGGTTAGGGTTAGGGTTAGGGTTAGGGTTAGGGTTAGGGTTAGGGTTAGGGTTAGGGTTAGGGTTAGGGTTAGGGTTAGGGTTAGGGTTAGGGTTAGGGTTAGGGTTAGGGTTAGGGTTAGGGTTAGGGTTAGGGTTAGGGTTAGGGTTAGGGTTAGGGTTAGGGTTAGGGTTAGGGTTAGGGTTAGGGTTAGGGTTAGGGTTAGGGTTAGGGTTAGGGTTAGGGTTAGGGTTAGGGTTAGGGTTAGGGTTAGGGTTAGGGTTAGGGTTAGGGTTAGGGTTAGGGTTAGGGTTAGGGTTAGGGTTAGGGTTAGGGTTAGGGTTAGGGTTAGGGTTAGGGTTAGGGTTAGGGTTAGGGTTAGGGTTAGGGTTAGGGTTAGGGTTAGGGTTAGGGTTAGGGTTAGGGTTAGGGTTAGGGTTAGGGTTAGGGTTAGGGTTAGGGTTAGGGTTAGGGTTAGGGTTAGGGTTAGGGTTAGGGTTAGGGTTAGGGTTAGGGTTAGGGTTAGGGTTAGGGTTAGGGTTAGGGTTAGGGTTAGGGTTAGGGTTAGGGTTAGGGTTAGGGTTAGGGTTAGGGTTAGGGTTAGGGTTAGGGTTAGGGTTAGGGTTAGGGTTAGGGTTAGGGTTAGGGTTAGGGTTAGGGTTAGGGTTAGGGTTAGGGTTAGGGTTAGGGTTAGGGTTAGGGTTAGGGTTAGGGTTAGGGTTAGGGTTAGGGTTAGGGTTAGGGTTAGGGTTAGGGTTAGGGTTAGGGTTAGGGTTAGGGTTAGGGTTAGGGTTAGGGTTAGGGTTAGGGTTAGGGTTAGGGTTAGGGTTAGGGTTAGGGTTAGGGTTAGGGTTAGGGTTAGGGTTAGGGTTAGGGTTAGGGTTAGGGTTAGGGTTAGGGTTAGGGTTAGGGTTAGGGTTAGGGTTAGGGTTAGGGTTAGGGTTAGGGTTAGGGTTAGGGTTAGGGTTAGGGTTAGGGTTAGGGTTAGGGTTAGGGTTAGGGTTAGGGTTAGGGTTAGGGTTAGGGTTAGGGTTAGGGTTAGGGTTAGGGTTAGGGTTAGGGTTAGGGTTAGGGTTAGGGTTAGGGTTAGGGTTAGGGTTAGGGTTAGGGTTAGGGTTAGGGTTAGGGTTAGGGTTAGGGTTAGGGTTAGGGTTAGGGTTAGGGTTAGGGTTAGGGTTAGGGTTAGGGTTAGGGTTAGGGTTCAGGGTTAGGGTTAGGGTTAGGGTTAGGGTTAGGGTTAGGGTTAGGGTTAGGGTTAGGGTTAGGGTTAGGGTTAGGGTTAGGGTTAGGGTTAGGGTTAGGGTTAGGGTTAGGGTTAGGGTTAGGGTTAGGGTTAGGGTTAGGGTTAGGGTTAGGGTTAGGGTTAGGGTTAGGGTTAGGGTTAGGGTTAGGGTTAGGGTTAGGGTTAGGGTTAGGGTTAGGGTTAGGGTTAGGGTTAGGGTTAGGGTTAGGGTTAGGGTTAGGGTTAGGGTTAGGGTTAGGGTTAGGGTTAGGGTTAGGGTTAGGGTTAGGGTTAGGGTTAGGGTTAGGGTTAGGGTTAGGGTTAGGGTTAGGGTTAGGGTTAGGGTTAGGGTTAGGGTTAGGGTTAGGGTTAGGGTTAGGGTTAGGGTTAGGGTTAGGGTTAGGGTTAGGGTTAGGGTTAGGGTTAGGGTTAGGGTTAGGGTTAGGGTTAGGGTTAGGGTTAGGGTTAGGGTTAGGGTTAGGGTTAGGGTTAGGGTTAGGGTTAGGGTTAGGGTTAGGGTTAGGGTTAGGGTTAGGGTTAGGGTTAGGGTTAGGGTTAGGGTTAGGGTTAGGGTTAGGGTTAGGGTTAGGGTTAGGGTTAGGGTTAGGGTTAGGGTTAGGGTTAGGGTTAGGGTTAGGGTTAGGGTTAGGGTTAGGGTTAGGGTTAGGGTTAGGGTTAGGGTTAGGGTTAGGGTTAGGGTTAGGGTTAGGGTTAGGGTTAGGGTTAGGGTTAGGGTTAGGGTTAGGGTTAGGGTTAGGGTTAGGGTTAGGGTTAGGGTTAGGGTTAGGGTTAGGGTTAGGGTTAGGGTTAGGGTTAGGGTTAGGGTTAGGGTTAGGGTTAGGGTTAGGGTTAGGGTTAGGGTTAGGGTTAGGGTTAGGGTTAGGGTTAGGGTTAGGGTTAGGGTTAGGGTTAGGGTTAGGGTTAGGGTTAGGGTTAGGGTTAGGGTTAGGGTTAGGGTTAGGGTTAGGGTTAGGGTTAGGGTTAGGGTTAGGGTTAGGGTTAGGGTTAGGGTTAGGGTTAGGGTTAGGGTTAGGGTTAGGGTTAGGGTTAGGGTTAGGGTTAGGGTTAGGGTTAGGGTTAGGGTTAGGGTTAGGGTTAGGGTTAGGGTTAGGGTTAGGGTTAGGGTTAGGGTTAGGGTTAGGGTTAGGGTTAGGGTTAGGGTTAGGGTTAGGGTTAGGGTTAGGGTTAGGGTTAGGGTTAGGGTTAGGGTTAGGGTTAGGGTTAGGGTTAGGGTTAGGGTTAGGGTTAGGGTTAGGGTTAGGGTTAGGGTTAGGGTTAGGGTTAGGGTTAGGGTTAGGGTTAGGGTTAGGGTTAGGGTTAGGGTTAGGGTTAGGGTTAGGGTTAGGGTTAGGGTTAGGGTTAGGGTTAGGGTTAGGGTTAGGGTTAGGGTTAGGGTTAGGGTTAGGGTTAGGGTTAGGGTTAGGGTTAGGGTTAGGGTTAGGGTTAGGGTTAGGGTTAGGGTTAGGGTTAGGGTTAGGGTTAGGGTTAGGGTTAGGGTTAGGGTTAGGGTTAGGGTTAGGGTTAGGGTTAGGGTTAGGGTTAGGGTTAGGGTTAGGGTTAGGGTTAGGGTTAGGGTTAGGGTTAGGGTTAGGGTTAGGGTTAGGGTTAGGGTTAGGGTTAGGGTTAGGGTTAGGGTTAGGGTTAGGGTTAGGGTTAGGGTTAGGGTTAGGGTTAGGGTTAGGGTTAGGGTTAGGGTTAGGGTTAGGGTTAGGGTTAGGGTTAGGGTTAGGGTTAGGGTTAGGGTTAGGGTTAGGGTTAGGGTTAGGGTTAGGGTTAGGGTTAGGGTTAGGGTTAGGGTTAGGGTTAGGGTTAGGGTTAGGGTTAGGGTTAGGGTTAGGGTTAGGGTTAGGGTTAGGGTTAGGGTTAGGGTTAGGGTTAGGGTTAGGGTTAGGGTTAGGGTTAGGGTTAGGGTTAGGGTTAGGGTTAGGGTTAGGGTTAGGGTTAGGGTTAGGGTTAGGGTTAGGGTTAGGGTTAGGGTTAGGGTTAGGGTTAGGGTTAGGGTTAGGGTTAGGGTTAGGGTTAGGGTTAGGGTTAGGGTTAGGGTTAGGGTTAGGGTTAGGGTTAGGGTTAGGGTTAGGGTTAGGGTTAGGGTTAGGGTTAGGGTTAGGGTTAGGGTTAGGGTTAGGGTTAGGGTTAGGGTTAGGGTTAGGGTTAGGGTTAGGGTTAGGGTTAGGGTTAGGGTTAGGGTTAGGGTTAGGGTTAGGGTTAGGGTTAGGGTTAGGGTTAGGGTTAGGGTTAGGGTTAGGGTTAGGGTTAGGGTTAGGGTTAGGGTTAGGGTTAGGGTTAGGGTTAGGGTTAGGGTTAGGGTTAGGGTTAGGGTTAGGGTTAGGGTTAGGGTTAGGGTTAGGGTTAGGGTTAGGGTTAGGGTTAGGGTTAGGGTTAGGGTTAGGGTTAGGGTTAGGGTTAGGGTTAGGGTTAGGGTTAGGGTTAGGGTTAGGGTTAGGGTTAGGGTTAGGGTTAGGGTTAGGGTTAGGGTTAGGGTTAGGGTTAGGGTTAGGGTTAGGGTTAGGGTTAGGGTTAGGGTTAGGGTTAGGGTTAGGGTTAGGGTTAGGGTTAGGGTTAGGGTTAGGGTTAGGGTTAGGGTTAGGGTTAGGGTTAGGGTTAGGGTTAGGGTTAGGGTTAGGGTTAGGGTTAGGGTTAGGGTTAGGGTTAGGGTTAGGGTTAGGGTTAGGGTTAGGGTTAGGGTTAGGGTTAGGGTTAGGGTTAGGGTTAGGGTTAGGGTTAGGGAGGGTTAGGGTTAGGGTTAGGGTTAGGGTTAGGGTTAGGGTTAGGGTTAGGGTTAGGGTTAGGGTTAGGGTTAGGGTTAGGGTTAGGGTTAGGGTTAGGGGTTAGGGTTAGGGTTAGGGTTAGGGTTAGGGTTAGGGTTAGGGTTAGGGTTAGGGTTAGGGTTAGGGTTAGGGTTAGGGTTAGGGTTAGGGTTAGGGTTAGGGTTAGGGTTAGGGTTAGGGTTAGGGTTAGGGTTAGGGTTAGGGTTAGGGTTAGGGTTAGGGTTAGGGTTAGGGTTAGGGTTAGGGTTAGGGTTAGGGTTAGGGTGGTAGGGTTAGGGTTAGGGTTAGGGTTAGGGTTAGGGTTAGGGTTAGGGTTAGGGTTAGGGTTAGGGTTAGGGTTAGGGTTAGGGTTAGGGTTAGGGTTAGGGTTAGGGTTAGGGTTAGGGTTAGGGTTAGGGTTAGGGTTAGGGTTAGGGTTAGGGTTAGGGTTAGGGTTAGGGTTAGGGTTAGGGTTAGGGTTAGGGTTAGGGTTAGGGTTAGGGTTAGGGTTAGGGTTAGGGTTAGGGTTAGGGTTAGGGTTAGGGTTAGGGTTAGGGTTAGGGTTAGGGTTATGGGTTAGGGTTAGGTTAGGGTTAGGGTTAGGGTTAGGGTTAGGGTTAGGGTTAGGGTTAGGGTTAGGGTTAGGGTTAGGGTTAGGGTTAGGGTTAGGGTTAGGGTTAGGGTTAGGGTTAGGGTTAGGGTTAGGTTAGGGTTAGGTTAGGGTTAGGGTTAGGGTTAGGGTTAGGGTTAGGGTTAGGGTTAGGGTTAGGGTTAGGGTTAGGGTTAGGGTTAGGGTTAGGTTAGGGTTAGGGTTAGGGTTAGGGTTAGGGTTAGGGTTAGGGTTAGGGTTAGGGTTAGGGTTAGGGTAGGTTAGGGTTAGGGTTAGGGTTAGGGTTAGGGTTAGGGTTAGGGTTAGGGTTAGGGTTAGGGTTAGGGTTAGGGTTAGGGTTAGGGTTAGGGTTAGGGTTAGGGTTAGGGTTAGGGTTAGGGTTAGGGTTAGGGTTAGGGTTAGGGTTAGGGTTAGGGTTAGGGTTAGAGGTTAGGGTTAGGGTTAGGGTTAGGGTTAGGGTTAGGGTTAGGGTTAGGGTTAGGGTTAGGGTTAGGGTTAGGTGTTAGGGTTAGGGGTTAGGGTTAGGGTTAGGTTAGGGTTAGGGTTAGGGTTAGGGTTAGGGTTAGGGTTAGGGTTAGGGTTAGGGTTAGGGTTAGGGTTAGGGTAGGGTTAGGGTTAGGGTTAGGTGGTTAGGGTTAGGGTTAGGGTTAGGGTTAGGGTTAGGGTTAGGGTTAGGGATAGGGTTAGGGTTCGGGTTAGGGTTAGGGTTAGGGTTAGGGTTAGGGGTTAGGGTTAGGGTTAGGGTTAGGGTTAGGGTTAGGGTTAGGGTTTAGGGTTAGGGTTAGGGTTAGGGTTAGGGGTTAGGGTTAGGGTTAAGGGGTTAGGGTTAGGGTTAGGGTTAGGGTTAGGGTTAGA